>NC_051254.2:25346907-25994788 GCF_015237465.2 Chelonia mydas | reverse complement strand
CTCCGCAATGTCAGCCCGCTCCTCAGCCTCTTCCAGCTCGTGCTGGATCTTGCGGAACTTGGTGAGGTTGACATTGGATAGTTCCTCCTGAGGATGGTGAGAGAGTGTTGTGAAAACCAAAAGGCTAACAGTTTCCCTTCTCCCACATTTGGGACTTGATTGGATGCAATTGTTTGCTGAGGGGAAGGCCCAGACTCTGTCACCCACTGACCACGTCTTACCTCATCATTTTCTAATTTAGAAAATTTATTTAAAACTATTTGAAATACCTTTGCAAACATTTAAGAGTTATGTATCTTTAGCTGTGTATGTTCACTGATAATGCTGGAGTCTTTTGCATTTGCAAAATGACAGTAAACATGATTGTTACTAAAAGTTTATCCTACGGTGGATGTAGGTTCCTTGTACCTAGACTCATAGACTCATAGGTGGATGGGACAGTGAAGAAATCCGAATGCCAGATGCCATACCATTCCAGTTCATAAGCATTTTAAGGGGAACGCTTCAGCTGAGCAGTCTAAAATATCTCCTATTTGCTGATTTTTTATTAGATTCCCCAAAAATTACCTTTCATACAATTAGAATGAGTGCTCATGGTTTTGCAAGAAAAGGACAATTGGTACTTTCTAGCGAGATGCATCTTACAAGGAAGAGGAAGACAGAACTGAATGAAAGGAACAGATCAGTTGTGTTATATCAAAAGCACTATAAACCTGTCACAAAAAACTCAAAAAAGTTTTAGTTCCCTAGTGCAAATCTATCTATCTGTGTGAAACACACACACACACACACACACACACGCACACACACACACACACAGAGTGGCTCCTTATTTATGTGTATTGTTGCAGGGAAATCAAAAGTATTCTGATAGATAGTGGGGATTTAAATAATGAGAAGAGCTACTGGACAGGTGATTTACATTCTGGGACAAGATAAGAGGGAGTTTTATATTAAAAAGACTTTAATGGTATTTACTGTATGTACTTAATATTTGAGTAGATAGTGTATACTGTAGGTCAGGTAGCTTCCATTCTAACCCCCTCCTCAATTGCTCATAAGCTTCTGTTACAAATTCTTTTCAAGAAATGTGCAAGCACCCCTGAAAAACAGGTGGAGTGTAAATATTCCACCAGACTGGTAACACCATGCTAAAGAATGTACAAGAGTGGTAAACCGAGCAGGTACAGGCCAAAGGATGTGCAAGTTCTGCTACGATGTACACAAATCCTGATTTGTTCCAAGACCGAAGTCCCTCAGCCATTGCCCCAGGGGAAGAAACATTCTTTGATAATGTGACAGCATTTTCTGGCTCTGGCAAAATTGCAACTTAAAGGAATTATTTGTATCTGAATGAAATTGTGGTTACTGCAGCCTCCCAGATCCATTGTTCTGGGTTGGCACTGTGATGTGGGAAGCCCTCTCCCAACGATGTTGCTCTGAAGCCGTCCAGGTGTCCACAAGGGATGTTACCATGGCCAACACAAACTAATTCTCTGTGTACCTGAGCTGTTGTGCAAAAAACAACCACAAGGCATCAAACAAATTCCAGGGGCTTAGATAGGCAGACATACAGACAGACAATTAGTGGAAAACAACTTAATATAATTCTCCTCGAAGTAGCAGAATTTCTATCCCATCAGAGGATGAATATTCGCCCACCTCAGAATGATACTTACAGCCTCCTCAGCTTGTCTCTTGTAAGCTTTCACTTTCAGTTGTAGTTTGTCTACCAGATCCTGCAGCCTGAAAACATTCTTGCGGTCTTCCTCGGTCTAGGAACAGTTTGTAATGGAAAAAAGTCATTTCATTTCCAAATTATTTGTCTATTTCCTTCATATTACACAGCGAAAGCAATGTTGCGTATAAAACATTTTGGTAAGTAGGATAATAAAGATTATAACATGGATATTTTAATAGTCTTTCAAATGATTTCCTGGTGAACTCTTTGTTTTTCCATAGTATTACTGTTAACAGTCTTGCTGTTTGAGAATGGCAATAAAAATTGCCCCCTGCAGGTTCACATGCAAACAATTCGTGCTCCCCGGAGAAGGATGTGACAGCACAAAGGGCCTCTCTCCTTACCTGATAGGTCAGTTCCTTTACTCTTCTCTCATACTTGCGCATACCCTTGATAGCATCAGCGCTGCGTTTCTGCTCATTGTCAACCTCACCTTCCAGCTCACGCACCTGGAACGAGAAATGGATCGTTGAGTTTCACTGTGACTGGACATAGGAAATGCTCCTAAATGCACAAATATGGGGAATACGCACTCTGGCCTCCAGTTTCTGGATATGCTTCTTGCCACCCTTCAGTGCCAGCTGCTCTGCCTCATCCAGACGGAGCTGCAGGTCCTTCACCGTCTGGTCCAGGTTCTTCTTCATCCTCTCCAGGTGGGCGCTGGTGTCCTGCTCCTTCTTCAGCTCCTCCGCCATCATGGCCGCCTAGTGAGGAAAGAAAGGAAACCGGTCCAGAAAACCAGCCATTTCAGGTGCAAACACGGCCATGTTCTCCAAAGAAAGGTGCCTTCAACTCACATCAGTGATTGCCTTCTTGGCCTTCTCTTCTGCATTACGCGCTTCCTGAATTGTCTCCTCCATTTCACTCTGGATTTGGGAAATGTCTGTTTCCAGCTTCTTCTTCGTGTTGATCAGGCTGGTGTTCTGTTTAACAACAATAGGTAAGACATTTTTACAGTTAGTCCCAAAATATTGACTCTGGAGCATGAACTGAGTATTTGTATTTAATGCACAGGTTACTATTAACATTTTGTAAAACAGAACTCTCCTCTAAATGAATTATCACTGCAGAACATTGGCAGATAGTGACGTGCTGTGAATATTTTGAGATAGAGCTCTCAAAAACATTACCCCTCCCCACCAAGTCTGTGACAAACTCTGTATACCAAGGCAGTGTGCTTGCAGGAAGGACAGAAGTAGTGAGTGAATAAGGAATATATTAATACAAAGAAAAATCTTTTTCATTGCCTTAATAAAGGTAGCAGTAAGGAGTACTTGGCAAACATACACAGAAAGCACCTCACACACATTTGATTATATTGCCATGTATTGACAATTTAGTATAGCACACACTTCAACGTGTGTCCTTACAGAAGGGTACAAAGGGAAGATCATCTTTTAAGGTCTACTGGTGATATCATCCCTTGTGAAAATAGGTTGGAAATACCTGCCAGGTGGTGCAATCTGGTCAGCTCCAAAAGCAAAATAATTGCCCTTTAGAAACACTTTCTGAGCCCCAAATATCATCTCTGGCAAAGATGATTTAACAGTATCCATCAACAGCAACTACGTCTGAGGCAGGAAACCCACCAGCTCTCCCTTCGGACTGGTTCAGAATGATTCCAAAAGGCTACCTGAGGCCCCTGATATCCCCCTCCATCACTCAACTTCAAGTATTGCTGTAATTGCCTCTGACCTTCACAACCCCCATGTAGCCTTCAACATGGACTTGCAGGTTTCTGCTTCCATTTCAGCAATGGTCCATCCTACTGAATATTGCCACAATGCTCATTTCAGACAAGGTCTTTACTGCTTCTTAACACTGCCTATCTCTGCTCTTTGGAGAATGTGCTGTGAATATTTTAAGAGCTCTCACAAACGTTACCTCCATAGCTTGTGGCAAACCCTATGTGCCAATTGTTGTAAATCTGGTCCATTCCAAAACAAAATAATCACTCTGTAGAAATACCTCCTGAGCCCCAGCGGGATGGCAGAGATGACTTAAAAGTATCCAATGATGGAAACTGTATAAGAGACAGGAAAGCCACTCCCAGAGCCTCTGAGACACTTGCCCCCTCCATCACATCACTGCAATTATAACCTTCGTCATCCCTGTGTCGCCTTCAACACAGCAACATGAGGGAAACCAAGGAGGGCCTTGCAGCTTCTTGCTTTCTGTTTAACAAAGGTCCATCCTACGGACATTAGCGTAAAGGCCATTTCAGGAACAAAAATCTTCTAAACACCCTCTAGCGCTGCTCTTTGGAGCAGGGTACCTACAGAGCAGTCTCCTGCTTAGGGGTTTGTGGGATTTCTTTTCACACTAGACCCTGACCTGGGTGTGCAGGAGCTGAACTCGTTCACTTGCATCCAGAAGCTCCTGTTCAGCCACTTTCCTGGCCCTCTCTGTCTGTTCCAGAGCTGCCCTCAGCTCCTCAATCTCGGCCAGCATCAGGTTAGCTCTGCGCTCAACCATGGCCACCTGCTCCTTCAGGTCTTCTTGGCTTCGGAGAGCATCATCCAAGTGAATCTGGGTATCCTGTAAAACGAGTGAGAGAAATTACCTGGAGGCGCAGACTCCTTGGCATGCTGAAAAGACCAGCTGAGCTATCGCACTAGGCATGTGTGGCTTAGTGTACCTTGAGCACTCCTTGTGTGTTTCGCAGATTCTTCTGTGCCTCTGCAGCCAGGCGGCTGGCATGGCTCAGCTGGATCTCCATTTCATTCAGATCCCCCTCCATCTTCTTCTTTAGCCTCAGGGCTTCGTTTCTGCTCCTGATCTCAGCATCCAGGGTGCTCTGCATGGACTCCACAACTCTGACATGGTTTCTCTTCAGCTGTTCAATTTCCTCATCTTTCTCAGCAATCTTCCTGTCAATTTCAGACTTTACCTGGTTCAGCTCAAGTTGGATGCGGAGGATTTTGCCCTCTTCATGTTCTAGTGAAGCCTTAACAAGAGCAAGTGAAGGGTCAATAAAGGGACAAAAATAGTTGTTTCCTTCCAAATAAAGTGTTAGATGCTCCCACAAACTGGAATGTAGTGCTGTGGGTAGCATGGGCACTGAGTACATAGCTTCCAGCACAGCATGTGCTGTCCTCCTGTCCCTGTGAATTATCCCACCGTGTTTACAACAGGATACAGCTCCAAGGTTTTTGATTCTCTCTTTGTAAAGCAGTGACTAATGGCATGTGTACCTCAGCTTCCTCCAGAGCAGACTGGATTTCTGATTTCTCTTGCTCAATCTGTTTCTTCACTTTCTCCAGCTCATGGATGGTCTTTCCCCCTTCTGCAATCTGCTCTGTGAGGTCAGAAATCTCCTCTGTTGGGTTACAGACAAATAACGCAATCAGACAAAGGGCCCAAAGAGAGAGAGGCTCCTTAGAAATGCCACAGGCACAGACAGATTCACTTTAGAGTTCAGAGTAGCAGCCGTGTTAGTCTGTATTCACAAAAAGAAAAGGAGTACTTGTGGCACCTTAGAGACTAACCAATTTATTTGAGCATAAGCTTTCGTGAGCGACAGCTCACTTCATCGGATGCTCAGATAAATTGGTTAGTCTCTAAGGTGCCACAAGTACTCCTTTTCTTTTCACTTTAGAGTGTTGACAAGCTTTCCAGAAGCCCCATGTTAGGAGAAGAAATCCGGGGACTTACGCTGCAAGTTCTTGTTCTCACGCTTCAGAGTTTCAAGTTGATCCAAGGTTTCCTCATAAGCATTCTTCATCTTAAACAGCTCCGTGCTGAGCGAGCGAGACTCCTTCTGGGAAGCTTCCAGTTCAGCCTGCGTTTCCTCGTATTTCTGCTTCCATTCTGCCAGAACCTAAAGAACAACAAGACCTTAGTCTGAGCAACGGAGATCACTAGCGGATGCTCCATCCAACACCCAAAAGGCTGGAATACCTTATCGAAATTCCTCTGCTTCTTATCCAAAGCTGCGCAGGCAGCATTAGATCTTTCCACATCAATCATCAGGTCCTCCACTTCATTCTGCAGCCTCTGCTTCGTCTTTTCAAGGGAAGCACATTTGGAATTTACAGCTTCGACATGTTCTTCAGCGTCCTGCAGACGCTGGGCAAGCTTCTTCCTGGAAGATTGTAAATACAGCTCCCACTTAGTGAGTAAATACGGCTCCCATTCAGTGAGCAATATGGGAAGAAATCTGTGTGCAGCTGCTCTGGGATTTGTGAGAGCAGAAGTCACCTCTTCTGGGCTGTGACCCGAGGGCATACATAATATGTGCCCTCTCCTAATCTTGGAGACACTACTGCACTTGGACTGTCCCCCTATTGTTTCCCAGGAGATATATACACTTTAGTTTTTCTTTTTCTCTACCATCACACCTGGGCCCCATATACTCCGTGTTCTGGGCATATCGTTGGCCTCTTCCCATTTCCACATTACATTCTTGGTTTCTTCCAGCCCTCCCCCCATCCCAGCACGTACTTGGCCTCTTCCAGTTCCTCTGTGCGCTGAATGGCATCCGTCTCGTATTTGGTTCTCCACTGGGCAACTTCACTGTTGGCCTTGGACAGGGCACGTTGCAGCTCACCTTTCGCTTCCTGCTCCTCCTCATATTGTTCCCGGAGCAAGTCGCAGTCATGGCGAGCAGACTGCAAGGCATGGGCCAGTGCGTTCTTAGCCTGGAGACACAACAGGAGTAGCACAGTGATGTGGTTAAATATCCTGGGGATCCTCCTGACAGTGAGCTCTGTCAGCCGATGGAGTGGTAGAAACCCCATTGTAGGGGGCATTTAAAATTGATCTGGATAAATATAAATACACTGTCTAGTTTCCAGACTGGTATGATTTTATATGAGGTTAAAGCATCCTTTGTAGATGATGAAGCAGGCATCAAATGAAACCGCCAACCTTCAGATGAAGACAATACTGTTGGAAAAATCCTCACCTTTATCTCCTCCTCTAGGTGCCTCTTCAGTTCCTCAATCTGTTGGGTAAAAGCCTGCTTGCCTCTTGAGAGCTGAGAAACTAATGTATCTTTTTCCTCTACCTGGCGTGAAAATTCACCTGAAAAGGACAAAGTGAAATAGGAGGGATTTAATGAGACTCAAATGAAAATGATGGAAACAATGTTTTTTCACAAATGAGACAAAATCATATGTTAGCTGTGAGAAACTCCTGTTACATCATCTAGTCTATCTCTCTGCCAATCTCTTGTTCCCTAGAGTACATTTTCTAGTCCACTTTTCTAGTCCCATATAATTTTATAGACTCATCACCTGTGGAAGTCTAATACATCTCACTGTCAGGAAGGTTTCCCTAATATTGAGTCTAAATTTTCTTTTCTTAGTTTCATTCCAGTAGTCCTACTTATACCCTTGGTGCATAACACTAAACATAGTCTTCCACCCTTCGTATTTCCATTAAAATAAACTAAGTTATCACTTAGCCACACTGTACATTATTATCTTATTAAATCATTTCTCATTACTAGTTCCTTCATCCCCTTGGTCAGGGTTGGATTAAAGAATTTTGGAGCCTTGTGCACTGTGGAAATTGGGGGCCCCTTATCTTCCTTAAACCCTAGACACAGCATGTGATATACAGTCTGTAAATATGGCAGCGTGTCTCAGTTAGCTTGGCATTGTGCCAAGACTCGAATGATCCAAATGTGTCTATAGAGGGAGAGATATAGACAGCCTTCTGAGAATCAGGGAGAGAGCACCTGTATCCCAATCATTTTCCTCTTGCACCTATTGATTTCAGAGTAGGACCATGGATTTGGTTTCAGGGCTCAGAGTGGAAGTTTTCCATTCACTGTACAGCCACACAAGTTTGAGCTCAGTCTCCCAGAACTAAACTGAATGTCTGTGCCAGCCAAGCCCAATAACATGGTAGCTTTGCAATGAGATTCGGTTGCTTCCTTTTACTCTTGACAATAAAGATGCCTTCATAACCTCACTTAGGACTTAGCATTGTTTTTTTCACGTACTGGACATCAGGAATAATAACTTATCCACCTTTGGGGTCTGTCTACATTGCAATGTAAGCCCAAGGTTAATAGAACTCGAGTTAGAAGACCTTGGGCTTGTTAACCTAAGGTTTGAGCATCTACACTCATTTGTAACCTCAGGTTAGGAACTGCTGAATCCTGGGTCCCAACCTGGGGCTCCAACGTCTATGCTACATTGTGCGGGACCGAGTTCAGCCACCCATGTCCCAGACTTCTTAGCACCATCCCAAAATGTGGCCACTCTAGCCCTTTGTTCATGGTGCAGTGAACAAAGGAAGTCAGCCTGTGGAGTTGTGCAGTACTTTTGGCAAACTCCCAGAGCATGAGTCCTGTGGGGCAATGTCTACACTGCAAAGCAATAGGGCTTGGACCCTGGGTCCTGGCTTGACTCAGGCTTGGCCCCTCCATCCCCGTGGGGTCCTGCGACCCTGTGTCTGAACCCATGGTTAGTGTGATTTGTGTGTAGACAAAAAGGGGGTTAGGCTTGAGCTTGCACCCTGGGCTTCCTTTCAGTGTAGACATACCCTGAGAGATCGGATCTTGCCACCAGGACTTTCCCAAAATAACCAGATGAGATAACTATTCTAAACTGGTAGAGAAAGTTCAGAGAAGACTTTTAAAAAATTGAATATGAAATATATTAGTATTAATAGATCTAGAATATTTAATTTAAATATACATGGCCATTTATTAAAAATTTAATACCAACTCTCTGTCTCTTCTTTTGCTCTGGAAAACATTTGCTAAGTAAGCTAATTGCTGGGGTATATTTATGAAATGGGACTTAGAAATTAACGTGAGAGTGCCCAGTTGGCTCTCCAGATACAGGGGGAAAGTTCTCGATGAAAGCAAAACTTGCCAGAGACCATACAAATCAGAAAAGAGCAAGTACATTAGTGCATTGGAAACTGAGTGAGCTTCCTGAGCCACAGATGCTTCGCTGCCTTTGAAAAACAGGCAGGGCTCAAGAGGAACTCTGCCAGCTCCTCAGGGAAAGGGGCTCTGAGCCTCGGCTGGCTCTGGACACATGTTGGATCCAAATCTATATAAATAAGGAACTGACTCTGAGACACCAATTGTGGGATTGGGCTTCACCAGCCGAGCAAGCAAGCAAGCTGGTTCTTTTCCCCTGAGAAGAAGGGTGGACGTGAGTAACAAGATGCCCAGCTCCCAGAACCCAAAGACAACAAAGAGGCAGAAGAAGACATGGACAAGCTGAAGTCCAAAAAGCAACCCAAGAAACCAGACTCCTCCCAGAAGCCCCCTCCTCTTAGGTGTCTCTGATCGCCATGGCCATTCGGAGAGCACTAAGAAGAGACCCAGTGCCTAGGGCGCCAGACCTGCCAGTTTATCTGCCTACGGTGCCAAACCTGGGTAGCCTGCAACCCCATACACCTACACCACTCACTGAAGTCTGGCCCAGCCGCCTCCCCCACCCCCGTCATGACAGCAGGGACAGCTGGGCCAGATTTAATGGGACCCAAAGGGGATTGCCATCTCTGAGAGTCAGAAACACCGGCCACTGACCTCCGATCCCTGGACACACACGCTAGCCTGTCCCTCCTCTTCTTCACATAGACACCCCCCACCAGCCTGACCCCCCCTTCTTCTCCTCCCAGGTATCCCCCAGCACCCTGACCCCCCCTCGTCCCCTCCCAGACTTCCCCCAGTCAGCCTGATCCTCCACTTCCCCTCCCAGACACCCCCTCCAGCCGGACCCTCCTCTTCCCCTTCAAGGTGCCCCCACCATACCACCCTGACCTCCCTAGCCCATGAGCCCCTAGACCCATCCCCTTCTAGAAGCCTCAAACAGGTAGCTTACTCTACTCTCCCAAGAGCCCCTGCCACCCCACCTTGGTCTCTGCTCCTTACCTCTCCCTGCTTGCAGACTAAAGACTGCAGTGCTTTAAGGCCTATGGACTCTGGACAATTTGCATGGAATTGTGGGAAGTCTTTATTTCCTTGACAACAGTCATGCCAAAAGAATCTGATATACTCAAAGGCCTTGCATGTAGTTAATAAAGGTCTACATCATGTATTGACATTAAAAAGTTGAAGCCTAAAATTATTTTAAAAAAACCCAAAGTATAGTCCTAGCTCTGACGTGCAAAGGAACATCCAAATTAACCCTTTGCTGTAAAAATGATCCCCACAATATTCAATAGAGAGGGTTTAGAACCGCCCTGTTTTGTGACGTGATGCATTTGCCCATGCAGCACACAAAACTGCACTGAGCTTCTTTGTTGTCATATTAGTTGGCAAATGTAAATCTAGCCTGGGGTCCAGTGTGTCTCCCAGACCTTTCTCAACATTCCTGTTTCTCAGAGTTCCCCCACCCATCAAGTACATGTACTTTGGTTCATTTCCCCATAGATCTATTAGTTGTATCTTTCCAAAAAGCATCTTGTGTTATTATTTTCTTGCTCATCTTCCTAATCTCTCTGGGTTCCTTTCTATTATTTTTATCCTTGCTGGGTTTTGCAACTCTCCCCATTAAGTATCCTCTGCAAATTTCATTAGTGTGTCATTTTCCCTCTCTGCCTTATTATTCTTAGCAGTAGCAGCGGTAGCAATGCATTCGGTGACGTGTTCAAAATAAAACAAAAATCTTTCAGTCTTTATTCTATTAGCATGAAGTATTCAAGAAGGGATTTCTACTTGGTAATGATCTGACATATGGTAATCTAGAGTGTTTATAGGCATCACATAGAATGGCAGGTAGAGTCTAAGCCATAGAGAGATAAGTTCACCATTGTCAGAAGTATCCCAATTCTCAGGCATAGACTGGTCAAATTTCTACCGTGAAGCAAACACTTATAAGTGTCTTACCTGCTTCTGTCTGTAGACGAGCTCGTTGAGTGCTCAGGTCATTGATCAAGCGCTGGTGCTCCTCTTCCTTTGTCTTAACCTCACTAAGCTGATCTTCCAGAGAGCGGCAAATCTTCTCAAGGTTTGCCTGCAATATGTGAAATGGGCAAAAGGAAAGAGGCTACACAACTGGCTCTGTTGTACTCTGAGATCACACGATCTGCAGCTCTCATGGACCACAAAATGCTAGCCAGCATTTAAGAGCGAAAACAGTTCTATAGTAAGGATTTATATCGCTAAGACTGCAGGATTATAGAAGATATACACAACAATAGGTAGTAGTGTGTGATAATGTATTGTCATAAATCATTCAACTATTATCTCACTTGTTTAAATTAAGGAACAGATTGTCAGTTGAGATGCAGAGTCCTTGATTTTTATTTTAAATCATGATTTATTGTGTATTTACTATTCACAAAACTCATCACTTTACAGTGATTAGAGGGAGGGAAGGAAGGGCAAAAGAGAAAAAGGCAGGAAAGCAAAAAAGAGTGATGTTGAGATAATTGATCTGTCAGAAGTTTTTAATGTTTTTCTTTTATTATTTAAATTTTAATCATATAATTAGAGTTTCAGTGTTATAATAATTGTGAGGGTCTTTCCTGCTAACGTGGTACTAACCTGGACTAATAAAGGTAGAGGCCTTTGCATTCCAAGTTTCTTTCCTATCAAAACATTGACCATCAGCCTTTGACTTTATTCAACCCTGCCTTTGGTTCTTATCTTATAAACCAAAAGTACCCATTAGTTATCATTATATTAGTGCCAAAATTACTAAACACCAACTCATAGTAATACATGTACAGCTCTTACCCTTCTTTTACACCCTGCTTACATGTAAAATTTGATATAATTAAATATAAATCCTCTGTTCTTTTCAGCTGCAATAACACTTAGGATAAAGACAGCACTTTCAATACATAGCTCTGTACCTTGGCTTTGGAGACAGTCTCCAGGTTACTAGCCAGGTCGTCAATCTCCATCTTCAGTTCACTCTTCTCCTTCTCCAGCTTCTGCTTGACTCGTTGCAGGTTGTCGATTTGCTCCCCAAGCTCTGCCGTGCTGTCCGCGTGCTTCTTCCGGAGGGCGGCGGCTGTGGCTTCGTGCTGCAGAGTGGCCTCCTCAAGGTCTCGGCGCATTTTCTGGAATTCTGCCTCACGCTTCTTGTTCATCTCAATCTGAACCGCTGTGGCTCCACCAGCTTCTTCCAGACGCTCACTGATCTCCTCGAGTTCCCTGGAGAGATCAGCCCGCTGCTTCTCTGCTTTCGCCCGAGAGGCACGTTCAGCCTCTATCTCCTCTTCCAGTTCCTCAATACGAGCCTAGAGAACAAAAGGAAACACTACAACTGTGGCTTCTTTCTGGGGTCTATACCAGTATGGCTGTCAGCAGAGTACTGCTGGCATAACTCCGTAGAATAGATGCAGCTTACACTGACAACAGGGGATTCTGGTGGCAAGGAAACACCACCTCCCTGAACTAGGGTAGCTACGTCCAAACCCACTGAGAGAAATTTGGGTCCCTGGTACATCATGTTCACTGGGTCCACCTCTTTCCATTTCACTTTATTTACACAGATGTTAAAGATGTTTTGGGGGTCCCCTGAGCTCAGAGCCCTGGTACAACTGTCCCTCTTTTCTCCCTACTCTCATCCACCTACATTGACAGAAGCTTTCTTCAACCAACACAGCTGGTGTGCATCTACACTGGGGCAAATCTATGTCAGTCAGGGATGTGGTTTTATCAAACCCCTGGCCAACATGACTATGTCAACCTAACTTAGACCAAGCCTAAGAAAGGTGGCTTCCTTTTAACTGAACTCGTTCTGAAGACCAGAATAGAAAGAATTAATGACTAGCCTGTAACTCTTTGATCTTCTTCTGCAGCTGGATCCCCAGGACTTGCTCATCCTCAATTTTGCTTTGGAGCTGACTGATTTCAAAATCTTTCCTTTTCACACGGAAAAAAAAAAGTTAGTGCTGGAACAAAATGGATCTGCAGTATACCCCCTGCAAACCAGACCTACTTCTTCAGCTTTTCCTCCAGCTGCTGTTTATCGTTTTCTAAATCCATTGTGGATTCCTGGGCCAGCTTCAAATCTCCTTCAAGTTTCCTCTTCGCTCTTTCAAGGTCCATGCGAATCTTCTTCTCTTGCTCCAGCGACCCTTCAAGCTAAACAGAAAAAGGCCATAAATTCTCTGCGAACAAGAGCCTAATGTCACACTGGTTTTGTTCTCTCCATATGTTATTGTGCCTACATCGTCCACTTGCTGCTCCAGCTTGGTTTTAGCTTTGCTCAGTGTGTTCACTTTGTCCTCTTCTGCCTGCAGGTCATCCAGGGTCTGCTGATGGGCCTCCTGGAGGGCTTTCTTTTCCTTTGTCAGTTTAGCGATGGTCTCATCCAGAACTGCCATCTCCTCGGTGAGGTTTTTCACCTGCAGAGTTGAACAAAGGTAGTTAAAGAAAATGGATACAAAACATTATTGTTTGTGAACCAGCAGTGTCATATTTTAGAAAGTTCGTTAGAGATTCTGCCTTATACCTTGTTTTCTGTGGCATGTTTTTCCTTTTCAACTTTGGCCAATGTTAACTCAAGGTCATCAATGTCTTTCTTCAGCTCTGAACACTCGTCCTCCAGTTTCCTCTTTTTGGCTGTTAGCTCAGCGTTCATCTCCTCCTCATCCTCTGCTCTTTCAGTCACCTCCTTAATTTTAGCTTCAAGTTGGATTTTGGTTTTGATCAGCTGATCACATCTTTCCTCAGCATCAGCCAAGCCATCAGATTCCTACAGTGAATCCATTATTAGGATATTTTCTAAAAGGTTTTTTTTTTAACTGGTATTTATCTCATAATGACTTTTACTGCATCTTTTATAGCATGGAATAGGTATTTTATAGTTATGGTTTTGATGACACTTCCACTTGTAGCTCATATTATCAGTCACTTAAAATTTTCTGGAAAAAAAAACAACCATTTGGCCTGAAATTTCTCTAATTTCAATAAAAAGAAAAGGAGTACTTGTGGCACCTTAGAGACTACCCAATTTATTTGAGCATAAGCTTTCGTGAGCTACAGCTCACTTCATCGGATGCATACTGTGGAAAGTGTAGAAGATCTTTTATACACACAAAGCATGAAAAAATACCTCCCCCCACCCCACTATCCTGCTGGCAATAGCTTATCTAAAGTGATCACTCTCCTTACAATGTGTATGATAATCAAGTTGGGCCATTTCCAGCACAAATCCAGGGTTTAACAAGAACGTCGGGTCGGGGGGGGGGGGGGGGGGGGTTAGGAGAAAACAAGGGGAAATAGGTTACCTTGCATAATGACTTAGCCACTCCCAGTCTCTATTCAAGCCTAAGTTAATTGTATCCAATTTGCAAACGAATTCCAATTCAACAGTTTCTTGCTGGAGTCTGGATTTGAAGGGTTTTTTTTGAAGAATTGCAACTTTCATGTCTGTAATTGCGTGACCAGAGAGATTGAAGTGTTCTCCGACTGGTTTATGAATGTTATAATTCTTGACATCTGATTTGTGTACAACTCAGAAATGAAAAACAAATATTTTTCAATTTCTGGTCATAAATGAAGCATCTCTCACCAGTTCATATTTTTGGCAAACATTTTTAGTGCTCAGGTACCTCAAGTATGGCTTAACTGAGAATATAAAATTTGGGGCTAGATGCTGCAAATGGAGCCCATGTCTGCCATATGACTCCACACAGCTGGACTCTGCATCCACACAGAGCCCCGCTGACGTCAGTGAGGCTCCCTGGAGGCAGATCTGTATGCAAGGTCTAGCCTTTGCGTCAACATAGTGTTCAAACTCAGGCCGAATCCTTCACAGGCCTGGCTGAGAAATAGTGGAGTTAAGCCAGTGCAAAATCATCTACTGAGTGATTTTTTTAAAGAAAAAACTGAAATGTCCTTAATTTTTTATATACATCTTGTAGCTCATGCTCCAAAATTTTCTCTAAAAGTCATTATTTTCACAGGGACAGATTAAGGCATAGGCACTAAAAGCCTGTATGTAGGGCTTCAACTCTGGAGTCATGTGGCTGCAATAAAACCTCAGCAAACAGTCTGGAAAAAAAGGACGTTTCTAGCCCATGGGGTTACGAAGAACAGTTTGAAAATGTGAGCCAAGTCTAAGTGATGCAGTGACAACTGCCTGAGTTTGCAGACAGCCTAAAACAATAGTTCCGAGAGCAAGGCCATCCTTAGGATTTATGGGGCCACACGCAGTATTATTAAGCTGGTGCTCCTATGCCCGACTTGGGGCCCAGCCACCACCCCCGCCCACGGACCCCCAGAAGATTCCCCCCTCTCCCCCCATTCGTATGCAGGAGATGCTGCGGCAGTCTGGGCTCACAGCCCGGTAGGGGAGGGACAAGGCAGCAAAGGATACCGAGCCGCCCGGCCTGCCTCACAGTGGCAGAGAGTCACAGTTCCCCTCAGAGACCCCTGTACCCTCTCCCTCACACAGAACGCGCCGCCCCGGTGCATTCGGCTCTGTGAATATGGCCCCTGCCTAAGGAGACTGCAGCGCGCGCTGGGTGTGCAGGAGCCAATCCACTCTTACCTGCCGTCCTGGTGGTGCCCCAAATTTTCGGGTGCCCTATGCAGTGTCGTATGCTGCGTATGCCTGAGGACAGCCCTGCCCAAGAGGGCAGAATGGCCCCAGTCATCTCTTTGGAGTTTGAGCTCCAAGCCCTGCTGCTTTGATGGGCTACAGAGACACCGCCCAAGCAGAGGACTGTGTGGGGCCAGAGTGGAAGGGTGCCTGGATAGACACCCTGGATAGGGGCGTGTGCAGGTGTAAAAATTTGACCCTTTTGGGGAGGCACATTCTGTGCTCCTCCCCACTGCCCCTGGGCCCGAGGAGCTCGCTCTCCCCTTGGGGCACCACTGAGGACCCTGTGCTCCCCCCTCCTACCCAGCCCTGCCACGGGGTACCCCGTGCTCCCACCACCACCATCCAGGAACACTGTGCTCACCCCTCGACTGATCCCTTCCTTGCCTGCCCCACCCCCAGAGGCACTGCTCACTATTGGTTAAGAGGATTGTCACTGCGTGCCATCTCAGCGCTAATTGGTGGAGGCAGAGAAGGGAGTGGGGTGAGTGAGCTCCAGAGAACCCCGGCTCCTGGAAGAGGGGATCTGGCTGCCCAGTGCTGCAGCAAAGAGCTCTGCATTGCAAGCAGCCCTCCAGCGTGAAACTCAGAGGGCAGGTCCCCACTCCACCCTGGGGGCGGAGGAGCTCACTCTCCCTCCACTGCCCTGGGGCCGCCAGAGGAGTTCTGTGCCCTCACCAATTCCTGGGGGGCCGTGCCCCTGCTTTTCCCGCCGTGCGCTTCTGTGGAGAGAGAGAGGGAGCCCTACGTCCGCCCCTGCTGCTCCGGAGGAGAGGAGACCCTTTCTGCCTCTTCTTCTGGGAAAAGAGGACCTCATGCTGCGGCCACTGCTTCTCTGGGAAGGGAGGAGCCCTGCTGCCACTGCCATTTCAACTGTGTGTGTTGGAGGAGTGGGGGGACCACATCACAGGGCTGCGGCTGTGTGGGTGGAGCCACAGACAGCCCCTTGTCGTGGTGTGTGTCAGGCTCCAGATTGCCTTAATCCAGCCTGGGATGGCAACATCAGTGGCATAATACATTTAAAGGGTACAGCAGATGTGTAAATTCATCAGGGCTTGTGAATACACTGGCATTGTCACACTAAGTTGCCCTGGATGAGGCAGGTGTACTTAAAGAGCATAATTTTGCTTCTCCGAATTTGCTTGCTCTCACCTTGTTTTAGGGCATGATCTGTCATACGTGCCTGGGAGTATTGTTATTTAGTTATTTATTTATTTATGCACCTGTACTTTCTTTTCGATACTTTATATTTTAAACACGGGGAATATTTTATCTTGGCCAAACACTGACCCCAGTGCTATTAATGGGATGCTTCATGGGAAAGTTGCATTTGGAACCTTCAGCTTGGACCTTTCTACTGTGCAATAAGGGTCGAATGCACTGGTGATACTCACAGACTGCACTTGGAGCTGCAGGTCGTTTTTCTCTTGCAGCAGGGTCACCATTTTCTCCTCCAGTTCTTTCCTTTTTGCCTCAGACTTAGCAAGCTCCTCCTTCGTTTTCTCAAACTCTTCCTTCATGTTGGCCATCTCCTTCTCAGATTCAGCACTCTTCAGCAAGGGCTTGATCTTGAAGTACAGCTTCATCCAGGGCCAGTGCTTGACATTCATGAACGACCGAACATTGTATTGGATACAGAAGATGGACTCTCTATAATGTAATCAGAATATATGGTCAATGTTAAAGGCCAGATTCTGCAATGCATTGTGAATATTGTGAATAGCATTTATTCAGCCAAGTAGCCTCATTTGAGTTCAAATGGGGCCACTCACATGAAAACATACTACTCTAAGGGTTACAGACTCTGGACCCGCTTGAGCCTCAGAAAGTCTAGGGGGAGTAAAACTCCACTGTCGGTCTCCTCAATGTGCATGTTGAACTAAAGTCTTGACTCACGCTCACAAACCAGAATGAACTTTTGCTCCCTCTTTACACATCACATCTGTAACTGACCCACTCCCTCTGATGAGTGTTTTGGAGTCTAAGGGACTCTGAACTGGTGTAACTCACATGCTGAGGAGCCAAAGAGAATTTAGCATAAAAGTACCCAACTGGAAGGTGTAAGTTAAAGTTGGCCACCCCTAGTCTAACACACACTTTATTACACCTTCTTCTTGCTCCTTGGTATACAAGTTAGACTGATTTACACTCCCAGATAGAGCTGGGCAAATAATTGATTCATTGGTTCACTGGCAGTTCCGAAAAATAAAATTAAAAAAATCAGTTTGGGTTGAACCAAAACTAACATTGAACCAAAACTAACTGACAGGTATTCTGGGGCTCCTCCTCTGGTTGTTTTGTGAATGGCACCTAAGTCCCCTTGTGAATCTTGATCCGGCATTTTCTTGGGCCTAAACTACCAGCAAATTCATTCATTGTTTTGGTTGACCTAAAACTGCATTTTTCAGCAAATCAATTATTTGTCTGAAAATTTTCATCCAGCTCTACTCCCAAGCACTCACACATTGATACAGTGGATTAATGAGATCTAAATCAGATGGAGTCTGTCCTATAACTTTGTTCATTTCACCCCTATGGGGTGACACAGACCCAGCAGGCATACAGTACATTGCTACCTTCTTTCCATCATTTTCTTGAATTCCACTCTCATCAGGAAGCCACGACACATGGCTTGTGTACGGGTGATAAGCTGTGCCAGTTTATCATCTCTCATCTCCTCTAGAAGACCCAGAAGTCCTGCTTTGAAGAACACCTTGAGGAAGAGAATGTTAAAGACAATCACTTTCATTCTGTACAAAATACAAATAGACGGTGTTTGAATCAGAGTGTTTGTACCTTGGTGTGACCAAATTTATATTGGGTCTGATCAATATCAATGGACCCAAGTAGTTTCTCAGAAGCCTTCTTGCTGTCCATGAACTGTCCTTCTGGAACGGCACTTGCATTTAAAATCCTATATCTGTGGGAGAAAACAAAATATGAAGAAGCTCACATTGCTCACAATTCTGGCCACACTGGCCATGTCTCTGTCACTGCCTTTGTCCTCCCATGAAGCCCCTATCCTGAGGTCCCACAGACAGACCCATCATGAAATTCAGCTTTATGGTATTTAAAGGCTACATAGTCACCTGACATGGCCACTCCACGGCTCACCCAGCCCCTTCCCCTCCCCCCACACAGGAAAAGTGTGGTATTTTTGCTGCTTTTTGGAGTATACCAGTTTGGTTCTAAATTTCTTCTATACACACAGCATGTGTGGGCACTGCAGTGACTACAATAGTTAAAGTAGTTAGAAAAGGCAAGCTATTCCACACAGAGAGAGAATGGAACAGGGATTGGAGGAGTCTGACCTTTGTTTAAAGTCTGCGTAAATGACTCTGCTGGGGAATCCTTTCCTGCAAATTCTGATCCCTTCCAGCACGCCGTTACACCTTAGCTGGTGTAGTACGAGTTCATGTTCCATGGCACCTTAACAAATCACAGCATGAATTAGTACCTTATTGTGCAGCCCAGAGGGAATGGCTGCATCTCACTAAGATCTCTGTACACTGGCGCTTCTTACCGGGTGTCTTCGTTTCATTGGGAATGATGCATCGCACAAAGTGAGGATGAGTGCTTCTCAGATTGCTCATCAGCTTGTTTAAATTCTCCTGTGAGACCGTAAGCAAAGATTTAAGTTAACCAATGTTACACCTATGCAGATATATGCAGACCTGTGCACTGATAAATACAGTAAAATGTTTATAATGGGATCATGATTTGTAGCAAACTGTTGACCAGTGTTTGAAATTCAGACAAATGAGCTGTCAAGTCTTACCAGCTGGAGACATTCTAACCAATATCTCCCTCCTTCTTGTAATTTTGAAACTTGTTAATAAATTGAAATTAAATAATTAAAAATAGTACAATTGAGCCTATGGGAAATGGCCATTATGACTGGTAGAAGGGACACTGGAATTGCTGAAACATAAGGCAACTTTCAAAAATCTGAACTTAAAATTTAATGGACTGCATGTGAGGATAAAACACAGCCCTAAATGCAGACTCTCCACTGCCCACCACCTCGTCTAGTCATTGACACCTGAACAAAGTGAGCGCAAGGTGGGTGTCAGAAACTGCCACTCACGGGAGGGAGCGAGGGAGGGAGGGAGGAATTCTGATTTGGGAGTGTTGTACACCCTTTTTGTACTCCTTTGCACCAGTGAAAGTGACACCCAAGGTGTCAGGCAGGGGAGAATCAGGACGCTTAAGAGGATGAGAAAGGAAGGGAGTGAGAGGCAGAAGGAAAGTGAGACACAAGTGACACACTCGTAAGTTTGTCAGCTCTTCAGTTATAATCAGAGACATGAAGGGCGCCTACAGACCCGACCCCATTGCAACATCCACATTTTGGGGGAAGGGCTGCACAGTGTGTGGTCCTGAATCAATTTCCTCTGAAAGGGTAAGTAGAGGGAAGGAACATGTTAAGCCCCATATCAGAGAATGATTTTGTTTTATATCATTTTTGACATCATCCAGAGGAGACAGTGACTCTGACATCATCCAGAGGCGACAGTGACTCTGGCCCTTATTCTCGTATTGTTAATTAGGCAAAACTCCTAGTGACCTGCCTGGAAGTTTTGTTTGATTGAGGACTGCAGCCCTTTGCTCTTTATGAGCAAGGAAGCTTGTGCATGTCAGAACTAACTGGAAACCAGGCTTTGCAGAATTAAAGGGGGTCTTCTTTCCTCCTTCACATAGAAAAGAGATTTATAATGACCACTGTACTGTACCCTGAAAAGAGCAGAGACGGTCTGGAAAGAAGAACCCTTCTTCTTGCCTCCCTTCTTGCCACCACCACCACTCTCTGAATAATACAAGAAAAGGATGCAATTAAAATGTAAGATGAACATTTTGCATATTTTTTATTTCTATAGGAGCTACCTGCTGTGTGTCAAACAAAATACGGATTTCACAGAAATTACCTGCATCTCCACCATATACGGCAAAGAGCAAAGCCAGTGTTTTCAGTGACGATTTCTGGTACAGCCCAATGACAGTTTCATTCAGGGGATCCTTGTTCTTCTCGAGCCAGCCAGTGATGTTGTAGTCCACAGTGCCAGCATAGTGCACCAGGGCAAAGTGGGCCTCAGCCTTTCCTTTGGCAGGCTTGGGCTTCTGGAAGTTGTTGGACTTGCCAAGGTGCTGGTCATAGAGCTTGTTCTTAAAAGACACATCAGTTGCCTTGGGGAACATGCACTCCTCTTCCAGGATGGAGAAAATACCCATTGGCTGAAAGACACAGCAACAGATGAGAAGAGAGAGGAAAAAGAGATATTACAAATCAGCCTCCTAGACAATGTGAGCATCTCTTGGTTGCATTCAGAAGGGATATTGTGTCAGTGAATGTGCCTTCAACAAGATAAAATTAGGGTAACCTACCTATGGTATCTATTTGTAGGTTTGAAAATAATAAAGATATAGCACATGGAAAATCATCTTGCGTGTCCTAGACAGATTTTCTGTATGCTAGAGAGTTAAAGTGAATGAAACAGGAACCATTCTAAACCTCTATGTCTAGGGGTGAGGCCGTGCAGTTCTTTAGATGTCCTTCAAATAGTTACTGTGTCCAAGTAACTGAAAAGAGTTCTAAAACTTACTCTGTCCTTTTCTTTGTGGAAGTGAACAGTGACAGGGATTGTTGCCATACAGTTATGTGTGGCTGCCTTGTGACCCTATCCCAAAGTTATGGATTGAGACCTTTTCACAACCAATGTCCAATATATTTATTTAATTATTCAGAGTATATTAAATAATTTACATGCACTTGAGCATGCATTTATTAATTATCTTAAGTATAGCAAAATCCTTTAGAAGCTAAAGAACCCTTCAGCACATAAAGCATAAGAACCTTCTCAATGAGCTCAATACAGGCAGCCAAGTCCATCCCAAAGTCAATGAACTCCCATTCGATCCCTTCCTTCTTGTACTCCTCCTGCTCCAGCACAAACATGTGGTGGTTGAAAAACTGTTGCAGTTTCTCATTGGTGAAGTTGATGCACAGCTGCTCCAGGCTGTTGTACTACACAAAGGCAAAAAGAAGATACGCCTATTTGTAAAATTCTGTGCACACCTGATATACCTAACAATGACTCTTCTTTCAACTCATCATGTCTGTGTAACTAACCTGGGCTTCAGTGGGATTCTGAGTTCTCTTCCCTAAAACTAGCCAGATGTTTTGGGATTCGATCCTCAGCTCTTCATAGACATTTCTGCAATGTAAGGCCCAGGCTTGTCCAGTTATTTCTGTGCTCTGGGGCCCAGGCCTACTTAGCCATTTTTATGCTCTTGGTCATGATCATATATTAGGGTCTGGGCCTGCCCAGCTCCTTCTGAGCTCTCAGCCCTCCAGCCTACTAAAACATTTCCAGATACTCGGCTGCAAGCCTGCCTGGGAGTTAGTGAGCACCTACAATAATTTGCATTAGGTGGAGGATAATTTCTTTGCTATTAGGCACCACCTGTTAACAATTTGAAGGCACCTTCAGTGTAGTTGCCATTTCTGCAGGTACCAAACAAAATCTACCCAAAAATGAAATCATTGGAGGGTCATACTACTGTGGGAGAAGATCAAGAGACACCTGTTTCTGCAGAAAAGTCAGGCTTTTCCAGGAAATTATTTAAATTTTTTTTAAATAATCCTCAAAGTTCTCAGAACCCCTGAGCGTCCCTTCCAAGAACCTGCTGTCAAACCTCTGCTCCTTACATCAAAGATCTCAAAGCCAGCAATGTCCAGGACACCAATGAAGTACTGTCTGGGCTGCTTGGTATCCAGCTGCTGATTGATACGAATGACCATCCACAGGAACATTTTCTCAAAGACCGCCTTTGCCAGAGCACCCACTGAATTGTGCACCTAAACCAGTAGGAGAAGGACTGGAGTTACCATACAAAGCAGAAGAAGAAACCCGGGTATGTTAATTCAAACCAGGAGTTCTAGATCACCGATAGTTACCTGCTGCACGGTTTGACCTTTGGTCACATATTCATTCCCAACCTTGACTCGGGGGTAACACAGGGCTTTGAGCAGGTCAGCTGAGTTCAGACCCATCAGGTAGGCAGCTTTGTCAGCCACTAAACAAAGAGTTAGAGGAATGAATTAGTAGCTCAAAAATAGACTTTGGTGTCTTTTATAATTACTAGAAAAGAGCAATGAGATCTGTTCGTGTTTCACCAGCTACCACATACTATTAATAACTCCAGCAATTATGGAGTTTAGAGTTTCCTTTATTTCTTGATTTCTCGATTAATTGTTTTGCAATTGATTGAGAGGGTCTGTACATCAAGTGATTGAAAGAATTTGTCAAAAAAATATCCATATGGTCTGAATAAAAAATATTAAAGGAGAAAGAAGCAGATGAACAGCCAGAATGAAAAGATGGTTTTGAAGCTCTTTCTTTGCCACTTTACTGTGCAGCCTGTCTAGAGATTCTGATTTCTGAATGATCAGAATAAAGGACTTAGGTTAGTGGCCATATTCCATGCTGTGCAACCCCACTGACTTCAACAGGATTACAAAGGGATGTATTTCAGTGCAGCATTTGGCCTAGAAACAAATGAGAATGTCTCTCTTCAGTTTCAAACCATGGCCCAAATTGTGTCCACAGAATGAACATGCAGCTCCCATTGGCCTAGGCAGGAACTGTGCATGCTTTCTCGGACAGAATGGAACGTCATGATGTTAAACTAGCATGACTACCCAATGTTGGCCCTCTCCTGCCATCACTTCCCCGCTGCCTGTCTCATCTCATAGCACAATCCAGGGGCTGGTTAGGCAATAAAACACCTACATTGCCCCTTTCATATGCGAAGCCAAGCTGTTTTACAAAGATGGCCATTTTAGAGATGGGGAGGTTGAGATGCTTACACCTTATGTGTCATTTACACCCATGTGTAGCAGGTATGTTATAGTAGATATGCTATAACTTAGATCAGCCCTTATAGCCACCTCCCCCATGAGTTAAATTGTGCCAACACCCAGCTCAGCACAAGTGATGACTAAGGCTTCATTTTTTTGCTTGTATTATTGAGAGTTTAGCTCAGATTCTGCTAATACCTTCTGTGCCATCCGGCTCCGCCTGCTCCTCACGCTGCTTCTGCTTGAACTTCATGTTCCCATAGTGCATGACTGCCCCTGTCAGCTTGTATATGGCCATTTTTTCATCAGAACTGAAGCCCAGAATGTCAATGGCGCTCTGTCAACACAATCATAAAAGATCTAGCACCTAGGTGATTTAGGAGCCAAAGCCCCATTGACTTACGATGGGATTTCAGCTCCTAAAGCACTCAGACATTTTACCCCTTCTCTGGTATAGTTAATAGTCCCTGTGCTAATTTCTTTGTGCTACTCACATCTGTGGCTATGAGTTCCTCCTGATCATCGATGCTGGCTACAGTGATCTCACCTTGACTCACAAAGGGGAAGTCATATGGGTTGGTGGAAATCAGAAGCATCTCTGAAAACAAAAATAGATCCCAATTTTTACCTGCTGCAGTTTGGTCTTTGGTCACATATTTATTCCAGACCTTGCCTCAGGGTAACACAGGGCTTTAATGGTATGTCTACACACCATTGTAAATCCTGGTCTGTGGGCCCCATGCCTACAGACGCAGTGTTTCCAAGCTTATGCATATGCGTCATGCTGCATAGTAAACCCAGGTTTACAATTGAATGACCTAGTTCTCAGAACCATGCTGATGCATCCATATTGCTCAAAGACCCGAGTCAGACTTTCTGCTTCTGGGGACCCAGGCTTGTGCAGGATCCACACTGCAAAATGACCGAGCTTGGTCCCAAGTCAGAGCAGGATTTGGGGTTGGACCTCCCACCCCACATGGGTCCTAGGAATCTGGCCCTGACGACTTACTGACCCGAGTCAGATAGATTTGAGCGTGAACTGTAGAGGAGGGGTTGGGCTCAAATCTGAATCTGAGCCTGGGTTTACAATGCAGTGTAGACATGCCCATAATCGCCCATGTAACAAAGCTCAACAGTTGGTGTTACTCAGTGACCAGTTCCACCAAAAGAGTTAAAACGTTTCTTACCAATTAGTTCTGGCTTCTTGTTGGACATGATCTGATAAAATATGTGGTAGCTTCTTTCCGCCTTGAGCTGGAAAGTGACTCTAGATTTCTCCAGCAGATCTGGCAAGGCAGGTAAAGTACAATTAGCCACAAGAAAACACCATGAGAAAGAAAGAGAGACAGAGAATTGTGACCCTTAAAGGGAGGTCCCTTACATGTTTCAATGTCAGCAGAAGCCAGTTTCCCTGTGGTGCCAAAGTGGATTCTGATGAATTTACCCTTTAAAGGAAAAAAAAGTTATTTCGTTTAAACCCTCAGAGACAGACTCCAGAAGTGAGATTTGCAAAGCTGCCCTGGGGTCTCTTCCGCAGGTGTGAAAACTCAGCCAAGATTTATATTGTCAGTCTAATGGTAGGAACATATACGGCCCATCATTGCACTTGTGGCTAGGAACAATTTTGTCAAAAAGACTTACAAAACGAGAGGAGTTGTCATTCCTCACGGTCTTGGCATTACCGAAGGCCTCCAGCAGGGGGTTGGCGCTGATGATTTGATCTTCAAGGGTCCCCTACAAAGTAACAATTATTGTCAAATTAAGGTCGTTTTAAACCAAATGGCAGCTTCAGAATAGAACATTTAATCACTTCTCTAGTGACCAACTCACTTGCATTTTGCCTGGCTCTTCCTTCTTTTTCTCCCCAGAAACTGCAATTGTTGCAAAGTACTGGATGACACGCTTTGTGTTCACAGTCTTTCCAGCACCGGATTCTCCGCTGTCAAATCAAACAGAGAAGCAGAGAACACATAACCAAAGAGTTTCTTCCTGTAGTGCACAGCAAAGCCAGCAAAAACTGGAGCAGGGAAATATACATACGTGATGAGGATCGACTGATTCTCCCGATCTGTGAAAGAGACAGAACCAAAGAGACTTAAAAGAGTTACTGTGTAACATTGAACTCACTGAAAACTGAATGAAACAAATAAGTACTGGGATTTGCAAAGGGGCCTCAGGGCATCCGGCAACTAACTAAAAGTCCATAGGAATTCAGCATCTACCTCCCTTAGGCCTCTTTGAAAATCCTAGCCATAATAAATAATAAATATAAACTCATGCAGATCAATAGAGCCATCACAGGATACTTATACCCACTTCCCTTTCACAGAATATCCTCTTACAGAAATCTGATGAAGCTACTTATATCTCTGGACAGCAAAGAGTTATACAGAATAATGACCTGATCCTTAATTTATAACCATCTGCATAGCACCAGTGCAAAAAGAGTGCAAAGTGCATGTGAATTATCTCACAAGGTGTAAGGGAGTGGAGAATTCTGATGCACCACTTTGCACAAGTGTAAATGACACACACGATGCAAACTCAGGAAGAATCAGGCTTCCTGAGAACAGAGTGTCATGATTTTTTACAGTTCTTCTTTGGGCCCAGCTAGAGCCAGAATGTGCAGAAGCAGATATGGACATTCTGTACTTTTTCCATTAACCTCACGCTTGTGAACTTCCAAAAAGGTTTGCTTTGGGTTCTCTGAGAGCTGGGCTAATGTTTGGGTCAGGTTCAGTTTGTCTTTGGATGAATTCGTGTTTGCACATTGCTAGTTCTGAAGGTTTTTGGTGTCTTTAGCTGCATGTCATATTTCCCAGAAAGAAGATTGTGATTCCTCATATGAAATTTTCACTCTATAATCACTTTTCAGGAGTTGAGCCACTCACCAGTTAACATGAACTGATAGGCGTTGTCAGAAATGGAGAAGATGTGGGGAGGGGCCTCTTGACGTTTTTTGCCCCTGTAGGCAGACACAACTTCTGGGTTGTACACCGGCAGCCACTTGTAGGGGTTGACAGTGACACAGAAGAGACCCGAGTAGGTCTGAAAGAAAGGGAGATAACGTGATGGGCTTCCACATGATTTAGTGTAGCTGTTAGTTTGGAAGTCCAGGAAAGACATCGGCCTGTACTTACATAGATCATCCAGGCTGCGTAACGCTCTTTGAGGTTATACAGGACAGCAGGTTCATGGAGATGGGTCATCATTGCCATGTCCTCGATTTTATCATATTTGGGAGGGTTCATGGAGAAGACTTGATCTTCCTTAACAGTCAAAGTCTGGAAGGAAAGAAGAGACCCATTTCTATCAGCTAAGAACAGAGGAGGAACAAAATGCTGTTCCTTACTCCTTGTTTTTACTCACTTCTCCTTTTTCAGGCTTGACTGTGACCTTCCCTCCTTCCCGGCTCTGGATTACGCCTTTCACATAGGATTCCTTGGGATGCACCACAAAGACCGAATTCTTAGCATCGAAAGGCTTGTTCTGGTCCTCAATTCTCTCCTTCTCTGTCTTTCGGAGGAAAGGAGCTGCCACCCCAAAGACGGCCATCTCAGCATCCGACGACATGGCTGCGGTTTATCTAGGGCAGCTCAGCAGTGAGTTCTGTTGGGGAGAAAATGTGTGACATGATTCACGTGCTGTTCATTTTGAATACTCTGCCATGTCAGTTTCTTACACTTGTTTAACTGGCCACGTTACTCCCAACTGCCCCTCCTGAGATCTGAGTGAGAGGCTTTCCCAGCCATTTAGATCCAGACTCTAATTTTGGGCCTCTATTATCACACTGTTAATTTATTTATACCTTTTCTAATCTATAGAACCAGAGGTCCTGCAGTTCCAGTGGGATGCACACCATTGTCCACCCACCCATTGTCCACATGCACACCATTGTTTATAGCAACAACGTAAGTAGATTCCTATATGAGGGACCAGGAAGAGCCAAAAACATACCAGGAATTTTGAAAGCCCCCTTAGGTCCTCTTTCCTGGGTACATTTTAGACTGTATGTTGTGGTTACAATGAAAGGGTTGTTGGGAGCACTGGAAAGTGGGCGTGGGGAGAGGAACAAGATAGAGGCTGCTATTGTCAGTGCTTTCTTGCATTGAATAATAAAGATACTGGTTTTGATGTAATTTAAGCTTTTCATTCAGGATTCCAATCTCCATCTTATAAGTATGACTTCCCTTCTTTGTATTTGATTTTGTATTTGGCTATATTAAAACACAAGTTGTTCAAATGAGCTAAGCTTTACAAGTGATCCAGTGTAGTCTATATAACTGACCTGTCATCATCATTTGCCACTTCACCAATTTTAGTGTCATCTGAAAACTTGAGCATTGATAAAGAGATTGGATAGCATAGGGCCATAAGCAGCTCCCCCTGAGCCTCCATTAGAAATCTGCCAATGGATGATCATCCTACATTTACAATCACTTCTTGAGATCTATTAATTAACTAGTTTTTATTTCATAGTGCTTTTTTTGTTTTATCAGAATGTCATGTGGGGCTAATTCAAGTGCCTTACTGAAGTCTAAGGATATTATGTGAACAGAATAACTTTTATCAACCAAATTCATGATCTCTTAAAAAAATCACACATTTGTTTAGCAAGATCTATTTTCCATGAGACCTCATTGATTGGAATTAATGAATCTTAATTAATTAATTATATTGCTTTACTGACTGCATTCCATACCAGCTTTTCCATGATTTTGCCTGGGATCCATGTTAGGCTAACTCATATGTGCCGGAACTAGGGGTGCAGGGGATGTTGCAGCAACCCCTGGCTTGAAGTGGTTTCCATCATATACAGGGTTTACAGTTTAGTTCAATGGCTCTCAGCACCTCCACTATACAAATTGTTCCAGCCTCCCAGGGCTAACCAGGTCATCTTGTTTATCCTTTTTAAATATTGGCACAACATTGGCTTTTTTTCATTTCTCTGGAATTACTCCAATGTTCCAAGATTTGTTAAAAATCATCATTAGTGGTTCAGCCAGTTCTTTTAATACATTTGGGTACAAGTCATCCAGTGCTGCCAATTTCAGAATGGTTACTTTAATAGTTACTCTGTCTGCCTGCCTCTTCCATGCCAGTTAATCAAATATTATCAATATGCCTTTATTTGCCATTACTCCTTTTAAAGTTTCCTTATTTAACTGTACGGTACATTAGTGGCACTGTCAGACTGGTCGAGGAGTCGGTGTGAAAGGGCCACCAGCTGCCTTAAACGCTGCCTGAAATCCTCTTCTGAAGGCATTTTTACACATATAGTATCTAAGTGCCACTCACTAAGCTACTCTGCACAGTAAGAGTTGAAAACTTGATTAGCATTTACCAGAGAAATGTGTCTCTCTTTCAGCTGGGGCACGATTATTGTCAGTGATGTTTGGGGTGTGGGGAAAAAGCAAATTCTGGAAACATGTTCATTAAAAGAATAAATTTATTCTGTGGACAAATAATTAAATTCTATCCCCTGGTGGGTCTCCTCTTTTGGGCCACTCTGTCCTGGTTTATTAGGGACCTACGAGCTGAGGTGTCGGAGCTCACTGTGTACAATTACATTGTGATGTGTGTATTCAGGAGAGGTATCTCAGAGAGGGCACTGGCCGGCCCAGCATTAGTGGTCAGTGGCTTCAAGTCCAGCCACTTTGGAGATCTGCCTGTCATGGGCAAGAGAGCCCAAGCGCAATATACAGTGCATTTACACAATGGGCATAGATATTAGGGGATACAATGACTGCCTATTGAGCTGTATAGAAATCCCACCCTAAAGGGTCATTCACCCTCCCCTGGGAATTAGCAAATCAGGATCTTACCTCTTTCGTGACACCAGATGGCTAGTATGCAGACTGGAAGCTGGTCAATATTCTAAAATAGAAATAGAAATTCCCTTCTTATTGCTGCATGAAACTCCAGTGATAAATTGGAGATTGAAAAGGTATGGGTGCCTCGAAAAGTAGATTTAAAAGTCCTGCTGTCATAGGCAATCCCTCCTGGAAATGAGTGCTCGCGGCAGCAGGAATGCAGTGGGATGTGCGGAATGCAGAGTGGGCTCCCCCTCCCTTCAAACCCAAGTCCCTTACACTCTTACCGTAGAGCTTTCTGTGAAAGGACAAGACAGACTGGTCCCAGGGGCTTTTATAGGGTGTGAGCTGCAAACACAGCAGTCGCCTCCTCTTTCTTGGTCAAAATATTTTCGGCAATCCTGTCTCCTAACCTAATTCCCATTCATATTAGATGTGAATGGATATAATTAGCCATAGGTCTGTGAATCAATCTCCTATAAATATTTTGACAAGGGAGCTGGCAGGGGCAGTTGGGGAGGTGAAAGGGGCTGCCTGGAGTTTGTGCTTTTGGGGATCCTGAAATCAAGCAGAAGAAAAGAGACTGGGAAGAATCCAGTTCCTGTAATGGGAAACAGCTCCTAGCAGAGGGAGCGAGGAGCGAGACAGAGAGGGAGAGAGTTCCAGAGCGCGTAGCTGAAGAGGAAATTGGGGTTTCAGGGACAGGGATTTAGCAGTGGAAGAGGGTCCCTGGGTCTATCAGGAGGGAGTCTGGGAATGGGGGCAAAGCTGAGAGGAGCAGGGGACCAGAGAGGATACGGATGTCTGGGGAGCAAGGGGCCTGGAGGCTCAGGGATGGGGAAACAAGGGAGAACGGGGATCCTTGGGGCAGTGGGATAGGGAGAAGAAGTAAATCCAGGGCCAGAAGGGAGGGCAGTAAATGCAAGGGAATAGTGAGGAAATGGGGGCCAGTGGAAGGGAAAGAGCAGAGAAATGGAAGTCCAGAGTCAAGAGACTGGAGCAGGAGTCTTGAAGAAGGAGGTCCCCACGTGAGTGGGTGCAAGGGAAAGGACCCTGGAGATGGTGCAGATGGGGAATGTTAAATGGATGCAAAAATTGTTCATTCTACTGAAAAGGGGCAAGGAACAGCTACCCCCAGATTGTGATAGGTAGCCAGATTCCACCATCCATGATATAGGGAGGGTACATGTATCCCACATTGTTATGGAGGGAGCAGGTACATCCCAGACTGATATGGGAGAGCAGGAGCACCCCACATTGATGTGGAAGGGGAGGTGCCTCCTGATATTTTATGGGGAGATCATGTGCATCCTCCCATTGTTGGTGGGGAGTCATGTGCACCTCACATTGTTATGGAGGGGCAGATGCTTTCCACACCATTCCTGGATGCACTGGGGTTCTGGGGCCACTTTTGCATACACCACAGAGTGACGGAGAGTCCCTCTCTTTCCCATCTGTCACTCCTCACTTTCTAGGTGTCAATTTCTATAATAAGCCAGGCAAACTGCTGTGTAACTGTGGTTAGTGCTGGGAACCGTATCATAGTACCCAATACAGGGATCACTGCATACACCCCCATTAGCCCTTCCAGCTTGGGCTGTACACCCCATTAGAGCTGCCTGCCTAGATGTCCAGCTATGAGGTTGAGGAAATGCTTTCCTCCTTTGCTCCCAGTGAGCTGTCTGCCTGGTACAGCACAATCGTGCTGGGGGTGGGGGATGGGTCCTAGGATCCCTGCAGAGGTCAAGTTTCACATTTGGCATAAATCTATCTTGAAACTGTGCAGAAGATATTGAGTTCCAAGAACTTAAAGCCTAAGAGCCAAATTCTCAGCGCGTGTAAATCAGCATTGCTTCATTGACTTCAGTGGATTTATACCCACTGAGACTCTGGGCCTAAAAATGCTGTAGGATTTCAGCCAGCATATCAATCAACGTGAGCTGTCCTCACTCCTGTGCTGGAATGAAAATGATTAAAACCAAATGAAGCACATGTGTATCACAGCACAAGCCTACTGCTGACGACACCGTAACGCTCACACACCTGCAGAAACCCTACAACCGGGTGAAATTCTCTGGTCAAAACTTTCTTTTAAAACAAAAAATTACTGTTTTCAAAGCCAAAACTTTCAAAAAAGCCTTCTATTTTTCAAAGTTCGCTGGTTTTTCTTCAAAACTGGACATTTTGTAAAATTTCAAAGTTTGTTTTTTGGGGTGGTTTTCCTCCATCCCTTATCACTTTCCTCCTCCCTTTTTTCCTGTGTCCCTTTTGCCACTGAATTCATTAGAATAAATTATATCTAGGGACTTGGGGTGGGTGTGTGTGTGTTTATTTATTTATTTATTTATCTGTTCGTTTGTTTTTCTTTTTGCCACTCTGGAAAATTTCCACAAGAGCAAAAGGAAAAATTAACTGTAATTTTTTCCAAGTTGGAGAAGTTCTGAAAAGTTACAGAGTAGAAAAAGGAAAAACTGCAGGATGTGGGGGAATTAAAACATTAAATGGTAGCACAGGGAGAAGCTGGATACCATATTTTTTTGTTGCATTAATGGCAAAAAATGAAAGGTCATAAATTGGAAATTTTAGCTTTGCAAATTAAAAATTTCAACATTTTTCAATAAAATATTTCACAAAAAATCAAACAATTAAACATTGTTACATTTTGAACCCTGCAAAATGGAAACATCTTCAAAATTTCAAAATCTTTCACAAAACAGTATTTCAATTTTTCAGCTCGCTCTCGTCATCTCCCTGCTCTCTTCTGTATGCCCTCCAAACCTCCCTGCCCACATCACCTACACACAGCCACATACACTGCTGCAGAGACCCACAGGGCCAAAGCCTCAAAAGGCTAGATTCACCCAAGGAAATAGGTAAGTCTGGGTTTAAACTCCGACATCACAGCTTTGGGTCCCATGCAATCCACCAAACTCCTGCTGAACCCACCGAAACTCACTAAGTTTTTGCTGTGAAAGTTCCCTAGGCACGTATCTTTCTGGCACTGGGCACATGCATTGCTGCCTCCTTCTAGGTGTCTGTCTCCCACCTAAGCCCCAGAATGATGCACAGACCACGGAAGACAGATGGCTGGCCGCCTCAGGGCTTGTCTTCACTACGGCACTTCTTCTTTCCCACAGCTGGTGTAGAGGAGCAACTACAATTTCCCCTGAAGCTGATCGAGCCAAATGGCTACATCAGGAGTCGCAGAATTTATTGCAGTGATGCCCCCTTCCTATTTATAAATTGGGTGGTAGGTAGTGGTATGTTTGATTAGTTTTGTGCTCTCTTTGGTGTTCTCTCTCGGACAGAGAGAGAGACCAGGGGAGGAAAAAACATCTCCTAACAAGATCCTGAAATGATACATATAAAGTTACAGAAATTGTAAGTAATAGCAAGGAAATGCATTAGATTATCTTTTGTTTTAGCTTGTGAATTTTCCCTATGCTAGAGGGAGTTTTATTCCTGTTTTTTGTAACTTTGAAGCTAAGCCTAGAGGGGAATCCTCTGCGCTTTAAATCTTTTTATTTGCCCTGTAAAGTTACTTTCCATCCTGATTTTACAGGTGTGATTCTTTTACTTTTTTAAAAAAATAAAATTCTTCTTTTAAAAACCTGATTGATTTTCAGTGTCCTAAAGACCCAGGGGTTTGATCTGTGCTCACTTTGTAACCAATTGGTTAGTATATTATTCTCAAGCCTCCCCAGGAAAGGGGGTGAAGGGGCTTGGGGGGATATTTTGAGGGAGATAGGGCTCCAAGTGGCCCCTCCCTCAATGTTTGTTTAAATCCCTTGGTGGTGGCAACAATACCATCCAAGAACAAGGAAAGGAATTTGTGCCTTGGGGACATTTTTAACCTAAGATGGTGGAATATAAGCTGAGGGGGTCTTTCATGCAGGTCCCCACATCTGTACCCCAGAGTTCAGAGTGGGGAGGGAACCCTAACACCATGGAAGATCAAACCCAGGAACCTTCTGCATGGGATCTGACACAAGGTGCTTCTTTTTTAAGTCTTGTTTAGCCCAATCTGCTTTCCAAGCCTTCTTCTGATCATAGCCTGATTGCATGAGGCTAAATGAATGTTCCCAGAAAGGCTTGCAGGACTTAAGATGTTGCAGGGGGAGGCGGAAGAGGGCGGTGTTAAGGTCTTGGTGGCTAGGAGGATATCTGTTTTCCTGGATTTGCTGAGCTTCGCGGAATGGTGCGGCAATTCGGCATATTGGTGGGGAAGCGATGTGAGACAGGACAGGTAGCCATGGTGTTGGAGTCGACTTAAGGGTTCCCGTGATGCACCACATCACTGTATTTAGCTGGGTAACCACAAGTCATGTGTGGCTGCTACTGCTCCATACCAGTGCACAATATTCAGCTACTGAATATACAAATGGTATTGCAGCTGTTCACAACACTGTTGCTGATGCACCCAAGGTTGTACCTGCGAGTTTCTGGATTATGTTGGCTCTTGTTTTTATCTTTGCAGGTACCTTCTCAAGATGATCATGGAAGGAGAGGGTGCGGTCGAGTTTCATTCCGAGGTATGTTGGAGTGTAATCATGTTGCACATTTTTACCACAGAAAGCTACTTTTGGTGTGTTTTTGGCACTCTTATTATCAAGATGAAATGTGCTTACTATTGTTTTTCCAGGATTTGGTTTGAGCCTCCATTTCCGGAAATATTGTTCCATATTTTGGAGGTCCTCAGTTAATACTTTCTCAGTGTCATGGAGATTTGATGCTTGGATTGTCATGGCAAGATCATCTGCATATTCACATTTTCATGATTTAGTTGGAGGCATGTCACTTATGTATACTGTATATTAAAAAGGGTTGGCGCAAGTCCAGAGCCTCATGGTAGCCCATTGGTTATGATACGGGGTGAGCTGGTCCTATTACCCAGGTACACCTCCAAGCGTCTCTTACTCAGCATGGTCCACAGCAGGCGAAGTGTTTGGTAGCAAGGTATAATTTTAGCAAGTTACTACGGCACTAAGTTAACGTAAATTATGCTGCTTAAGTTACATGAACTAAGTAACTTAAGTCAAGTAACCTACATTGACTTACTGCAATGTCTACACTGTGCCGTGTCAATAGGAGATGCTCTCCTGTCAATGTAGCTTCTGCCTCTCGTGGAGGTGGATTACTGAAGTCGACGGGAGAGTGCTCTCCCATTGACTTAGCATGTCTTAACCAGACCTGCTAAATTGATGCTGCTGCATTGATGACAGCTTCTTGTTAACAGTGTAGGCACCTACTGCCAAGAGAAAGTTTGCAGCTGAGACTCGCAGGCAGAGCTAGGACCTCCCTGCAGCCTGGATTTAGGTACCTATCTCTGAGAAAGGGACGGGCTTAGCACACACCCCTCTTATTGGCATCTCCCATTGGCTAGCTTAGGTGACTCCCTGCCTAGCTTGCTGCCTTTTGTGATTCGCAGTCTAAGATGCCTGCTTCTCCCCGTTCATTGTATAGGAGCTTAGGTGCTTAACTCAGCTTTCGGAATCACAGTGATTTTCAAGGCACCTTTTGTGCACTCAGGTCTCTATCCCTAGATGTATACATTTACTTTTGGCCATATTAAAATATCTATTGTTTACTCGCTCTGTCAGTGACCTGTCCTCTTCATTATTTGTCATTCCACCTATCATGGTGTCATCTGTAAACTTTATCAGTGATGATTTTATGCTTTCTTCTAGGTCATTGATAAAAATGCTAAATAGTGGAGGGCCAAGAACCAATCTCTGTGGGACCCACTGGAAACATAGCTGCTAGATAATGATACCCTGTTTACAATTGCTTTTTGAGACCTGTCATTTAGCCAATTGTGTCTGATGTTAATTTTATATCATTTTAGTTTTTTAAATCTAAATGTTATTCTGTACCAAGTCAAAATGCTTCACAGAAGTCACATCAACACTTACATCAATACTGTTACCTTTATCAACCAAACTCATAATCTCTTAAAAAAAAATCAAGTTAGTTTGACAAGAACATTTTCCATAAATCCATCTTGATTGGCATGACGTATATTACTCTCCTTTAATTCTTTATTAATAGAGTCCTGTATCAGACACTCCCTTTATCTTGCCCAGGATTGATGTTAGGCTAACAGGCCTAACATTACCTGGGTCATCCCATTACCCTTTTTAAATATTGGTACAACATTAGCTTTCTTCCAATCTGCTGAAATTTCCTCAGTGTTCCAAAACTTATTGAAAAATCAATACTAATGATCTAGTGAGAGCCTAAGTCAGCTCCCTTAAAACTCTTGGATGCAGGTTCTCCATACCTTCTGATTTAAATATCTAGCTTTAGAAACAGCTGTTTAACATTCTTCTGAGTTACTACTGGAATGGAAATAGTGTTTCAGCATCATCATATGATGTGACTACATATACAGAACAGAAATATTTATTGAACACTTCTGCCTTTTCTATATTGTTATTGACAATTCTACCATTTCCATCTAGTAATGGACCAATAACATTATTAGGATTCTTTTTGTTCCTAATATACTTTTAAAAACTCCTAATTGTCCTGAACGTGCCTGATCATAGATTTCTCTTCATGTCCTTTTGCTTCCTTATCAATTTTCTAAATTCCTAGCTTTTAAGTTATATTCTTTACTATCAATTCTCCTTTCTTCCATTTGCTATATAATGAGGTTTTTTTATTATTATTACTATTATTTTATAGATGCTTTCATTTCCTGTCTAAGCCAGATTTATTTTTTAACCAAAGTGTCTTTCTCTGTCAATTGTGGGACTGCAACTTTTTGGGTATATAGTAAAGTCTTCTTAAACAATTCCCAGTTATCTTTCTAATTTTTCTGTTTAAATACCCTTTCTCACATATTTTGGCTCATAATTGTTTTCGGTTTTGTGCAACTGGCCCCTTTAAAGCATCAAGTATATATATTTCTAGTTTTAACTTTATTCTGCTTGCACATAACAAGTGTAATCAACTCATGATCACTTATACTGAAGCAATTGCTAAGTTTTAGAGCTGTAATCAATTCTCTTTATCTGTTAAGATGAGGTCTGTGTTAGATGTAACAATTCCAATGCCTCTTGTACCTGGCTTCTAGCATTGGTTACCCTGCCTTGTGTACAGACAATTCAAGAATTTCTTCTCTTAATATCATTTGATTTCTTGATTAATTTTGCAATAACATCTTGATTTTGTGTTAAATGAGTGCTCATTTCTTCCTTCTTTTTACCCTCCCCTTTTGTTTTTCGTTTAACATTCCCCTGACTACTCTAGTCAGTCTGTTCCTGAGAAGCTTGTTTCCCCTTCTACTGAGGTAGAGGCCATCCAAACTATATAGCCCCCTCTCCCATAGAAGGTGGGCCAGTGTGCCATAAAATCAAAGCCATCTATTACTTACCTACGCAATGGTTCACTTCCAGAATCTTCTGCCTTCTGTCCTCCTTTACTTGTAGGACAGGAAGGATCTTTGAGAAGATTGCTTGGATGTTTTTCTCCTTCAATACCCTTCCAAAGTCATCTATAATCTGTGAGATACCCCATGATGCAGACATATAGAAAGACATCAAAGGTCATGATGATCACATTAGGGGACATCAACCCCTCATTGTCGCATAGAGATTGGTTCCAGGCTCTCAATTTGAAGGATGCATACTTCCATGTAGCCGTCAGAAAGAGCTATGTCAAGTACCTCATATTTTTCATGAGACTCAAATGCTATCAATGCAGGGTCCTCCCTATTGGAGTGTCCACAGCCATTGTATTATTACCAATAGCCTGGTGATGGTAGCTATCCATGCAAGACATAGAAGACTCCATGTATCCTTACTTGGATGACTGGTTAATAAGGCCAGATGAAAACAATACCTAGCCACAGCCATCATAGAATCATAGAATCATAGAATCATAGAATATCAGGGTAGGAAGGGACCCCAGAAGGTCATCTAGTCCAACCCCCTGCTCGAAGCAGGACCAAGTCCCAGTTAAATCATCCCAGCCAGGGCTTTGTCAAGCCTGACCTTAAAAACCTCTAAGGAAGGAGATTCTACCACCTCCCTAGGTAACGCATTCCAGTGTTTCACCACCCTCTTAGTGAAAAAGTTTTTCCTAATATCCAATCTAAACCTCCCCCATTGCAACTTGAGACCATTACTCCTCGTTCTGTCATCTACTACCATTGAGAACAGTCTAGAGCCATCCTCTTTGGAACCCCCTTTCAGGTAGTTGAAAGCAGCTATCAAATCCCCCCTCATTCTTCTCTTCTGCAGACTAAACAATCCCAGCTCCCTCAGCCTCTCCTCATAAGTCATGTGCTCTAGACCCCTAATCATTTTTGTTGCCCTTCGCTGGACTCTCTCCAATTTATCCACATCCTTCTTGTAGTGTGGGGCCCAAAACTGGACCCAGTACTCCAGATGAGGCCTCACCAGTGTCGAATAGAGGGGAACGATCACATCCCTCGATCTGCTCGCTATGCCCCTACTTATACATCCCAAAATGCCATTGGCCTTCTTGGCAACAAGGGCACACTGCTGACTCATATCCAGCTTCTTGTCCACTGTCACCCCTAGGTCCTTTTCCGCAGAACTGCTGCCTAGCCATTCGGTCCCTAGTCTGTAGCGGTGCATTGGATTCTTCCATCCTAAGTGCAGGACCCTGCACTTATCCTTATTGAACCTCATCAGATTTCTTCTGGCCCAATCCTCCAATTTGTCTAGGTCCTTCTGTATCCTATCCCTCCCCTCCAGCGTATCTACCACTCCTCCCAGTTTAGTATCATCCGCAAATTTGCTGAGAGTGCAATCCACACCATCCTCCAGATCATTTATGAAGATATTGAACAAAACCGGCCCCAGGACCGACCCCTGGGGTACTCCACTTGACACCGGCTGCCAACTAGACATGGAGCCATTGATCACTACCCGTTGAGCCCGACAATCTAGCCAGCTTTCTACCCACCTTATAGTGCATTCATCCAGCCCATACTTCCTTAACTTACTGACAAGAATACTGTGGGAGACCGTGTCAAAAGCTTTGCTAAAGTCAAGAAACAATACATCCACTGCTTTCCCTTCATCCACAGCACCAGTAATCTCATCATAAAAGGCGATTAGATTAGTCAGGCATGACCTTCCCTTGGTGAATCCATGCTGACTGTTCCTGATCACTTTCCTCTCATGTAAGTGCTTCATGATTGATTCTTTGAGGACCTGCTCCATGATTTTTCCAGGGACTGAGGTGAGGCTGACTGGCCTGTAGTTCCCAGGATCCTCCTTCTTCCCTTTTTTAAAGATTGCACTACATTAGCCTTTTTCCAGTCATCTGGGACTTCCCCCGTTCGCCACGAGTTTTCAAAGATAATGGCCAAGGGCTCTGCAATCACAGCCGCCAATTCCTTCAGCACTCTCGGATGCAACTCGTCCGGCCCCATGGACTGTGCACGTCCAGCTTTTCTAAATAGTCCCTAACCACCTCTATCTCCACAGAGGGCTGGCCATCTCTTCCCCATTTTGTGATGCCCAGCGCAGCAGTCTGGGAGCTGACCTTGTTAGTGAAAACAGAGGCAAAAAAAGCATTGAGTACATTAGCTTTTTCACATCCTCTGTCACTAGGTTGCCTCCCTCATTCAGTAAGGGCCCACACTTTCCTTGGCTTTCTTCTTGTTGCCAACATACCTGAAGAAACCCTTCTTGTTACTCTTGACATCTCTTGCTAGCTGCAGCTCCAGGTGCGATTTGGCCCTCCTGATATCTTTCCTACATGCCCGAGCAATATTTTTATACTCTTCCCTGGTCATATGTCCAACCTTCCACTTCTTGTAAGCTTCTTTTTTATGTTTAAGATCCGCTAGGATTTCACCATTAAGCCAAGCTGGTCGCCTGCCATATTTACTATTCTTTCGACTCATCGGGATGGTTTGTCCCTGTAACCTCAACGGGATTCCTTGAAATACAGCCAGCTCTCCTGGACTCCCTTCCCCTTCATGTTAGTCCCCCAGGGGATCCTGGCCATCTGTTCCCTGAGGGAGTCGAAGTTCTGCTTTCCTGAAGTCCAGGGTCCGTATCCTGCTGCTTACCTTTCTTCCCTGCGTCAGGATCCTGAACTCAACCAACTCATGGTCACTGCCTCCCAGATTCCCATCCACTTTTGCTCCCCCACTAATTCTACCCGGTTTGTGAGCAGCAGGTCAAGAAAAGCGCCCCCCCTAGTTGGCTCCCCTAGCACTTGCACCAGGAAATTGTCCCCTACGCTTTCCAAAACTTCCTGGATTGTCTATGCACCGCTGTATTGCTCTCCCAGCAGATATCAGGAAAATTAAAGTCACCCATGAGAATCAGGGCATGCGATCTAGTAGCTTCTGTGAGTTGCCGGAAGAAAGCCTCATCCACCTCATCCCCCTGGTCCGGTGGTCTATAGCAGACTCCCACCACTACATCACTCTTGTTGCACACACTTCTAACTTAATCCAGAGACACTCAGGTTTTTCCACAGTTTCGTACCGGAGCTCTGACAGTCATACTGCTCCCTTACATACAGTGCTACTCCCCCACCTTTTCTGCCCTGCCTGTCCTTCCTGAACAGTTTATAACCATCCATGACTGTACTCCAGTCATGTGAGTTATCCCACCAAGTCTCTGTTATTCCAATCACGTCATAGTTCCTTGACATCACCAGGATCTCCAGTTCTCCCTGCTTGTTTCCAAGGCTTTGTGCATTTGTATATAAGCACTTGAGATAACCTGTTGATCGCCCCTCATTCCCAGTATGAGGCAGGAGCCCTCCCCTCACAGACATTCCTGCCTGTGCTTCCTCCCGGTATCCCGCTTTCCCACTTACCTCAGGGCTTTGGTCTCCTTCCCCCGGTGAACCTAGTTTAAAGCCCTCCTCACTAGGTTAGCCAGCCTGCTGGCAAAGATGCTCTTCCCTCTCTTCGTAAGATGGAGCCCGTCTCTGCCCAGCACTCCTCCTTCATGGAACACCATCCCATGGTCAAAGAATCCAAAGCCTTCTCTCCGACACCACCTGCGTAGCCATTCGTTGACTTCCACGATTCGACAGTCCCTACCCAGGCCTTTTCCTTCCACGGGGAGGATGGACGAGAACACCACTTGCGCCTCCAACTCCTTTATCCTTCTTCCCAGAGCCACGTAGTCCGCAGTGATCCGCTCAAGGTCATTCTTGACAGTATCACAGCTCTGTGCAATGTATTCATACATTCATAGATCCCAAGGCCAGAAGGGACTATTGTGGTCATCTAGTCTGACCTCCTGTGCAACACAGGCCAGCGAACTTCCACAAAATAATTTCTAGAGAAGAACTTTTAGAAAAACATCCAATCTTGATTTAAAAATTGTCAGGGATGGAGAATCCACCTCCTGGCTAGCAGGGGGGCACCACACTCGAGCATAATAAACTTAGTGTTTTTTGGGAACTCTGCAGTTGTGGACTTTGTTTATGTACTTCAGCCTAGATGCAAACTGTGCGTGACCTATCAGGTATAATTCGCAGCATTTGTGTGCGTGTCCTACCAGGTATAATTCGCAGCAGTTATGTGCGTGTCCTCTCAGGTATAATTCGTAACACTTTGTAGATACTACTGATTGTAAACAAGCCACCCCTTAATCTTCTCTTTTTCAAGATAAATATATTGAGCTCTTTGAGTCTACCACTATAAGGCAGGTTTTCTAATCCTTTCGTCATTCTCGTGGCTTTTCTCTGAACTCTCTCCAATTAATCGTATCCTTCATAAATTGTGGGCACCAGAACTGGACACAGGATTCCAGCAGTGGTGTCACCAGTGCCACATACAGAGGTAAAATAACCTCTCTATTCCTATTTGAGATTCCCCTGTTTGTGCATCCCAGGATCACGTTAGCTCTTTTGGCCATCACATCACACTGGGAGCTCATGTTCAGCTGATTATCCACCATTGTTACCCAGGGTTTTCAGAACCCAAAGCAATGGTAACTTACTTGTTTCACTCCAGGTGATGTCAGGAATAAATCAATGGGAACACAGTAATTCTGTCTGATGAAAGATTAAGACAAGTAAGCATATTATTAGGAAGAGACAGGAAATAGTAATGGGGGATTCAGTCATTAGAAACATAGATAGCGAGGTTTGCAATGATGGGGAGAACCACATGATGACTTCCCTGCTGGGTGCGAAGGGTGCGGATCTCTCAAGACATCTAGATAGACTTCTGTGTAGTGCTGGGGAGGAGCTGGTAGTTGTGGTACATGTACGTACCAGTGATATAGGGAAGGATAGGAGAGAGGAGGCCAAATCTAGGCGGCTAGGTAAGAAATTGAAATCCAGGACCTCCATGGTAGCATTCTCTGAAATGCTTCCAGTTCCACGTGCAGGGCCAATTAGGCAGAAAGAACTGCAGGGTCCCAATGCTTGGATGATACAATGGTGTAGAGAGGAGGGATTTAGATTTATTAGGAACTGGGGAACCTTTTGGGAAAGGGGGAGCCTATACAGGAAGGATGGGCTCCACCTAAACCAAAATGGAAGCAGATTTCTGGCACTTAAAATAATAAAGGTTGGAGAATAGTTTTTAAAATATGGGCTGGGGTAAAGCTGACAGGTACGGAGAAGCATGTGGTTCAGACAGAGACATCCCTTAGGGGAGGATCTATTAATGGAGGTTCTCTATGTCCTAATAAGGAGGAGAGTATGGAAGATAAAATACGGGTAGAATCTCATGAGAAATGGTCAAATGAAAACAAGTCCCTTTCAATTACATTAAATAATGGCAGACAGCTAAAAAGTGACAATTTTAAGTGCTTATATACCAATGCTAGAAGTCTAAATAGTAAGATGGGTGAACTACTGGATGCAAGTTATCTGGACCTGCTGATTTAAAAATATTGAACTTTGGTAGCTTCTCTTTAACATCCTCCAGAGATACTAGTGAAATGGAAAAAAGAGTTATCATCATTATATGATGAAAGTGTATCATCTGTTTTTTCCCTCTAAATACAGAACAGAAATATTTATTGAACACTTCTGCCTTCTCTACATTATTAACAGTTCTAACATTTCCCTCTAGTAATGGACCAATACCATTGTCATGATTCTTTTTATGCCTAATATATTTTTAAAACTCCTTCTTATTGTCCTTATCACTGATAACCATAGATGTCTCCTTTTGTCCCTTTGCGTCCCTTATCAATTCTCTGCAATTCCCAATTCCTGATTTATTTTCCTTACTATAATCTTCCATTTGTGTGTGTGTGTGTATATTTATATATATATATATATATATATATATATATATATATATATATATATATATATATAGCTGCCTTCACTTTCCCTCTAAACCAGGTCAGTTTTTTTTAACCAGCACAACCTTATTCCTCACTTGTAGGATTGTGGCTTTTTGGGTATATAGTAAGGTGTTCTTAAACGATTTCCAATTATCATTCACATTTTTCTCATTAAATTCTTCCTCACAACTGACTTGGCTCATAATTGTTTTCAGCTGGTCTGGACTTTATTCTGTTTGTACATTATAAATGGGATCAAGCCATGATCACTTATACCTAACCCACAATTAATTTTTAGTTCTATGATCAGTTCCTCTTTATGAATTAGGACAAGGTATAATAAAGAAATTCCCCATGTTGGCTGCAACACTTTTTGAATTAGGAAACTGTCATCTGTATTGTTTAGAAATTCCAAGGATGTTTTAGTACTGGCAGCATGAAACCCCCAGTATATGTCACTCAAATTGAAGTCCCCCATAATCACTCAGCCTTTTCTCCCTACCTATTATAGATAGGTGCATAAGGAGGTAGTCATCTTGTTCCCTAATGTGATTTGATGGTCCATTGCAGATATCAACTAGTACCCCATCTTGTGCTTTGCTGTTAAACCATTGATCCTTAATAATTCAAGATAATTTTCTTCCAAGTTATCAGTGACTCCAAAACAGGAAATGCCATTTCTGACATAGAGTGCCAGTCCCCATCTCCTTTTGCCCACTTGATCTTTCCTAAATAGGTTATAACCACTGATTTTAACATTCCAATTGTGCAAAGCATTCCACCAGGTTTCAGTAATACCAACTAGATCAAACTGATGCTCATAAATGAGAAATTCCAGTTCCTCTTGTTTGTTACCCAGGCCCCTAGCACTGGTGTACAGAAAATTTAAGAATTTCTTCTCTTCATGTCCTTTAGTTTCCTGATTAATTTTTTCTCAACATCTCAGTTTTGAGCTAAGTGCTCATATCTTCCCTCATAAGATCATAAGAACATAAGAACAGCCATGCTGGGTCAGACCAATGGTGTATCTAGTCCAGTATCCTGTCTTCTGACAGTGGCCAATGCCAGGTGCTTCAGAAGGAATGAATAGAACAGGTAATCATCAAAAAGAAAAGGAGTACTTGTGGCACTTAGAGACTAACCAATTAATCTGAGCATAAGCTTTCGTGAGCTACAGCTCACTTCATCGGACGCATACTGTGGAAAGTGTAGAAGATCTTTTTATACAAACAAAGCATGAAAAAATACCTCCCCCCACCCCACTCTCCTGCTGGTAATAGCTTATCTAAAGTGATCACTCTCCTTACAATGTGTATGATAATCAAGTTGGGCCATTTCCAGCACAAATCCAGGTTTTCTCCCCCCCCACACACACACAAACCCACTCTTCTGCTGGTAATAGCTTATCTAAAGTGAGCACTCTCCTTACAATGTGTATGATAATCAAGTTGGGCCATTTCCAGCACAAATCCAGGTTTTCTCCTCCCCCCCCCACCCCACAAACCCACTCTCCAGCTGGTAATAGCTTATCTAAAGTGACCACTCTCCTTACAATGTGTATGATAATCAAGGTGGGCCATTTCCAGCACAAATCCAGGGTTTAACAAGAACATCTGAAGAAGGGGGGGGGGTTGGAAAACAAGGGGAAATAGGTTACCTTGCATAATGACTTAGCCACTCCCAGTCTCTATTCAAGCCTAAGTTAATTGTATCCAATTTGCAAATGAATTCCAATTCAGCAGTCTCTCGCTGGAGTCTGGATTTGAAGTTTTTCTGTTGTAATATCGCAACTTTCATGTCTGTAATCGCGTGACCAGAGAGATTGAAGTGTTCTCTGACTGGTTTATGAATGTTATAATTCTTGACATCTGATTTGTGTCCATTTATTCTTTTACGTAGAGACTGTCCAGTTTGACCAATGTACATGGCAGAGGGGCATTGCTGGCACATGATGGCATATATCACATTGGTGGATGTGCAGGTGAACGAGTCTTTGATAGTGTGGCTGATGTTATTAGGGACACCTGTGATCGTGTCCCCTGAATAGATATGTGGTCACAGTTGGCAACGGGCTTTGTTGCAAGGATAGGTTCCTGGGTTAGTGGTTCTGTTGTGTGGTATGTGGTTGTTGGTGTTCTGTAAAGTAATTTAAATGAAAATCCAGGATTATAACTGGAATGCAGGGCATTAGTTACCAAGTGTTTGTAACTTCACTTTCATGTGTTTAGGAAATGCTGAATAGTTATTGAGACTTTTTTCTGTATTGTAGTTTAAATAAATTATAAAACAATTGAAACTGATGTGATTATATTGCATTACTTTGACAAACAAAATATGCAGAATTTTGAATTTTCTGGCGCAGAATTTTGATTAATTGTTTTTGGCGCAGAATCCCCCCAGGAGTAATCAGTGGCTATTAACTAAGGTGGTCAGGGATGCAACCCCATCCTCGGAATGTCCCTAAACCTCTGACTGCCAGAAGCTGGCCCTGGATGACAGGGGATGAATCACTGAATAATTGCTCGGTTCTGTTCATTCCCTCTGAAGCACCTGGCACTGGCCACTGTCAGAAGATAAAAAGACAAGAAACTAGGCTAGATGGACAGTTCTTATGACAGTACACAAATTAAAAGGACAAAAACCGACTGGTCAGTAAATGAAGAGCAATAATGTTTCACAAACACAAAATAAAGAAAGATGATGATGACCAAAATTACTCAAGATGACTGATTGATGACTGAACAGAAAAGGAAGTACAGGGCCAATCGCATACAAGAAAAAGAAGGACAATGACGACCAACTGAACAAAAACAGAATAACCCCAATGACTGGTTGCAGAAAAAGGAGGAGGATGACAATAACCACCAAAAGAAGAAAGGCTATGACAATGAAGATGACCAAGCATGAAAGGCTAGAGAAAGACAATCAATAAAAGGACAAGGATGACAACGATGACTGAATACAAAATAGAAAATGATATTGGTGACAGGCCACAAAGAGAAGAATAAAAAAGCATAATTTTGACCACTAAGCAGAAAAAGAAGAGAGAAAGGTGACTAGAAACTTTAGTGGATCATCATGGAGGTTTCTGAATGTGACATGGAGTGGGAAGGCAAAATGCATTCTGCTATAATTGTATAAAGCTCGGACTTTTCAAGAGTGCAATGATAGTGGTATGATCTTGTATTTCCTAGTTTGTGTGATTTTGACTTGGCTGCCATTTGTCCTTTGGAACTTTAATTGTTTTCTAAGGAATTTTTTGTGTAATTTTTGTAATATTGGATATTTGAACTACATTGTGTTGCTATTAGTGAGGACCACTGAAGTGTTGCTGAATGGTTTATAAAGCACTTGTTATTGTTTATTAGGCAAGGGAGAGCTACCATAACTTTGCATTATTGCATTAGGGTTGTCTGGACATCATGTTGGTAACCCTGGTTGGTTACTGTTGATTTTTTTGTAGTAAGGATGATACAGAGTTGTGAGTGGGTTTGGGTGTGTATGTGTGAGAAGATGATGTATGTAGCTATATGGCCTTATGCTTTATTTTGTTGTTTTTGTGGTTTTGAGCTGGACATAAATTACCCGTAACAACCTGAAACGGTTTGTAGCAATTTTTTCTGTATGTTTGAATTTTGCTGGATTCGTTATGTTTTAAACCTGAAGACACTGTAAAGAGGACACAGAGACCAACTGTAAAGTTTCAAGTTGCCCACATGTGGTCCATCAGGCTGCTCCTCATGTCACCATCCCCATCACAAGTTTGGCCCAATAAATATGGATTGGTCAGACTGAGACTCTCAGGTAATTTGCTGTCTGGGTCTGCTGCACTTTTTCACATGACATTGCATTGTGATATCATTCAGTTTCTCTCCACTGTCCCCTTAGGTGTCTTTTGACATTATTTCCTACAAAAAAATATCTGTTCTCTACTTTTATCCAGAGGTGTTAGATTTCAGACCATTGAATCTCATTTTGTTATTCCCTGCCCATATTTCTAACCGTCCCGATCCTTCTGTATCCTGTGTAAAATTCCATTTGCCCCATCTCTCAGTCATGAATAATCATGTTTAATAAAATCAGGTCTTACACTAATCTCTATGACTCCTCACCAGATACCTCCCCTTCCCAAAGTTACCAGTGTATAGGTTTAGCATCATGCTGCACTGTGTCAAATGCCACACTAAAATGCAGAATTACTGCATTTTTGCCTCTAATGCCTCTAACCTTATTAAAAAATTCAATCATATTTGTTTGGCATTCACTTGTACTTTATCATCTGTGCTGCTTATTATTATTGCACAGCAAATTCATATCCTTTAGATGTTTGCAAATTTTTAAAAAATATATTTATTCCATTGTTTTGGAGGAAATTATATTTTGCTTACCAGATGGTAATTGTCAGGAAATTTTCCATTCTATTTTAAAGCAAAACTGTCTGTATAATTCTATCTGGAGTGCTGCTTGAAATGGCTTGAAAGAATAAAGCCATGAATTATCTCAGAGGGCTTTGGCATCTTTCTCCATACAAGAGGTCTGATTCATTCAATTGACAGGAATTCTGAAGCTAAAATCTGTGGAATTATTTGAAAATTTAGGGATAAGTGTTCAACTTATGTTTGATTGTGCAAATGTATCTTGTAAATTTACAAACCTTAATAAAACTCCAAAGCTAATGAGTACAACACGAAAGCCACTTCTGGTTCTTTGTATGCAAAGCTCTCTATAATCTTTATTTACTAGACACTGAGGACAGAATAAACAATAATTACAAAGCAAAGTGACAGAGAGTTTCACATTTTGTGCATTTCTTCAGTCACTTTGCAGCATGGAGACACCCTCACTCTTCTCCTTCAATCTTCTTGTGAACCTCTCGGCTTTTCACCCGGAGCTTATTGACCTGGGACTCCGCAATGTCAGCCCGCTCCTCAGCCTCTTCCAGCTCGTGCTGGATCTTGCGGAACTTGGTGAGGTTGACATTGGATAGTTCCTCCTGAGGATGGAGAGAGAGTTGTAAACCAAAGGTCTGAGGGTTCCCCTTTCCCTACATTTGGGACTTAATAGGATGTGCTTGTTTGCTGAGGGGACGGGGAAAGCCCAGACTGTTACCCACTTATCATTTCATATCTAAAATCTAAGCACAGACCTTCATACTCTTGCCCTTTTCTAATTCTTTTTTTAAAAAATCACTAAAAACTAATTGAAAATAGATTTCTAAACATTTTGGATTGATTTTTCTTTAGGTTTATACATTCATTTATAACTCCTTTTTCCTAATCAGGCCACATTAATGCAGTAGTATATATTATTTTAAATACAGATAAATGACAGTAAACACATATTTGTTACCAATAATATGCTTGGTGATAAATACAGAAATGAAAGCATCCAATTTAGGAAAGCGACAGCATTCTAGTTTGTGAGTCTTTCAGGTCAGCAATTCCACAGGCTTAGAGTTCAGGGTTAGACAATCAGAAATTATTCTTCCTCATAACAAAAAACTTAGGACACACCCAGCTTCTACCAACTGTAATGAGGTGCCCCATTCAAAGGGAGAGGGGAAGAAGGTGGCATTGAATTAATGGAGCTTGTACAGTATTAGAGGCTCTCTAACCCTATCACATAGGATGGAATCGAGCAAGAGATGTACATTTTCACTATGTGTGTGCATGTATTATATAGAAAGACAATGCTAGTAGTTTAATTGTAATGTGAATTTATTATAAGGGGGTTTCTCCATCCCATGCGTACAGAAACCCTGACCATGGGCAATGAGTTACCACAAACTGGCAGGGCTAGTATCAGCTGAGCTCAGTCTGCTGGTGGGGCTTGGCCCTGCTAGTTGGTATGAGCATATCCCTTCCCCAGAAGGCTTTCTCTTGGGGTTGGGATTCAGTGGCCCCTTTTTGACGGTTCCCCAAAAACTGGGAGATGGGGAATGTAGCCAGACACCCACTGAAGCCAGTGGGCTGGGAGCAGAGAGGTCATCGGGTCCCCCAGAAGTGCCCTGTGGTCAGGGGGAACTGGGACCTGGGAGTAGGTGTGAGACATGGGACAGAAAGCAGCACATCAACATGGGTCATGGGACATCATACCAAGAAGGGTAGAGGCAAGACATGGGGTAAATAGGGGTAGGGCCATTTGGGGGCAGCATATGGGGTTAACGGGGAGCAGCAGTACATTGGGAGAGAGGCAGCAAATGGGGGAACAAACTCTGTATACATCAGCAATCTGTATCAGTTAGTCACCAAAACCATGGCCACAGTCATAGCAAAAGCTATTAAGAAGTCAAATCAGCATGATCAAAATGGCCAGCTAAGTTTAATCACTCTCTTCCTCTTCTCCTCCCACCCCAGCTCAATTTAAAAGAATCAGTGGAGTTCTATTAATTATATAATTATATACATTAATATAATGAGCAGAGGGATGCTGCTCTTCTCTTTGGTGAAGAGATCCCTGTGAAGGACTTGGAAAACACCAATATTATTTTATGACCATTATATGTTCATCTGTTTGTTTGGTTGTGTTTGTGTTGGTTGCTATATGATTACTAAAGGGTTAAACCAGGCCTGGCTCACATGTAAGCAGGATGAGTTTCAGCACCATTCACCAGTACTTAAAGTGGGTGTCAGTTCCTCTGAAGTTTCCCTCTAATCATGCTGAGTTCAACATCCTGGCTTGGTACAGAGGAGTTGGTAATCCAGACAGGAAACTGAGGCAACAGGGCTTAGGAGTCGGGCGGGGGGGAGGAACTGAGCAACGGCAGCACAGGGAAAGAGGGTGACACAGGGATTGTGGGAAATCAGGCTGTGCCCACTCCTATGCCTAGAAAAGGGGGTGTCTGGATAAGCTGAGCCTATGTACGTTTTGGGTAACATAGCTCTGCATGTAGACTGTTGTGTTAATAACCATTTGCTCTTGTTACTTTGTGTTCCTTCTGCTGAGATTAAACAATATATTGTTTTGAAAAGGCTGTTTTCTGTCCTTTGTGTGTGCACCGATCACAGCTCCTGAACAGAAGACTTGCAAGGCAGCTGACTGGGTCAGGCCTGATGAAGAATCTGTTGGTTGCATTACTGTACCCTGGGACCCAGTCTGGGAGCAGGAGAATCTTGCAATTCTGCTGCAGAAAGGTGAAGTTTCAAGGCCTGTCAAGGGGGTTGCACTCAGACAGAGCACAAGGGGTCAAAGGTGCAGTTAGCCCTGAACTGTGACAGTCCAACAGCTGTGACATCCGAGAAGATTCCCAACCAGCCTATCAGAACGTAAGTTTGAACTAAAAAAAAAAAAAATCCATATCCCCACCTCATGTATTTCAAGTAAAAGAGGTAAAATAGCTGCTTCCTCATCTCTCGATCCTACGTGATCTGTAGTAGCAAACAGAGCCTGCATCTCCAACCACGTCTAAGTGATATATGCAGATCAGGTAGTGTGTCACTATGGAATTATGAAAGCTGTTAAACTTAGTCAGATCTTTTATTAACCTACAAAAAAGTGATAGAGAAACAGTCAGAGTTCCTCACTAAGCTCTGCACACGTAAGTATTTGTTAATGAAAGCCAAGCATTTTTACCAAAGGAGACTTAGAAAAGGTATATTCTGACATCCCCAAAACATTCTGCAATATCAAAGGATGCATATCCTCCCTCCTCAGAATGATACTTACAGATTCCTCAGCTTGTCTCTTGTAAGCTTTCACTTTCAGTTGTAGTTTGTCTACCAGGTCCTGGAGCCTGAAAACATTCTTGCGGTCTTCCTCAGTCTAGGAACAGTTTGTAATGGAAAAAAGTCATTTCATTTCCAAATTATTTGTCTATTTCCTTCATATTATACAGTGAAAGCAATGTTCCATATAAAACATTTTGATAAGTATATAAGATGGATAATAAAGATTATAATGGATATTTTAACTTTCTCTTTCAAATGATTTCCTGGTGAACTCTGTTTTTCCATAGTATTACTGTTAACTGTCTTACTGTTTGAGAAGGACAATAAAAATTGCCCCCTGCAGGTTCAGGTACAAACAATTCGTGCTCCCCGGAGAAGGATGTGACAGCACAAAGGGCCTCCCTCCTTACCTGATAGGTCAGTTCCTTTACTCTTCTCTCATACTTGCGCATACCCTTGATAGCATCAGCACTGCGTTTCTGCTCATTGTCAACCTCACCTTCCAGCTCACGCACCTGAAATGAGAAACGGATCATTGAGTTTCATTGTGACTACACATAGGAAATGCTCCTAATTGCACAAATTTGGGGAATACGCACTCTGGCTTCCAGTTTCTGGATTTGCTTCTTGCCACCCTTCAGTGCCAGCTGCTCTGCCTCATCCAGACGGAGCTGCAGGTCCTTCACCGTCTGGTCCAGGTTCTTCTTCATTCTTTCCAGGTGAGCGCTGGTGTCCTGCTCCTTCTTCAGCTCCTCTGCCATCATGGCCGCCTAGTGAGTAAAGAAAGGAAACCGGTCCAGAAAACCAGCCATTTCAGGTGCAAACACAGCCATGTTCTCCAAAGAAAGGTGCCTTCAACTCACATCAGTGATTGCCTTCTTGGCCTTCTCTTCTGCATTACGCGCTTCCTGAATTGTCTCCTCCATTTCACTCTGGATTTGGGAAATGTCTGTTTCCAGCTTCTTCTTCGTGGTGATCAGACTGGTGTTCTGTTTAATAACAATAGATAAGACGTGGTTACAGTTAGTCCCAAAATATTGACTCTGGAGCAGGAACTGAATATTTGTGTTTAATGTACAGGTTACTATTAACATTTTACTGCTGCAGAACTCTCCTCCAAATGTATCATCCCTGCAGGACATTGACAGCTAGTCAGTGATGTGCTGTGAATATTTTAAGAGCTCTCACTAACATTACCTCCTGCCCTCCCAGCTTGTGACAAACCCTATGTGCCAATTGTTGTAAATCTGGTCCATTCCAAAACAAAATAATCACTCTATAGAAATACTTCCTGAGCCCCAGGGGATGGCAGAGATGACTTTAAAGTATCCAATGATGGAAACTGTATAAGAGACAGGAAAGCCACTCCCGGAGCCTCTGAGACACTTGCCCCCTCCATCACATCACTGCAATTATAACCTTCGTCATCCCTGTGTCGCCTTCAACACAGCAACATGAGGAAAACCAAAGAGGGCCTTGCAGCTTCTTGCTTTCTGTTTAACAAAGGTCCATCCTATGGACATTGGCGTAAAGGCCATTTCAAGAACAAAAATCTTCTAAACACCCCCTAGTGCTGCTCTTTGGAGCAGGGTACCTACAGAGCAGTCTCCTGCTTAGGGGTTTGTGGGATTTCTTTTCACACTAGACCCTGACCTGGGTGTGCAGGAGCTGAACTCGTTCACTTGCATCCAGAAGCTCCTGTTCAGCCACTTTCCTGGCCCTCTCTGTCTGTTCCAGAGCTGCCCTCAGCTCCTCAATCTCGGCCAGCATCAGGTTAGCTCTGCGCTCAACCATGGCCACCTGCTCCTTCAGGTCTTCTTGGCTTCGGAGAGCATCATCCAAGTGAATCTGGGTATCCTGTAAAACGAGTGAGAGAAATTACCTGGAGGCGCAGACTCCTTGGCATGCTGAAAAGACCAGCTGAGCTATCGCACTAGGCATGTGTGGCTTAGTGTACCTTGAGCACTCCTTGTGTGTTTCGCAGATTCTTCTGTGCCTCTGCAGCCAGGCGGCTGGCATGGCTCAGCTGGATCTCCATTTCATTCAGATCCCCCTCCATCTTCTTCTTTAGCCTCAGGGCTTCGTTTCTGCTCCTGATCTCAGCATCCAGGGTGCTCTGCATGGACTCCACAACTCTGACATGGTTTCTCTTCAGCTGTTCAATTTCCTCATCTTTCTCAGCAATCTTCCTGTCAATTTCAGACTTTACCTGGTTCAGCTCAAGTTGGATGCGGAGGATTTTGCCCTCTTCATGTTCTAGTGAAGCCTTAACAAGAGCAAGTGAAGGGTCAATAAAGGGACAAAAATAGTTGTTTCCTTCCACATAAAGTGTTAGATGCTCCCACAAACTGGAATGTAGTGCTGTGGGTAGCATGGGCACTGAGTACATAGCTTCCAGCACAGCATGTGCTGTCCTCCTGTCCCTGTGAATTACTCCACCGTGTTTACAACAGGATACAGCTCCAAGGTTTTCTGACTCTCTCTTTGTAAAGCAGTGACTAATGGCATGTGTACCTCAGCTTCCTCCAGAGCGGACTGGATTTCTGATTTCTCTTGCTCAATCTGCTTCTTCACTTTCTCCAGCTCATGGATGGTCTTTCCCCCCTCTGCAATCTGCTCCGTGAGGTCAGAAATCTCCTCTGTTGGGTTACAAACAAATAACGCAATCAGACAAAGGGCCCAAAGAGAGAGAGGCTCCTTAGCAATGCCACAGGCACAGACAGATTCACTTTAGAGTGTTGACAAGCTTTCCAGAAGCCCCATGTTAGGAGAAGAAATCCGGGGACTTACGCTGCAAGTTCTTGTTCTCACGCTTCAGAGTTTCAAGTTGATCCAAGGTTTCCTCATAAGCATTCTTCATCTTAAACAGCTCCGTGCTGAGCGAGCGAGACTCCTTCTGGGAAGCTTCCAGTTCAGCCTGCGTTTCCTCGTATTTCTGCTTCCATTCTGCCAGAACCTAAAGAACAACAAGACCTTAGTCTAAGCAACGGAGATCACTAGCGGATGCTCCATCCAACACCCACAAGGCTGAAATACCTTATCGAAATTCTTCTGCTTCTTATCCAGAGCTGCGCAGGCAGCATTAGATCTTTCCACATCAATCATCAGGTCCTCCACTTCATTCTGCAGCCTCTGCTTCGTCTTTTCAAGGGAAGCACATTTGGAATTCACCGCTTCGACATGTTCTTCAGCGTCCTGCAGACGCTGGGCAAGCTTCTTCCTGGAAGATTGTAAATACAGCTCCCACTTAGTGAGTAAATACGGCTCCCATTTAGTGAGCAATATGGGAAGAAATCTGTGTGCAGCTGCTCTGGGATTCACGAGAGCAGAAGTCACCTCTTCTGGGCTGTGACCCCAGTGCACACACAGATCAGGTCCTTTCTCAGTTGCTCTTATCCAATTCATATACAGTACATTGTCTCCGATAATCCATCTGCCATCAGCTCACACACATTATCGACCGAGTACAGGGCCTCTCTCAGTCTTTCTAAACCTAATGAGCATGTTTGCCATTTTCCAACCCATACCACTAAATGGATATTCTGCATGTCCTCTAATCACCCTCTCCAAAGCACATCCTTGGCCTCTTCCAGTCCCATCCTGAGCATATCACTAGCCTCTTCACATTTCCCCATTTAGTTCTTGGCCTCTTCCAGTCCTCCATCCCAGCACATACTTGGCCTCTTCCAGTTCCTCTGTGCGCTGAATGGCATCCGTCTCGTATTTGGTTCTCCACTGGGCAACTTCACTGTTGGCCTTGGACAGGGCGCGTTGCAGCTCACCCTTGGCTTCCTGCTCCTCCTCATATTGCTCCCGGAGCAAGTCGCAGTCATGGCGAGCAGACTGCAAGGCGTGGGCCAGTGCGTTCTTAGCCTGGAGACACAACAGGAGTAGCACAGTGATGTAGCTAAATATCCTGAGGATCCTCCTGACAGTGAGCTCTGTCAGACTGTGGAACGCTATCCTGGGGAAGTGGTGCGAGATTCGATGGATGCAAATTTAAAGCTGGGACAGAATAAAATATTCTTAAATATACTGTAGGGAACAATCCTGCATTGGCAGGGGCTGGGGAGGACCTTTCCCCCTCTGTTCTCTAGCGTGCTATGGTTTCATTTGAGGTTAAAGCATTTTGCTCACAACAAGAATCCAGCTTCACAGAAAAGGCTTTGGAAAAATCCTCACCTTTATCTCCTCCTCTAGATGCCTCTTAAGTTCCTCAATCTGTTGGGTAAATGCCTGTTTGCCTCTTGAGAGCTGAGAAATCAAAGTATCTTTTTCCTCTACCTGGCGTGCAAATTCACCTAAAAAAAGTGAAAATGAAATAGGAGGGATTTAATTTCACTGACTGGAAAATGATATAGTCATTTATTAACTACAAATGGAAATACTTTAAAGAAAAGCAAATAACCTGAGTTCTCAATTCATCCAAGTCATAGTTCGAGATCTTCTAATAGCAGGTGGATATTGGCAGGGGCTGGGGAGGACCTTTCCCCCTCTGTTCTCTAGGGTGCTATGGTTTCATTCTAATAGCAGGTGGATATGCAGTTTTTCCATAGGATGGCAATTTCGTCCCTTTTGCACCTCATATCTCCTCCTCTCAAAATATCTACATCAAAAAACATGTATGCATCTTACCTGATTCTGTCTGTAGACGAGCTCTTTGACCACTGAGGTCATTGATCGTACGCTGATGCTCTTCTTCCTTTGTCTTAACCTCGCTAAGCTGATCTTCCAGAGTGCGGCACATCTTCTCAAGGTTTGCCTTTGTGTGAAATGGACAACAAGAAAGAGGATAAACACATGGGCTCTTCAGCATTCTGAGATCATTGAGATCTTTGTCATGACAAACACATGTGGGCTCAATTAGTGAGGAAACCTCACCCGTCATGAATCTGTGTGCAAAAATGTGTCCAAAAGGTAAAATGAGACACACTTTGTAGGGGAAGGGAGCAAAGAGGGGGCCTGGGGAGAGAGGGACAGGCTGAGACCTTAGTGGAATAGGACAGAAAGTATGGTAATGGGAAGCAGACACAGGATGGTAGAGGTTGCGTCAGCCCTATTACCACCCCAGGAAGGTCCCTGGTATCTCTCCTCTGCAGACTGCCCAAGAAGCCTCTCCAGCCATCCCCTCTGATGTGACAAGTAGGCTCCTGCCTCCCTCCACCCCATCCCCAGTGCTCTGGGGTGCCCTGGGGCGAAGTGATTAAATAAGTGGCTATTTTCCACTGGCAGGAAATGTCACATGGAGCCACACAGAGCTTGACAATTGCGGTCAGGGCTATGGGGTAGGGTGCTGATCTGGGAGGCAGGAGCAGGCCATGAGTTCTAGTTCCAGGTCTTTTACTGACTGATGTTAATGTTCTATGCACTCCAAAGCCCTTATTATTGAACAAGGATTCATGCCCTGACTTTGGGAGTCAGGCAAATATAATTTCCCCCCATTCTACAGATGGGAACTATGAGGTTGTACAAGTCACTTCCAGCAGACTGTGGCATGGAATCCAGTGTGCTAACATGGAAAATACAAACTCCAGGCACTCTGCTTTGCAGAATGGATGTGGCAAGCCTATATGGTTGGCTGTGCTGTCTGTAACTGCTAGCCCACACTCCCCTCCAAAATCAGGAATACAACCAAGAAATCCTTACACCTAAACTTGGAAGGATTCGATTTTTATCAGTAAATGTCAATAATCATTGATGTCACCATGCACACAAATCAACATAAAAATTTCCATTGACAATAAACAAAATTTACAGATAGGAAAAGTCAGGAAAATGCTGCTTGAAAACTTCTTAGAGTTTGATTTAAGGCTTTTTATTTTGTATATTTTGACATGTGATGCTGTCAGTTTGTGTTTTAACATTGAAAAAGCTTTAACTTTTTGAATCTCAACCTCTACTGTCATTGAATAATTGTCTGATCCCCTACATAGTATGACCCCTCATAATTTTGTGAAAATGTGAAAATCTAAATACATAAAAATGCTTAAAACCCATAATTCTGTACAACTGTTAAAAATTAAATATATATAATTTTTTAAAAATGCTTCAAAATAAACATCAATATTATCCATCAAAATTATAAAAAAAATTATCAAATTCTGCCAACCCTACTTATACTTAGTATTCCTCAGTTGTATCACAAAGTTGTATGACCCACTGATAAAACGTGTGTGTCATCCCTCTCTAGAGGCTGGTCCACATAGAGGATAAGAGCTTACTATTGCTACCAGTTATTCATTTAGCTCAGGTTGCTGTGGATCTAAAGGTTTCAACCCTACTGATGACCATTTTAGGGGGATCAACATGATCACACTTGATGAAATTTCTGGTTTTTCAGTCTGCTTTATTAAAAAAAAACCCTAAAATTTTGCATAACACCATCTCCCTACTTTAAAAGAGCTTTACGATTGCAAACTGAAGCACTCAAAAGCTAAGTGATACCAGAATTAAGTTTGCCTCTCCATGGGCAGCGATAATTCTGGCATATTCATTGCTGTTAGAACATACTGAGTCAGACCAAAGTTCCATCTAGCCTAGTATCCTGTCTTCTGACAGTGGCCAATGCCAGGTGCTTCAGAGGGAATGAACAAAACAGGTAATCATCAAGTGACCCATCCCCTGTTCCTCATTCCCAGCCTCTAACAAACAGAGACTAGGGTAACCATCGCTGCCTATCCTGGCTAATAGCCATTGATGGACATATCCTCCGTGACTTTATCTAGTTAATTTTTGAAGCCTGGTATAATCTTGGCCTTCACAACATCCTCTGACAAAGAGTTCCACAGGTTGACTGTGATTTGTGTGAAGAAATACTTCCTTTGGTTTGTTTTAAACCTCCTGCCTCTTAGTTTCATTTGGTGACCCCTAGTTCTTGTGTTATGAGGAGTAAATAACACTTCCTTATTTACTTTCTCCTCACCAGTCATGATTTTATAGACCTCTATCATATCCTCTCTTAGTCATCTCTTTTCCAAGCTGAAAAGTCCCAGACATATTAATTTCTCCTCATACAGGAGCTGTTCCATACCCCTAGTCATTTTTGTGCCATTTTCTGAACGTTTTCCAATTACTATATATCTTTTTTGAGAAGGGGTGACCATATCTGCACGCAGTATTCAAGATGTGGGTGTTCCATGGATTTATATAGAGGCAATATGATATTTTGTGTCTTTTTATCTATCTCTTTCTTAATTATTCCCAACATTCTGTTTGTTTTTTTGACTGCCACTGCACATTGAATGGATGTTTTCAGAGAACTATCCACAATGACTCCAAGATCTCTTTCTTGAGTGGTAATAGCTAATTTAGACACCATCATTTTGTAGGTATAGTTGGGATTATGTTTTCTAATGTGCATTACTTTGCATTTATCAACAGTGAATTTAATCTGCCATTTTGTTGCCCAGTCACCCAGTTTTGTGAGATCCCTTTGTAGCTCTTCACAGTCTGCTTTGGAATTAGTTATGTTCACTAGTTTTCTATCATCTGCAAATTTTGCTACCCCATTGTTTACTCCTTTTTCCAGATCATTTATGAATATGTTGATTAGGACTGGTCCCAGTACAGACCACTGGGGGACACCACTATTTACCTCTCTCCATTCTGAAAACTGACCATTTATTCCTACCCTTTGTTTCCTATCTTTTAACCAGTTATTGATCCATGAGTGGACCTTCCCTCTTATCCCATGACAGCTTACTTTGTTTAAGAGCCTTTGGTGAGGGACCTTGTCAAAGGCTTTCTGAAAATCTAAGAACACTTGTTGACCCCCTCAAAGAATTCTAGTAGATTGGTGAGGCATGATTTCCCTTTACAAAAACCATGTTGACTCTTCCCCAACAAATTATGTTCACTTATGTGTCTGACAGTTCTGTTCTTAGTTTCAACTAGTTTGCTTGGTGCTGGGAGGAGGGAGGCCAGCCCTCTGTGAAGGAAGAAGTGGTTAGGGACTATTTAGAAAAACTGGACCTGCACAAGTCCATGGGGCCAGATGCATTGCATCCGAGAGTGCTAAAGTAATTGGCGGATGTGATTGCAGAGCCATTGGCCATTATCTCTGAAAACTCATGGTGATCGGGGGAAGCCCCGGAAGACTGGAAAAAGGCTAATGTAGAGCCAATCTTTAAAAAAGGGAAAAAGGAGGATCCTGGGACCTACAGGCCAGTCAGCCTCACCTCAGTCCCCGGAAAAATCATGGAGCATGTCCTCAAGGAATCAATTCTGAAGCACTTAGACAAGAGAAAAGTGATCAGGAACAGTCAGCATGGATTCACCAAGGGCAAGTCATGCCTGATTAATCTAATTGCCTTCTATGAAGAGATAACTGGCTCTGTGGATGAGGGGAAAGTGGTGGACATGTTGTTCCTTGACTTTAGCAAAGCTTTTGGCACGGTCTCCCACAGTATTCTTGTCAGTAAGTTAAAGAAGTATGGGCTGGATGGAGGCACTACAAGGTGGGTAGAAAGTTGGCTAGATTGTTGGGATCAACGGGTAGTGATCAATGGCTCCATGTCTAGTTGGCAGCCGGTATCTAGCGGAGTGCCCCAAGGGTCAGTCCTGGGGCCGGTTTTGTTCAATATCTTCATTAATGATCTGGAGGATGGTGTAGATTGCACCCTCAGCAAGTTTGCGGATGACACTAAACTGGGAGGAGTGGTAGATACACTGCAGGGTAGGGATAGGATACAGAGGGACCTAGACAAATTGGAGGATTGGGCCAAAAGAAATCTGATGACGTTCAACAAGGACAAGTGCAGAGTCCTGCACTTAGGACGGAAGAATCCAATGCACCGCTACAGACTAGGGACCGAATGGCTAGGCAGCAGTTCTGCAGAGAAGGACCTAGGGGTGACAGTGGACGAGAAGCTGGATATGAGTCAAGAGTGTGCCCTTGTTGCCAAGAAGGCCAATGGCATTTTGGGGTGTATAAGTAGGGGCATTGCCAGCAGATCGAGGGACGTGATCATTCCCCTCTATTCGACACTGGTGAGGCCTCATCTGGAGTACTGGGTCCAGTTTTGGGCCCCACACTACAAGAAGGATGTGGAAAAATTGGAGAGAGTCCAGCGGAGGGCAACAAAAATTATTAGGGGACTGGAACACATGACTTATGAGGAGAGTCTGAGGGAACTGGGATTGTTTAGTCTACGGAAGAGAAGAATGAGGGGGGATTTGATAGCTGCTTTTAACTACCTGAAAGGGGGATCCAAAGAGGATGGATCTAGACTATTCTCAGTGATAGCAGATGACAGGACAAGGAGTAATGGTCTCAAGTTGCAGTGGGGGAGATTTAGGTTGGATATTAGGAAAAACTGTTTCACTAGGAGGGTGGTGAAACACTGGAATGCGTTATCTAGGGAGGTGGTGGAATCCCCTTCCTTAGAAGTTTTTAAGGTCAGGCTTGACAAAGCCCTGGCTGGGATGATTTAGTTGGGATTGGTCCTGCTCTGGGCAGGGGGTTGGACTAGATAGCCTCCAGAGGTCCCTTCCAACTCTGTTATTCTATGATTCTATGAAGTCAGGTTTACTGGCCTGTAATTGCTGGGATCACCTCTGGAGCCCTTTTTAAAAATTGGTGTCACATTAGCTATCCTCCAGTCATCTGGTACAGAAGCTGATTTAAATGATAGGTTACATACCACAGTTAGTAGTTCTGCAATTTCACTTTTGAGTTCCTTCAGAACTCTTGGGTGAATGTCAGGCAACTTATTACTGTTTAATTTATCAATTTGTTCCAAAACCTCATCAAATAACACCTCAGTCTGGGACAGTTCCTCAGATTTGTCACCTAAAAAGAATGGCTCAGGTTTGGGAATCTCCCTCACAGTCTCAGCTGTGAAAACCAATGCAAAGAATTCATTTAGTTTCTCCGCAATGGCCTTATCGTCCTTGAGTGCTCCTTTAGCATCTCGATTTTCCAGTGGCCTCACTGATTCTTTAGCAGGCTTCCTGTTTCTGATGTACTTAAAATTTTTTTGCTATTACTTTTTGAGTCTTTGGATAGCTGTTCTTCAAATTCTTATTTGGCCTTCCTGATTATATTTTTACACTTCATTTGCTAGAGTTTATGCTAATTTCTATTGTCCTCACTAGGATTTAACTTCCCCTTTTTAGAGGATGCCTTTTTGCCTCTCACTGCTTCTCTTACTTTGTCGTTTATCCACGATGACTCTTTTTTGGTTCTCTTACTATGCTTTTTAATTTGGTGGGTACATTTAAGTTGAGCCTCTATTATGGTGTCTTTAAAATGTTTCCATGCAGCTTGCAGAGATTTTATTTTTGGAACTGTACCTTTTCATTTCTGTTTAACTAACCTCCTCATTTTTGTGTAGTTCCCCTTTCTAAATTAAATGTGACCATGTTGGGCCACTGTGGTGTTTTCCTCGCCACAGGGATGTTAAATTTAATTATATTATGGTCACTATTACCAAGCGGTTCAGCTATATTCACTTCTTAGAACAGATCCTGTGCTTCACTTAGGACTGCATCAAGAATTGCCTCTCCTCTTGTGGGTTCCAGGACTACCTGCTCCAAGAAGTAGTAATTTTAAGGTGTAAAGAAACTTTATCTCTGCATCCCATTCTGAGGTGATATGTACCCAGTCAATATGGGGAATGTTGAAATCCCCCATTATTATTGAGTTTTCTATTTTTATTACCTCTCTAATCTCCCTGAGCATTTTACAGTCACTATCACCATCCTGGTCAGGTGGTCGGTAGTGTATCCCTACCGCTATATTCTTATTATTCAAGCATGGAATTATTATCCCATAGAGATTCTATGGTACAGTTTGGTTCATTTGACGTTTTTATTTCATTTGATTCTACGCTTTCTTTCACATCTAGTGCCACTCCCCACCAGCACGACCTGTTCTCTCCTGCCGATATATTTCATACCCTGGTATTACTGTGTCCCATTGATTATCCTCATTCCACCAAGTTTCTGTGATGCCTATTATAGCAATATCCTCATTTAATATGAGGCACTCTAGTTCACCCATCTTATTATTTAGACTTCTAGCATTTGTGTATAAGCACTTAAAATAATTGTCAGTTTTTAGCTGTCTGCCATCATGTGATGTAATTGAATGGGACTCTTTTTCATTTGACTGTATCTCATCAGATACTACCTGTATTTTATCATCTTCCATCCTCTCTTCCTTACTAGGACATAGAGACTCTCCATTAATAGATCCTCCCCTAAGCGATGTCTCTGTCTGAACCACGAGCTTCTCTGCACCTGTTGGCTTCCCCCAGCCCTTAGTTTAAAAACTACTCTATGACTGTTTTACTTTTGTGTGCTTGTGCTTGACTCTGCAACTTTAATATTCTTTTAATCTAGTTTATAAGATGTAGACTTGCATATTCAGTATTGTATGGTAGAGTAATATGTTTCATATACATTTTAATAATTCAATTTAAAAAACAATATAATGCTAATTATTATAATCCTCTAAGTGTGATGGCTATTAATTCAGTAATAACTGTATTTGGAGCTTATAAACTTCTTGGTCCTGTTTGAGATTTTATGTATGTTTTATACAAATTAAACTGTAAATAATTCTGTTAGAATCCAACTTACAGTCAGCTCATATCCTGCTCTTACAATCTTTTGTATAATTAAACATGATAAAATGATGATTAAAAATCTTTCATTCTTTTACACTGCAATAACACTTAGGATAAAGACAGCACTTTCAATACACAGCTCTTTACCTTGCCTTTGGAGACAGTCTCCATGTTACTAGCCAGGTCGTCAATCTCCATCTTCAGTTCACTCTTCTCCTTCTCCAGCTTCTGCTTGACTCGTTGCAGGTTGTCGATTTGCTCCCCAAGCTCTGCCGTGCTGTCCGCGTGCTTCTTCCGGAGGACAGCGGCTGTGGCTTCGTGCTGCAGAGTGGCCTCCTCAAGGTCTCGGCGCATTTTCTGGAATTCTGCCTCACGCTTCTTGTTCATCTCAATCTGAACCGCTGTGGCTCCACCAGCTTCTTCCAGACGCTCACTGATCTCCTCGAGTTCCCTGGAGAGATCACCCCGCTGCTTCTCCGCTTTCGCCCGAGAGGCACGTTCAGCCTCTATCTCCTCCTCCAGTTCCTCAATACGAGCCTGGAGAACAACAGGAAACACTAAGACTGTGGCTTCAGTCTGGGGTCAACACCAGTATGGCTGTCAGCAGAGTACTGCTGGCATAACTCCGTAGAATAGATGCAGCTTACACTGACAACAGGGGATTCTGGTGGCAAGGAAACATCACCTCCCTGAACTAGGGTAGCTACGTCCAAACCCACTGAGAGAAATTTGGGTCCCTGGTACATCATGTTCACTGGGTCCACCTCTTTCCATTTCACTTTATTTACACAGATGTTAAACATGTTTTTGGGGTCCCCTGAGCTCAGGGCCCTGGTACAACTGTCCCTCCTTTCTCCCTACTCTCGTCAGCACTGCCTATATCAACAAAAGCTTTCTTCCACCAACACAGCTGCATCTACACTGGGGGGTAGGTCGCCAAATCTATATCAGTCAGGGATGTGCTTTTATCAAACCCCTGGCTGACATAACTCTGTCAACCTAATATAGACCATGCCTAAGAAAGATAGCTTTCAGAGTAGCAGCCGAGTTAGTCTGTATTCGCAAAAAGAACAAGAGGACTTGTGGCACTTTAGAGACTAACACATTTATTTGAGCATAAGCTTTAGTGCCACAAGTACTCCTTTTTCTTCTTCCTAAGAAAGATGGCTTCCTTTTAACTAAATTTGTTCTGAAGGACAGAAAAGAAAAAATGTATGACTAGCCTGTAACTCTTTAATCTTCTTCTGCAGCTGGATGCCCAGGACTTGCTCATCCTCAATTTTGCTTTGGAGCTGACTGATTTCAAAGTCTTTCCTTTTCACACGGAAAAAAAAAAGTTAGTGCTGGAACAAAATGGATCTGCAGTATACCCCCTGCAAACCAGACCTACTTCTTCAGTTTTTCCTCCAGCTGCTGTTTATCGTTTTCTAAATCCATTGTGGATTCCTGGGCCAGCTTCAAATCTCCTTCAAGTTTCCTCTTCGCTCTTTCAAGGTCCATGCGAATCTTCTTCTCTTGCTCCAGCGACCCTTCAAGCTAAACAGAAAAAGGCCATAAATTCTCTGCGAACAAGAGCCTAATGTCACACTGGTTTTGTTCTCTCCATATGTTATTGTGCCTACATCGTCCACTTGCTGCTCCAGCTTGGTTTTAGCTTTGCTCAGTGTGTTCACTTTGTCCTCTTCTGCCTGCAGGTCATCCAGGGTCTGCTGATGGGCCTCCTGGAGGGCTTTCTTTTCCTTTGTCAGTTTAGCGATGGTCTCATCCAGAACTGCCATCTCCTCGGTGAGGTTTTTCACCTGCAGAGTTGAACAAAGGTAGTTAAAGAAAATGGATACAAAACATTATTGTTTGTGAACCAGCAGTGTCATATTTTAGAAAGTTCGTTAGAGATTCTGCCTTATACCTTGTTTTCTGTGGCATGTTTTTCCTTTTCAACCTTGGCCAATGTTAACTCAAGGTCATCAATGTCTTTCTTCAGCTCTGAACACTCGTCCTCCAGTTTCCTCTTTTTGGCTGTCAGCTCAGCGTTCATCTCCTCCTCATCCTCTGCTCTTTCAGTCACCTCCTTAATTTTAGCTTCAAGTTGGATTTTGGTTTTGATCAGCTGGTCACATCTTTCCTCAGCATCAGCCAAGCTATCAGATTCCTACAGTGAATCCATTATTAGGATCTTTTCTAAAACGTTTTTTTGTTTTTCTTTTTTTTAACTGGTGTTTGTATCATAATAATTTTTACCACATCTGTTGGGATGACACTTCTATTTTTAACTCGTACTATCAGTGACTCATAATATTCTTTTAAAAAAACAGCCATTTGGCCTAAAAGTTCTATGTCTTCAACAAAATTTAGAAATGAAAAACGAATATTTTTTAAATATCTCACCGTAAATGAAGCATCTCTTACCAGTTGACATATTTGGCAAATATTTTTAGTGCCTCAAGTATGGCTTTACTTTTAAGATCAAATTTGAGGCTAGATCCTGCAAATGGATCTACTCTCATGAAACCCAGGACTTTATAGGAGTCCACACGGGTGGACTCTGCACCCACACAGAGCCCCACTGAAGTCAATGAGGCTGCTTGGGGGCTGATCCATTTGCAGGGTCTAGCTTTTGCATCTACATAGTGTTAAAACTAAAGACTAATCCTTCAAAGAACTTGCCTGAGAAATAATAGGGTTACAGCCAATGCAAAAATCTACTGAGTATGCACTCATCTACTTTCCTTAACGTTTTATGCACATCCTGTGGCTCATGTTTTAAAACTCTCTCTACAGTTCATTGTTTTCACAGGGTGGTAACTGAGACAGATTAAGGCATAAACACTATAAACTCATGTATAGAGCCTCTACTCTGTCATGTAATTACAGGAAAATCTCAGCACACAGTTAAGAAAATAAAGTAAGTTTCTAGCCTTCACGGTTATGAAGAACAAGTTGAAAATGTGACCCAAGTTTATTTGATGCAGTGTCAACTGCATGAGTTTGCAGACAACCTAAAACAAAAGTCTGAGAGGGCAGAATTGCCCCATTCCTCTCTAGGGGTGTGAGCACAAAGACCTGCTGCTCTGGTGGGCAACAGAGACCCTGCCCCCAAGGAGTAGCCTCCCTGCTGCTGCCACTCTAAGTGTGTTTGTGTGGGGAGACCACATTATGGGGTGGGGATGTAGGGGTGGAGCCACAGAAAGCTCCGCGTCATGGTCTGTGTCGGGTCCCCAACTGCCTTAATCCAGCCCTGAATGGTAACATCAGTGGCACAATAAATATAAATAGTACAGCAGATGTGTGAATTCATCATGGCATGTGAATACATTGGGATTGTCACAGTAAGGGTATGTCTCCACTGCATGCTTCTTTCGGTAGCCCCTAGCATGGGTAACAAATAGGAGTGTAGACAGTGAGGCCAGGCTGAGGCAAGTAGAGTACAGACATGCCTGAAGGGTGTGGGTATGTCCTCACGCACATACACGGTTCTCTACTTGCCCAAGCCGGGCCTCCCTGCTTACATTGCTGTTCTCTGCTTTCCCCACACGGAAGGACTCCACCAGCAGGGAAAGGCTCTGGCAGGGGAGCGGCAGCTGAAACCTTTTCCTGCTGTCTACTCTCTGCCAGAGCCTCACACGACACATGTAGCTGCAAACTGCAATGTGGCTGTAGCCGGCTTTTCACTGCCATGGGTAGCCACGTGTACCCTTACAGGCCACCAACCATAGTTTGTACTGTAGGTGTAGCCTAAGTTGCCATGGATGAGGCAGACGTATTTAAAGAGCATAACTTTGCTTCTCCGAATTTGCTTGCTCTCACCTTGTTTTAGGGCATGACCTGTCATACGTGGCTGGGAGTATTGCTATTTATTTATTTATACACCTATACTTTCTTTTTGATACTTTATATTTTAAACACGGGGAATATTTTATCTTGGCCAAACACTGATCCCAGTGCTATTAATGGGATGCTTCATGGGAAAGTTGCATTTGGAAGTTTCAGCTTGGACCTTTCTACTGTGCAATAAGGGTCGAATGCACTGGTGATACTCACAGACTGCACTTGGAGCTGCAGGTCGTTTTTCTCTTGCAGCAGGGTCACCATTTTCTCCTCCAGTTCTTTCCTTTTTGCCTCAGACTTAGCAAGCTCCTCCTTCGTTTTCTCAAACTCTTCCTTCATGTTGGCCATCTCCTTCTCAGCTTCAGCACTCTTCAGCAAGGGCTTAATCTTGAAGTACAGCTTCATCCAGGGCCAGTGCTTGACATTCATGAATGAGCGAACATTGTATTGGATACAGAAGATGGACTCTCTATAATGTCATCAGAATATATGGTCAGTGTTATGGGCCAAATTCAGAGGTGAGTCCAAAGGCCAGATACTGCAATTCTACTAATTGTGAGTAGAATTTATTCAGCCAAGTAGCCTCATTTGAGTTCAAATGGGGCCACTCACATGAAAACATACTACTCTAAGGGTTACAGACTCTGGACCTGCTTGAGCCTCAGAAAGTCTAGGGGGAGTAAAACTCCACTGTCGGTCTCCTCAATGTGCATGTTGAACTAAAGTCTTGACTCACACTCACAAACCGGAATGAACTTTTGCTCCCTCTTTACACATCACATCTGTAACTGACCTACTCCCTCTGATGAGTGTTTTGGAGTCTAAGGGACTCTGAACTGGTGTAACTCACATTCTGAGGAGCCAAAGAGAATTTAGCATAAAAGTACCCAACTGGAAGGTGTAAGTTAAAGTTGGCCACCCCTAGTCTAACACACACTTTATTACACCTTCTTCTTGCTCCTTGGTATACCAGTTATACCGATTTACACTCCCAGATAGAGCTGGGCAAATAATTGATTCGTTGGTTCACTGGCAGTTCCGAAAAATAAAATAAAAAAAAATTCAGTTTGGGTTAAACCAAAACTAATGTTTTTCTGAATTTTCAGTGAATTGAAAACGGTGGAAAATTTCATTTAAGATTGAATAAAACTTTTTGGTTTGAGTTCAGGCTTTTTAAACTTTCATTTAATAAAAGCAAAGGAAAAGAAGGGCTAGATTCCCAGACCACAGGGGAAGGTGGATGTGGCGCTATGTCTCTACCTTCTCCTTTGGTTGTCTATATGTAGAATTTCAGTTTCCTGGTGACTCTAGCCCCAGTTTTTGGTACTAAACTATCAGCAATTTTGTGACTAGTTTAGGTCAACCTGAAACTGCATTTTTCAGCAAACGAACTATTTGTCTGAAAATTTTCACCCAGCTCTACTCCCAAGTGCTCACACATACAGTGGATTAATGAGATCTAAGTTAGACAGAATCCACCCCTCCAATTCTGTTCATTTCACCTCTGTGGGGTGACACAAACCCAACAGATCAAATGCAGTACATTTCTACCTTCTTTCCATCATTTTCTTGAATTCCACTCTCATCAGGAAGCCACGACACATGGCTTGTGTGCGGGTGATAAGCTGTGCCAGTTTATCATCTCTCATCTCCTCTAGAACACCCAGAAGTCCTGCTTTGAAGAACACCTTGAGGAAGAGAATGTTAAAGACAATCACTTTCATTCTGTACAAAATACAAATAGACGGTGTTTGAATCAGAGTGTTTGTACCTTGGTGTGACCAAATTTATACTGGGTGTGATCAACATCAATGGACCCAAGTAGTTTCTCAGAAGCCTTCTTGCTGTCCATGAACTGTCCTTCTGGAATGGCACTTGCATTTAAAACCCTATATCTGTGGGAGAAAACAAAATATGAAGAAGCTCACATTGCTCACAATTCTGGCCACACTGGCCATGTCTCTGTCACTGCCTTTGTCCTCCCATGAAGCCCCTATTCTGAGGTCCCACAGACAGACCCATCATGAAATTCAGCTTTATGGTATTTAAAGGGCTACACAGTCACCTAGCATGGCCACTCCACTGATCACCCAGCCCCTTCCCCTCCCCACACACAGGAAAAGTGTGGCATTTTTGCTGCTTTTTGGACTATACCATTTTGGTCCTAAATTTCTTCTATACACACAGCATGTGTGGGCACTGCAGTGACTACAATAGTTAAAGTAGTTAGAAAAGGCAAGCTATTCCACACAGAGAGAAAATGGAACAGGGACTGGAGGAGTCTGACCTCTGTTTAAAGTCTGCGTAAATGACTCTGCTGGGGAATCCTTTCCTGCAGATTCTGATCCCTTCCAGCACGCCATTACACCTTAGCTGGTGTAGTACGAGTTCATGTTCCATGGCACCTTAACAAATCACAGCATGAATTAGTACCTTATTGTGCAGCCCAGAGGGAATGGCTGCATCTCACTAAGATCTCTGTACACTGGCGCGTCTTACCGGGTGTCTTCGTTTCATTGGGAATGATGCACCGCACAAAGTGAGGATGAGTGCTTCTCAGATTGCTCATCAGCTTGTTTAAATTCTCCTGTGAGACCATAAGCAAAGGTTTAAGTTAATCAAAGTTGCATCTGTATCTGCACTGATAGACGCAGTAAACCCATAACCAATGTAATCAGACTAGCTTGCAAAACTTCCCAGCTGGGCTCATTCTAACCTAAGGTGCCCGCTTTCTTTGGATCTTGAACACGGTCATTAAACTGGCATATAAAACTCTGAAAGTAGCACTACTTGAGCAAGCTGGAAAAGGCTACTAAGACAGGACCAGAAACTAATGGGAAATGGCCACAAGGGCTGTTATGGAAGCCAAAAGAGGAAATTTTCAGAGAAAGATGATTATCTGCAAACATCAGGCCGTCATTCTGAACAAGGTATTTCTTTCTGTTGATTATATTGGAAAATGCAGCGGGAATGGGAGAGAAAGGGGGCAAATACAGTGGCAGAAGAGGCTAACAAATGACACACTTCTGTGTTTTCAGGTGTTTGAAATGTAGGCAGTATGGGCCATTAACATCCCTGAAATCCAGAGCTGAGTGGAAGGCTGCACATGACCCTGTAACAATTTCCACTGAAAGCGAAAGAAGCAGGAAGGGGAATATTAAATTCTATAACAGCATCTCTGGGGCGGTTCTCTTAAGACTAATTTGATTTGACATATTTGTTTCTGACATCTTCATCCTGGGAGAGGAGACAAAAGGACAGACTCTGCTTTCCGTTACACCTAGGTATATTCAGAGTAACTCTGCCACGGAATAGAAATGGAGTTACTATGAGCCACCTCCTCAGATCTGACGCTGCTGCACGTGGCACAAATCAGGAGGGAGGCTGCATTGTTAGCTACAAAGGCTGCCCCGAGACACAGTTCAAAGCAATCCCTGGGCAGTTCTAAGATGTGCCTACTGCCCATAGCACCAACAGCCTGTTCTCGCTTCCAGACATTAGCTGAACCATGCCGCTTTCCCTCCACCATATCCCTTGTGCCAGTTGCTGGAAAGCAGGTGGTCTTGGACCCACTGTGCTGGCCCTACTCCTTCTGCACATTCCCCCATGCTCGGCAGGCAGGCAGCCTAAGGCGGGCAGCCAGGCCTACTAATACCAGTACATAGTGGCCACAGTAGGGGGTAAATTTAGCCCTATTGGTTTAATCCTGTGTAAATGAGAACAGAATCTGTCCGAAGTACTTTAGACATCATCCAAAGCTGGGTGTCTTTCCACTGATTTTGATGGGCTTTGGATCAGGCCCTTTAAAAGCAACTGAAAGAGGCTTTTTGACTTAAAAAGTTCATAACTGAGACCATTGGGAAAATAGACTTTTTAGATGTAAAGGGAATTTCCTAACCACTGTCACAGAGAACGCAATAATGAACAATGTACTGTACCCTGAAAAGAGCAGAGACGGTCTGGAAAGAAGAACCCTTCTTCTTGCCTCCCTTCTTGCCACCACCCTCTGAATCACACACAAAAAGGACAAAATTAAAAGGACGCACTTTGGGGTTTGAACAGTTACTCTCACAGGCTGGTGGTGTTTGCCTGTAACAGCCAACCCTGTTAATAAACATTGGTCAGGCTGAGAAAGGGCTAATGGTTTCTGCTACAGCAGACAGCTCATTATTAGGACTGTCGATTAATCACGGTTAACTCACGCAATTAACTCAAAAAAATTAATCTCAATTAAAAAAATTAATCACGCTTAATCGCAGCTTTAATCGCAGTGTTAAACAATAGAATACCAATTGACATTTATTAAATATTTTGGATGTTTTTCTACATTTTCGTATATACTGTATTCTGTGTTGTAGTTGAAATCAGTGTATATTATTTTTATTACAAATATTTGTGCTGTAAAAATGCTAAACAAAAGAAATAGTGTTTTTCAATTCACCTCATAGAAGTACTGTACTGAAATCTCTTTGTCATGAAAGTGCAACTTACGAATGTAGATTTTTTTTGTTAGATAACTGAACTCAGAAACAAAACAATGTAAAACTTCAGAGCCTACAAGTCCACTCAGTCCTACTTCTTGTTCAGCCAATCGCTAAGACAAACAAGTTTGTTTACATTTACAGGATATAATGCTGTCCACTTCTTATTAACAATGTCACCAGAAAGTGAGAACAGGCATTTGCATGGCACTTTTGTAGCTCGCATTGCAAGGTATTTATGTGCCAGATATGCTAAACGATCATATGCCCCTGCATGCTTGGGCCACCATTCCAGATGACATGTTTCCATGCTGATGATGCTCATTAAAAAAATAATGCGTTAATTAAATTTGTGACTGAACTCCTTGGGGGAGAATTGTATGTCCGCTGCTCTGTTTTACCCACATTCTGCCATATATTTCATTTTATAGCAGTCTCGGATGATGACCCAGCACATGTTGTTCATTTTAAGAACACTTTCACTGCAGATTTGACAAAACACAAAGCAGGTACTAATGTGAGATTTCTGAAGATAGCTACAGCACTCAAAAATAAATATAAAGTGAGCACTGTACACTTTGTATTCTGTGTTGTAATTGAAACCAATGTATTTGAAAAGGTAGAAAACATCCAAAAATATTTAAATAAATGGTATTCCATTATTGTTTAGCAGTGTGATTAATCGCACGATTAATCACAATTAATTTTTATAATCGTGCGATTAATCATGATTAATTTTTTTTATTGCTTGACAGCCCTACTATCACACCCATATGTAAGGGAGGTCGGAGTGACTGTCTGGAGAAAGAGGATCTAGGGTGTGCAACGCACAGTCTTGACAATACTAAGGAGGAGGCTTGAGCTACACTTGATCAGATTTTTTATTTCCTTGTTAATAAGACCAAGCCACAGAAAGAAGATGACTTCTCACTCTCTACAGTGTGCCACTAGATTAGAACTGGTAGGGATTCTAGAGGAATCAGTAGTGGTTTGAGCATTGGCCTGCTAAATCCAGGGTTGTGAGTTCAATCCTTGAGGGGGCCATTTAGGGATCTGGGGCAAAAATTGGGGATTGGTCCTGCTTTGAGCAGGGGATTGGACTAGATGACCTCCTGAGGTCCCTTCCAACCCTGATATTCTATTAATCCTATCTATGAAACAATTAAAATACGGATTTCACAGAAATTACCTGCATCTTTACCATACGTGGCAAAGAGCAAAGCCAGTGTTTTCATTGACGATTTCTGGTACAGCCCAATGACGGTTTCATTCAGGGGATCTTTGTTCTTCTCGAGCCAGCCAGTGATGTTGTAGTCCACAGTGCCAGCATAGTGCACCAGGGAGAAGTGGGCCTCAGCCTTTCCTTTGGCAGGCTTGGGCTTCTGGAAGTTGTTGGACTTGCCAAGATGCTGGTCATAGAGCTTGTTCTTGAAAGATGTATCAGTCGCCTTGGGGAACATGCACTCCTCTTCCAGGATGGAGAAAATACCCATTGGCTGAAAGACACAGCAACAGATAAGAAGGGGGATGGGAGAAGAGAGAGAGAGATTACATGAGGATTTTCTGGATGCAACAATGTGACCATCTCTTGGTCTAGTTAAAAAGAGGATATTACTAGTGCGGTGGAGGACAGGTAATAGTGTTGATGTAATATACTTACATTTCTGTAAGTCATTTGGTTTTGTACTCATGACATTTTGATTACAAAACTAGAAAGATTTAAATTAACATGGCACACATTGAGTGGATTAAAAGCTGGCCAACCTGATTTCCACTCTTGGAAAAAAGAGGGTGTCATAAAGCTGTGTGTGGTCTTCTTAATGTTTCAGAGTAAAAAATTAGAACATTATGGGTCAAGATATTTATGGCCCTCAGCATGGAAAATCCATCTAAAATTCAATGCAAAACACAGTAATTAAAGAATTCTTGAATATATAAGGCATTTGAATTGAAAAGATACCTTCTCAATGAGCTCAATGCAGGCAGCCAGGTCCATCCCAAAGTCAATGAACTCCCATTCGATCCCTTCCTTCTTGTACTCCTCCTGCTCCAGCACAAACATGTGGTGGTTGAAAAACTGTTGCAGTTTCTCATTGGTGAAGTTGATGCACAGCTGCTCCAGGCTGTTGAACTACAAAAATGCAAAGAATTACTTTCAATGTGTATGTGAAAAAGCTAAATTATGAAGAACAATGCTACTATTGTGCAGCAAATCCTGGGAGACTTTCTGAATTCCTCTTCCTAAAGCCAGCCAGATGTTTTGGGAGTTCTATTCTCAGCTCTGCCAAGACATTTCTGCAGTGTCAGGCCTAGGCTTCTCCAGGTATTTCTGTGCTCTGGGACCCAAGCCTACTTGGGCATTTCTCAACTCTTGGCCCTGATCCATGACCAGGCATTTGGGTCTGAACCTGGCCAACCCCTTCTGAGCTCTCAGCCCTCTGGCCTATTGGCACATTTCCAAACCCTCAGCCCCAAGCCTGCCTGGGAATTAGCGAGCTGCCCACTAGGTGCCATAAACACCTACAATAATTTGTGTTAGGTACACAATCATTTCTTTTCTATTAGGTACCACCTGTTAACAATTTGAATGCACTTTCAGTGCAGTTGTCATTTCTACATGTACCACACAAGTCTATCAAAAAATGGACTCATTAGAGGGTCATGCTGCCTTAATGTAAGATCAAGAGACACTGTTTCTGCAGAAAAGTCAGGCTTTTCCAGGAAATTATTTAAATAAAAAATATACAATGTTAAAAAAACTCTCAAAGTTCTCAGAACCCCTGAGTGTCCCTTCCAGGAACCTGCTGTCAAATCCCTGCTCCTTACATCAAAGATCTCAAAGCCAGCAATGTCCAGGACACCAATGAAGTACTGTCTGGGCTGCTTGGTATCCAGCTGCTGGTTGATACGAACAACCATCCACAGGAACATCTTCTCATAGACCGCCTTTGCCAGAGCACCCACCGAATTGTGCACCTAAACCAGTAGGAGAGGGACTGGAGTTACCATACAAAGCAGAAGAAGAAACCCGGGTGTGTTAATTCAAACCAGGAGTTCTAGATCACCAATTGTTACCTGCTGCACGGTTTGACCTTTGGTCACATATTCATTCCCAACCTTGACTCGGGGGTAACACATGGCTTTGAGCAGGTCAGCTGAGTTCAGATTCATCAGATAGGCTGCTTTGTCAGCCACTAAATAAGGAGAGGAATGAATTAGTAGCTCAAAGATAGGCTTTGGTGTCTTTTATAATGACTAGAAAAGAGTAATGAGATCTGTTTGTGTTTTACCAGCTACCACATCTATTAATAACTCCAGTAATTATGGAGTTTAGATCTTCCTTTATTTTTTGATTTCTCGGTTAATTGTTTTGCATTTGATTGAGAGGGTCTGTACATCAAGTGATTGTAAGAATTTGTTCACAAATACCTCATAAGGGCCAAATAAAAACAATTTTTAAGGAGAAAGAAGCCGATGAACAGACAGAATGAAAAGATGGCTTTGAAGTTCTTTCTTTTCCACTTTACTGTGCAGCTTGTCTAGGGATTCTAATTTCTGAATGATCAGAAGGAAACAGGCTAATGGCCAAACACTGTCCTGACCTAAACCTGTGCAATTCCATTGACTTCAGCTCCCACAGCTCCTGCGGCCTCCAGCATTGGCTAAATTACTTAAATGATTTTGTTATTAATAACAGCATGTAATGCCATTATTGAATATATCATGACCAGGTCTATAATGGTCGTGTTTCCTTACAACTGTTTTCTTTCGTTCTGTTTGCATTTGCCCTTAGATCCTAATCCTCTAAAGAAAGCGAAGCGTTTTCACTCTGTAAAGAGCAGTTAGCTTTTGACAAAGTGAACAACTGACCTTGAAATAATGTCTATTTATAGAACCACTCCTATATTCCCTTCCAGAGACATACATCCTAGAGAGAGGAAGATCAGAATCCTGGGCAGAGCACAGACTCTCACTCTTCAGAGACAACAAGTGGCTTCTATCTTTTTATCTAACGGAAGGATCTCAAACCCTAGGGCCCCAATTCTGGACTCAGCTGCTTTGCCTTTACACCACCTCTACTGGAATAAAATGCCATAAACCAGACAGTTTCAAGCACTGGGAAATATCCTCAGCATAAGGGACTTCCTTGGAAGGTATAAAGCAGCTGGAACAGCTCTTCAGTGCTCCCCTTGCAGCCCATCAGCTATGGGGCGTCCCAGCAGTGCTCCCGACAAAGGGATTATGGCAGGACTGCTGCAGTATCATAGATATTCTCCACTGAAAAAACAGCTCCTGGGGGCTGGTATAGTTGAGCATACATTACAGCAGCTCTCTGGCCATACCAGCTTATGTTAGTCAGCAGGGTTGGCCCCAGCAAGCTGGAGAATCCCAGGGACTTCAGAGGTGGTTCACTGCCAACCTTGCCCTTCCTGAGATCTGCCAGGCTCAGCCCAAATGAAGCTCAGTGTCAGTGCCTAAGAGCCTCATTCTCCACTGCCTGCCACCTCATACAAAGTGAGTGCAAATTGGATGTAACACCCTGCTAGTTCAGAACTCTCTGCTCACATATCCTGGAAGCAACATTTTATACACACTTTGCAAGGCATAATCACAGAAGACTAGGGTTGGAAGAGACCTCAGGAGGTTATCTAGTCCAACCCCCTGCTCAAAGCAGGGCCAACCCCAACCAAATCATCCCAGCCAGGGCTTTGTCAAGCCGGGCCTTAAAAACCTCTAAGGATGGAGATTCCACCACCTCCCTAGTGAAATAGTTTTTTTCTAATATCCAACTTAGACCTCCCACACTGCAACTTGAGACCATTGTTCCTTGTTCTGTCATCTTCCACCACTGAGAACAGCCTAGCTCCATCCTCTTTGGAACCCCTCTTCAGGTAGTTGAATGCTGCTATCAAATCCCCCCTCACTAAGTGAGGGACTAGGTGCCAGGCCATGTAAACTTAGGCCCTTTGCTTCTCTGTTTCTTCATCACCATTAGCAGAGACATTGGAAGGATTCTTCACTGCATTACTTTAGCTTTACACCAGTGCAACACCATTGACATTAGTGGATTTACATCAATATAAAACTGATGGCAGAGTGGCAAATCAGTGTCTAATATAGCAGCAGCCATAGGGACAGATTCACTAGCAAACTCTGGCTGTTATGTGCTGTTCCAGTGATGCAAAGCAGGTTGGAACTCAACTGAATTATCTGCTTAAAACAAATTAAAGTTGGATTTGCAATGCCAGAGTTAAACGAAACATCTAGAACATATCTGTAAATCTGGCCCTGGGTTATTGGTTGAGAGTTTAGATACAGATTTTGCCAATACCTTCGGTGCCATCTGGCTCTGCCTGTTCTTCACGCTGCTTCTGCTTGAATTTCAGGTTCCCATAATGCATGACTGCCCCTGTCAGCTTGTAAATGGCTGTTTTTTCCTCAGCAGTGAAACCCAATATGTCAATGGCGCTCTGCCAGAAGAATCAGTAATGTAAATATCTTCTCCAGTAAAGTTAACACTCCACATGATAATTCTCATGTGTTACTTACATCTGTGGCCATGAGTTCTTCCTGGTCATCGATGCTGGCTACAGTGATCTCACCTTGACTCACAAAGGGGAAGTCATATGGGTTGGTGGTAATCAGAAGCATCTCTGAAAACAAGAATAGGATATACATGGATATAATTTAATTGACCATGTTACCGAGTTCATCAGTGACCGTTCCACCAAAAGAGTTAAAACGTTTCTTACCAATTAGTTCTGGCTTCTTGTTGGACATGATCTGATAAAATATGTGGTAGCTTCTTTCCGCCTTGAGCTGGAAAGTGACTCTAGATTTCTCCAGCAGATCTGGCAAGGCAGGTAAAGTACAATTAGCCACAAGAAAACACCATGAGAAAGAAAGAGAGACAGAGAATTGTGACCCTTAAAGGGAGGTCCCTTACATGTTTCAATGTCAGCAGAAGCCAGTTTCCCTGTGGTGCCAAAGTGGATTCTGATGAATTTACCCTTTAAAGGAAAAAAAAGTTATTTCGTTTAAACCCTCAGAGACAGACTCCAGAAGTGGGATTTGCAAAGCTGCCCTGGGGTCTCTTCCGCAGGTGTGAAAACTCAGCCAAGATTTATATTGTCAGTCTAATGGTAGGAACATATACGGCCCATCATTGCACTTGTGGCTAGGAACAATTTTGTCAAAAAGACTTACAAAACGAGAGGAGTTGTCATTCCTCACGGTCTTGGCATTACCAAAGGCCTCCAGCAGGGGGTTGGCGCTGATGATTTGATCTTCAAGGGTCCCCTACAAAGTAACAATTATTGTCAAATTAAGGTCGTTTTAAACCAAATGGCAGCTTCAGAATAGAACATTTAATCCCTTCTCTAATGACCAACTCACTTGCATTTTGCCCGGCTCTTCCTTCTTCTTCTCCCCAGAAACTGCAATTGTTGCAAAATACTGGATGACACGCTTTGTGTTCACAGTCTTTCCAGCACCGGATTCTCCGCTGTCAAATCAAACAGAGAAGCAGAGAACACATCACCAAAGAGTTTCTTCCTGCAGTGCACAGCAAAGCCAGCAAAAACCGGAGCAGGGAAATATACATACGTGATGAGGATTGACTGATTCTCCCGATCTGTGAAAGAGACAGAACCAAAAAGACTTAAAAGAGTTACTGTGTAACATTGAACTCACTGAAAACTGAATGAAACAAATAAGTGCTGGGATTTGCAAAGGGGCCTCAGGGCATCCGGCAACTAACTAAAAGTCCATAGGAATTCAGCATCTACCTCCCTTAGGCCTCTTTGAAAATCCTAGCCATAATAAATATAAGCTCATGCAGATCAATAGAGCCATCACAGGATACTTACACCCATGTCCCTTTCACAGAATTCCCTCTTACAGAAATCTGATGAAGCTGTTTATATCTCAGGACAGCAAAGGGGTATATAGAATAACGACCTGATCCTCAATTTATAACCATCTGCATAGCATCAGTGCAAAAAGAGTGCAAAGTGCGTGTGAATTATCTCACAAGGTGTAAGGGAGTGGAGAATTCTGATGCACCACTTTGCACAAGTGTAAATGACACACACGATGCAAAGTCAGGAAGAATCAGGCTTCCTGAGAACAGAGTGTCATGATTTTTTACAGGTCTTCTTTGGGCCCAGCTAGAGCCAGAAAGTGCAGACGCAGATATGGACCTTCTGTACTTTTTCCATTAACCACACTCTTGTGAACTTCCAAAAAGGTTTGCTTTGGGTTCTCTGAGAGCTGGGCTAATGTTTGGGTCAGGTTCAGTTTGTCTTTGGATGAATTCGTGTTTGCACATTGCTAGTTCTGAAGGTTTTTGGTGTCTTTAGCTGAATGTCATATTTCCCGGAAAGAAGATTGTGATTCCTCATATGAAATTTTCACTCTATAATCACTTTTCAGGAGTTGAGCCACTCACCAGTTAACATGAACTGATAGGCATTGTCAGAAATGGAGAAGATGTGGGGAGGGGCCTCTTGACGTTTTTTGCCCCTGTAGGCAGTCACAACTTCTGGGTTGTACACCGGCAGCCACTTGTAGGGGTTGACAGTGACACAGAAGAGACCCGAGTAGGTCTGAAAAAAAGGGAGATAACGTGATGGGCTTCCACATGATTTAGTGTAGCTGTTAGTTTGGAAGTCCAGGAAAGACATCGGCCTGTACTTACATAGATCATCCAGGCTGCGTAACGCTCTTTGAGGTTATACAGGACAGCAGGTTCATGGAGATGGGTCATCATTGCCATGTCCTCGATTTTATCATATTTGGGAGGGTTCATGGAGAAGACTTGATCTTCCTTAACAGTCAAAGTCTGGAAGGAAAGAAGAGACCCATTTCTATCAGCTAAGAACAGAGGAGGAACAAAATGCTGTTCCTTACTCCTTGTTTTTACTCACTTCTCCTTTTTCAGACTTGACTGTGACCTTCCCTCCTTCCCGGCTCTGGATTGTGCCTTTCACAAAGGATTCCTTGGGATGCGCCACAAAGACCGAAGTCTTAGCATCGAAAGGCTTGTTCTGGTCCTCAATTCTCTCCTTCTCTGACTTTCGGAGGAAAGAAGCTGCCACCCCAAAGGCGGCCATCTCAGCATCCGACGACATGGCTGCGGTTTATCTAGGGCAGCTCAGCAGTGAGCTCTGATGGGGAGAAAATGTTACCTTTTTGACTCAGGAACTGGAATGAAAGAAACGCCAGAGCTGGGTGATAGGCTCTCTCACTCACTTTAGACCCAGACACTCATTTGGGGCTTCACTTTATCACACTTTTCATTCCCACCCCTTTTTCACCTTGCCTGTTCAGATCTCTATAATTAGGGGCCATGCAGTTCCATTGGGATGAACTCCACTGTCCACCGCATTTGTTGATAGGAATAGCATATGCAGATCCCTACATGAGGGACCAGGAAGAGCCAAAAACATACTAGGAAATATGAAAGCCCTCTTACATCCTCTCTTCTAGCTATGTTTTAGACTGTATGGTGTGCTTACAGTGAGGGAAAGGGAGCAGGAGGGTGGATATTGGGAGAGGTGCAAAGGGGAGGTTACTATTGTCATTGCTTTTGATAAAGAATTTTCCAGCATTAGAGAATAAAGCACTGGTTCTCATGTAATTTAAACTCTGTCTGTCTGTCTCTCCCACTCCAGTTAACCAAATATTATCAATATGCCTTTATTTGCCATTACTCCTTTTATAGTTTCCTTACCTAACTACATAAGAACTATACGGTACATTCGTGGCACTGTCAGACTGGTCGAGTCAGTGTGAAAGGGCCACCAGCTGCCTTAAACATTGCCTGAAACCCTCTTCTGAAGGCATTTTCACACATGGCATCTAAGTCCCACTCACTAAGCTACTCTGTGCAGTAAGAGATGAAAACTTGATTAGCATTTACCAGAGAGAGGTGCGTCTCTTTCAGCTGGCGCAAAATTATTGTCAGTGATGTTTGGGGTGTGGGGGAAAAGCAAATTCTGGATACATGTTCATTAAAAGAATAGATTTATTCTGTGGACAAGTAATTAGATTCTGTCCCCGGTGGGTCTCCTCTGTTGGGCCACTCTGTCCTGGTTTATTAGGGACCTACGAGCTGAGGTGTCGGAGCTCACTGTGTACAATTACGTTGTGATGTGTGTATTCAGGAGAGGTATCTCAGAGAGGGCACTGGCCGGCCCAGCACTAGTGGTCAGTGGCTTCAAGTCCAGCCACTTTGGAGATCTGCCTGTCATGGGCAAGAGAGCCCAAGTGCAATATACAGTGCATTTACACAATGGGCATAGATATTAGGGGATACAATGACTGCCTATTGAGCTGTATAGAAATCCCACCCTAGAGGGTCACTCACCCTCCCCTGGGAATTAGTAAATCAGGATCTTACCTCTTTCGTGACACCAGATGGCTAGTATGCAGACTGGAAGCTGGTCAGTATTCTAAAATAGAAATAGAAATTCCTTTCTTATTGCTGCATGAAACTCTAGTGGTAAACTGGAGACTGAAAATGTATAGATGCCTTGAAAAATGGATTTAAAAGCCCTGATGACAGAGCCAATCCCTCCTGGAAATGAGTGCTAGCAGCAGCAGGAATGCAGTGGGATGTGTGGTATGCAGGGGTACTTTCTCCTCTCTGCAAGCCCAGATCCCCCCATACACCTACCTTGAAGCTTTCTGTGCAAGAACAAGGCAGATTCATCCTAGGGGCACTTTTATAGGGTCTTATCTGCACATGCAGCAGCCTCCTCCTCTTTCTTAGGTCAAGGCATTTTTGGCAAAGTATTGTTTGGCAAACTTGACTCAGAGCATGATTGTCATTCATATAAGACATGGATATATATAGAAAGATTTGTTGTCTTACCAGCTATGTGAATAAATCTCCTATAAATATTATGACTGGGAATTTGAAGAGGAAGTGCTCTGTAGTAGTTATAGCAGGGCACTGTTGGGACTGCTGGCTTCTAGTTCTGGCTGAGCCACTGATTTACTATGCGACACTTTAGATTTCTGTGTCATAGAGCTCGGTAGAGATTAAATGGTTTATCATTATTATTAATTGTTATTATTATTATTATAAAGACTTTTGGCAACTGTGGTCTCGGAAATCCTGCAATAAAGCAAGCAGAGAGAGGTTTGGAATAGTCCTGATCTCAGAAATGACAAACAGTATATCTACACTTGGAGCTACAAATTCCAACTCGAGGCAATATACCCACACTAGCTTGGCTAGCGCACTAATCAGAGCAGTGTTTAGCTGTAGCTATGGCGGCCAAGTGGCGAGAAGGGCTAGTCACCCAAATACATGCCTAGTGTCGCAAACAGATACTTACAGAAGAAGAAGAAGAAGAAGAAGAAGAAGAAGAAGACTGTTTTGTGTAGATTTTGAGCTTTATAAACATTTTTTAATTTTTCAAAATACAATTTAAGAAAATTTTGAAACAAAAAAATGAAACCTTTTGTTTAGAAAAAATCAAATCAAAACATTTCCGATTTTTAAGGGTTTCTTTTGACCAAAACAATTCAGCAAAATCTACATGAATTCACAAAATGTTTGGTATCAAAAAAGCTGTATTTTTGTGCCAAAAAATCCCCGTTTTGTTAGCAACATTTTGCCTAGCTGTATTTGGGAGCTACTTGCAAACACATTGAAGGGTGACAGTAACTTTATTTTTAATTCCACATATTGTTCCTAACTTTTTAGGTGTCAGTCTCTGTAGTGAGTTGCATTGCAGAGACCAGCCATGGAACAGTATCACATCCCAGGTGCTCATATTACCCAGTAGAGGGGATGACATACAATTAACTCATCAGTCCTGGCTAATCTCTTCTCCTGTCTTCATTCTGTCTTTCTGAAACTAAACTCAGAACGAAAGCAGTGCTCTTGTTCTCCCAAGACTTTCACCTCACTGCACATGGCATGGCTCCGTTGTATCCAACTATGCCATCATGGCATCTCATGTGTTCTCTTGTGACTGTATAGTCTGATCTGTAGGGAGCAAGATCATGAACAGATATCACATAGGAACATGAAGGCTCCCACTGAAGACTTTGTATGATGCTTGGCCTTTTTTTCAATCAGTTTTTCATGTCTTTCTTTCTTAATCTGTTTACAACCTTTATTGATGGTTGTTTTCCATTCAGGCCTGGCCTTAGCTGTGTCTCTACAATTATCATGGACTCTACATGCACAATCCCCACATCACTCCATACCCTCTCTCCCAGGCCTGTCAGAATAGGCAGGGCTTTGGATGTGCCATCTTTCCTGCCAGCCACCGCTGAGGAGGTATTGCTGTGAGCCACCCTGTAGCACTGGCCTGAAACCTCATCTCAGCCATGCTGAAGCCTACAACCTGTACCACCTGTGCCCTCTTTCATCAACAGTCATACCTGTTATTGCTGAAGGTCCAGAAATCTGGAGACTTCATGCAAATGACTAGTATATTAGTTCACATATTTGGAGAATATGCTTGCGCTCTTTTACATAAACATCAGAAAGAATGCAGGTTATAACCCACCAGGGTTCAGAATACACTGCTATCTATCTATCCTCAGATGTTTCTATCTCTCCATCTCATTCATAAGCTTTTTCCTTACAATGGGAGTCATTCAAAAGTTCTGAGGAGGAAGCTACCGCTCAGTGAGGAGCTCATGTCCTCTCCTGCACCTGGCCAGTTTTGGGGTGGGAATTGTGGCTTGTTCAAAACACAACAAAACTGGATCACAATTATACACCTCAAAAATATGTCTATGTTGCCAGATGAGACATAAAATCAAGATGCTATGCAGCTATGCGGGATGTTCAAAGATCTTGTGTGGCTTTTAACTCCTTCTGTACAAAAATCAGGGCATGAACATAAGTGTCCCGGCCAAATCCCAGTCTCAGCGAGTCTTCCACATTCCCACATTTCCCTCAGATTTCCTCTGTGGTTAGAATAGTAGTTACCTTCCCCTTGCCCTCCTGCTGTGCCACGTCTGCTCTGAGTGACCATTATTTCCCCTCAAGCCACCCCTGTTGCACACCAGCTGACCTGCTTGGAATTGCTGATTTGCAGAAACCCTCTCCCACCAGTAGGGGCTGCTCTCCCTGTTTCCTCCCCCAGTATGTGTCTTTCCTGCTGCAGGGACTTTGCTGGGGTTGCTCTCTCCAAAATCAGTTGCTCTGTGGTTCCCTAAAGCCGCTCCCCATCATGGGAGTGAGGCCCCGGTGTGGGGCTGGCAGTCACTGAATGGTGTCCCGCAGGCAGTGCAATTACCTGTTACACTAATGGACAAGGAAGGGCAGCCCAATATGGGACCTAGTGAACCTCGGCCTGATAAGATCCTGGAGGGACAGCCGTCACTCGGTCCATGCCATTGGCAGCCACCCAGTGGAGGCAGACTGGGATGTCACCATTTAGTGCTGCTTTGCAAGTTGCCACGTGACAGAAGAAGTCACTGCCTGCCAGTAGCAACGAGAGAGGCAGGCGTCTGATTGGGAGGCCTAGAGAGGGAGCCCAACCCCAGGAGTCTCCCAGGAAACCCAGACTCTTTGACTCCTCCCCTCCCCACATGCCCTAGCCCACTTCCCACTTTGCTGTCAGATAGCGAGGTTCAAATAAGTCGATCTGAGTATAGCCCCTGCCAGGCCACACTGCCTGGTGGTTGGAACCAGCATCACCGCCTGAGCCCCTGCCCCCTGGCCAGACCCAGCGTCACCACCCGCCTGAGCCCCTGCCCTATGGCCAGACCCAGCGTCACCACCCGCCTGAGCCCCGCCCTATGATCAGAACCAGCATCACCTGGTGCTGGTCACCTGGTGCGGGGGTCTCTATCTTATTCTTGACTGCTACATTGCATTAAAAGAAGCTAAAAATACATGACATTTTTTCTACTATTTCTCTTCCCTGTCAACTATTGCTGTAGTTGCCACAAGACTGTTATGCAATTGCAAAGAGGAGACAGTACTTGTGGTTGTGAATGAAGAGGGAGGATTCCCTATAAGATCCTATTAATATATGGCTATGAAAAAGTTTAGCAACTCTTAGTCTAGGAGGAAGCTTTGGAGTGAATCAGAGAGAGAGGGAGGATATCAGTTTTTTTTCCTTATTCTAATTAAAATGTATTGTTCCGTGTTAAAAGAACATGACTCTGTGTGATTCTTTGTCATTGTCACATGACAGTAACATTAAGTGGGCTTTGTAATTTCTTGTATAAACCCACATCTAGACTTTTGATCTAATTCCTGTTCAGGTCACATTAGAATTGAAATTCTCCAGCACTGCATGAAGACTGTAAGGAATAACTTCCACTCTTATTTTAATTTTGGTGAGGCGCACTGCAGTGCTCGTCTCTCCCCAAAAGCATCAGTATGATTTTGTTACAACGAGAGCACTAGTCTCCTCTTACACTCCTTCTTGGGTGAAACGGTTGTTAATCTGTGGAGCTCCAAAGCTACACACTTTGGACTGCTAATCTGTACTCTACCTTTATGTTTAGTTTTAGCTAGAAACTGTCTCTCATTTTTAAGCTTCACTTCTGGACTCCCTATGATAGACATAGTGTGTGTTAACTGAGGAGGATTATTCAGATTCCACTACACTGATTCAGAGATCCCACTTATATATCTTCTGGGTCAATTTTAAATCTGATATGTAGCTTTACCTCCCAGGGCTAACTAAAATAATCGGGGAAGGCAACAGTTCCAAGAAGGAATGATGGATGCCTTGTCATTTTCTTGTGCTCCTACTCTCCTTCTGTGACACATGATAACAACATGGGCATATTCTTGCTTGGAAGCCAGCACCTTGTGCATGTTCCTTGTACAGTGAGTGCACTAAAGAATTTGTTGTTAATTGTAGCTGGCTTACTACGCTGTGATCTGCAGGATGGATTTTTCCATGCTATCACATCTAGTCCTTTCCTGGCTCTGTGGTTAGGGTATTTGGCTATTCATAAGCTTTGATTTACATGCAGTGATGTATGTATGATTTAGGTATGACCCTGAGCAGATCAGCAATGACTACAGGGCTCTGGGATCAAGGGTGAAGGAATTGGGGGCACAGGTTGTGTTCTCGTCCATCCTCCCAGTTCAAGAAAAGGGCCCAGGAAGGGATATGTGCATCCTGGAAATTAATGTATGGCTGCGCAGATGGTGTTGACAGGAGGGCTTTGGCTTCCTCAACCATGGGATGCTGTGCCAGGAAGGATGACTGCTGGAAAGGATTGGGGTCCCCCTGACCAAGCAGTCGAAGATTTTTCATGCGCCAACTCACCAACCTACTGAGGAGGGCTTTTACTTAGGTTCAAGGGGGCAGGTGATAAAAGCCCACTGGTAAGTGTAAAAAAGGCAACTTTAACAGACAGCTAGATGTTGGGGGAGAAATAGAAAATTACAGTAGGGTCATAGGAGCAACAAGAGTGAAATCAATGGGAAAATCTGCTCAACATCTTAGATGTCTACACAAATGCAAGGCATATGGGGAATAAACAGGAAGAACTGGAAGTATTAGTATATAAGCTAAATTATGACTTAATTGGTGTCACTGAGACTTGGTGGGATCAATGTCATGACTGGAATATTGGTACAGAGGGGTATAACTTGTTCAGGAAGGACAGCCATCTGTTGGGAACGTAATACGGCAAACCACAAAATGTCCAGTAAGTTCTTGGAAAGGATTGTGGACAATTTCTTCTTTCAGAAAGTGGAGGAAGTAACCAGAGGAACAGCCATTTTAAACTTGATCCTGACCAACAGGGTGGAATCGGTAGTGAATCTGAAGATGGAAGGCAATTTGGGTGAAAGTGTACAAATTGCAAAGGAGGAGTACCAAAGAATAGCACAAGCTTGTAGGAACAAAATCAAAAGGCTATGCCACAAAATGAGTTATACTTAGCAATGGACATAAAAGGCAATAAGATGTTCTTTAAATACATTAGGAGCAAGAGAATGACAAAGGAAGTGTAGGTTCTCTACTTAGCAGGTAGCAACGCTAACAACTGATGACATCAAGAAGGCTGATGTGTTTAATGCCTATTTTGCTTTAGTCTTCACTAAAAATGTTAATGGTAACCAGATACTCAGCACAGTTTAATGTTAACAACAAGGAGGAAGGAAAGCAAGCCAAAATAGGCAAAAAACAGGTTAACCAATTTTTAGATAAGTTGTGTGTAGTCAGTCAGCAGGGCCTGATGAAATTCAATTTAGGATAATTAAGGAACTAGCTGAAGCAACCTTGCAACCATTAATAATTATCTTTGTGAACTCCTGGAGGCCGGATGAAGTCACAGAGGACTGGAGAAGGACAAATATAGTACCTATCTTTAAGAAGGGTAACAAAGAGGACCTGGGGAATTATAGATCAATCAGCCTAACTTCAAGACCTGGAAAGATACTGGAACAAATTATTAAACAATCAATTTGTAAGCACCTAGAGGATAAACAGGCTTATGAGGAATAGCCAGCAAGGATTTGTCAAGAACAAATCATACCATACCAACCTGGTTTCCATTTCTGACAGGGTCACTGGCCTAGTGGACAGGGGAGAAGCAGTAAGCATGATGTATCTTGATTTTAGTTAGGCTTCTGTCACAGTCCCCAATGACATTCTCATAAGCAAACTAAGGAAATGTGGTCTAGATGAAATTACTATAACGTAGGTGCACAGCTGGATGAAAGACTGCACTCAAAGGGTACTTATCAATGGTTCAGTGTTAAACTGGGATGGTGTATCTATTGGAGTCAGTCTTGGGTCCGATGCTAGTCAATATTTTCATTAATGACTTGGATAATAGAGTGGAGAGCATGCTTATAGAATTTGCAGATGACACCAAACTGGGAGGGGTTGCAAGATCTTTGGAGGACAGGATTAGAATTCAGCATTACCTTGACAAATTATATAATTGGTCTGGATTCAACTAGATGAAATTCAATAACGGCAAGCACGAAGTACTTCACTTGGCAAGTAAAACTGAAATGCACAACTATAAAATGGGGAATAACTGGCTAGGCGGATCTTCTGAAAAGGCTCTGGGGGTTCTTGTGGATCACAAATTGAATATGAGTCAACAATGTGATGCAGTTGAGAAAAAGGCTAATATTCTGGGGTGTATTAACAGATGTGTCGTATGTAAGGGAGGTAAGTGTCCCACCCTTCTTGGCACAGGTGAGGCCTCATCTGGAGTACTGTGTCCAATTCTGGGTGCTGCACTTTAGAAAAGATGAGGACAAATTGGAGAGAGTCTAGAGGAGAGCAACAAGCATGATAAAAGATTTAGAAATCTGACCTATGGGGAAAGGTTAAAAACCTGGGCATGTTTGGTCTTGAGAACTCCTGGAGGAGTGCTGGTCCCAGACTGTGGAACAAACTCCCCCATGAACTAAGCACCATCACACACATCCCCACCTTCCACTCCAAGTCCCAGAGGCACTTCTCCGGCCTGTTTTATCTAATGTAAAAACACCACCAACAAAAACCCTACCAAGAGTAAAGACTCCTCTGCAGAACAATTCCTTCCTGGAGAGAAGCTGAGAGAAAGAACAAACCGCATGTGAGCAGAGTAAATCACATTGCTTAATACAATACTGGAAGATGCTCAGATACTATGTTGATGAGGATGGTATAAGAATCTGAATAGAATAGAATAGAATAGAATAGAATAGAATAGAATAGAATAGAATAGGGGTTTAGGCTGAATTTTCAACATTAACATTTGGAATTTCTTACTCTTGAGCGCTCACTTTCTCAATCTTTGTGTCACATTTAACACTATTTGTCCTCTCAGCGAATAAAGTAATAATGTATAATGGAGAAATACTATGTGATCAGGTAATTAAAGACTGTGTTGTAATGGATGCATGCAAAGGACAAGAGTTAAAATTAAGCATTCAATAATGCACAAACCTTAATAAGACCCCAAAGCTAATCTGTAAAAAACAAAAGCCCCTGCTAGTTCTTTGTATGCAAATGTCTCTACAATCTTTATTTCCTAGACACTGAGGACAGAATAACCAATAAATACAACAAAGTGACAGAGAGATTCACATTTTGTGCATTTCTTCAGTCACTTCACAGCATGGTGACATCCTCACTCTTCTCCTTCAATCTTCCTGTGAATCTCGCGGCTCTTCACCCGCAGTTTGTTGACCTGGGACTCCGCAATGTCAGCCCTCTCCTCAGCCTCTTCCAGCTCGTGCTGGATCTTGCGGAACTTGGTGAGGTTGACATTGGATAGTTCCTCCTGAGGATGGAGAGAGCCTTGTGAAAACCAAAGTGCTGACAGCTGCCCTTTGTCAGGAGTCAGGGCCTGCAGCAGTGCCTGCAGTGGAGCCACTCTCTGGGCAACCTCAGTGAATGCAGCTGGCCTAACGCAGGCTGCCTGATGCCTACACACCCTGACTGGTTGGAAGGATCAGCAGCCTGCTCTTAAGCCCAGCCGCAGCAGCAGTTCAGCAGTTGCCCCCAGCATTCACGTATATCTATGATATCTCCTGTTCGTTCCCAGCCCTGCTCCTGCCTTGCCTCTCTCCAGGTAACCTGGACCCTTGGCTCTGATTTCTGACCTCTGACTCTGGCTCTGACCCTGGGCTCCAATTCCTGGCTGTCAAATGCTGTTCTAATCTGACTCTTGCTCTGACCACTAGGCAGCGACTGCTCATATTCCAGTCACTGACCGTTTGAGCAGCCCAGCACAAAACAATACAAGAACTAGAGCTGGTGCAGGAAGCATGAATTCCACAAAGGCCAATATCTCTCTGAGCGAGAGGGTGGGAGTCCTATACCTTGCAGGCCCAAGTTGCCACCCTGTAGGTTTAGCATGCAGTCCTGCAAGCTCAATCTGTGCTGTCTTCAGCTCCAACCCCCACTCCCCTTGAGAGCAATCTCCCCCTGCATGACAAGTTAAATGGCAATTGCAACAAATTTTGTGGATTTCTAAATCAGTGTCAGCTCCAATTTCTGCTATGCCCACAGTTGTACCCCACTGACAAAGCCACTCACCTACACCAGGTGCACCAGGAGCTCAGAGAACATGTCCAGTCTGCCAATAAATATCATGCTGACTGAAGCCATCAGGGCCACCCCCAATGTGGTCATAGGGGCAAGGTGTGGTTCTCAGCCCAGAACTTTAAATTTAGCTACCCATCTGCCAGACTACCAATACCTGAGCCCCTTCAGTGTTATACAATGTGTGAATCCAATGCCTTTCAGGTTATGGCTGCCCAAGTCCTTGAAGATACACGCTTTCACATCACACTTTTAAACCCCTACACTGAGAACCCACACAGAGCAAACCGCTCTGACCTTCCACTGCCCACTCTCTGGACCGGAGGTGTACTTGGGCCACTGAATCCTCCACTCTTGGCAAGTTAGGGGAAGGCTCCAGTAAGGGGTGGACTGGGAAGGTTACAGAATGGACTAGCGGTCATGGGAATAAACATCCACACCCTGGCCCTATTGCAAGAGTTTTTCAGTAGTCCCCTGAGAAACCAGGCCCTGGGCCCGTAGGAGGTGCACTCGAAAGGGTGGTACTGTCAGGCATCAGGGCTTCTGGCAGAGCCAATCTGGAAGCAGGGCCCAAAGCAGAGCCAGTCTCTGGGCAACCTTAACAAGCACAGCTGGCCTACAGAAAGCTGCCTGATTGGTTGGCAGATTCGGCAGCTTGGCTCTTAAACCCAGCAGCAGCAGCAGTTCAACAACCGCTCAAAGCATGTACCCAGAGCTGCGGTAGTGCCTGCTCCTGCCTTGTTCCCAGCCTTGCTCTTGCTTTGCTCCTGCCCTGGCTCCAGCCTTGTCCCTGCCTTGCCTCACTCCAGGTAAGCCAGTTCTGCCCCTGGACTCCGACTCCTGACTGATGACTTTGTCCCTGACTCTTGACTCTGGCGTCTGGACTCTGGCTGCAGCTCGAACCCTGAGCTCCAATTTCTGGCTACCAACTAGGCTATCTAACCACTAGGTCTAACACCTGCTCTGACCACTAGATGTGACTGGGACTGACACCCTTTTCCTGCATTTGGAACTTTATGGGATACAACTGCTTGATAAGGAGAAGGCCCAGACTCTGTCACTCGCTTGCCATCTCTTATCTGAAAACCAAGTACAGACCTTCTCACACTCACCATTTTCTAAGTTAGAAAATGTATTAAAAGTGAGGTGAAATCCTTTTTAAATGTAGAATGATGCTGCACATGTAATTGCTACCAGAAGTCTATTCACTTAGGGACAGGGAAGTGACGAAAATCCAGAAGAGAAGTGCCATCCATTCTAGCTTGTGAGCCTTTCAGGAGACAGTTTTAGGTCTGCAGTTTGTATTCTCCGAGTTTAGGATTGGACTATGAACAAACCACCTTTCATTACATCGCAGAACCAACAACAAGAGTGCATCCACCCTGAAGCTGAGTTCCAGGAGACACAGCCTTGATAACACAGTGTGTTTCGGTGAGCAGGACGGGGAGTTAGTGTTGCATCCGCACCATTAATCTACCATTTGAATACTGAGCTCCACAGCGTCAGATATGCCATGTATTGTGTGCACACAACTGAAATTTATGAAAGTGATATTTTGATTGGCAGCCTGGGTACTTTGAACCATATTCAAAGAGTCAGATTGCCCTGAACAGAATGAGAAAATGAGGAGCAGTTTCAAGAGAAAAGTAGGAATTTCTCATTCTGTCACAATCCTTTTCCTCCCTAAGAGCCTGATCCAAAGTCCACTGAAGTTAACTGGAGCCTTTCCAGTAATTCCAGTGAGGTTTGGATCAGGTCCTCACAGAGGAAGCACTTGCCTCCCACTCATTTTCCCTCTTCCCTCTCCCAGTCAGGCAGCATAGACACAGATCAGGCAGCTCCCTATTCCTTGCCTTCTCTCCCAGCCAGGCAGCTCCCTTTCAGTTGCTAACTATCCTCAGGCAGCTGTCTGGGGTCCCAAGGCAGCAGCATAACACTCTTTCTTAGGAAGGATGGATCTTTGTGGAGGAAAATTAAATTTGATTCTTTGTTTAGAATGAAAGTTGAGTATTTGCATAAAATTGTGGAATGATGAAAAACATTCACAGAGAGCTTAAATCATGGGATCCTCCATTCTGCTTAACATTATTATCCTGCTGCCCCTGAGGTGAAGGCAGGGATTTGGAGGAGTTGGTGAGTAATGAGACATTCACAATCTCCCTCTAGCAAATTGTCCCATCAGCAGAGACTAGACATCCTTATCTGTACTGGGCCTGGGGCAGGCAACACAAGGAGCATGTTCACAGAGGCAAGGCCTCATCAGGCCAAGCTAACAACGTTGGCAGTTGAGTTGCCAGCTGACTCAGGTGTGCACTTCCAATCATTTAGCACTTTTTGTTATTTTTAAACTTCCCTCCACAAACCCAGCACGAAGAATCTGCCTCATGGTGGCCTAGGCACATGCTAAATCTGGAAGATTTTTTGTGCAACTGTGACTGAGTTATTAGTAGAGCTAAGCAAAGTATTCAGTAGAGTTGCTAGAATTTTTTTCATTTCAATGAAAAATAGTCTTTTTTCTAAACAAATTATTTCACGGATACCTTTCAAAACACTTTTTCATTGAAACTGAAAATTTCAAAATTTTGAATTTCAAACTGTTTCACCCCATCCTACCAATTTTTCCCCCTTTTTCCCTTTTGCAAAATGAATGTGATCGAATGATGGATGTTTCATTTGTCTTTGTTTTTTTTTTCCTTTTGCCACTAGATAACTTTTCAAAATGTTCTCAACTTTGGAAAAGTTGCACAACAGGAAAAGGGTAAAGGAGCTCGGAAACTTTGCAGTCTGTAACTTTTCCAAGGTTGAGAAGATTTTGAAAAGTTACGGAATAGCAAAAAGAAATTTTCAATGAGGTGAGAACTCTTCTGGGGATAGATGAAAAATGCATGTGCCTAGCACATACAGTTTTCATCTGCATGAGTCAGTGATCACTGATTTACGCACTGGTCCCTAACTGACATATACAAAAACCAGCAACATTTCTCCACTTTCAGCAAAAATGTAATTGCAAAATGCTGTAGAATTCTTATATTGCTCAGTTTTCTTATCATTTATTAAATCCTCTATATAATGTGCTATGAACTATGAACATAAACACTGACAAATAAACTATGCTTATCAAATGTACTTATATATATTATTCTTTTATGATTTTTTATTGTTTCTTTGCTTACTCTTTCAGTAATTAGTTTCTCAGATATAAGCATGAACTATCAAGGTTCTGTTGATCCTTAAACCTTGTTCTGCTGAACAAATGCAACTTCATAATTTCTTATATCCACTAGTTAGAATGGTTTCAGAGTAGCATATGTGTTAGTCTGTATTCGCAAAAAGAAAAGGAGTACTAGTGGCACCTTAGAGACTAACAAATTTATTTGAGCATAAGCTTTCGTGAGCTACAGCTCACTTCATCAGAGTCCCGCCGCATCACCCAGCCCAGGCCACCGGCCACCCCATCCTGGCCAGCCTGCCCCAAGTCCCAGGCTGCTTCGGGGAAGAGGAGCAGCCTGGGCTGGGACCAGGGGGAAGAGTGGGAGGCAGGTGGGGGCCTTGGAGCGGAGCGTGGGCAGGGCCACGCCTGGCTGTTTGGGAAGGCTTAGCCTCCCCAAGCCTACGATACCCCCCGCACATCCTATGCTAGTTAGTACAATTCCCACCTCGTTAGCAGGTAACTATCATTCCTCCTCCGACTGATACTTACAGACTCCTCGGCTTGTCTCTTGTAAGATTTCACTTTCAGTTGTAGTTTATCAACCAGATCTTGAAGCCTGAGAATATTCTTCCGGTCTTCCTCAGACTGAAAGCAGTTAATAAAGCAGGAAAGAGATGAGCTCATTTGCCCATATGATAAAATAAAATTACCCCCTGCAGGTTCACATGCAAACAATTCGTGCTCCCCAGAGAAGGATGTGACAGCACAAGGGCCTCCCTCCTTACTTGATAGGTCAGTTCCTTTACTCTTCTCTCATACTTGCGAACACCCTTGATAGCATCAGCGCTGCGTTTCTGCTCATTGTCAACCTCACCTTCCAGCTCACGCACCTGAAATGAGAAACGGATCACTGAGTTTCATTGTGACTACGCGTAGGAAATGCTCCTAATTGCACAAATATGGGGAATACGCACTCTGGCTTCCAGTTTCTGGATTTGCTTCTTGCCACCCTTCAGTGCCAGCTGTTCTGCCTCATCCAGACGGAGCTGCAGGTCCTTCACCGTCTGGTCCAGGTTCTTCTTCATCCTCTCCAGGTGGGCGCTGGTGTCCTGCTCCTTCTTCAGCTCCTCTGCCATCATGGCCGCCTAGTGAGTAAAGAAAGGAAACCTGTCCAGAAAACTAGCCATTTCAGGTGCAAACACGGCCATGTTCTCCAAAGAAAGGTGCCTTCAACTCACATCAGTGATTGCCTTCTTGGCCTTCTCTTCTGCATTACGCGCTTCCTGAATTGTCTCCTCCATTTCACTCTGGATTTGGGAAATGTCTGTTTCCAGCTTCTTCTTCGTGTTGATCAGACTGGTGTTCTGTTTAATAACAATAGATAAGACGTGGTTACAGTTAGTCCCAAAATATTGACTCTGGAGCAGGAACTGAATATTTGTGTTTAATGTACAGGTTACTATTAACATTTTACTGCTGCAGAACTCTCCTCCAAATGTATCATCACTGCAGGACATTGGCAGCTAGTCAGTGATGTGCTGTGAATATTTTAAGAGCTCTCACTAACATTACCTCCTGCCCTCCCAGCTTGTGACAAACCCTATGTGCCAATTGTTGTAAATCTGGTCCATTCCAAAACAAAATAATACTGTGTAGAAATACTTCCTGAGCCCCAGGGGATGGCAGAGATGACTTAAAAGTATCCAATGATGGAAACTGTATAAGAGGCAGGAAATCCACTCCCAGAGCCTCTGAGACACTTGCCCCCTCCATCACATCACTGCAATTATAACCTTCGTCATCCCTGTGTCGCCTTCAACACAGCAACATGAGGAAAACCAAAGAGGGCCTTGCAGCTTCTTGCTTTCTGTTTAACAAAGGTCCATCCTATGGACATTAGCGTAAAGGCCATTTCAAGAACAAAAATCTTCTAAACACCCCCTAGTGCTGCTCTTTGGAGCAGGATACCTACAGAGCAGTCTCCTGCTTAGGGGTTTGTGGGATTTCTTTTCACACTAGACCCTGACCTGGGTGTGCAGGAGCTGAACTCGTTCACTTGCATCCAGAAGCTCCTGTTCAGCCACTTTCCTGGCCCTCTCTGTCTGTTCCAGAGCTGCCCTCAGCTCCTCAATCTCGGCCAGCATCAGGTTAGCTCTGCGCTCAACCATGGCCACCTGCTCCTTCAGGTCTTCTTGGCTTCGGAGAGCATCATCCAAGTGAATCTGGGTATCCTGTAAAACGAGTGAGAGAAATTACCTGGAGGCGCAGACTCCTTGGCATGCTGAAAAGACCAGCTGAGCTATCGCACTAGGCATGTGTGGCTTAGTGTACCTTGAGCACTCCTTGTGTGTTTCGCAGATTCTTCTGTGCCTCTGCAGCCAGGCGGCTGGCATGGCTCAGCTGGATCTCCATTTCATTCAGATCCCCCTCCATCTTCTTCTTTAGCCTCAGGGCTTCGTTTCTGCTCCTGATCTCAGCATCCAGGGTGCTCTGCATGGACTCCACAACTCTGACATGGTTTCTCTTCAGCTGTTCAATTTCCTCATCTTTCTCAGCAATCTTCCTGTCAATTTCAGACTTTACCTGGTTCAGCTCAAGTTGGATGCGGAGGATTTTGCCCTCTTCATGTTCTAGTGAAGCCTTAACAAGAGCAAGTGAAGGGTCAATAAAGGGACAAAAATAGTTGTTTCCTTCCACATAAAGTGTTAGATGCTCCCACAAACTGGAATGTAGTGCTGTGGGTAGCATGGGCACTGAGTACATAGCTTCCAGCACAGCATGTGCTGTCCTCCTGTCCCTGTGAATTACTCCACCGTGTTTACAACAGGATACAGCTCCAAGGTTTTCTGACTCTCTCTTTGTAAAGCAGTGACTAATGGCATGTGTACCTCAGCTTCCTCCAGAGCGGACTGGATTTCTGATTTCTCTTGCTCAATCTGCTTCTTCACTTTCTCCAGCTCATGGATGGTCTTTCCCCCCTCTGCAATCTGCTCCGTGAGGTCAGAAATCTCCTCTGTTGGGTTACAAACAAATAACGCAATCAGACAAAGGGCCCAAAGAGAGAGAGGCTCTTTAGCAATGCCACAGGCACAGACAGATTCACTTTAGAGTGTTGACAAGCTTTCCAGAAGCCCCGTGTTAGGAGAAGAAATCCGGGGACTTACGCTGCAAGTTCTTGTTCTCACGCTTCAGAGTTTCAAGTTGATCCAAGGTTTCCTCATAAGCATTCTTCATCTTAAACAGCTCCGTGCTGAGCGAGCGAGACTCCTTCTGGGAAGCTTCCAGTTCAGCCTGCGTTTCCTCATATTTCTGCTTCCATTCTGCCAGAACCTAAAGAACAACAAGACCTTAGTCTAAGCAACGGAGATCACTAGCGGATGCTCCATCCAACACCCACAAGGCTGAAATACCTTATCGAAATTCTTCTGCTTCTTATCCAGAGCTGCGCAGGCAGCATTAGATCTTTCCACATCAATCATCAGGTCCTCCACTTCATTCTGCAGCCTCTGCTTCGTCTTTTCAAGGGAAGCACATTTGGAATTCACCGCTTCGACATGTTCTTCAGCGTCCTGCAGACGCTGGGCAAGCTTCTTCCTGGAAGATTGTAAATACAGCTCCCACTTAGTGAGTAAATACGGCTCCCATTTAGTGAGCAATATGGGAAGAAATCTGTGTGCAGCTGCTCTGGGATTCACGAGAGCAGAAGTCACCTCTTCTGGGCTGTGACCCCAGTGCACACACAGATCAGGTCCTTTCTCAGTTGCTCTTATCCAATTCATATACAGTACATTGTCTCCGATAATCTGTCTGCCATCAGCTCACACGCATTATCGACCGAGGACAGGGCCTCTCTCAGTCTTTCTAAACCTAATGAGCATATTTGCCATTTTCCAACCCATACCACTAAATGGATATTCTGCATGTCCTCTAATCACCCTCTCCAAAGCACATCCTTGGCCTCTTCCAGTCCCATCCTGAGCATATCACTAGCCTCTTCACATTTCCCCATTTAGTTCTTGGCCTCTTCCAGTCCTCCCCCCAGCACATACTTGGCGTCTTCCAGTTCCTCTGTGCGCTGAATGGCATCCGTCTCGTATTTGGTTCTCCACTGGGCAACTTCACTGTTGGCCTTGGACAGGGCGCGTTGCAGCTCACCCTTGGCTTCCTGCTCCTCCTCATATTGCTCCCGGAGCAAGTCGCAGTCATGGCGAGCAGACTGCAAGGCGTGGGCCAGTGCGTTCTTAGCCTGGAGACACAACAGGAGTAGCACAGTGATGTAGCTAAATATCCTAGGGATCCTCCTGACAGTGAGCTCTGTCAGACTGTGGAACGCTATCCCGGGGAAGTGGTGGTGCGAGATTCGATGGATGGTAAACTTTACGCTGGGTTTTGATAACTGCAGGTGCCTCGGGCATTAGCGCACCTCGATAACTCCTATTCTCGGCACACAATAATTTAGTCTCTGGAGGGTTGTAACACTTCAGTCTAATTTTGGATGATGGGCTTAGTATGTGGTTGCTGATTTGTGTTGGGGACCTTTGATATACAGGTCAGATTAAATGATCCAATGGTCATTTCAGGCCTGAAACTCTGTGACTCTATGAAAGCATTCATAAATATACTCTAGGAAACAATTCTGCATTGGCAGGGGCTGGGATAGGTGACCTAACAGGACCTTTCCCCCTCTATTCTCTAGGGTGCTACGGTTTCATTTGAGGTTAAAGCATCTTGCTCACAACAAGAATCGAGCTTCACAGAAAAGGCTGTTGGAAAAATCCTCACCTTTATCTCCTCCTCTAGATGCCTCTTGAGTTCCTCAATCTGTTGGGTAAATGCCTGTTTGCCTCTTGTGAGCTGAGAAATCAAAGCATCTTTTTCCTCTACCTGGCGTGCAAATTCACCTAAGAAAGATTCCAGATAGATTATATTAAATGGCAATTAAGTGAACATAATAAAGTAATTTATTATTTTAAAACAGATTAATATAGGATGGTCTTCTAGAGGATGATAATCTGATGTAATCAGTGCTAACGGCAGGTGTCAAATAGAAACTTTTTTTCATGAGAAACAGTCAAATGAAAAAAGTCTCATTCAATTACATCATGTCATGGGAGACAGCTAAAAAGTGACATGTTTTTAAAGTGCTTATATACCAATGCTAGAAGTCTAAATAATAAGATGGGTGAACTAGAGTGCCTTGTATTAAATGAGGATATTGATATAATAGGCATCACAGAAACATGATGGAATGAAGATAATCACTGGGACACATTAATACCAGGATACAAAATATATCAGAACCACAGAACAGGTTGTGCTGGTGGGGGAGTCGTACTCTATGTGAAAGAAAGTGTGGAATCAAATGAAGTAAAAATCTTAAATGAACCAAACTGTAACATAGAATCTCTATGGATAGTAAGTCCATGCTTGAACAGTCAGAACATAGTGGTAGGGATACACTACCGACCACCTGACCAGGATGGTGATTAGAGAGGCTATTAAAATAAAAAACTCAGTAATAACGGGGGATTTCAACTATCCCCAAATTGGCTGGGTACATGTCACCTCAGGACAGGATGCAGAGATAAAGTTTCTTGACGCTTTAAATGACTGCTTCTTGGAGCGGCTAGTCCTGGAACCCACAAGAGGAGAGGCAATTCTTGATTTAGTCCTAAGTGGAGCACAGGATCTGGTCCAAGAGGTGAATATAGCTGAACCGCATGGTAATAGTGACCATAATATAATTAAATTTAACATCCCTGTGGCGGGGAAAACACCACAGTGGCCCAACACTGTCGCATTTAATTTAGAAAGGGGAACTACACAAAAATGAGGAGGTTAGTTAAACAGAAATGAAAAGGTACAGTTCCAAAAGTAAAATCCCTGCAAGCTGCATGGAAACCTTTTAAAGATACCATAATAGAGGCTCAACTTAAATGTATCCACCAAATTAAAAAACATAATAAGAGAAGCAAAAAAGAGTCACTTTGGCTAAACAACAAAGTAAGAGAAGCAGCAAGAGGCAAAAAGGTATCCTCTAAAAAGTGGAAGTTAAATCCTAGTGAGGACAATAGAAAGGAGCATAAACTCTGACAAATGAAGTGAAAAAAATAATTAGGAAGGCCAAAAAAGAATTAGCAAGTAATAGCAAAAATTTTTAAATACATCAGAAGCAGGAAGCCTGCTAAAGAATCAGTAGGGCCACTGGACAATTGATATGCTAAAGAAGAACTCAAGGACGATAAGGCCATTGCGGAGAAATTAAATGAATTCTTTGCATTGGTCTTCTCGGCTGAGAATGTGAGGGAGATTCCCAAACCTGAGCCATTCATTTTAGGTGACAAATCTGAGGAACTGTCCCAGATTGAGGTGTCATTAGACGAGGTTTTGGAACAAATTGATAAATTAAACAGTAATAAGTTGCTTGGACCAGATGGTATTCACCCAAGAGCTCTGAAGGAACTCAAATGTGAAATTGCAGGGCTACTAACTGTAGTCTGTAACCTATCATTTAAACCAGCTTCTGTACCAGGTGACTGGAGGATAGCTAATGTGATGCCAATTTTTCAAAAGGGCTCCAGAGGCAATTACAGGCAAACCTGATTTCAGTACTGGGCAAACTGGCTGAAACTATAGTAAAGAACAAAATTGTCAGACACATAGATGAACATAATTTGTTGTGGACGAGTCAATATGTTTTTTGAAAAGGGAAATCATGCCTCACCAATCTACTAGAATTCTTTGAGGGGGTCAAGCATGTGGATATAGTATACTTAGGTTTTCAGAAAGCCTTTGACGAAGTCCCTCACCAAAGGCTCTTAAACATAGTAAGCTGTCATGGGATAAGAGGGAAGGTCCTCTCATGGATCAGTAACAGGTTAAAAGATAGGAAACAAAGGGTAGGAATAAATGGTCAGTTTTCAGAATGGAGAGAGCTAAATAGTGGTGTCCCCCAGGGGTCTGTACTGGGCCCAGTACTATTCAACATATTCATAAATGATCTGGAAAAAGGGGTAAATCGTGAGGTGGCAAAATATGCCGATGATACAAAACTACTCAAGATAGTTAAGTCCTAGGCAGACTGCGAAGAGCTACAAAAGGATCTCTCAAAACTGGGTGACTGGGCAACCAAATAGCATATGAAATTCAATGTTAATAAATGGAAAGTAATGCACATTGGAAAACATAATCCCAACTATACATATAAAATGATGATGTCTAAATTAGCTGTTAGCACTCAAGAAAGAGATCTTGGAGTCATTGCGGATAGTTCTCTGAAAACATCTACTCAATGTGCAGTGGCAATCAAAAAAGCGAACAGAATGTTGGGCACCATTAAGACAGCGATCGATAATAACAAAGAAAATATCATACTGCCTCTATATAAATCCATAGTATGCCCAAATCTTGAATACTTCATGCAGATGTGGTCGCCATATCTCAAAAAAGATATCTCGGAATTGGAAGCGGTTCAGAAAAGGGCAACAAAAATGATTAAGGGCATGGAATGGCTGCCATATGAGGAGAGATTCATAAGACTGGGACTTTTCAGCTTGGAAAAAAGATGACTAAGGGCGGATATGATTGAGGTCTATAAAATCATGACTGGTGTGGAGAAAGTAAATAAGGAAGTGTTATTTACTCCTTCTCATAACTTCTCAAGAACTAGGGGTCACCAAATGAAACTAATAAGCCGGAGGTTTAAAACAAACAAAAGGAAGTATTTTTTTACACAACGCACAGTCAACCAATGGAACTCCTTGCCAGAGGATGTTGAGAAGACCAAGACTATAACAGTGTTCAAAAACTAACTAGATAAATTTATGGAGGATAGATCTATCAATGGCTATGAGTCAAGATAGACAGGCAGGATAGGCTGTTTGCCAGAAGCTGGGAATGGGTGACAGGATGGATCGCTTGATGATTACCTGTTCTGTTCTTTCCCTCTGGGACACCTGGCATGAGCCACTGTCAGAATAGAGCATACTGGCCTAGATGGACTTTTGGTCTGACCCAGTATGGCCGTTCTTACGTTCTTATGGTGGATCAGATGTTGTGCATATGATGGAAATTTCCTCCTATCACAGCATCTCCTGTATGCGCTCACAGTTGTACAACATGTATGTTTTACCTGATTCTGTCTGTAGACGAGCTCTTTGAGCACTGAGGTCATTGATCATACGCTGATGCTCTTCTTCTTTTGTCTTAACCTCGCTAAGCTGATCTTCCAGAGTACGGCACATCTTCTCAAGGTTTGCCTTTGTGTGAAATGGACAAAAAGAAAGAGGATTAAACACATGGGCTCTCCAGCATTCTGAGATCATTGGGATCTTTGTCATGACAAACTACATGTGGGCTCAATTAGTAAGGAAACCTCACCCTTCATAAAACTAAATATTATGCAAATAGTAAAATAAAAATCGTATTATATATGTGACATAACAACAGCAATAACATCAGTGATTTTTTCTTCTTTATTATTATTTAAGAATACCTCTACAAAGTGCAAATCTGAAGGTGCAGTCTGTTTTTTGCAATAAACATATATGTTTATATATATATATATATTGTTTCTGTACCTTGGCTTTGGAGACAGTCTCCACGTTACTAGCCAGGTCGTCAATCTCCATCTTCAGTTCACTCTTCTCCTTCTCCAGCTTCTGCTTGACTCGTTGCAGGTTGTCGATTTGCTCCCCAAGCTCTGCCGTGCTGTCCGCGTGCTTCTTCCGGAGGGCGGCAGCTGTGGCTTCGTGCTGCAGAGTGGCCTCCTCAAGGTCTCGGCGCATTTTCTGGAATTCTGCCTCACGCTTCTTGTTCATCTCAATCTGAACTGCTGTGGCTCCACCAGCTTCTTCCAGACGCTCACTGATCTCCTCGAGTTCCCTGGAGAGATCACCCCGCTGCTTCTCTGCTTTCGCCCGAGAGGCACGTTCAGCCTCTATCTCCTCCTCCAGTTCCTCAATACGAGCCTGGAGAACAACAGGAAACACTAAGACTGTGGCTTCAGTCTGGGGTCAACACCAGTATGGCTGTCAGCAGAGTTCTGCTGTCATAACTCCGTAGAATAGATGCAGGCTACACTGAAAACAGGGGTTCCGGTGGCAAAGAAACATCGCCTCCCTGAACTGGGGTAGCTACATCCAAAGACCCATTGAGAGAAAATTGGGTCCCTGATACATCACGTTCACTAAGACCGATGCCTTCCTTTAAACTGAACTCCCTCTTGGGCTGGAACAAAGATAAACTATGACTTACCTGTAACTCTTTGATCTTCTTCTGCAGCTGGATGCCCAGGACTTGCTCATCCTCAATTTTGCTTAGGAACTGACTGATTTCAAAGTCTTTCCTTTTCACACGAACGGAAAAAAAAGAGTTAGTTCCGGAACAAAATGTATCTGCATGATACTCCCTGCAAACCATACCTACTTCTTCAGTTTTTCCTCCAGCTGCTGTTTATCATTTTCTAAATCCATTGTGGATTCCTGGGCCAGCTTCAAATCTCCTTCAAGTTTCCTCTTCGCTCTTTCAAGATCCATGCGAATCTTCTTCTCTTGCTCCAGCGACCCTTCAAGCTAAACAGAAAAAGGCCATAAATGCTCTGCGAACAAGAGCCTAACTTCACACTGGTTTTGTTCTCTCCATATGTTATTGTGCCTACATCGTCCACTTGCTGCTCCAGCTTGGTTTTAGCTTTAGTCAGTGAATTCACTTTGTCCTCTTCTGCCTGCAGGTCATCCAGGGTCTGCTGATGGGCCTCCTGGAGGGCTTTCTTTTCCTTTGTCAGTTTAGCAATGGTCTCATCCAGCACTGCCATCTCCTCAGTGAGGTTTTTCACCTTCAGAGTTGAATAAAGATGGTTAAAGAAAATGGATACAAAACATTATTGTTTGTGAAATGACAGTGTCATTTAAAACTTAGATTTATTAAATTTGATGTTTTTATCCAAGATTTTATAAGATTCAAGGAATAGGTACTGGCTGCATGGAAATGTAATATAATAAGCAGAAAGAACTGTCATGTCTGAAGTCATAGCTACTTCATTATCTTTTCTCTGAGTGACCTCAGAAAAAACTGGGAAGAGATTCTCATGAAACTGTCATCACTTACAGCTGAAAACTCCCACCTCTGCCCTACTAAGGTCTGGACTTGTCCCATTTCAGTCAGTTTGTTCCCTCAACAATAAGAGACCAAATAACAACTTAATGCCTGCGTTTCAAAAGAGGTCACATCTCAATTTTTAGGCATTGAAGTATATGTTCATGTTCAAAAAAATATATTTTTAAAAATACTAAGTACTCAGCAACAACCTTTGTTCTGGGTTGACAGTTTAGAGTTATGAGGGCTTTAGAAATTTCTACTCCAACTGGGGGTTCTGGGCAGTTTTGAAAATCTGTCTGTTTACCATTGAAATATAAATTAGAATGGCAGCTACTCAATTGGTGGCATATTATACCTCATAAATGCATTAATGTATTTATTATTCCTTACTTGGAAAGTAAATGATAAAGATAAATAAATACATTATTATATATTGATCTTTTTTATTAAATGAATGCAAAGTATAAACTAAATATGTAAATTAAGAAAGTGTGTGTGTGTATATATATATAATTGTCTCACACACAAAAACAACGTTCAAAGAAAAGTTAGGTTTCAAAGTCAAGCACTCCAAGGTTAGGAAATTCCTGAATTAAGGTTGCCTGTGCAACATATCTATTATGATAGAGTTTTTAATTACGTGATTACATACTATTGTTTACCATAGGACCTCCTAGGACTCCTGCCTCATTCAGTACACAGAATAGATAGTGCACTGTCTCCTTGCCCAGCCAGTCCCATTTCTTCCCTTCCCAGTTCTTCATCTGAACTGTCTTTCCCTCACCCCCTTGTTCCTCCTGCCCACATTCCTCATCCTACTGGCTGCAAGTCCCAGTCTCCCTCCAGGCATACATGCACAGATCTCTCTCTCATTCATATATATATGGCCTTTACCTTGTTTTCTGTCGCATGTTTTTCCTTTTCCACCTTGGCCAATGTTAACTCAAGGTCATCAATGTCTTTCTTCAGCTCAGAACATTCATCCTCCAGTTTCCTCTTTTTGGCTGTCAGCTCAGCGTTCATCTCCTCCTCATCCTCTGCTCTTTCAGTCACCTCCTTAATTTTAGCTTCAAGTTGGATTTTGGTTTTGATCAGCTGGTCACATCTTTCCTCAGCATCAGCCAAGCCTTCAGATTCCTGTTGGAGAAATGTAGTTTTTCCATTTATTTGTGTTTTGGTGACTTTTAGTTCTATCTTATATCACACTAAATAGTGGTATTGTAATAAAAGCTGAAAAAAATTATATTTCATCTCAGCACAAAATATGATTGATTTTAATTGTTTACTTGTTGTTGAGAGGATAGGTCCATCAATGGCTATTAGCAAAGATGGTCAGGATTGCTATGCCATGTTCTAGGTGTCCCTAGCCTCTGATTGCCAGATGCTGGGACTGGATGACAGGGGATGGATCACTTGATGATTGCCCTGTTCTGTTCATTCCCTTTGAAGCACCTGGCAGTGGCCACTGTAGAAAACAATATACCGGGCTAGGTGGACCATTGGTCTGACTCAGTTTGACCATTTGTATGTTCTTATGAGATGTCTGATCATGAAAAACAGCAACTAGATTAATTTATTTTAGTCTATTAGACAATTAGACAAAAATTAAGGTAATAACTACATATGAATGTATATAATCTGTCCCTAAACCATTAAGGCCCAGATCCTGCAAACAATTTTGCACATGTTCAACCTGAAGTATGAGTATTCCTCCTGACTTTCCATTGCTTGTATGGCGGTTTATGTTAAGCATGTGAGCAGGGTCAGAGCCTAGACATGCCTATAAACATCCTATATAATTGCATACGCTGGTTTGTTTTTAATTTTATCTTCTCATCACTGGTTTCTTACCCCACTGTTGGTTGGTGTCACCTGTTGTATTTGCATATGATTTGGATTTTAATGGCCTAATTTTCTAAAATGCTGAGCACCCAGCAACATTGATTATTCTCAGTTAGAAAGTTGTCAGTTGAGAACAATGGGAACTGTTTTGAATACTGAGCTCTTTTGAAAATCTGGCTCTTTGTGTCACGGGTCTTGCATTTTTTTATATGTTTGTAAAGTTCTTCACTCACATTTGAGCACTGTAACCATAAAAATTACAATTTTACCAATTAAAAAGAACATAGACACTTTTTTGTGTGCTCAGCCACCTCAAAAACGGGTATGCTTTAAAATATCATACTTGACATATACTGTACATAGTATTATTTGAAGATGAAAGACTTTGTTATTTTTAAAAGAATTTAATTTAGAAATAACTAAATTACAGCTACATAAAATTACGACACTTGGTATCTGCAGTATTGTGGTAGCCCTGTAGGTCCTGGGATATTAGAGAGACAAGGTGGGTGAGGCAGTATCTTTTATTGGACCAAATTCTGTTGGTGAGAGAGACACGCTTTTGAGCTTACACAGAGCTCTTCTTTAGGACCCAAAGAAAAGCTCTGTGACCAGAAGTTGGTCCAATAAAAGATATTACTTCCCCCACCTGGTTTCTCTAACACACTTGAAATATGTAACTTTCTCTTTGAGCCACTTACTTATGTTTGATGCTCCCAATCTGTAGTTTTTATGGGACAGAGGTTGGGTTGACCTATGCATTTTCTTAATGCTGGGCATTTTGTTTAGTATTGTGCTGAGGCACCCCTTAAAGAGCTTGGCCGTCTCACTCATTGTGAACAAAGCAAATCATCTCTTCTTGTAAAAAAAAACAAAAAAAAACAAAAACAAAAAAACCCCACCCTTCTTAGCTTTCAAAATGCTACCTGTCTCATGGTCTATAGAGTAGTACAACAAATAGAACTATACAGCAGAAGTATAAAGATCTAGGATAGAGTCCCAAAAGTTACACCATCCAAAACAAAAATAGTTTAATTGGTCTGCATCTAGAAAATACAAAGGATTCAGAGGTCCCAAGTTCCAACCCCACAGATGACCCACAAAGGGGCATCATTATATATGCTTACATATGTGTATACTCCAGTTATTTGGACCCATACATTTTGGATAATCCCCAAATGAACAAGCTTAAATTTGAAAATGTAACATTTAATCCTTGTATTTTAATTTGACTTGCAACATTTTTCTAGTGGAAGGTAACCGTCAGTTTATGATTCTCTTGCTGGGAAATTTGCATTTAGAAATTTCAGGTTTAGTTTCCCCTGTGCAATAAGGGTTGAATGCATTGGTGATACTCACAGACTGCACTTGGAGCTGCAGGTCGTTTTTCTCTTGCATCAGGGTCACCATTTTTTCCTCCAGTTCTTTCCTTTTTGCCTCAGACTTAGCAAGCTCCTCCTTCATTTTCTCAAACTCTTCCTTCATGTTGGCCATCTCCTTCTCAGCTTCAGCACTCCTCAGCAAGGGCTTGATCTTGAAGTACAGCTTCATCCAGGGCCAGTGCTTGACATTCATGAACGAGCGAACGTTGTATTGGATACAGAAGATGGACTCTCTATGATGTAATTAAAATATGTTAAGTGTTATGTGTGTGATGAATATAGATGCAATAGCCCAAACAAACGAGTCCCATGCAAGATGACATATTGCTACCTCCTTTCCACCATTCTTTGATACTCCATTCTCATCAGGAAGCCACGACATCTGGCTTGTGTGCGGGTCATAATCTCTGCCAGTTTATCATCTCTCATCTCCTCTAGAAGACCCAGAAGTCCCGCTTTGAAGAACACCTTGAAAAAGGGAATATTACAAAACATCACTTTCATTCTGGACAAAATACAAATAGATGGTGTTTGAATCAAAGAGTGTCTGTACCTTAGTGTGACCAAATTTATACTGAGTGTGATCAATATCAATGGATCCAAGTAGTTTCTCAGAAGCCTTCTTGCTGTCCATGAACTGTCCCTCTGGAACAGCACTTGCATTTAAAATCCTGTATCTGTAGGAGAAACCCGAATATAAGGATGTTCCTATCACCAAAACCACCATCACCATTGACGCTAATTGGCTCCCAGTAACTGGAAGCCAGAAAAAAGGCTGACTGGACCAGTTCTCATGCCTAGAGGCTGTCCATCTGTTTGGCTGAGGAACAATTTTAGGATAGTCTGACAAAGCTTGTACTGCAATTATATCCTACCACATATGTTCTCTGGAGAGAGGACCTTAGACTCCAAAGATATCAATCTCATTGTTAACCCACAGTAAATTACTTTAATTTGGTATTTACAACAGAGTAAAGAAAATATATGCTAAATACTTCAGTGAATATAGTATTTGAAATAATTAGGAAATACAAGCTACTCAGCATAAACATAATGGGGCAGTATAGTAGAGCTCTCTGACCTCTGTTTAAAGTCTGCGTAAATAATTCTGCTGGGGAATCCTTTCCTGCAAATTCTGATCCCTTCCAGCACGCCGTTACACCTTAGCTGGTGTAGTACGAGTTCATGCTCCATGTCACCTTAACAAATCACAGCATGAATTAGTACCTTATTGTGCAGCCCAGAGGGAATGGCTGCATCTCACTAAGATCTCTGTACACTGGCTCTTCTTACCGGGTGTCTTCGTTTCATTGGGAATGATGCACCGCACAAAGTGAGGATGAGTGCTTCTCAGATTGCTCATCAGCTTGTTTAAATTCTCCTGTGAGACCATAAACAAAGGTTTAGGTTAACCAATGTAACACTGCATATGCACTGATAGATGCAGTAAACTCATTATAATGGGATCATGCACATTTCTCCTGGGAAGAGATGTATTCTGTGCCAAAAAATTTAAAATTCTGCCAATTTTATCTGTCAAAATAATGCAATATAATCTTAGCAGTTGTAATTATTTTAGTAAGTTATTTAAACTACAATACAGAAAAAAGTCACAATGACTATTCAGCATTTCCTAAACACATGTAAGTTAAGTTACGAACACTTGGTAACTAATACCCTGCAGTCCAGTAATAATACTGAATTTTCATTTAAATTACATTACAGAACACCAAACTGCAAAAAAAAAAAAAAAAAAAAAGCAGAATGTCATTTTAAATTGCTCAGACTTTCACACATGAAAGTCATACAGTTTGTTAATCATTGTCCCAGACCTTTGGGAAGTGCTTGCTTCTAATTGTCCTGACATTTTATTGACTGCTTGGTAAATGTTTTATTTGCCCTCAAAGTCTGGGTAAGTAAAATAAATCCTGAGCTGTAATCTAACCCCATTGTGCCTCTTTGGCACAGGAAAAAAGTGAGAGAGCACATAGCTCTTCCTAGCAGATTCCCTTACTGTCATGCATGAGGCTTTACATCACTCTGGCAATGTAGGGGCCTTAAAACTTTTACAGGTTTTATGCTCCTGGGGGAATTGACTAAGAATGGGAACAGTTAACTAACAATAAAAAGAAAAGGAGTACTTGTGGCACCTTAGAGACTAACCAGTTTATTTGAGCATGATGAAACAAAACTTCCTCCCACCCCACTCTCCTGCTGGTAGTGGGGTGGGAGGAAGTTTTGTTTCATGGTCTCTGTGTGTATATAATGTCTTCTGCAGTTTCCACGATATGCTATGCATCCAATGAAGTGAGCTGTAGCTCACGAAAGCTCATGCTCAAATAAACTGGTTAGTCTCTAAGGTGCCACAAGTACTCCTTTTCTTTTTACGAATACAGACTAACACGGCTGTTACTCTGAAACTTAACTAACAATAGAAACATTAACAATGTTACTATGCAGGCAGGCTGGTACAGTTCTGTCTCAGGGAATGAGATCAATTAACCATCAACAGCAACATTAACAAAATGTGTTTTTATTTACGAAAGCAATTTTTTTAAATTTAAAAACAGTTTTCAGTAACATGACACTTTATATTTAATTGGATGTTTTTTCGATTCTCAAGAAGTCACAGACATGTTACTCGGCAGGCAGGTTGCTGCATTTCTGCCTCAGAGAATGAGATCAATTAACTAACAGGGAGGCTGCTACTTTTCTGCCTCAGGAACAGGGCTTTCCTCATGCATAATAAAAAGCCCTAACACCACCACCCCCCGCCCATGCCCAGTGAGCCATAGTAGCAAGCGAGAGGGACAGAGTCTCTCTTGCTTGTTGGCCAGCCCTGCCCCCTGACAGTGATCAATGTCTCCCCCAGAGGCATGCATGCCCAGGCCCCCTTCCCCCACAGAGATTTGCATCTCTGAAGCTGCTCCAGGCATGCTGGAACAGATGTGCTGCTGGGGAAGAGGCACATGTCCCCCGCAGAGTTCTTTTGCATTTTTCTGCACGGGGCGGGGGGGGGGGAGCACAGAAATATGCAGACCATATGAATTCTGCGCTCCCACAGCGGTGCAGAATTCTGTCAGGAGTAGCACATAACCATTGTAGGTAGACTAGCTTGCAAAACATCCCAGCTAGAATCATTCTAACCTAAGTTCTCGTCTTCCTTTGGATCCTGAGTGTGGTCCTTAAAGTGAGATATAAAACTGTAGAAATAGCGCTACCTAGAAGTGTGGAATGTAATGTTCCCATCTCACAGTTTTATCATGAGTCTCACTATATTTGGTGTTTTTCTTATGCCCCAGTTCCTGGAATCAATTGATTTGGAGGGAATGTCAGTTTTTAACTGAAAAATAAAAGTAAGTTTCTGAACCTCAGGGTTGAGGAGAAAAGCTGGAAAATGTGACAAGTGTGTACTAAAGGCTCAGAGAGCAGAGGACAAGGAAAAAAGCCAACACTGATTCTTTCTTGAAATCATATTTCACTCTCATGAGTTTTGGGCGCCCAACTCATGGCTTTTGAATGCCACAGGTTGGCAATACTGAAAATGTTCACCAAGACAGGACAGGAAACCAGTGTCAGAAAGGGCATCATATCCTGGGAGCCCTGGAGATCCTTTGTTTTTTATGGGACGTATGTGAAGGAAAACACAAAGAGTATAAGAATGGAAAGGGACAGAGCAGTGGGGGAAGTGAGACATTTCTAAGTTTTCAGGTTTAAATGTAAGCAGTCTGGACCTGTAACAATAGGATGCTCCTGGGGCACATGCATGTGTCCAAGTATCCTGGTTCAAGACTTTGGCCAGCAGATGAGCCAATGTCGTATGATGGTGGGTTGTGAGTGGTAATTAAGAGGGAGCGAGTTCGTAGAGAGGAGTGTGACCCAGAGCCAGGAGAAGGACCTGGCAGGAGATATCTTCAGGGAGAAGGAATAGAAGCCTTGGCTGGGAAAAGCTTTAGGAAAGGCCAGACAGCTGAGGCTGGCATTGGGAAGGAATTGTAAAGTCCGTGGGGAAGATTTGTCGTGAGTTGAGTTGAAATGATGTGTTATAAACCACACCTCAAGAAGGAGATGAATTTGAATCACATAAGTCTACATGTATTCTTCAGGGAGCAGAGTCAGGGAAACTAACCTACAAGATCTCTATCAAGCATTCTTAAAACTACAATACCCACCTGCTGAAATGAAAAAAACAGATTGACAGAGCCAGAAGAGTACCCAGAAGTCACCTGCTACAGGACAGGCCCAACAAAAAAAATAACAGAACGCCACTAGCCGTCACCTTCAGCCCCCAGCTAAAACCTCTCCAGGCATCATCAAAGATTTACAACCTATCCTGAAAAATGATCCCTCACTCTCACAGATCTTGGGAGACAGACCAGTCCTCACTTACAGACAGCCCCCCAACCTGAAGCAAATACTCTCCAGCAACCACACACCGCACACCGAAAACACTAACCCAGGAACCTATCCTTGCAACAAAGCCCGATGCCAACTCTGTCCACGTATTTATTCAAGTGACACCATCATAGGAACTAATCACATTAACCATGCCATCAGGGGCTTGTTCACCTGCACATCTACCTATGTGATATATGCCATCATGTGCCAGCAATGCCCCTCTGCCATGTACATTGGCCAAACTGGACAGTCTCTACGCAAAAGAATAAATGGACACAAATCTGACATCAGGAATCATAACATTCAAAAATCGGTAGGAGAACCCTTCAACCTCTCTGGCCACTCAGTAAAAGATTTAAGGGTGGCAATTTTGCAACAGAAAAGCTTCAAAAACAGACTCCAATGAGAAACTGCTGAGCTTGAATTAATATGCAAACTAGATACCATTAATTTGGCTTTGAATAGAGACTGGAAGTGGGTGGGTCATTACACATTGTATCTATTTCCCCATGTTAAGTATCCTCACACCTTCTTGTCAACTGTCTAAATGGGCCATCTTGATTATCACTACAAAAGTTTTTTTTCCTGCTGATAATAGCTCATCTTAATTAATTAGCCTCTTACAGTTTGTATGGCAACTTCCACCTTCTCTGTATGTATATATATATATATATCTTCTTACTATATGTTCCATTCTATGCATCCAGTGAAGCGGGCTGTAGCCCACGAAAGCTTACGCTCTAATAAATTTGTTAATCTCTAAGGTGCCACAAGTACTCCTGTTCTTTTTGCGGATACAGACTAACACAGCTGATACTCTTAAGCAGATGGGGGAAGTGAACCCCATTACAGGGCCATATACAGCCCTGAATCCAGAGCTGGTGCAAGGAGGGCCTGTAACAATCTCCTAGCAGCATGTCTTAGAAACTACTTTTGTTTAACATCATTGTTTTTTATATCATCCTGGGGGAGGGAGAAAAGGACAGACTCTGCACTCAATGAAATGGAGATACAGCAGGTTAACTTCCCATAAGAATCAAGGGGCTTTTACCACAACTGAGCCAGCTGGAAAATAACCTTTTCAGATTTAAAGTGAGATTTCTCATTGTCTTCACAGACAACATGATCATGAACACTGTACTGTACCCTGAAAAGAGCAGAAACGGTCTGAAAAGAAGAACCCTTCTTCTTGCCTCCCTTCTTGCCACCACCGACTTCTGCACAATGGAAGAGAAAGAAAACATGTTTTAGATTTTTTATGTTCCCATTTGTGATTCTAGAAGAAGTATTTCTGTCTATATTGGATATTGTGGATGAATACAAATACCTGCATCTCCACCATACGAGGCAAAGAGAAAAGCCAGTGTTTTCATTGACGATTTCTGGTACAGCCCAATGACAGTTTCATTCAGGGGATCTTTGTTCTTCTCGAGCCAGCCAGTGATGTTGTAGTCCACAGTGCCAGCATAGTGCACCAGGGAGAAGTGGGCCTCAGCCTTTCCTTTGACAGGCTTGGGCTTCTGGAAGTTGTTGGACTTGCCAAGATGCTGGTCATAGAGCTTATTCTTGAAAGACATATCAGTTGCCTTGGGGAACATGCACTCCTCTTCCAGGATGGAGAAAATACCCATTGGCTGAAAGAAACAGCAACAAATAAGTAGAAAGAGGGAAAGATTGATTACAAAGTGCCATCCTGGACAATGTGGCCATCTCTTGGTCAGAAGACTGACAATGTCCAGAGTTTGAGAAACAGGTGAGAAAAGGATGTACTCTAAGTACATCTCCTGACAAACTGGGAGATTAAACAAGCTGAATTTCATCTATTTCAGCTTTGAATGTAAAGTAATGGCTCATGGAAATTTTATTTTTTTGTACCAAACATTTTGACAGGTGCAACAGTATTGTCATGTTTACATAAAAGTCCTTAGCCAAATGAGCTCACAGAACATGGAGATATCTTGCTAAAAGAGCCTGTTGTTCTCCAGAACTGTAGACTTTCAGCAAATGTTCTGAATTCTATGTGCCCTACATTCAAAACCACCACCTCCCCATTGTTGCACTCAGAAGATGTATATATTAGAGAGAGAGAACATATTTGCCCAGAATTGTATTTTTCCATTTTCTATATTCACCATGCACAAAATTTCTTAGCTACAACTGTTGAAGATGATGTCAAAGTGATCAGAATATTATATTTCTGCCTTCCTCACCAATCTACCCAGGAAATGATTAACTGGATATGACTGAGGGCCTGTAGAGCACAAATGTAGAACATTCTTTTAATGAAGTTATCATACTGATATAATCTTCATGTTACTGAGGCAATAATATCAAGAAACCAAAATATACTTCTTTTTCAGATTTCTCCATGGTTTGCTTTGAAGAATGAATTCTTTCAGTACTAAAGAATACAGAAGCATGCTTTAAATTGGAAACTGTGTCCAGGTTTCTGAAAAGGGTCCTGTTATAAGGTAATTTAGGTCATCTTTCCATTCTGGAGAAGGATAAACATACAACCCATCTTAAAAAGGGGACCAAAGAGGACCTGGGGAATTGCTGAACTGTCAGCCTAACTTCAACACCTGGAAAGATACTAGAACAAATTATTAAACAATCAATTTGTAAGCACCTAGAAGATAGAAGGGTAATGAGAAATAGCCAATATGGATTTGTCAAAAACCATCATGCCAAACCAACCTCATTTCCCTCTTTGACAGGGTTACTGGCCTAGTGGATCGCAAGGAAACTATAGACAGGATATATCTTAATTTTAGTAAGGTTTTGACATTATCCCACCTGACATTCTCATAAACAAACTAGCGAAAAGTGGTCTAGATGAAATGACTATAAGATGGATGCAAAACTGGTTGAACAACCATTTTCAAAGAATAGTTATCAATTGTTCCTTGTCAAACTGGGAGTATGTATCTAGTGGGCTCCCATAGGTGTCAGTCCTGGGTCTGGTACTACTCAATATTTGCATTAATAACTTGGATAATGGCGTGTATAGTATGCTTATAAAATTAGTGGATGACACCAAGCTGGGAGGGGTTGCTAGCACTTTGGATGACAGGATTAGAACAAAAAATTACCTTGACAAATTGGAGACCTGGTCTGGAATCAACAAAATGAAATTCAATAAAGACAGGTGCAAAATACTCCAATTAGGAATTAAAAATCAAATGCACAATTAAAAAATGGGGAATAACTGGCTAGGCAGTAGTACTGCTGAAAAGAATCTGGAGGTTATAATGGAACACAAATTGAATGTAAGTCAACAACATAATGCAGTTGCAAAAAAGGCTAATATTCTGGGATGTCATATGTACGACACAGGAGTATCGTAAGTAAAATAGGAGTATCTTAAGTGGGAAGTAATTGTCTATTGTCTATGCCACTCTGTTCAGCATGGTGAGACTTTAGCTGGAGGCCCACTTCTGGGCACCACACTTTAAGAAACATATGGACAAATTGGAGAGAGTCCAGAGGAAAGCAACAATAATGATGAAAGGTTTGGAAAATCTCACATGTTTAGCCTTCAGAAAAGAAGATAAAGAGGAAAACTGAAACCAATCTTCAAATATGTTAAGGGCTGTTACAGAAAGGATGCTGATCAATACTTCTCCATGTACACTGAAGGTAGGACAAGAAGTAATGGGTTTAGTTTGCAACAAGGGAGATTTAGGTTAGATATTAGGGAAAACTTTTTAACTATAAAGGTAGTTAAACTCTGGAATAGGCTTCCAGGGGAGGCTATGTAATTCCCATCATTGGTCCTGCCTCAGTGCAGGGAGCTGTACTAGATGACATCTCGAGGTCCCTCTCAGCCCTAAAGTTCTACGATTCTATGACTAATGTTTTTACCCCAAAATATATTCAATTGTGGGCCAAGGTATTTTTAATAACTAAGGCCGAATGTATCGACCTGAGCAGGGAAGAGTCCCTCTAAAATTTAATACGACCCCCAGCAACTAAAGAATTCTCAAATGAATCAGGCACTTGAATTGACAAGATACCTTCTCAATGAGCTCAATGCAGGCAGCCAGGTCCATCCCAAAGTCAATGAATGTCCATTCAATCCCTTCCTTCTTGTACTCCTCCTGCTCCAGCACAAACATGTGGTGGTTGAAAAACTGTTGCAGTTTCTCATTGGTGAAGTTGATGCACAGCTGCTCCAGGCTGTTGTACTACACAAAGGGAAAGAGAAGCGCAGGTGTATTAAAGACGTTAAAGATGTAACAGCAACTGTCAAGCTGTGGTGGCACTTCTAATCCTAAAGTGGGCTTCCCAGTGTAAACGTAAATGACAGGGCGCCACCAGCTCAGGCCCTGTGTGCAATTCCCTCAGTGGGGTTTGTGCATGAATATGGGAGAGCAAAAAGACCTTGAATTCATTGTTCCCAGGAGAGCTCTTATTATCCTCTGAAGTCAATAGTAAGATAATTATTTACTATACTATCATATCTCCTGGGACATTTCAACATTTTCAGTGCCTGCCCACACCGGAATTTCTATGCTTTCAGATCAAGGCCATGCTTGTTTCTAGTCATATTTCTCTGAATTTTCACACCCCCTCAGTGTCCCTTCCAGGAACCTGCTGTCAAATCCCTGCTCCTTACATCAAAGATCTCAAAGCCAGCAATGTCCAGGACACCAATGAAGTACTGTCTGGGCTGCTTGGTATCCAGCTGCTGGTTGATACGAATGACCATCCAGAGAAACATCTTCTCATAGACCGCCTTTGCCAGAGCACCCACCGCATTGTGCACCTAAAACAGTGGGAGAAGGACTGGTGTTACCATATAAAGCAGAGAAAGAAACCTGGTGTGTTAATTCAAACCAGGAGTTCTAGATCACCAATTGTTACCTGCTGCACAGTTTGACCTTTGGTCACATATTCATTCCCAACCTTGACTCGGGGGCAACACAGAGCTTTGAGCAGGTCAGCTGAGTTCAGATTCATCAGGTAGGCTGCTTTGTCAGCCACTAAAAGGGCACAGTCAGAGGAATCAATTATTGGACAAATATAGAATGTGGTGTATGTGATATTCTCTCAAAAGCAAATGTAATGTTAAATGTTCTATTAATGCAATTCTATTAATGTAATCTTATCGTAGAGATTTTATAGGCATAAAAGACATGAAATTCAAAATTAGGCTTTTTTGAAAGTCAGTGAGAGTTAAGCATCCAGTGCCTTTGAAAATGTACCCCTAAGCACCTAAAAATAAAGGATAGTTTTAAAAGAGACTCCTCAACCAGAACTGAAAGCTAAAGCTTGATATTTTGACATAATTCACCTTCTATGGATTGATTTATTGCTTGCATTATTGAGAGTGTAATTGCTGCTAATACCTTCTGTGCCATCTGGCTCTGCCTGTTCCTCACGCTGCTTCTGCTTGAATTTCATGTTCCCATAGTGCAGTACTGCCCCTGTCAGCTTGTAAATGGCTGTTTTTTCCTCAGAACTGAAGCCCAAGATATCAATGGCGCTCTGTCAACAGAATAGTAAAGTAAAGATCTTATCTAGTAAAGTTAATACTTCACATAATAATTATCATGTGTGACTCACATCTGTGGCCATGAGTTCTTCCTGGTCATCGATGCTGGCTACAGTGATCTCACCTTGACTCACAAAGGGGAAGTCATATGGGTTGGTGGAAATCAGAAGCATCTCTGAAAATAAGAATAGATCTCAATTTTTACCTGCTGCAGTTTGGTCTTTGGTCACATATTTATTCCAAACCTTGCCTCAGGGTAACACAGGGCTTTAAGGGTATGTCTACACACCATTGTAAACCCTGGTCTGTGGGCCCCATGCCTACAGACTTAGTGTTTCTAAGCTTACGCATATGTATCATGCTGCATTGTAAACCCAGATTTACAATTGATGGACCCAGTTCTCAGAACCATGCTGATGCGTCCATACTGCTCGCAGACCCGAGTCTGACCTTCTGCTTCTGGGGACCCAGGCTTGTGCAGGGTCCACACTGCGAAATGACGGAGCTTGGTTCCCAATCACAATAGGATTTAGGGTTGGACCTACCACCCCATGTGGGTCCTAGGACCCTGGCCCTGAGCACTTACTGACCCGAGTCAGATAGATTTGAGCGTGAACTGTAGAGGAGGGGTTGGGCTCAAATCTGAGTCTGAGCCTGGGTTTACAATGCAGTGTAGACATGCCCATAATCGCCCATGTAACAAAGCTCATCAGTTGGTGTTACTCAGTGACCAGTTCCACCAAAAGAGTTAAAATGTTTCTTACCAATTAGTTCTGGCTTCTTGTTGGACATGATCTGATAAAATATGTGGTAGCTTCTTTCCGCCTTGAGCTGGAAAGTGACTCTAGATTTCTCCAGCAGATCTGGCAAGGCAGGTAAAGTACAATTAGCCACAAGAAAACACAATGAGAAAGAAAGAGAGACAGAGAATTGTGACCCTTAAAGGGTGGTCCCTTACATGTTTCAATGTCAGCAGAAGCCAGTTTCCCTGTGGTACCAAAGTGGATTCTGATGAATTTACCCTTTAAAGGAAAAAAAAGTTATTTCGTTTAAACCCTCAGAGACAGACTAGGGATGAAATCCTGGCCCCACTGAAACAATGGGAGTTTTGCCTTTTACTTCAGAGGGGCCAAGGCTTAATAGGTAGTGAGATTTTTAGCCTATGTCACTGCTAAATATTTAGGTAAAGACCTATGCTAAATTATTAACATCCATAGTTATCAATATAGCCAAAATTGTACAGTTCATATAAGTTGCATGCAGGGGAGGAAGGAAGGCCTGAATGCACAAAAGTACCCAGGCACCTAAGTCCCTTTTTTAGGCACTTAAGTCCTTGTTTCATCAGCACTGTGACACACAAAACTCCTGCTGAACCCTGTCGGTGCCTAAACTCCCTTGACACCTTTGGTTTTTTCAGTAAAAGTTCCCTACATCTATGTTCTTGCCTCTGGGTGTGCACAGTTCTGCCTCCCTCTAGCCATAGGTGTCAATCTCCTGCCTAAGCCCCAGAACAATTGATGTACCTGGGAAGACAAGCATTCAGCCGCCTAAATCGCATGGGGCCTGATCCTGCAGGCATGCTCAGAGGACTCCTCCTGGATCAGGCCCCTCAGCTGAGTTAACACAGAACAGCCAGGGATGAAGGACTTCCCTCATAATATTTAGCCCAGTGGTTAGGGTGCTCACCTGGGATGTAGGAGACCCCCCTCTTCCTGAGGGAAGAAGGGTTTTGAACAAGTACCTCCGTTCAGGTGAGTATGTTAACCACTGGGCTGTGGCCTTTTCTGATATGGAGCTTCGTCAGTCTCTCCTGTTGTCACTGTTGCACTCTGGATAAAATTAAAGAGTCACTAGAACAAGGGGACTGGATCCTGGGTCTCCCACCTCCCGGGTGAGTGCACGAACCACCAGGTTATAGAGTCATTCTCTCGCTTCCTCCTGCCACAGAGAGCAGAAGCATGAGAATGACTCAATAGCTGGGTGATTACTGCACTCACATGAAAGGAGGGGAGACCCAGGGTCCCACTCCAATGACTCTTTAGTTATTGATCCAGAATGAGACAGCTTCAACAGGAGAGACTGAAGGAGCCCCACATCAGAATAGCCCCAAGCTAAATGGTTAGGGCTCTCCCCTGAGAGGTGGTAGGTCCTGTTCAGTTCCCTTCTCCTCATCCAACAGTGGTGGGACTTGAACTGGGGGTTGTAATAGGAAAAGAGCATGAGACATAAGCCCTTATATCATAGGCCTGGTATGTGACCTGAGGCCTGGGCTAAAGTAGTGGTCAAAGCTTTGGGGATATCAAGCAAAGTCAGGCTGTGAGCTAGAGGCAGGCCGTGCTTACAGAATCTGGCAAGAACAGGGCTCACATTGCAGAAACACACATTCCTAAGAAGTGCTACGCACAGGCTATGCACACAAACACATTCCAGAAGGTGGTACCAGAACACTTAGATACCAAACACATTCACCAAGATAACAGGAACATGCTGACCCATCCTAAGGTTAACATCAGGATGTCAGCATGATGGACAGAGATGTTTTGATTGAACCAACAGGTACAAGGTGGTGGGTAGCTATGTCAGAGGGCAGTATCTAACCACGTCAGAGGGGCAATACGTAACTTGTATGTATTGGTGTATAAAATGGAGTCTCAGAGGGAGTGTCTTTGGCCAGTCTAGGGGGGAATGGAAAGTCCTGCCATTAACTGAGCTGCGTCCATTGCCACAGGCATATATGCACTGAGTGTACTTGTAGCAAGTATAGGGCACCAATACCGTGCTTTGTCGACAATAAACCTGGCTGGGTGCCTTCAGACCTTAACAGATCTTGTGGTCATTGGGCTGTTTGCTCGAGGTCTGCTGCCCCAGCTCTGTGCATTAACTGCCCCAATAACAACTATGTGGGTGAAACCAGACAATCACTACCTGTCAAATGAACACTCACAGGAAAATGATAAAAGACAAAAACACTCTATCACCTGTGAGTGAACAATTTTCACAGGGTGATCACTCTATATCTGACCTCTCAGTGCTCATCCTCAAAGGAAACCTGCACAACACTTTCAAATGATGAGCCTGGGAGCTTAAATTCATCACTCCGCTAGACACTAAAAACCATGGACTGAACTATGGATTTATGGCTTATTACAACAATCTGTAACCCACTAACCCCCAACTTTTTCCTATGACTGCAGAGGTATTAATGGGCTACTCTACCTTGAATGGGTCCTTACAATATGTGTTAACTACTTATACTAAACAATCTGTTCCACCTTGCATTTAGCTGTGATACTCAAAGTACCTTTCCGAGACCTGAAGAAGAGCTCTGTGTGACTGGAAAGCTTCTCTCTCTAATCAACAGAAGTTGGTCCAATAAAAGATATTACCTCATACACCTTGTCTCTCTACTATAATTTCTGTTATTTATATGTATGTTTAATCTGTCATTGTTTGAAAACCAGTAAAGACATGATAAAAAAATTCTAATTATATGAACATAAATTGTCCCATCACTGCATTTGAGTGCGTGGCAGACACCGTACCCTCATGTTTGCCTAGAACTAAGAGCATTTCTGACAAAAAGACTTACAAAACGAGAGGAGTTATCATTCCTCACAGTCTTGGCATTACCAAAGGCCTCCAGCAGGGGGTTGGCGCTGATGATTTGATCTTCAAGGGTCCCCTACAAAGTAACAATTATTGCCAAATTAAGGTTGTTTTAAACATTATATACGTGGCAGTTTCAGAAAAGAGCATTTAATCCCATCTTTAGTGACCAACTCACATGCATTTTGCCTGGCTCTTCCTTCTTCTTCTCCCCACTAGCTGCAATTGTTGCAAAGTACTGGATGACACGCTTTGTGTTCACAGTCTTTCCAGCACCAGACTCTCCACTGTAAAATCAAACAGAGAAGCAGAGAACACATAACCAAAGAGTTTCTTCCTGCAGTGCACAGCAAAGCCAGCAAAAACCAGGGCAAGGAAATATACATACGTGATGAGGATCGACTGATTCTCCCGATCTGTGAAAGAGACAGAACCAAAAAGACTTTTAAAAGAGTTACTGAGTAATATTGAACTAACTGAAATGTGTTTGAAGTAAATATGAGACTGTCAAAATTTTTATCTGAAATTTTTCAGCAAAAACTAGTCTTTTTTCAAAACTAGAAACTATCTTTAGTAGCTTCCGATTTCTTGAGATTTTTTTTTAATCAGAATTGGGACTTTTTGGGTTTTTAGGAGACCTTTTTTTTTTCCCTTTTGTTTTCTTATTTGTCACTGAATGCCAACAGAATGAATTATGTCCAGAATGGGTTCGGGGGGTTTCTGGTCACTTTTTTCTGTTTTCTTTTTCTCTTTTGTTCATTTTAGTACTAGTCTTACCCTTCCCTTCATTTTACCTATTCTGTAAGTTTCCAGAGTTGAGGAAGTTTCTAAAAGTTACAAAGTGGGAAAAGGAAAAAACAAAATGAAAATGTGAACATAAAATAAAGCTATGGGCATCATCCATTCTACTGCATTCAGTGGTAAAAGGAAAAAAAGTGAAAAGAAGAAAACAAAACAAATATTTTAAAAATCATTTCATTTTGTAATGAAATTACTTCAAAATTTTGATTTTTTTTATGAACTGTTCTCTCTCTCTCTCTCTCTCTCTCTCTCTCTGTCTCTCAAAATCAATGTATCCGTTCCATGATATTTAGGTTTTGAGTTAAATTCACATGGATTGAAAGAACCACAGGACACATGGACTTGAGACCAACTTATACACATTTTCCTTTCATCAAATTTTATTATTCAGAAATCTGAAGAAGTGACTTAAACGGGCAAACGATTATAGAAACAATACTCTTAACTAAAAGATAACTAAAAGTTCGCAAGTTCATCCAAACCTCTTGGAGCTGAAATTTCATGAGATCATAGTAGTTTCTGAATCCAGCTATGCTGGAAATACCATGAGATCAACATTTTATCAAAGCATTTTGCACTTTTGTTCTAGGCCTGATTGAAACCTGGGAACAAAGAACAGTTATTTTTTTAGAAAAATTAACCAAACTTTCCAGAATATCAAAAAGGATTTGTGTGAAATTTTGGGTCAGGTTTAGATTCAAGTGCTGGACAAAGTTTTGGTCAGTTTCAATGTAGGTTTCGATTAATTCTTGTTTCATCTGAACCATTTTATCTAGCACTATTCTTAGCACTTTCAATGTCTTTGGCTATATGTTATGGGTTTGATTTTTAGAAAAACTAAGTGCAAAAATATGTGTCATTTGCACCGGTACTGATGATGTCTGTGAAGGAAATAAGGTTCACAGATATTTGCTCACCAGTGCATGCCCCTGATACTGCTAAAATTCAGCCACTGTGATTCCTCATATGAAATTTTCACTCTATAATCACTTTTCAGGAGTTGAGCCACTCACCAGTTAACATGAACTGATAGGCGCCATCAGAGATGGAGAAGATGTGGGGAGGGGCCTCTTGACGCTTTTTGCCCCTGTAGGCAGTCACAACTTCTGGGTTGTACACCGGCAGCCACTTGTAGGGGTTGACAGTGACACAGAAGAGACCCGAGTAGGTCTGAAAGAAAGGGAGATAACGTTATGGGGTTCCACATGATTTAGTGTAGCTGTTAGTTTGGAAGTCCAGGAAAGGCTTCAGCCTGTACTTACATAGATCATCCAGGCTGCGTAACGCTCTTTGAGGTTATACAGGACGCCAGGTTCATGGAGATGGGTCATCATTGCCATGTCCTCGATTTTATCATATTTGGGAGGGTTCATGGAGAAGACTTGATCTTCCTTAACAGTCAAAGTCTGGAAGGAAAGAAGAGACCCATTTCTATCAGCTAAGAACAGAGGAGGAACAAAATGCTGTTCCTTACTCCTTGTTTTCACTCACTTCTCCTTTTTCAGTCTTGACTGTGACCTTCCCTCCTTCCCGGCTCTGGATTGAGCTTTTCACAAAGGATTCCTTAGGATGCACCACAAAGACCGAATTCTTAGCATCGAAAGGCTTGTTCTGGGCCTCAATTCTCTCCTTCTCCGACTTTCGTAGGAAAGGAGCTGCCACCCCAAAGACGGCCATCTCAGCATCCGACGACATGGCTGCGGTTTATCTAGGGCACCTCAGCAGTGAGCTCTGTTGGGGAGAAAATGTTAGACTGATGAATCAATAATATTCTGCATCAGTTGGGACACCTCTGACATTTTCTACCCTTGGGATGGTTTAGTGGGGGTAAATTGTAAGGCATCTGTTGAAAATCAGTGGGAGTACGGCTCCTCATGGGTGTGAGGAATGAGTAAGGTTCTGAACTACAGTCCTGAAGATTTAAATCTTGCCTGCTTCACAGTAAAAGACCACCTTGAGTTCACTTAGCTGCAGACTGTTCCCCGTTCCATTGGGTTGGTGTACCTCAAGGTAATCAGACATGATGCTGCTGCATTGCTCCCTTGTGTACTGTTAGCTATGAAACTAACATGCCTTAACTACATCAGCCTGATGAGCCATTGGCTTGCTGGAGTTTGGCTCCTAATTCGGTTAGGCATTTCAGAGCAGAACAATAGTTTAACAATCTGGGCCTAAATCTATGGAGGAGACGCTTGCTATTTTGCACTCAGTAATTCAAACGATAAAAAAAAGTGAACAAACAATAAAAACCATGGATAACACAACTTTTTAATGAATTGCAACTGTGCAATTTTAATTATTTATTATAACACTTAGTACAATTGTAAATGTGCTGAAATATAATTTATAAAAATAACTAAGGCCAAGATTTTCAAAAATAGGAGTTGGAATTCTAAACCCGTTATTAGGCTCTTAAATAAACTATGGATTTATAACAACAGGGAACTGCTGAGTTCTCCGCAGTATTGAAAATGAGGTCTTTGTACTACATGTTACAAAATGACTTGTATGTTCACATGACAAACTTCTTCAATAAAATTTGGTTCAGCAAATTCCTGACAAAATGATCGTTACAATAATACATATATCTGAGGAAAAAGAATAAGATTTTGCAATATTCTCTCAGCTGGTGGGCTCTAGTCACCTTGGATACAATCATATCAAAGACCTAAAGTCTAGAACTGATCAAACTGATTGGTTAGAAGTGAGGATCCAGGACAGGGCACTGGCCAGCCCAGCATCAGCAGTCACTGGCTTCAAGTTCAGTCACCGTGGAGAACCTGACCGCCATAGGCAGCACAGCCCAAGCACAATATGTAATGCATTGGGCATAAATACTGGGGGATACAGCAACTGTCCATTCAGCTATACAGAAACCCCATCCTAGATAGTCTCTTACTATCCCCTTGGAATTAGTAAATCAGGATCTTACCTCTTGTGATGCCAGGTGGATAGTATGCAGTCTGGAAGCTGATCAGTACTGTAAAATAGAAATAGAAATTCCCTTCTTATTGCTGCATGAAACTCCAGTGACAAATGATCGATTGAAAATATATAGGCACTTTGAAAAGCAGATTTAAAATCACTGCTAACAGATCCAATCCCTCATGGAAATTAGTGTTAGCGGCTTCAGGAATGTAGCTGGATGCGTGAAATGCAGGGGAAATTTCCCCTCTCCACAAACCCAGGTCCCTCCGTACGCTTACCTTGAAGCTTTCTGTGCAAGGACAAGGCAAATTTTTCCCCAGGGGTGCTTTTATAGGGTCTGATCTTCATCTGCAACAGATCTTCAGTCAAAGCATTTTTGGCTAACCTTTCTCTGGCAAAGTATTGTGTGGCATACTTAACTAAAGGCATAATTGTCATTTGACATGACTAGATATAATTAGAAATTTTTGATGTCTTACCGGCTATATGAATTAATCTCCTATAAATAATTTGACAAGGGAATCTGGCCTAATGGTCAGCTAGAGAACTGGATCCAAGGCTCCAAAATTCTATTGCTGGCTTTCCACTGACTCTTGGAATGTCCTAGGGGAGATTATTTAGTATTGCTTTGCCTCAATTCCTCTAGCTATAAAAGTGCCATAATAATATTTATCCACATCAAAGGCGGCTGTGAAGTTTATGAAGAAATGCTTTAAGACCCTTCTGGCCTTAACCTTGAAACTCTCATAATCTAGGTGTTCCTGCCCCTGACATTGTGCTGGGACCTCCTTTCTTTCCCTTGTTCTTTCCCCCCAGACATTCCTGGTGATCTCTAAAGTAAATAGAGCAAATACTTGAGTTACAGAGCTCAGCCCATAGAAATGTATCACATCCTAAAAGCTCATGTTACTTACTAATGGAGATGTTACACAGGGACCATATCATTCAAAATTCTTTCTGCTGCCTCTCCTCCTATCCTTGTATTGTCTTTCCAGAGGAAAATCGATTCAAGCATAAAGATGACTCATGCAGTGGTACAGACAGTCCTCAAACACATGCTTAATCCACAAACATATAATAACATAATCTCCTCTTAACACACACAAACACAGCTACTCCCTAAACCTCCATCTCACATATCTACACTCCCACTGTTAATCCACACAAACAACTCCCTCAGGCAAATCACCAAACACCAAAATCACATATACCCAGTCCCCACACCCAACACTCATAAACACCTCATCCATCCCTACATGCACACACACAAACACACAACTCCTTGTATTAATACACCCTCAAGCCAACACTTCTGCCCCCCACCACATATACCTTGCAGACTTACTCACAACTTCACACAATCCCATAAACACATACACACATAAGAAAGCTTGCCATATTGCAGGAGCATACTATCTAGAGAGCAGGATTAGAGAGTAGCACTGATCCTTCAGAATACTAATACTATAAGAAAGGGGCAATTTGAAGACAGAACATGAGAGTACTGCTGTAGTTTTAAGAAAATGGCAGACTCGCTTGAGTGGTTTTAATTCCTGTCAAGCTATAAACAAGTTGTTCTCCTGCTCATTAATTGTTAGGTTATTAAAATAGTTCCAATACCAAACACATACAAGATCAGAACAATTATCTATCAAATCTAGTACAGTATTACAGTGCTTTGGCCCTACGTTTCAGAAAAACCTCCCACATTACTCACTTGGCCAATTATCAAATGCTGCACATAGGAATGGGGCTTGAGAGCTCATAGGACCATGCACCGCTAGGTTTAGAACAAAATTAAATTAGCTATAACTATGAGCAGTGCAAAATTCAATTAATGTCAAGATCCACACTTGAAGCTGAATGTGGTGCTTACGGTATTTTTGTGAAATGCCTGTAAACTGAGCTCAGCTAAAACTATGAAAAGAAAAGGAGTACTTGTGGCACCTTAGAGACTAACCAATTTATTTGAGCAGAGCTTTCGTGAGCTACAGCTCACTTCATCCGATGAAGTGAGTTGTAGCTCACGAAAGCTCTGCTCAAATAAATTGGTTAGTCTCTAAGGTGCCACAAGTACTCCTTTTCTTTTTGCGAATACAGACTAACACGGCTGTTACTCTGAAACCTAAAACTATGAAGGCACCTTCTAAAAGAATGCACCCTGCTGCTTCCTCCAAAAGCCTCATAGTGTGTACAGGACGGCACTACCACTGGGGTCTGACCTTGAAGTGAGTCGCTTGCCTGGTTAGGCCTTGGGGGCTGAGTGAAATAAGCAGCAGGATCCACTGTTGCCAGGACCTAACAGAGGCTAGGCAGGGGAAGAAAAGAGTAACTCACTCTCTCTCCACCCCTCTCCCTGTTATTGCTGGACCTCTGCTCTATCCCCACGCTATGTCAGAGCAACTCTTCTCTTACCCTTCTCCCCATCCACACAGCACACAACAGGGGAAGCAACACTTCCAAGTAGATACGTGTGACTGCGTAATCACAGCAGGTCTGTACAAAATTATTAGTGACTAGCTAATGGTAAAATAAAATAGAAATGAAGCTTCTTTCATACAGCAGGCACAAAATGAGCCCAGGTGGCAAAGCTACTGTGCGCACTGGTGTCTCTCTTCAAGGACAGATGCTACTTAGTAAAATGTGGAAGAGTGGAACTGGGAGCTGCTTAGATTGAAGATCAGTCTACAAACGGAGGTAGAACGTGTCTACAGCATAGGACACAAAAGACAGAGACTATGATGAGGTGTTAATTGACAGGGTTGCACTAGGGATATGATACATCGTATTGAGGCAATCCCCCAAAAGACATGTGCACTTAAGTCAGATTAGCACTGAAAGAGAAAATAAAAACTGAACCTGACCATTTAAAATTAGATATTAGTGAATGAATTCAAACACTCGCTGAGTGGGTCTAACACTATTGTCATTGTAATAAACTCAGAAGAGTTAAGGATTAGTATAGATCCAAATATTGTAAATAAGGCTATCAAAGTGAGTGCCTGTCCATGAGAACAGTTGAGGAGGTCATACCTAGGCTACACAATGCAAGAGTATTTTCAGTTTTAGATGTAAGGGTTTAGACATGTCTGACTTGATGGAGAAAGTCTAACCCTGTGAGCCTGGACTCCCCTTTGGATCTATGTGTGTGTGAGAAGCCCCTTGCTCCACATGTCAGCAGCAGTGCTGTGAAGACCTGAAACCCTGATTGGTCAGGGGATGGGCCTCTTCCCCCAACCCACCCCTTAAGCCCCTGGGTTGGCCATGGAGCTAGCAGGAAATTCCACTCCTAGCTCCTGCTGCCAGCTTCCCGCCCCCATCCCCTGCAGGATAGGAAAGCCAAGCTAGAAGACAGGGCAGGCGTGAAGCACAGAACAGATGGACAATGGCTGTGCCTCACACACCTCCAGCCTGACCCTCCTCTCCCCACTCAGGTGTCCCCACCACCACCACCAGCATGACCTTCCCCGCCCATGAGCCCTACATCCATTCCTTCCCAGGAGCCTCAGCTCTTGAGGGAGCCCCTCTACCACTGGGAGGGCATGCTAGGGGGCTCCCTTGAAGGCTTCAGGAAGTGGATCGACCTCAGGCTTGCCAACAAGGAGCGGTAAGGAGCTGGATGGGTGAGACTGGAGTTCCGGAGGCTCCTTGCCCCTCCTTTGGTGAGCCTTGTCCCACTTCCCAGAGCCCTCAAGGGATCCCTCCCTGCTGCCATCTCCCATGAGCCCCCACCTCCTCCATCCTGCTCCTTACCTTATCCTCCCTCCTGGTGAGCCTCGCCTAGCGTTGCCAACTTTCTAGTTGCACAAAATCAAACACCCTAACCCCGCCCCTTCCCTGAGGCCCCACCATCTGCTCACTATATTCCCCCTCTCTCAGTGGCTTGCTCTCCCTCACCCTCACTTTCACTGGGCTGGGGCAAGGGGGTGGGGGTGCGTGAGGGGATGAGGCTCTTACTGGGGGTGTGGACTGTGGGGTGGGGCTGGGGATGAGCGGTTTGGGGTGCAGGAGGGGGCTCAGGGTTTGGGGGGCTCAGGGTTGGGGCTTGGGGTTGGGGCATGGGCTTACCACGGGCAGCTCCCAGTCAGCAGCGCAGTGGGGGGGGCTAAGGCAGGCTGCCTGCCTGTCCTGGCACCATGCTGCGCAAGCCCCAGAACAGCCAGCGGGTCTGGGTCGTAGGCAGGGGGGCCAGGAGGCTCCACGTGCCGCTCTCACCCACTGGCACTGCAAGCCCCCCAGTTTGGAGCTGGTGCTCAGGGCGGGGGCAGCGCACGGAGCCCCTGGTCTCCCCTGCCTATGAGCTGGACCTGCTGGCTGTTTCTGGGGTGCAGCACACTGCCAGCCAGGACAGGTAGGAACTAGCCTCCCTTAGCTCTGCAGCACTTTGTGGTAGGTGCACCACAGAAAAGTCATCTAGGAACAAAGAATACAGGCCATGTCTACAGGATTGGGGACCGCATGCTGAGAAGCAGGGACCCTGAAAAAGATTTAGATGACATAAATGGCAAACCCAGTGTGTTGCTATGGCAAAGAGGGCTAATGCGATTCTTGGGCCTATAAACAGGGGAGTAGTGGGTAGGAGTAGGAAGGAGATTTTACCTCTGTGTACAGTATCAGTGAGACCAATACTGCTATGCTGCACCCAGTTCTAGTGTAAACATTTTTAAAGGGATGTTTAAAAATTGGTGAGGGTGCAGAAAAGAGCCACAAAAATTATCTGAAGGCTGGAGAAAATGCTGGGAGATGTACAGACCACAATCTGTTTAGTTTATCAAAAAAGAGATGGAGTGTGACTTGATGACAGTGAGTAAGTACCTTCACAGTGAGAACCTATCAGTTACTAAAAGGCTCTTTAATCTAACAGAGAAAGGTCTAACACAATCCAACGGCTGGAAGCTGAAGCCAGACAAATTCTGATTAGAAATAAGACACCAATTCTTAACGCTGAAGGTGATTAACCATTGGAACAAATGGCCAAGGGAAGTGGTGGATTCTCCATCTCTTGACCTCTTTAAATCCAGACTAGGTGCCTTCCTGGAAGATATACTTTAGCCAAACTCAAGTTACCGGGCTCAATGGAAGGGTGTCTGGTTGAAATTCTATGGCCTGTTTTGGACAGAAGATTAGACTAGATGAAGATCTTAATGGTCCCCACTGGTCTTAAAATCTATTTAGGTTCTACAGTGACCTCTCACTGGATGAAGAACTAAATGTTCACATTGAAAAGGCTGCCACCACCTTTAGCAGACTAACTAAAAAAGAGCATGGAACAACTCAAAGCTTACCATCAAGACCAAAATGCTAGTGTACCCAGCTTGCATCCTCAGCACTCTCATGTATGGTATGGAAACATCGACAACTTATGCTCATCAGGAGAAAAGGTTAAACAGTTTCCATCTACAGTGTTTACGCCACATACTCAAGACCAAATGGCAAGATAAATTCGCCAATGCAGAAGTTCTTCAAAGGGCAAATTTACCAAGTGTGACAGCCCTGCTCAAGCAAAGACAACTGCGCTGGTTGGGCCATCTGAGTAGGTTGGAAGATGGACGCATACCCAAGGACATGCTATACAGGGAGCTATCAGAGGGAACAAGAACAACAGGACATCCCAAGTTTTGCTATAAAGACGCATGCAAGCATGATATGAAGGAATTTGGAATTGATCCTGACCAATTGGGAAATCTTGGCAAGTGATCATAACAAGTGGCGCCATCGTCTCCATCAGGGTATTAAAGTCCATGACAGAAGCTGGCTCCTACAGCTTGAAGAGAAAAGTGCATGTAGGACACAAGCAGCTCCCAACCAAGATACATACATTTGCAATAACTGCCAAAGACCATGCAAATCTTGGATTGGACTATTCAGTCACATGAGACGTTGCAAACCATCTACATCATAGGATGGAATTCCTATCGTCTCTCGCAGACGAAAGGATGCCAACAACATCCTTTAAGTAACACATTTTGCTTGATCCCTTCAGCCATTAACTTAAGACAATTGTCTCAGTCTAGTTGGTTGAACTATTCTCCCAAACAAGGCCCAGGCATTCTTTTAAATTATCCTACCTCTTAGATTTATGTGTAGCAGATAAGGGCTTGTCTATAATGTGCGATAGGGCATGGTAAGCCAGGGTGTAAAACTACAGTACACCAGTTTGCCCTGCAGTAGCTCACTGTGTGGACACTGCTTCAGTGCAGTGAAAGACCTAGAGTGTGGCTTCTAGGTTAAGCTGCACTCTGGGACTTTCCCTGCACTGCAGCAGTGTTCAAATGGGCCGTTACTGCATGGGCAAACTGGTGCTCTATAGATTCACACCATGGCTTGCCACATAGTAACTCACCATGTAGACAAGTCCTAAATGAGCTGCAGCATCAGATTCTGGAGAGACTTGATCCATACTTCATCCCCAATACTAAATCTAACATGTTTCCTGCCTATTGTAAAATTGAATTGGCTTTGTTTAGACATATGAGATATTTTCATTTACTTTATAAATCATTACGTTTAAAAAAAGTCTGATGATGCTCACATGGACCCGTATGGTGGGGAGTGGAGGCTACTGTCGTGTGTCCAGACTTTGTGTTGTGTGATTGTGTAAGAATAGAAAAAAGAAAGAAAAATATTAACAGAGCAAATAGAATAGACTCAAGAAAAAATGCTTTTGACCAGCCTGAGGGAAACTACCTGTGTCGCTGACTCTTCTCTCCAGAAGCGCTCAAATAACCAGAAAATGGATTTGTGAGGATTTTTCTAAATAAAGGTCTCGTTTAGGCTCGCTCTGATTTGTGTAGTGATATTATTTGTTTTTACAAATATTTCGAGAGCTGCTGAGTATTTGTGAAAGTCTCTGTGAATCCTGAAAGCTTCATTCCTCATTGCCATAGCTAAACTGAAATAGCCTCATTTAAACTGGAAACAGAGCATCCACCCAGGGATAGGTGTCAGTGTCAGAAACCAGGTTTAAAATCTCACCTTTAGTTAAACAAGTGCAACTTTTTCATGTAGCCCCAAAACGGAAGGACTCAGCGTGTCCACGTGCCCTCTTGGCCCCGGGGAGAGTTATGTTACCCACAGTGGGGAAAGTGCAAAAATAGCTGGAGCGGATGGAGCAGTGAGGTGAGACAGTCACATAGAGGTGCCCCTAACCAGTCGGCCACCATGCTCATGATGTGCAAAGCTGGTGAAAGCATAAAATCATGGGTGGATGTAGCTTAACTCAATGAAAATGTTTGTAGGACAAGACTCATGTGCTTCACTGTTGATGACATGTGGGCTCAGCTGGCAGGAGCAACAAACTTTACTAAAGGAATTGCAACAGCGGCGACTTTTTCAAATACCGCTGCACAAAGAGTCAGAGCTGCTCATTACAGCCCTCTGCCAATAGTATTTCCACCTGTGCCCTGACCCCATCTCCAACTGTCATCTCTTCCTTGGTCCGGTCTTGTCAGCATTTCCCCAGGTGTTTGCCCACCATAGCCCAACAGTAACACAGCTCATGGGAAGGGAACATCTTTGCCCAGGCCTTATAGGAGAGTGGGGATTCAGGCTCCAGAACCTCTTTTGCCTTCTGTTCTGCTCTTTTCAAGGTTGCCAGTGGCTTCTCTTCTCAAGGATGGACTGGATAAAGCTTCTACACACTCAACAGCATATCTTGTAATAAGAACAAGATTTAGTAAAAACAAAGGAAATTGAGCAAGAACAAAATAAACAACGTGCTTAACATACCAACCCTCACTCTGTATCAGAACAGCCCCCACAGGGGAACCAGGAAATGCAGAATTAAGGAGACACTTTGCACCCAACATGGCTTTAACAAACTTCTTGCTGAAACAACATGTGCTTCCATATGCCCTCTTCTGCGGCCTGCACCACAAGAGAACAGCTGTCTCTTCCCCCTCCAGCCTCTTGTACTGTACCTTGTCCTTTTCTCCAGTGAGAGCCCACCGCCAAGCTCTTGCAGTTACACAGCACAGCTTTAGTTTAACTAACCTTCATAAACATGTACAAAGAAAATACTGTACTAGCGAGCTATGTAAATACCAACACTAAGAAATCAAGTGACCTCTATTGTATCCTTTACTCTGCCTACTCTAGTACTCCTGCAAAAATCACCTGGTTCACAGCCATGTATGACCTGTAAAAGGGTTAGTTTGTTTGGTTAATTTATTTCTCATTAATTATGTGACCAATTGTCCTTATGATGAAAAATTTAAGTATTTAAAGATTAAAAATAGGTTGTGGGAGCAACAAGTAAAGAGTGGGCATGCCAGTCTGCAAGTACTGTATTAGAAAGGTGCAAATCCAAAGGAAGGAGAGAAAGTACGGCGTGTGAGATATGGGATTTAATTGAGAGTAATGGGATGAAATAAAGGAGGGGAAAAATTAGGCTGATGCAAAAGCATTAGGGGTTAAAACAGTGTAAAGATCACTATAAGCAATTTTCATTCATATTCATTCATATTCATTGTATTTCAGGTGACTTCGGGCAGACTTGGGTACAGGCTCAAGAATTCTAGTAAATCTACATGTTAATACTCAGAATTTCAAGTTAAATAAGAAATTACAGAAAATAAAATAAAAATGGGTATATTATAGTGTTTAAAAGCTGCAAACCTATTAATTTAACATTAACTGTTAAATTGTGTCAAGCACTAACAGATCAAATCACAGTAACCCTAAGTCTTAGCAGAGTGGCAAATTAATGCTAATTCTATACTGTTTGGTTCTGGAGAGGTCATTTGATACCAATATGGAGCTATGGATCTTTAATACAGGCCTATATGGATTTGCCAGTCATACTTTATCATAATCAAAAGTAATGAGACTGTCAGTTACAGTTAAACCAAAGACAATACTAAATTAGAATTTTATAAATTAAACTAATTACTTAATGACTGGAATGTCAGTCTAACCCAACATTGCCTCCCCAGATAATTACACAGAGTCCAGCCTTTCTCATTCCCCCATCTACATAAACATCACACACAACCTCCAGCTGTGCACTTACACCTGGAGCCTACAAAGACATGTACACATGCTGAACTTTATGCACGAGTACAGTCGCTGAAGTCAATGCACAAAGGTAAGCACACATGTAAATCTTTGCAGGACTGAGTAATACAAACCCACCTCCAAAATATCTTGAAATCCACCAAGAGGTGTATCTGTAGGTAATTTTTAGCCCTACCCAAAGTTTTCTATAAGATCTTATGATTAATGTAACCAAATGATAAAACAACAGGGAACTTGTAGCTCATTACACACTAATTCAAGCATTGGTTTTTTTGCCTGAGAACCTCTCAATATCATGTGACACCACAAAGCATGCGTTCGCTGAAAATCCGTAGGCGCCAGTGTATGTAGGCAGTTATACTTTCTTCCAGTCCGCTTTTTACTGCATGTGAACCTCTGGAAGGGATGCCATGCTGAACAGTGAGATAAAGCTTCTCATGTCAGCACTCTCAACCGCGTATGGACAGTTGGGCAGCTGGGGGAACGTGTGAGTGAAACACATGTAACCATTGGGGAAGGGCGGAGAGGTGGATTTGCCAAAGGTTTCACCCTTAGCCTATCTGTTCCCACTGAAGTCAATGGTAGATCTCCCATGGACTTGAATGGCAGCAGACAGGCCGACGCTGCACACTTTGGAGAATCCCAGCCTGTACACTGAAGGCAGTTACAGGCTGGATGCAGCTCAGGAACACTCTTTGGTTCAGTTAAAGGTATTTGTTATTCATTCCCATCCCATCAGCCAGGGGAGAGGGGTGGCCCAGGGAAAATCACCACAAAGGCAGTAGAGAGGAGATGGAATTATAGCATCCCCCCTCTCTGCATCAGTTTGCAGAGCTGGATCACCACACAGGGCACAAAGTGTGCCATTAGAAGGGCGGGGGCAGCGGGTGCATGCCTGCAGGGCACTTGGCCCCATCTCTCCCACCGCTCACCCTATGGTGCAGCTCGAGTCTGCACTAACCCTCACACAGGCACTGTATAAAGTACACAGCCCGGCCCAATGCAGGGAGACTCTAGTGCCTCATCCCCTTACCCTAGCCACATTCTTACAGACCCACCTCTGTCACCTTGCCTCTACTGATGCTGGCTCGTTTGTAGATACGTCATTTATAAGCTGCCTATTTTTATGCCTCTTCCCCGAGCTCTGCCTTTAGATTGTGACTCCTCAGAACAGGGACTGTCCTGGAGTGTTTGAAAGTGCCCTGTGCATAGTAGGCACTATGCAAATACATAGTAAATAATGTTCATTTTACGTTCTATTTGACCTAGTGGTTTTTATGGTAGCTGTTCTCTGTCCATTGCAAACTGTCGGTAACACCGAACAGGAGAAACTGATACTTTAGTCGGTTGCATTGAACTTATCTTGGGTGAAAGCTGTTGACCTTTTAATTCTGAAAATTTACTTTTGCTCCTTGTCAGTGTCTCTCACCAAAGAGCTATAAGTTACTGTGCATCTTATCAGGTGTCCATGGCTATGCTCAAGTTACCCAAAGCCAAGTTACGCAGAGAACCTAGGAGATCTGAAGAGCTCCTTTAGTTAGGGACTTTGAATGTGTCCAACCAGTTTAAAAACCTAAGGCAAATTTTCTGACAGAATCTCTTCTCCCTTTGAGCGAAATACTCACAGCCACATTTGCTGGGGTAATTTTTAGTTGAAATGGAGACATTCTTCCATTCTTTAAGAACAGCACCAGGCACACTGAGTGTAGAGCAGCTCAGTATCATCTCAGGCTAGCATAATTATTTGTATTGGCACACACTGTGATGAAAGTAACAGCATTAGATCTGTTACTCACTTCCAAATACTACACCTGCTAATTAGAAGCTGATGTTTTAGCAGCTACACCATTAGTCCAATACGAATGGAAATGCGTTTAGAAGGCACTATCTGTGTCTATCAGTTCATCGCACTTTGAAACAGACTAGAACAGAAGTTAGCTGTTATTCAAAATATTTTAAAAGCCTAAGAAAACAAATTCCAAACCCATCAGAAAAATGAGTGCCAAGGTTACAGGACTTCCTTTAAGGACTGACCAGTTTGAACCTTGATGCAATCCGCTTGCTTCCCCACCACAGTGAGAAACCCAAGATGCAGCTCACTCACCCCATCTCAAAGCTGTCTGTCCATTGCATAAACCTCCTCAACATTATCCTCACCCAAGCAACAAGATTGCAGAACCCTTCATGCTTCCATCCATCCCTGCAATACCACTCGAGGCTTGGTTGAAATCTCTTGCCTGTTTTAAAACATACAGACTTCCTGTCAGACCACAAGCACCTTGCTGGAACAGTGTACGCTTTACTTACTAATAACAACGTGTAGATTGTGCACTTTCAAATATCCGTAATTTTATTTCAAAGCTGATGCTTTTTAAGCCTTGCAAAGACGACACTGTTCAATGAGGTTCCAAGGCAAAGCCATTCTTGAGTCATCTGACAGGAAACAATATCTGAACAGTTGGGTTCTAAGAAGGAAATTCTGCTGCACCCTTTCTCGAGTAATTCCGTTTGGATTGAGACCAAATATCTCATCTTAAAAGAGACACCTAAAACAAATGAATCAGAAGATGAAAATAGGTATTTAAACTAGAAAGAATGGGCTCCACCTTAGCTATAACAACACAGCCAGCTGGGCTGCCTATAGGGCACCAGGGGAGAACAGGACTGTACCATTTTTCATGAGGGGAAGGCAACTGGAGACTCTAGACTCTCTCGATTCACAAGAGGGACTTTGGTGTCTAATTGCCCCTTTAGGTGCCTAAGTCCAACATCTAGGTGCCACTAATATTCACAAAACCTCTGCTCAGGTTCTGACTAACCCTTTAGGTGCCTACATTTCTACCTATAAAGTCCCGCAAGTGCCTAAATTTCTGTTGGTGTGCATATGCAGATCTGCCTAAATCCTGATGGCACCAAGCATCTCATAAACTTAGCCTTTCCTCTTGCCAGTCTCCTCAGCTGGGCCCAATCTGGTAGGCATGCTGAGAGGCCACTTCAGAGTATGCCTAATAGATTGGGCCCCATATAAAACATAGTTATAATAGCAGTGCCCTCCCCTTCCCCCAGTAGCCCAGTGGTTAGTGCACTGATACACGTAGACCCAAGTTCAAATCCCTATTCTGGTTGATGTGGTGCAGGGAGTTGAATAGATAAGCTATTCGGAGTGGGGTCTCTCTCAGCCTTTCATGTTGAAACTGTTCCAACTTGTATAAATAATTAACTATTCGCTGTGCCATAGAAAGATAGAATCTATCAATCAGTGGTTCAGGTGTTCACCTAAGAGATCAAGTTCCTACTCCAAATCAGGCAGAGTGGGGTTTGGAACCCAGGTCTCCCGCATCCCCAGAGAGTGCGTTAATCAATGGGCTATTGGGTGTAAGGTGGACACAGTCACCAGGGCCTCAGTTTTGTGAGAGTGTGAGAAATGGCTGATCTGGCTTAGATGCCTACTCCAGGAGAGAGCTCATGGCTGAGAATCCCACGTAAGTGGTGGACCTCCCTCTGGCCCAGATTTAGGCACCTAACTCACTTAGTCCGCACCCCTCTCCTCATCATTTCCTACTGGCTAGCTTAAGTGGCTCCCTGCTCAGCATGCTGGGTTCTGTGAATCCCTCTTTTGGGTACCTAACCCCCGCAATTCGTTGTGTAGGGAGCCTGCGTGCCTAACTTGGGGCTGAGGACAAAGCCTTGGCTGGGATCATTTGATTGGGGATTGGTCCTGCTTTGAGCAGGGGGTTGGACTAGATGACCTCCTGAGGTCCCTTCCAACCCTGATATTCTATGATTCTATGATTCTATGATTCCACTGAAAAGTTAGGCATTGCAATACTGAGTCTGAGTCTCCTTTGTGAATCTCAGCATGGGCAGATAAGTAGGAACAAGTTCTGTGGTCAGGGTCAGCAACTATAAAGCTGCTTAGTCCAAGTTCCTCTTGCACTTGCAAGAGATTTAGCTCAGCAGTCTCTGGTCAATGGAATTGCAGATTCCCTTGGGGTGATGTTCAATGCAATGTTAGTGGGTAGTAAGACAGACCCTCTGATCTGGATCAGACTCCCTGATCAGCTTGGACATGCTTTGGGCCAGTACTGGCACATCTTAATCTGGATGAGTTAATTCTTCATCAGACAAGGGGGAAATATTTGGGTAATGGTGCTGCTGTGGTTTTCTTCTGAATACAGCCTTATGAGACATGGGACCTAAAGAATACGATAGCCTCGTAAAGCTCCTAAGACAGGTTTCGTATTCAGAATGCTTTTGCTCTACCAACCTGCTCAGTTCACCGCAAATTTCCTGAAGATATCCAGGAGCTACTTTCTGTTTTGATGGTGGAGCCTCCTGGGAGACTGTGACCTCTGTGTAGATGACGGCTCATCTTCATTGGCCCATATGTTTATGAATGCCATGCCTTCATGCACCGTGATTGGCCAGGATGTCCCTTTTTCATGGCCAGCTCATTGTCTCACGTTGATAAAAATCAGGACATCACACCTCCTAAAATGCTGGCTTTCGAGCCAATTCTCAGGCACCTATCTCTTGCCCCATAGGGAACTTGGGTGCCTATCTCAGCCTTTATGGAGCCCACTGATTTTCAAGGTGCCTAAAAGTTAGGTGTGGCAACATCTAAGTCCCTTTGTTGACCCAGAGCTCAATGTTAGATTATGCTGGCCATGAATATATATATAAGTCTTTGGTCTTTCCTATGGAGAAGATGCCATCTAGGAGCCCCTACCCTTCCTTTAGCCTCTGAGAAATCATTGGTTCAGTGAACAGCAACAGGAGATGAATTCTGGGCCAAGGTGCTCCAGAGACAGTGCAATGTAACTGCTCAGCATCTGGTCAAATACTCTGTTTCAAGCCCATGCAGATGCATTTGTGTGCGTGGTGTCTAACTGCTTATGTGCCTGTAGAAGATTTTTTTATATCGATGGTATAAATGTGCCATGAGCATGTCTGGCCTCTTCACAAAAAGGGCAGTCATCCATCTGGCATGTCTGTTTTGAGCTCTGTGCACCCTGCTCAGTCCCAGCAGCTTGTGGTCTGGGCTCTGAGACTCACTGCCAGGGGCTGTCACTCACTGTGTACTTTCCCACTCAGAGAAAATAGTAACTGGCCAGCTCCAGGAACATCCAGCTTAGTGAGGACAGATTTTCCTTACATCTTTTGAACAGTCTGCAGCCTGTGCCATGGCACTGGGAGCCCTGATTCGCGTGGCTATAAATCCCTGAAGGCAATGGCCAATACAGAACCTGCTTCCATTGGCTGCTTCCATTAGCTATTTCTGCACTCTTCAGTACCATTGACTATTGGGAGTTGATAATAAAACGGGAGTCCATGCCAGGTGATCATAGGGCTGCTCTCAAGTGGCTGTGCTCTTTCCTGGAGGTGGGTATGGGTACTTGATAGATTTCCCCTTCGGAGTTTTTCCGGTGCAAAGTGGTGGGGTTAGAGCAGTGGAAAATCTGTTCCACAGAAAATTCCCACCAGTGCTAGCAGAGGTGCAGTTGTGCTGCTGGAGTAGAGAAGGTGCCCCTGGTGGTTTTACCATTGTGTTGTCTAACACCAGCACTCTTACCGGGGCTGCACTGGGGGGAGCAATATCTGGAACAGAAACTTTGTGCCACAAAAAGTGGGGTGTTCAGTCATGCGGCCACTCTACTGAGGATCGCCCTGGGATGCCAGGCTGCACAGTCCTGCTGTTTTCCAGGCCTGCTGATTCTCAGAAGGGAAGAATCTGGCCCAATGTCTCCACATAATGTATCCAGGTGAGGGATGGGCCAGTCACTGCAGGGCTCATCTCTTAGGTCGCAAAGGGAAGGCAAAACCAAAAGAGGCATGGTTCCCGACAGCCATTGTTTGTGTTCCAGTTCTTGTTCCCTTATGTCCAGGCCAGATACTGGTGCTCTGCTGATGCTGGCACTCAAAGCACAACAAATGTTAAAACAGAAGTGGCAGAAGAAAGGCTATGTCTAGCTACAGAATGTCCAGCAAAGCAATGCCGTGTGGGCAAGTGGCTGGAATGCTGACATTCTCCACAGAGGAGAGGGGATTCAGATGTGCTGAAAATAGATCCCTCCTTGAGACGGAGATCAGCCAGCTGCTTTGCTTACTGCCTGCTGTAAAATGAGAATTCCCCCTCCCCCGAGCCTTGGGATTACAAGGGAGGCTAGAGGAAAGTCACGCTTGCTAGCATGGAGGCAAAGCATAAGAGGGAAGGTGGATATATCTCCAGATTCCCAGTCTGTGGCCTTCTGCTCAGCCCTGGCCCACCCTGTGTGTTTGTTAGGTATCATTCCCATCACTGGAAGGAATCCCTCTATTGATAACACACCATTATGGAAGGCGCTTTCACACACTGACACTGAGGGGACGGATCAGTGTGCCACAGCTCTAATGCAGTGGTTTGCCATATTTTCCACACCAGAACCTTGCTGGTACCTCCACTTCTTATAATCAGGACCTCCGTCCCATTTAGCACCATGGGAAGGATAGGGTGATCACAACTCTGTGACTCCTGTTTGCAGCCCTATGGCATAGTCTTTGCCTGGAGAGAAGTATTTGGAGTAAGCCAGCACTGGGCAGTGATGCATTCAGCAAGGGAAGAACCTCATTCAGCCAGGGAAATCCCTTCAACCTTCAAATATGTGGTTCAAGATTCTGCCCCATGAAAGAACTCCAGTGTGGAAAAGGAGCTGCCAATGAGCACCCTTTTCTTCTCATCTAATAGTGCAGCGGTGGCATGCCTCAGGCTCAGTCCCCCAGGCATCCTCTTCCCACCAAAGCTTCCTGGAGAGTGGGTTGGAAAAAGGGACAAATATTTCACAAAAATGTTTGTGAGATTTTGTTTGTTTGTGGGGTTTCTTGCCCAGTGGACATCCTGTCAGTAATAGCAAAACAGGAACTCTTTGTGTATGGATGCATCCCACTCAGACTGGGCAAATATTAAAAGTTAGGCAGAAGAAGACATCTGCAGTTTCAGCCCAATGCCTCGAGAAGTGCTGGCTCTACTGAACATCGGTACCTGTGGCATCAATTTGTCACCTGACTGCATCTTCAAAAAGGAGAATTGATGTGTCTTGACTAGCAGCAGCAGACCCCAGCATAACACTGACTGTGCCCTTTGTCTCAAATGTCATATCACCACTTTCCCTAATTACAGTCACACTTGGTGGTTCTTGCCATTCATAATAACACCAAGTCTGAGCTCAGAGGACCTTCCTGTTTGCATCATTGCCACAATAAAACAGTCTCCTGATTTTGAAAACTTTACGATTTTGCTAGAGGAATTCCATGGGTTTTTGTGCAAAGATGCTTGGGCTCAAATGACCTAGTGTACCTCCTTCTAATGGCTGCATGAGTGTCCTGTGCCAGCTACAGCAACAGCCCTTTGAAGTGCAATGTGGCTGACAAGCATTCTGGGGTGTGTTTGATCTGATCCATCAGATAGGAAAATCAGGCTGCAAGCAGTGGCCCAGAGCCACAAAAGTATTTAGGCTCCATTGATTCTATGATGCTATGATTTTGGTGGAAGTTAGGAGGCTAAATACCACCTTTGTGTTCTGGTCCAATGGCACCATCAGAAAGGGTAAAATAGGGAAAGTAGAGGTGACTCAACCGGCTCGTGGTTTCATGGATCAATACAGGGAACATGCATTGTAATACAGTCAACTCCCCTTGTGGGGAAAGCTGGAGGGCAAGAGTCGGCTGCAGGCAGGTCCCAGCAAGGCAGGGAAATAAACCAAAATGTTGGGCTCCCAGTACAGAAAAGTGCCACCTTCCATGGCAAAAAAAAAAAAGCTCAGTTCCACATAAATGAAAAATGTCACATTTTTTGGCTGCAAAATGGCAGAGTCCACAGGCATCTGAGTGAAAAGAATGGAGCAGTTTGCACCTCTTAGAACTATTGTTTTAGGCTCTCTGCAGATTCAGGCAGGGATCACTGCATATTGAGAGTACTTATCAGGAACAGAAAGGTAAAAAAACATGACAGGGCTACTGTTTTTAATCACAAAACAAGCATTACAGCTGCAGGAAATTCACAGCTATGGTTACACTTAAAAGAAACGCAAACAAGTTAAGCTCCGGAAATGCACAGTTACAGTCTCCAGACTAAATTAACTCTGCCCTAGAGTGATGCCATACAATAACTGTATGATTAAGGCATTATTTTGTTTGTGGACCCAGAGTACATTAAACTAGTTTTTCAAGACAAATATGGTTGTTTAAAATATGTTTCCCCTTAGAGTGTTACAACAGGACTCCCATGTTTCCCCTGGGGGCCTTACTACAGAGTGCTCATGGTTCCCCTGGGGGGTGACTACAGGACTCCCCTGGTTCCCCTGGGGGTGTTACTACAGGTCAGCCATGATTCCTCTAGGGGGGTTACTACAGGGTTCCCATGATTCCCCTGAAGGTGTTACTATTGGGCTCCTGTGGTTCCCCTGGAGGTGTTACTAAAGGGCTTCCATCATCCACATCTGCATCTCTGTTCAGTGCAGCCCTCAAACCGAACTCTGTATGAGTAGCAGCTGCCTTCATCACCAGCCCCATACTGGCTTCCCCCCGCTCTGATGATTCACTGGACACCGAGGGTGCAGCTCACCACACCCCAAGCCTCTGCCATTCCACTAGCATTGCACACCGGCCTCCTCTGCCACTACCTGCCTGCTGCTTCCTCACTCATTAGCATCTACTGCTACTGCCAGACCTCGTGACTCTATCTCAGCATCTGGGGGAGAGAGAGGGGCCTGGCTCATGCCCATACCCTCTTTCCACACCCCCTGGCACTGCCTGCTTCTGTTGCTGTCGAACACCCTGTTCCACAATAGAATTCAGAGCAGCTGCCCTGTGCGACAATGCTTTCCCCCACCCCAATCCTGTGGCTGTTACTGCTTGACAGCGCTTCACCCTCTCCAGGGTCTCCTCCCCCAGCCTCTCCAGGCTACTAGTCCTCCTGAACCCCAACATCGTGCCCTATCCCCTGACCTACTCACTCCTCTCAGGAGCCCTTTGGTTTACTGGCTGCAAGAACTATCCCTGCTGGGGTAGGATCCCAAGAGAAGTCCTTCTCCCCACTCCCAGGCTTAGGAGATGGGCACCTTCTCCCCTGCCCCAGCCCTCCTGGGCTGCCCCAAACTTCTCTCCATAACCTCCCCAGTGTGCCCTTCCATTACACCCACCATTCCTAATGCCTCCTCCTGCCCTCCTCCCTTCTTCCTCCTCTTCCTTCTTTTCCTTCCTTCTCCTTGAATAAGAACACTGCAGGAGGGGACAGACCTTCCCTGCAGATCTCCCACCACCCTCGAGCTGCAGGGTGACTGCAGGCCCTCTTGACTCAGCAGCTATCTTGCCCCTCTCACCCAAGTTCTCAAGCACCCAGCCTACCTGTGACAGGCTCCACTAAGGAGAATGAGCCACCCCAGAGCCACCTGTGGAAGAGCCACCTCTGTGAGTAGTTAATTGCCTGGGTGGCTGGGTGGAAGTCAGTTAGCTAAGGAACATCTGGGCCTAAAGAAATGGTTATGAGAGCTCAGGCAGAAAGCCTGCAGAAGACAAGAAGCTCCTGAGGACAGGGGCTTCTCAGGGAAGCTGGTTAGGGAGCTCACCAGAAAAGGGGACCTAAGAAAGGTCCTTCTGGAGAGAAGAGGTTCTGAAAGGGGGGAGCTATGAATGTCAAGCCCCTAGGGAGGCCTGGTCCCAGCGAAAGGACCTTACCAGAGAGCAGCAGATGGTACAGATCACAGAGGACTTTCACACAACTCTGGAAAAGAGCTTCAGAGGTTTGACCTCTACAGGAGCCCTGAGTCCGGAGAGGGAACCCTTCCCACTTGATGGCAGGAGGCCTTGCTCCAGAGGAAGTCCTGAGCTGAGAGAGCTTTACTGGTGAGGAGCCTGGACTGAGGAGATGGATGGACTCATCGGAAGCACAGACTAAGTTTAATTCCCCCACCTCCAAGCTAGAATGCTGGGACAAATGCTTGTTTGTGTACCATATTTTGGCCTTTGGTCAAATAAATCAGGTGCTTGAAGGGGCACTGTTCACTATGTAAAAGCTTCATTGAATGTCCTCTAGGGAAAACTGGAATGCAGGAATGCAATTGCAATTCTGCACTGGGCGACAAAGGGGTGCTCCATGGGTGATTGCCCACCATATCAGGGTGTTACTACAGGGCTCCCATGGGTCCCCTGGGGGGCGGGTTACAACAAAGCTTCTCCCAGTGGCTTCCCACCCATCCCTGTGAAGTCAGGGGAAGGCCAGAAGGAGCTAGAAGGAGGACCTCACATCCAGACCCTATAACAAAGTCACCATTGACGATATGGTAGTTGGGCCCAGATGCACACAGGGAGGGTGGGGGAATTCAAAAACTTAACTTCTCTGAGAAAGGAGGCAAGAGACTGTGGGGGACAGCCTCTGGGAGACAAACTTCTTGGCTTCTGAAAAGAATGTAAATTGGCTGTGTTCTGCTCCTGTAACTTCAGAGGAAAGCTCATCTAATTTATCTTGCAGGGAAGCATAAAATTAGATGAGATAAATCTGCGTGTTGATTGTTGTTCTAAATGCCTTTTTCTCTAATGCTTTGTTCCAACAGCCTTTGTTTCAAGGCAGCTGCTAGTCACTCACTGTTCACAGGTTCCCCAAGCCAAAGCCCAGTTGATGACGCAGATGATAAGTGGCGGGCACGCTGTGTAGCCGGACCCAAGTTCCAGCTGAAGAGTGGAAGAATCGGAAGATCCACCCCCACACAGGTAAGGGCGAGAGTCCCAAGGCCTGAGCTTGGTGCACTCAAAGACAGAAAAGGGATGGAGGTGCTGCCGCTAGCCCCATAACTAACTGAACATTAGAAATAGGGCACAGAGTGAGTACCAGTCAAAGTGAATCTGCTGGCTGCTGCTGATTCACGTAGCTTTTACTTGCCTGGTTTCAAATCTTAAAGACAGATATACGTGGATGTCTGTAGCATTAGAACATTGCATTGTATAATGGGAAATCACTGGGTTTCCTTAACATCATTTGATGACTTTTATGAAAGAATTATGAAAGAATTGTCCCAGGAGCTCAGAGATCAATTCAGCCGTCTCCACAGCCCTCACACAGCATTCTCAGAGACTCATTGATTTTTAAGTCTGGAAGGAACCATTGTGATCATCCAGTCTGATCTCCCATATAACACATGTCAGAGAGACTCACACAGTGATTTCTGCATCTAGCCCAGAATGTAAAGATTCCTACTGATGGAAAATCCATCATGTTCCTAGGTAAGCTGATCCAATGGTTAATTACCCTCACTTTGGACTCAAAGACTTTAAGGTCAGAAGGGACCATGGTGATCATCTAGTCTGACCTCCTGTACATTGCAGGCCAGACAACCTCACTCACCCATTCCTGATATAGACTCCTAACCACTCGCTAAGTTACTGAAGTCCTCAAATCATGGTTTAAAGACTTCAAGTTACAGAATCCTCCATTACACTAGTTTAAACCTGCAAGTGACCTGTGACCCACGCTGCAGAGGAAGGCAAAAGAAAACCCCAGAGTCTCAGCCAATCTGACCTGCGGGAAAATTCCTTCCCAACCCCAAATATGGTGATCAGTTAGACCCCAAGCATGGGTGCAAGACCCATCAGGCAGATACCTGGGAAAGAATTCTCTGTAGTAACTCAGAGTCCTCCCCATCTAGTGTCCCCTGTCCAGCAGTTGGGGATTTTTGCTAGTCAATCACAGATGGGCTACATGCCATATAATCATAGAATCATAGGACTGGAAGGGACTTTGAGAGGTCACCTAGAGGACTGGAAGGAACTTTGAGAGGTCACCTAGTCCAGTCCCCTGTGCTCATGGCAGGACTAAGTATTATCTAGACCATCCCTGACAGTTGTTTGTCTAATCTGCTCTTAAAAATCTCCAAAGATGGAGATTCCACAACCTCCCTAGGCAATTTATTCCAGTGCTTAACCACCCTGACAGTTAGGAAGTTTTTCCTAATGTCCAACCTAAACCTCCCTTGCTGCAATTTAAGCCCATTGCTTCTTGTCCTATCCTCACAGGTTAAAAAGAACAATTTTTCTCCCTTCTCCTTGTAACAACCTTTTATGTACTTCAAAATGGTTATCATGTCCTGTCTCAGTCTTCTCTTCTCCATACTAAACAAACCCAATTTTTTCAATCTTCCCTTATAGGTCATGTTTTCTAGACCTTTAATCATTTTTGTTGCTCTTCTCTGGACTTTCTCCAATTTGTCCACATTTTTTCTGAAATGTGGCACTCAGAACTGGACACAATACTCCAGTGGAGGCCTAATCAGTGCGGAGTAGAGTGGAAGAATTATTTCTCATGTCTTGCTTACAACACTCCTGCTAATACATCCCGGAATGATGTTTGCTTTTTTTCCAGCAGTGTCATACCGTTGACTCATATTTAGCTTGTGGTCCATTATAACCCCCAAATCCCTTTCCGCAGTACTCCTTCCTAGGCAGTCATTTCCCATTTTGTATGTGTGCAACTGATTGTTCCTTCCTAAGTGGAGTACTTTGCATTTGTCCTTATTGCATTTCATCCTATTTACTTCAGACCATTTCTCCAGTTTGTCCAGGTCATTTTGAATTATAATCCTGTCCTCCAAAGCACTTGCAACCCCTCCAAGCTTGGTATGGTCCACAAACTTTACAAGTGTACTCTGTATGCCATTATCTAAATCATTGATGAAGGTATTGAACAGAACTGGACCCAGAACTGATCCCTGCGGGACCCCACTCCTTATGCCCTTCCAGCATGACTGTGAATCACTGATAACTACTCTCTGGGAATGGTTTTCCAACCAGCAGTGTGGCCGCCAGAGTCTTTTTAAAAGCTCCTTTACCTGATAGTAAATAGCACGAATAGTGAATGAGAGAATGTTCCCTGAAATGAGGAACCAGGTCCTGAAACTCAGTGTGCTTCTTCCAGAAACCCGTTTCCTTCAGTGACCTGCTGTGCAGTATCCCTTTCACATGCCCCTCTGCGGTTCCTCTCCTGACATGTCAGAGCCCAGGAGCACTTTGCAGAGCATTTTCCAGTGGGGCTGCAACTACACTCACCTCTGAGAGCTTGGGGCCCTGGCGCAAGAGCGGCCGTTGACACCGGTACAGAGTGCCTAGGAAAGGCTCTTGTGGTTGTGAATGAGGAAGGAGCTCTGCTTTGGGAGCATTTTATGCCCAAATTGCACAGGTGTCAGCGAGTATACAAACTAAAAGCCAGATGCAAATCAGGCCCTATATGTCCCAGGATGCAATTGGAGAACTTTGATCAAAAGGGACAGAGCTATCTGGTCAAAACACCCAGCCTCTAGGGGCCATCACTCCCTATTAAAGAAAAGGGTTGGCTGCCTTCTGGCCCAAGCTATGCATATCGGGCAGAGCACTGGGGCTGCTGGACAGCTGTGAGTGCTCTCAGTTGGGCTAAGCTTGGGCAATAGATAATTAGCAGAGTGATAAACACCTCTGCTGAAGATGTTAATTCTCTGTCTGTCCAGGGTCTGTGACAGCTGCCCTCAACCATGCACTCAATGCAGTGAGAGGCTCAGCACAGAAGAAGTAGTCAGAAAAGCAGATTCCAGGTGTAAGAAGGTAGTGGGGGTAAATTGTATTTTCCCTGAAAGGCTTCCAGACTCTGGGTCTGGGGAATGTAACCTACACTCCTCTCTCAGGCCCTATCTACACTTCCAGCTTTTGGCATGGCAAGCTGCGGGTTTTTGACCCTACCTCCCCAGCAACCACACTGGAAGCCCTTAGCCACACATCCATGGGCATGTAGAACGTGAGGTAGCATACCTGCCCGGGGTCTGGGTAAGACTGCACGTCAGCATCTGGCCCATCTCTGTACCTGCCCATTTTGTGATGTGGACATAGCAATGAGGCAGTGAATTGCTCTCTACTCCCTGCAGTCCTCCACCGTCACTCCCACAATTCCCTGTCCTGTATCTTCATGCCTCCCACTTTTTCTCCATGGACCAGAAGTTACCTGCTGTTTACATTCTCTTGAGCATGGTGAAGCCTTTCCTTTTATACAAGTGGATTGCTCCAACATCTGGCTCCTACTATTACCTGCCCTGCCATTTACAAAAAGATTCCCATCCCTCAGTGTGCTGCAAGCTGGCTGGAGAGCCATAAGAGGGGGCTGGTGACCCTGTGGGGTGACTACACCCAGAGCCATGAGTCTGGCAGGAGTTCCCATAATCCTCATCTCTACAAAAAAGATTTTTGTGGCTGCTAGCTGAGCAGGACAGCCACCTAACGCCAGTGCAACCCATGCATGTCTTTAGGGTTTGTGGAGGAAGAAGGGAGATCGTACTGTGTGGGGCCAGTGCCACCCCAGATCCCAGCACACCCCCTGGGTTCCCTTTGCAGCTGGCCACACCCCAATGTGCACGGTCTTGGTGGGTAGTGGATTGATGGCTCCTCCGTCTATGAGGTGGGCAGTGATGTGTGCAGGCAACTCACAAAGTTATGCAGGGGTCTAGTGACTGGCTTTGCATAGGGCTCCATGTGTCATTTCTTCCTGTGTGATTCTGAACCCCTTCACGATGATCCCTGAGTTCTCTTGCTGTCCATTGCATGTTGGGGTGGGCTCACCCGCAAGGAGAACCCAGGGTGTGTGCTAGGCTCTGGAGCAGCAATGGCCCCATGCAGTACTGTCTCCCCTCCCTCCCAACTAACCATAAAGAAATGCATGGATTGGTAATTAACACTGGAAAACTGACAACAGAAGTAACATTAATTAACAGAGCACGCAGTGTAGGACAACAGGACATCATCAAATGTCAGTAAATTCACTGTGATGTGCACAAATGAGGGCCCAGAGGCATCCCTTACTTCCCTTGCATGCAGGAAAGCAGACCTAGAGAGGACAGGTGTCTTTTCTGGTTACATGTATCCGGCGTGCACACATGTGCTCTCTTGAGTCCACTCCATATGCATCCAAACGGTTCTGTAATCTGTGGCAGCCTGCCTTCAGCCTGACAAAGGCACACTCCAGAACTATCCTGCAGCCAATGAGCATATGATTGAACCTTCTCCTGGCAGATCCTGTGTTGCTGGGGTATGCTGTCATGAGCCATGGTAGCAGTGGGTAGCCAGGGTCCCCCAAAATAACAGCAGGCATCAACCTCCCATTGATGATGATATTATTAGGGGGAAATAAGTCCCTGCTTCTCCCAAGAGGTACAGGCCAAATCTCCTGAAAACCCTTGTGCCATGCACCTTGCCAAAACAGCCCGTGCTGGTGTTCATGAACCTGCCTCTGTGGTTCCCAAGGCCTGCAGAATGATGGTGTAGTACGCTTCGCAGTTTATATATTTGCTCGGTCCTTGTGGTGGGCAAATTACAGGCACATGTGCCATCAATGCACAGTTGGGGAACCCCGTTCTCGGAAAGCCAGTTATTATTCTTGGCACACTTCTAATGCCAATCACACGTGAGATGTCACAGTAACAATCACTTGGCAAACCTCCACTACCACAACCCTCACAGTTGACTGGCTAGCTAGCCATGGACCTGAAGCAGTTAAGGGTATTGCAACCTGCTTCCTCACTGATATGACCTCCCTCAATAGAGAGTGGTGGTGGTGGAGGGCAGGACAAACTCCTCACACAGTTCTAGGAAGGTCTGTTCCCTCATGTGGAAGTTCTGGCCCCGTGGCTGGTCATCCCAGGCCTGATGAGGTCCCACCAGAGTATGCTAGTTATCCTGCATCAGAAACACCACTCCACACATAGAAAATAAGCTGTAATTGCTGCATTCAATAGGTCTATGCAGTCGATGTGAAAGGATCCCGCCCCTGAGTCCTTGTTTCTCTCAGAAACTGTTCCTGAAACGCTAGCCACCGTCTCGTCAAACATCGGCACTGCTGCATAAACCATTCACTTGCAAACAGGAGCAGCTGATCAAATGGATTCATGGCTCATCCCTGGGTTAGAAGTGACAAGCTGAGCACATTGCACAGGCAGAAGAGACCTACAGGATGGCGGGCTGAAAGCAGTTCTGCACAGGTGTTGGAAAAGCACAGACAAGTTGTAGTAATAGAGTGGCTCCACGGGGCGAGGATGCTAAGGACTATGGGATAGGCACCTACAAAGCTAGGTGCAGAGCAATTTGTAGCTCCAGTGTCAGCGTGGAATGTGGCATACACAGGTCTCTGCAGTATGGAGTCGGGTTCGCAGTTAGCTAACACATGGATGCATGCCCGCAAGCCAGGACATGGATGTACTCCCAGTGTAGAAATAATGGAGTGACTTCAGTCCCCACACTTCCTTTGACACTTGATGATATTCTCATATCCCAGCCACTTTGAGAGTGAACTCTTCCTGCCAGGACACCAGTGATCCCACCACGTAGCTGTCAGAACAACACCAACCTGGTTCTGCAATGGATATTGGCACTCAGGGCTGTGTGCATGGGAGCAAACACCTTCCCTCCCTGTTCCTCTTCCCTGGAGCCCTTGCTAGAGAGGGGGCAGACTGTGCAGTACTCGTATTGTGTCTCTGAACCATCCGTGTCCTCCTGGAGACCCCTCTAGGCCCTGGTCATAGGATGGCAGACACAGCAATTGTGAACAGAGAGTTTTGACATGGGTCTGTGCAGGGCTGGCTCTAGCATGGTTTTACCACCCAGTTACAAAGGGGTTCTCAGTGCTAGGAGGTCTGCAGGTGAGTCTTGGGGGAGCTGCCTGAGGCTGCCAGTAGCACATGAGGACTGAGGAAACATGCACTAGTTTTCCCTGGTTGTCACAATTGCCGTGCCCTTCCCATGTCTAACACTACAGCAGTCTTCTCCCCCTGCCACTTGGGCTTGGCACAGATAGAGTCTGTACAGTCTATCACAACGTATGGGTCTGGTTGAACAGTAGAGTAGGGGCTTGTCACGATGGAGAGTCTGCTCCCGTTTCAAACAGCAGCACATCAAAGATTAGTAGGCAACTTTTAGTGCACGGTCTCAGAGCCCACGCAGCCAGCTAGTGCACGGCAGGCTGGCGTCCTGTAGATTCACACCCCAGCTGGCTGTGCGCTATTTCTCTGCCTAGCCAAGCCCTTACAGTGGTCTATCTGGTTTCCTAACATACTCGAACAGGCACCATGGCCATATAAAACAACGAGCAGCAAACTCCAGTTTTCTCAGCTGGGAATCATAGAATATCAGGGTTGGAAGGGACCTCAGGAGGTCATCTAGTCCAACCCTCTGCTCAATGCAGGACCAGTCCCCAGTTTTTGCCCCAGATCCCTAAATGGCCCCCTCAAGGATTGAACTCGCAACCCTGGGTTTAGCAGGCCAATGCTCAAACCACTGAGCTATCCCTCCCCCTGGGCTTCGAAAGGGAACAAGACCAAATGGCTTTTATCACTGGCTTCCACCATAAAAAAAAAATAAATCATGATCTGAAACACTAAAAAAGACCCACAGAATGAGGCCGCCATGTTGTAGGTGAGGAGTGACCTAGCTTTGCTCTTGTATCTCCACAGGCAGCTGAGGAGGGGACGGGGGGGGACAGACAGATGTTACCGGCTATTTGGGGGGATGGTTTCAAGACAGCTGATGTCATTCCCCCTAATGATGAAACAGTGGTCCTTATTAGAAAAATAAATGAACAACTCTTTTCCAGTGGGAAACAAGGGCATTGTTCTCTCTTCTGTGGCAGCTCTTCCCCTGCCAGGGCTGATAGACATGCAGAGGGCTGTGCTTAGCAAACAAGCAGGAAGAAATGAAGTGCTCAGCCTGAGATAAGAGCTACAGTTCCCAGGCGCGCGCGTGTGCGCGCACACACACACACACACACACACACTCCATGCTTCATCGTGAAACTGAAAACTCAGCATGGATGCCAAAATCTGGGATGGAACTCTTCCTCACCACAGCCCTAGCCCGCTTTCCTTCCAGCCACTCATCACACACACATGCAGAATCCATCCATCATCTCGTGAGTAATCAGGAGGTATATCTTTAACACCAGTAAGAGGGGGAGCATTACCAGAGAGGCTGTCTGAGAATGTGCAGAAGATTAATTCAAACTGGAAGAGATGCAGAGAAGAGCTCCTAGGATGGTCAAGGAAATGGAGGGCCTGTCTTATGAGAGGAGCCTGGAAGAGTCTGGCTTGTTTAGCCTGGCCAAAAGAAGGCTATGGGGAGATGGGATTGCTCTCTAGAAATACTTTAGGAGGGTAAACACCAGCAGGGAGGGTGAAGAGTTATTTCAGCTAACGGCCAATGTTGGCACAAGAACAAATTTAAACTGGCCATGAACAAATTCAGGCTGCAAATTAGAAGCTTTCCAATCATCAGAGGGGTGAGGTTCTGGAACAGCCTCCCAATAGCAGTTGTGGGGCAAACAACTTAAGTACTTTTAAAAGAGAGTTGGACAAATTTTGAGTGCAATTGTTTGACAGGGTTGTTTGTGATGATGGGGGGTTGTATGTATTATGTTCCTAAAGCTCATGTTTCAAGGTGTCAACTGGCCACCAGCAGGGGTCAGGAAGGCACTCTCCCCCAATGTATTCGGAGAGGGTATTTTTTATCTTCCTCTGCAGCATCAGGGATGGCCATGGCTGGAGATGAGACATTGGATGGGGATGGCTATTGCTTTGAGGTGGCACCGTGCATCCTCTCTCTCTCAGGTGCTTGGCTGGTTCTACTCACATGCTCAGGGTCTAACTCATTGCCACATGTGGGGTTGGATGGGAATTTCCCCAAGGTTGGAGTGGCAGTAACCTTGAAGGGGATCCACCTTCCTTTGCAGCATGTGGGTGCGGGACACTTGCCAGGCTTATCTGGGTTCATCTCACTTAATCATTTCCCTAGCAGGGGCCTGGGACACTGGTGCACCTTGGTCCCTCCTATTCACTGCCTGTGGCACATACTAGTCTAGTCTCCCGTGGGCTGCGATACTTTGGTCTCATTTCCATTGTTGGGTTTAGTGGGTGGGGGCTGGGCGATGGTGGTGACCTGTGATTCACAGGAGGTCAGATTGGATGCTCTAGTGATCGCTTCTTGCCTTAACTCTATGACTCTATGAGACGGCCCCTGGTTCTGACTGGTACTGGGGTGCCTGGCTCCTGGCAGCTGGTTTGATCTTCTCTGAACCCCGGATGCCAGCAGAGGAGCTTGGTGGGGAAGATCCAGGCTTAGAGTCTTTGTGCTGCCTGCCCTCTACACGTGGAAAGTCCCACCTGCCCAATGGAGTGTCGAGTCGTTTGTAATTGCCTTGCCCAGCAGGGTACAGCTGTGCCGCAGCGGGGATCAAGCCCCCCAGCCTGGTGGACAGACACATGCTAGTGGGGTTTGAGCTAGAGCACTAAGAGTACCAACGTGGACGTCGTGGCTGGGGCTGGTGCATAGGTGGGGTGGACTTAGGAACCAAGCTCCAGCCCGAGCTGCAACTGCCATTTTTAGCACACTAGCTCCAGCCCTGTCTACTCAGGCTGCCGGCTGGAGTGCAGGCATAATCTTAGTGGCTGGAGGCCCGGGTGGGAATAACCGTGTCCTGCATAGGAGCTTTTAAACTCTGGGTTTGTGTCCCGTTTTGCTTCTCTGAAGCTCAGAAAGGGGTGAAAGGCAATGGGGACAGAGAGGTGAAACCACTACGATCTACTCGAGTCACTCTGAGATTTCACGAGTTGCAAGCCTGGGCTACCAAGTGGTTCCCTGAGGATGCTCTTGGGATCTCCCCCACAGCAAAGCTGAGGAGGTGCTGAATATTTCTGAGCCGTCATTTCATCTTCGCCTCTACTGGGCCCTGCAGTGCAGTAGGTGTTAACAAAACCAATCAGTCCCCAAGATGTTAAAGAGGCTGACAGCAATCCCTGCCCACTCATGTCGCAGCCTGCTCTCTCTGCGTTTGTGGTGTTAGAATGTCCCTGGCTTTCCAGCTGCCAGAGAGCCGTCCAGCGCAGGCCAGACCTGAGTTGTGAGCAGATAGCTTTTTAAAACCCTTCATACTACAAACACCACGAGGAAGAAATAACGAGCACAAAGCCATTTTTTTCTTTCATAATACCGCCAGTGCATGCATCTCTCAGCTCAGGTGAAAGAGGCCTGTCTTTTTGGAGCAGAAAGTCATGTCTAATGTGCACAGTTAGCTGACAGCCAGGGTGTCTGACTATGACAACAGAGATGATGGGTCCCCTCATGTACACACCTGCACACATATGCAGAAATACTGAATTTCCAGCTATAACCGGAAGTGATAAAACAGCTCTGGCTCCCAAAATAAAGGCAGGGGAGGGTGGGATTCTGGCAGAATGAGAGGTGACCATAGGAATATCTAGTCTGAATTCTTCAGAAATATTTGCTGTGGGAAAAACCAACTGGTATGTTGGTATTTGCTCCACATCTGTTGTGTTATTATCCTGGTTAAAAGACAGGAATTCCTCATCATCTTAGCTACTTTCTGCAGTTGGCAAGAATAAGAGAAAGCTGCCCTGTTTCTCTCACGAAGTCATGTGGCTATGGGCCTGCAGATCTGTGCCTCGTATACTCCATCTCACAATGTTTACACCTCACTTGGAGCCATTCACAGCCACTGTGTCTAGGCTCAGCCTGTTCTCTCTGCCCGGTCTGCATGCCCCAGGAAAGGGGAAGTATATTCTGTCCTTGTCTGAAGCCCAGTGGAGCAATGTCTCCCTCAGACTAATGAGACAGCAGCAAGTAGATCCTAAGCTCTTTGAGTCTGTCTCTTTGGCTGTGTTCGTCTAGGGCCTAACACTGGCAATGGAGCTTGATCCTAAGGGGGGGGTGGGGGGGGCCTTTGAGCTTTGCTGCAGTGTTAGCGGTAATATTAATAGTAACAAAAGCAGGAGCGATGAAGTGAGCTGTAGCTCACGAAAGCTTATGCTCAAATAAATTGGTTAGTCTCTAAGGTGCCACAAGTACGCCTTTTCTTTAAAAGCAGGAGCATTTTCAAGGGAAATAATATTTGTCAATACCGCACTGTCGCCCCACTTTCCCCAGACATCTCCTCTGTTGGCAGGACACACACACTGAGTGCACCAGAACCACCAGCATTTTGACTGGGGTGCACATTGAGACATGAAGGAAAGCTACCCCTCCCTCCCCAGCACAGGGGGATGTGCAGGGATCTCCCACACAGGGAGCATTCCAAGATCAGAGGGACCCACCATAGTCTGATTTGGTATGAAAATCTCTGTTCTATCCTGGGCTCAGCAATTCCTTCATCAGCACGTCTCAAAGGAACCAGAAAGCTATTTTTATGTGCAGTGGTATCCCTGCTCCCTGGGGTTAGGTTTCAGCAGAAAGAAGCTAGTTTTTCGCTGACATCTTAGTACTTGTGGGAGAGTTTGGGCCTCTCAGGGGAATGAGTGAGTGCAGCATATGGCTTTGCCAACTGCCGAGGGAATATGAGCTGGGCCAAATATATGAACTCAGGGATTTATACATTTGTTTTAAACATTACAAGTTCTTTTTAAGTAACAAGTCTCTCTTCACCCATACGCGCACCATTTATGGGGCTTCCAAGTATTCCCTTTGACTAGACCTTGCTGGGCGGTGAAGGCTGTGGAGCCTACTTGAGGAAGAAATCTCTTAACAAACATTGCAGACAACAAATATTCCTCACTCCAGGCAGCAGCATTGACTAGCAGAATTTATTTCTTCAGTTTAGGTCCCCATTTCTCATTCCTAACTAAACACCTGAAATGAAATGTCCAAAACTAGCCTTTGGAATGAAAGTGTGTCCCTTTCAGAAGAAGAGAAGACAGCTTCCTGGGATGACCTGACCAGAAGATCTCTTACTTAGAGACATTTTTGATCAGTGACTCTCGAACGTCAGAAGGATTTATCTTCTTTATTTGAGAAGTTGAAAATGCCTCCCCTACAAGCTTCTACTGAGGACCAGGGAAAGGTATAGAATGTTGGGTCAATGGTAATTAGGAAGGCAAGATAATTATCTATTAAAGACAATATCAGTGCCAGAGACAAATTGCTGCAGTGGCTAATCTGTCATTCTGAGCTCAAATATGAAGGTCCTTGCCCCTAATTTAATAAACATTAACTAAGTAAAACGCTATGGAAAGTTTTCTTTATTTCAAAATGATAGACTTCAGTTATTGACCTGCCTCAAGAGACATGCGTGTCCTGCCTCTCTCCGGTGGTGTTACACCATTCACCCCCACAGTGCTCTTTGGGAAGAGAAGACATGGGGTTAGAGAAGTAAGGGAGTAAGGGAAATCAGAAAAACCCTTTGCCCCCTTGTGTTGGCTACCAAGACCTTGGGTCCAGACGTGCAGCACCCACTTACTCCCACTCATCCAGAGCAGAGAGTGGGCAGGGAAGAACAGGGAATGCAGGAGATTGGGCTGCTTCTTCCCCACCCCAGCACATAGAACAGTGCAGCAAAATCCATGCAGGATTACCTGCCCCAGGAGCAAGGGGGAAGCAGAGAAGGGAATTGTGCATCAGAGGGGTGTCTGAGAGCTTGTCTACACTTAAAACACAACGGAGGCACCACTGCAGCTGCTCCGCTGCAGTGCTTCAGTGTAGACAGTACCTACACCAATGGGAGGGGGTCTCCTGTTAGCATGCGTAATCCAGGCAAACTGCTCCTCTGACCCCTCCTGGTCTCTCTGAGCATGTGCCCTCTAGCTCTCGGGCCCCAAGTGGTCACCTGTCTCTCAGGGTGGGACCATGTGACTCTTGCCTTCACAGACCAGGCCCTGGGCTTCAGTCCCTGTGTATCTCAGCAGGTCTGATTGTCTCCTGCACCTACAGGGCTGTTCACTCTGGGGCAAAGGCAGTAGGATCCAGTGATCAAACAGTTTCCGAGAGCAAAGTATTATTCATTGAGCATAAAAACATTTCAGAGAAAGCAGAAGTTACAAGCAATAAAGCCGACTGTATGCATGCCTGCCCTTCCCTAAGGGTTAGCATTCCCTGGGCTGGGGATGGCTCTATGGCTAAGACACTGTCCTTAGAGGGTCAGCCTGTGCCCTAGCTAGCTTCTGACAAGTAAACCCTTCGCTCCCTGAGAAGGGCTTTACAACTGGTTAGTGGTTCTTTTGATCTCCAGGCACTCAGCTCTGGCAAAACTAGGTTTTCACCCTGTTGGAAACAGGAGACAGGATTCTTGAAGCTAACAGGTTGACCCATTGTCTTTCAAGTGTATACTGGGGTCCTTATCTAGATATATTGTGTTGCTTTCCTGTTTGCTCTTCCTGCAGCTATACATTCATACAGGAAATTCTAATAACCCACCATAGGAATACAATAACTTTACCTCACTCACCAGAACACTCACAATATTCATTCCATTATTATATATAAGTCTTCAGAGATTAATACATAACAATTCCCTGTACATCACACATACGTCTAGGAACAAAGAAAGCAGGCCATATTTACACAATGGGAGACTCTCATGGGAAGCCATGCCTCTGAAAAAGACTTGGGGTCACGATAGATAATCAGCTGAACAGGAGCTCCCAATGTGATGCTGTTGCCAAAAGGGCTAATGTGAACCTTGGATGCATAAACAGGAATCTTCAGTAGGAGCAGAGAGGTTATTTTACCTCTGTGTTTGACACTGATGCACCTGCTGCTGGAATGTTGTGTCCAGTTCTGGTGTCCACGATTCAAGAAGAATGTTTATAAATTGGAAAGGGTTCACAGAAGAGCCACAACAATGATCAAAGGACTGGAAAATCTGCTTATAGAAATAGATTCAAGGAGCTCAATCTATTTAATTTAACAAAGAGAAGGTTAAGGGGTTATTTGATCACAGACTGTAAGTACCTACATGGGGAACAGAATTTGATAATAAAGGGCTCTTCAAATTGGCAGATAAAGGTATGTAACACATAACACAAGAACCCGGGATCATTCGATGAAATTAATACGCAGCAGGTCTAAAACAAGCATAGAGAAGTACTTCTTCACACAACGCACAGTAAACCTATGGAACTCATTGCCAGGGGATGTTGTGAAGGCCAAAAGTATAACTGAGTTCAAAAACAAACTAGATAATATCATCATCAATGGAGTGTTGGTGCCTGCTGTTATTTTGGGGGGATCCTGGTTACTTGCTGCTACCATGGCTCATGAAAGCATACCCAGCAACAAAGGACCTGGCAGGTTCAATTCAGTTACATGCTCAGCAGGTGCAGGGTGACTGTGGAGTGTGCTTACAGAACAGTTTGGATGCCAGGGTTGCCAACTCTGTTTGTATGATTGTGGCCTGCTGTGCCCTCCACAACATCTGTGAGGCTAAAAGCGAACATTTTCATATGGAGTGGACGCAAGACAATGCTGGTTTGCAGGCCAAGTACATACAACCAGAAAGTGCCCCTGTGCTTTCTGAGGCTGCTTCCTAGGGTGCAAGGGAAATAAGGGATGCACTGTGTGCCCACATGTTTGCAATACAGGGTAAGTTAATGACATTTGATGATATAATGGGATCCAGAACTGTTTTGACTGTTAATAAATGCCAGTTGTTCCATTTACATATTGCATCAATATATGCTTTAACTGGTACATGATTGACTCTCTAATGCTGGGGAGGGTGCATGCACCACACATCATGGGTTCAGGCGTGGATGACCAAGCAACGTGCACTGTGTTGGTGGATAGATGGCACAGGTGCTCAGGCACCTAAGTAGTGAACAGTGATGGATGCATGCACCACACACATGGTTGTGTAGCTGTCTGGTGACTTACAGGATCTCAGATGCAGCCGTATGTGTAATTTCCCTGAGTGTGAATCTACACCACTTTATTATGATCCCTCCAATGTCTCACTGTTCACTGCAGTAAAGCACAGGTGTGAAATACTTCCATCAGTGCCAAACTACAGCTTTAACGGCAAACAAACAAAGGGAAAACAAATACATAACTAAGTGTTCAGTAAAGCATAAGTGCAACATAACTTCCAGCTGTGGAAAAAACCCAAATAATAAATAACTAAGTGAGCAATATAAACATTCAACTGTGCACAACTTTTATAACAATCAAAGACAGGGAAAAAACTAATAATACAAATTTTTCAAAGGTTCAAAGTAAACTCCCAACAGTCACTATCAATGATGATACCCATTGTCTGTAGTGCTGTTTCTATTCTCTTTTCCTCCTGTTCACCTTGACCTCCTTCCACATGGTTGCACAAGGGTTCAGGTTTGTACAGGAATCAAATCGATGGAGTGGTCATGATTCTCCAGCATCTGCACAACAGCAAACTGAATTCAATCCAACAATCAACCAAAGCAGCAGTGTTTTCTCTCCCCTGGTTATCACATACCAATCAGCAGTCAGCACTGCATTCCAGCTTAAAACTTCCACCCCATCCCAGCTCTGACAAACACCGCAACTGACGTCTGGACCAGTGGATGGGCTTGTCACCAGGGTGGTTAATTACTGGAGAACTACACTATTATTGGATTCAGCTTCCCAAATTAACTCAATTCCTGGAGAACCCTGAGTGCTGAAGGGGAAGAGAATCCTTTCCACCGGAGTAAAGTAGGTGGCCATTAATAATTGGCCCAGGAGAAAAACAACAAGTTCAGCATATTAAAGAATACTTTGTAGCAACAATTATTTCTCATGCAGTTGCTCTGGGAGCAGACTTCAGAGCCCAGTACAAGAGCCTCTGAGGTACTAATGACTCAAATCTTGTCTTGGACAACATATTCTGTAGGATCTTGGTAGGTAGAGATGTGGATCCTGGGTTGGGGGGACATGTCTTGAAGCCTTAGAAGTGCCCTGCCATCCTAACAAGTGGACAGAGAATTTCTCCCTGTGGTGGTCTTGAGTAAATGTGTAGCCAAATTATTATGCACTAGTAGCTCTGACAGTAGATAATGGCTGCAATGGACCTGGACAAATGTTAAAGCTCTGAATTTTTAGGCCCATCTGCTACAGACAAGAGCTCTGTTTCAAGCAGAGTCATGGGAAGGGTTCTGGGGAAGAACAATACGTTTGTCTGATACAGCTGTTCAGCTGGTGAAAAACCAGAACCTGGGGACAATGTCATACAGATGCTGTCTCACATCCTCTGACAGAGGCAGAGGCTAAATGCTGCAAAGCAGCACAGAGAGCAAGATTCGGGGTAAACTTGATGGAAGACTTGGTGAAAGCGATGGAAGAAAGAAATTAGAACTGTTGCTTCTATAGCCTGGCACAGTGTGTAAGAGATAATAAACAGCTCAACTGTGTAGTTGAGAAGATAGAGTTGAGAGCAGTGTTAGATTGTCTTTAACTCAGGGAGTGTAAATACAGCACCCATCTCAGATAGCCCTGCCATATCTCAATGATAAGCTACTGTTATGAGCTGGGTGAAATGTTATGAAGGTTGATAGGTGTGTGAGTTCACCCTTCAGTTAACATAACTGTAAGCATAAGACCCACCTACACAAGGAATGTGCGAACCCAACCAGAAGTATTGTTTTGGGTTGTGTGTGTGTGTGTGAGAGAGAGAGAGAGAGAGAGAGAGAGAGAGAGGGCAGAACATAAAGAAACTGAGAACAGACAAGAAAGACTGGAGAGAGAGAGACAGCTGAAAGCATGAGCTGAAAGCGTGGTGGCTGACCCTGGAAGAAACTTGGAAGAGATTTTTGGGTCAGGGTGCCGACTGAAATGCCAGCTCTTGGTGCTGTGGGCAAAAGAAGCTGTTTCTTGCTATTTGATTCCTTCTGTGTTCAGAGGCACAGGACTTTGCAGATATTTGTAAATAAACACAATGGCATCAAAGAACACATCAGACACCATCAGTTTCCACTTCCAACTGGAATATCCCACAGAGCCCCCAACCTTGAGTAGTCACTCGGGTTGAAAGTGGCAACATTGTTGTTTGTTAAAGGATGGTTTTACTGAGCAATCTACTTTCTCCAAGCATCTCCAGCCATTGTAATGGTCAGAAAGTCTAATACAGACCTACGTATCTGAATTAACTATAGGAGACTTAATAGCCAGACAGCTTTATAGTCACTAACTTCCTACTGTAGCTTCCTAGCACACCTGGGTAAGGTGGAAAGAGTACTTTATTTTAGTAGTTTATATGGCATCCACCTACCATCATGCTGCAGTGGAAAAAGAAGACCGACGGGAAATTGCTTTTGTCACCTGGGAATGTTAGAGTATCAGAGAACTTGGGCTCCCTCAGAGCCTTGGATGGGCGTTCTATCTATAGAACAGCTGCTGGGTGGTCCCACCACATCAGCAACCTAGGGACTCCCTGCTGATTTCCCTTTGACTGAGTTTCTAGTGGTCTTTATCTCCATATTGCCTGCAAATGTCTTTTGACCTGAAAGCCTCTTGGGGGGAAGTAAGTAGTCTCCCCCATCTGATCCCAGATATAACATGAATAGTTTCCCTAAGTGTTTCCTCCAGGTTTTAACCACTTCACCAGCATTCCCTGCTGCCGTTGGTATCAGCAGCTTTTAAGGTAACAGCAGTTTCTACTCCCACATTTACAATCCTGTGGAAGGTTCGCCCATTGTGGACTAGCTTCTGATAACTTTACTCTTTCTAAAGTACTGCCCTCACTGGGGCTACTTGTGGAAAAAGATGTTACCCAGCATGAGTAAGGGCATCAGAATCAGCCCTCTGTGAACTTCCTTCACTCCGAGATCAGTTATAATAAGGGCCCCCTTCCTAAATTGACGAGGGGAGTGCAGCAGCTTCTGCTTCCCTTGGATCATCTCCTATTTGGGGCAAAGGCAGGAAAAGCTCTGTAAGGCTCTGGCTACACTGGGAAGCTTACAAAAAGTCCCACAGACCCTAACATTGGTTCAAATGAACTGTCATTAAGCCAGTGGGAGTCACAGTGAAGACAATTCTCTGGCAGCCAGACTTGTGTTACCACCACTTTAGTTACTCCTACTTAGGGTGACACAGACAGCAAATGTGAAAAATCGGGATGGGGGTGGGGGTAATAGGAGCCTATATAAGAAAAAGACCCAAAAATCGGGACTGTCCATATAAAATTGGGACAGCTGCTCACCCTACTCCTACTGAACAGAAAGTCAGAAAGCAAGGGGAAAAAGGGGTCCAGCCACCAGAGCCTCATCAGCCCTAGGATCCTCAATGGCTTGAGCACAGCTTCAGTTGAACCAGTTTTAGTTCAGTCCCATTACAGAGAGTTCTTGGAACGGGGTCTGTATTTTCCCAAAGTTCAGAGGGATTCATATCGGGCATTCTGGTTCAGGCTTCTCTTTAAGAGAAAATCAGTAGCACATCAGACTGTGTACAGAGGGTTTAGGTCACCGAGTGGCAGCCTCACCCCAGGCCAAGCTGTCCCGATTGTAGGTAATGTTTAACAGGAATCCCTTTTAAACACTTGTAATCTGACCCTGGATCCAAATCACCCAGTTCCCCCTCTATAAAGATCTTGGATTTTAAACTTATTATATTTAAATCTGTTTAAAACAATAGTTTTGTTTCAGTGCTTTGACACTGACCCAGCAACATGAACTTCCCGGTGAAACCAAACTACAAAAAGTCTGAATTTCTACTCATTTGGGCCTGATTTTGCTATGCTTCCTAACCTTGAGTAGTACTTTATGCCAGTGAAATCAACGGAATTATCCCTCATCATGAGCAATGGGATCAGGACATGTTGCTTTCCAACTACAAGAATAAAACCATCATCCAGTGAGAGCAGAGGCTGGGACAGCATCAACCCCCTTTATCAGCATATACTAAAACATCACCGAAAACTGAGCAGAACCTCCCAAGGTTTCCAGTGAAACTCTGAGACGCTAACCAGATTTTGTACTGCTTCTGGATTAGCTGGTACATTAATTATTTTCTAAAAACATTCCCTGTGGGATTTTCAGCTTGCAAATGCTGCTGTCTGCCATGCTGTCAATATTAGCAGGGCATGCCTGGAGAGATTTCTTTGCCCTGCAGGTCCCCTATGGAGAGTGTGAAGAGGAATGCACAGCCTCAGATTGCAGCAGCATTTCTGCTGCTCTCCTTGTAAAATTAGAGCTACCAGGAATCTTGGCATAAGACAAGCAAAAATGCTGGCATGATAATCCTGCCGGCAAAACGTCTCTTCCCTACACTTCTGCTAAGACACTGCTGGGCACTGGACCCTGGAGGTGGTAAGAATACATTTTCCATACTAAAAGGCTCTATTTGTGCTGCTGAGATGTCCTGAGACAGATTAAATCATATAAAAAGAGTTCTCTGTGTATTCCATGCAGCACTAACCTATTCCATCTGCTGCCAGAATACTGTATTTTCTAGTTAAGAAATGTCCTCAGGGGGTCTGATCTCCCATTATAAGTAGAGTCCCATGCTGGTGGGGTGAGAGCAGAGCTGGAAACATTAACTGATTTCAGAAGACAACAAATTGATGCTCATAACTGACAAGAGACTTCAACTAATCGTCCTGACTGAAGGGCAATTTGGGCCAGCCACTGCTCTGGCTTATAGCACATGAAAGCTAAGGGTTCTGAGGCTAAATGTAATCCCATGGAGTGTTTACCTGTTGAACCCTTGCTTGTGTCAAATGGGCTGGGCATGCAGGGGGCTGACATGGCCGCCTTCTCTTCTAATTCTGTCCCTAGCCCTGCGGTCTCCCAGGAAAGGGCCGTGAGCCTCTGCCTTGGCCCCACAGCCAGGCAGATGAGGGATTTTCATGTGAGTGATGTCTTCTGTTTCCAGTTATGACATCTGAGAGGTTTCCCTCTGGAAGCAATAGAGTGGGAGACAGTGAAACGCCAGGAGGGGCCCAGTGGCAACTTTCTGAACAGGTTAAAAACCCGGCTGACATGGATTTTAGGGTAGGCAGCTCTTGATCCTGCATCAGAGTTTCCTGTTCAATCAAACTTCTCCTATCTCTATAGTAAATACCAGAGAAAGCTATCTGGGCAGCAAGTCCTAGCAAAAGAGGATGAAGTTCCAAAATGCCCTTCCCATCACACAGCAGAACAGCTGATAGGCTCCAGTTACAGAACAGGTGAGTGAGAAGCCTATGGGTAGGAGAGGGAGTGCAGACAAGGAGGAGAAGGAGGAAGGAGAGGGACAGTGAAGTGACAAGGAGAGTAAAGGAGGCTAGGAGTCTAATATTAGCAACAGCAGGTGCTGGCAACTGGCTTCTAGAAAAAGAGTGAGTAGGTGACATGTTCCTTCCCTGACACTCCATCTGGGACAGAAGGAAAGCTTAATTCAGCTTTGATGTCTGACTGTGGATGCTGTTAATGGATGGTATACCTACACTGTAACTTATCCAGTCCTTTAACATACACTTGGCCATACTGAATCATAGAGGGAAAATACCTGTTATACTACGCAGGCCACTTCCGAAGTGGCAGAGTAGATTGGTCCCAATAGTATATTTTCTAATGTTTGCTGCAGTCTAGTTTTTACAGTTGCAAGCAATGGGGCCCCTATCACTTCCCTGGGAGACTCATCCACAGCCTCATACTTCACGCTGATAGGCAGCATCTCCTGGTATTCAGCTTAGATGTTTCCTTATTTAACTTCACATCATTATACTCATTGTATCAGCAAAGAATTTAATGCCCACGCCACTTAGTCATCACTTTGCCAAGCTGGACACATTTCTCTCTTTCCCTCTAAATGAGTCCCTCTGGCTTTGCTCTCTTCAGAATTCCCTCCAGTTTGTCACAATCTTTCTGGAAGGCTGTGCCTAGTACCGAGTTTAATATTCCATTTGAGACCACACCAAAGTTGCATTGTGAAGGACTCAGAGCCTCCCAATTCATGAATCATGTTTCATAGATTCATAGTTTCCAAGGCCAGAAGGAACCATTGTGATTATCTAGTCTGACTCCCTACAGGCCATAGAACTTCCCCAAAATAATTCCTTTTTGAAGTAGAGCAGATCTTTTCGAAAAATATCTAATCTTGATTGAAAAATTGCCAGTAATGGAAAATCCACCTGAGCCCTTGGTAAGTTGTTCCACTGTTTTATTGGCAGGATGCAGCTCATCTTGGAGCTACAAAATGAAACTTAGGTATTGGGTGCTGTATACCCAGCTTTAACCCCTTGAATGCAAAGAGAAAGTACACATTCAGAAACCACATTTGTTTCCAAATGCACCACTCATCTGAAGGCAGGATATGAATCCAGACATCATGGTGATGGGCACAAAATAAAGGGTCAGAGAGACAGTATAGCCAAAGACCCAGATGGATCCACTTGCCCAGATGTACAGGACCCCATGGGCAGATGTTCCTAAAGATTCCTCTAAGTTACTGGGCTCTCTCAGTTACACATTTTGCCCTTCAACTTTGCCCATTGGGGATGTGATTCAGTAATCTCTTCTTATACTGAATAGCATTTACTCACACCAATAACCCTATTGACTTCAAAGGGACTACTCACATGTGTAAATGCTACCAAATATGCGTAGGGACAGCTCTAAAGTCAGACTTCAACAGCTTGACAAGCCTTTCTTTCTTTCTTTCTTTCTTTCTTTCTTTCTTTCTTTCTTTCTTTCTTTCTTTCTTTTTCTTTTATGCATAAGAGAGAAACCAGCTCTTGCAGCAGGCAGGTTTGCTGAGGTACTAGCACACTGTTTAGGCAGTGGATGGAGAACTGAGTCATTGAATTTGGCTTTGTAGACTGGAAGCCTCTGAAGGAGAATGTCTTTCTGCAGCCCAGGGGCATTTTGTGAAATTCTTGTGATATTAGTGGGAACGATGCTTTGGTGCATCAGTAAATACACACCACTCTCTCTCGTTGACACTGGTTAAAAGCTTCTGTAGTGCAAATGATGCAGTAGCTTTGGGTGCAGCACATTAGCTGCATCTATTTTAAACCTTCTCCCAGTGATGTTCCTTTATGGCCATTATGGACCAATGTTTTCTCAAGCTCAGTTACCTTTGCATCAGCACTTACCAGCTGACGCACAGCCTCAGTCCAGAAATAGTGTGTTGATGCAAAGTGACTCTTGTCCTCCATGTATGGCAGCAAATCACAAACTGAGGAGAAATTAATTTTCCATTCCCCTCTCATTAATGTTCCACTTTGATCCTGATAATCCATCATGCGTTATGAGATCCTCCATTCAATGGCACAACCAGCTCAGCACAGCAAAACACATGGGACTAGTGTGAATTTTCTAAAGGTGACATTTAGCGTAAAATATCTTGACTGAGATTTTTAGCTAAAGTTAGTGAAACTAGAACGTTTATATTTTCCAAGTTAAAAATTTGAATGAATTTCTTCTAAAACAATCACATTCTGAAAAATAAAGGAGGCTACATTTTTCCAAGCCAGATTTCAAGATCATTTAAAACTGAAGTCACATATCTGTCAGTTCATCAACTCCAGTTGGTCACTGAAACTTTATCCAAAGTTAATATGAATTAATTTGTCTTAAAATATATTCTGCAAACTGTAATCAGTATCTTTTGTATTCAACTAATTAAATAAATATACCCCTGAAATGAGAACTATTTCGTCACTAGGAATTTTTACCGATTCACAACAGCAACACATACAGAACACTCCAAGATTAACATTCCTTGGGAACAAAACGTCCCTATTATTTGGGATTATCAGGCACAGTGAGACATTTACAGCCTCCCACAAACAGGAACACTGGTACCATTCAGGACTGAGATCTTCTGTCAAATATTGTCACCGGTGTCTAAATAGATGTGAACTTCATCATTGCCTTCTTTTTGCTATGTTTTTCCTTAGACAAAAAGCAAACCTGTACATTCCAAGAGATTAGTCTTATTTTAGATTCAGGGGAAACAACAAAGCAAGAAAAAACTTGTATAAAGTCTCTGTGAGAGAGCACAGTGTGACTTACTCTGTTATAGCAACCATCTTAAACAGACTCAGTGGGTAGTGTCCCTACAGACCGGCTAGTGTGTCTACTTTATACTTAAAGTGAAGTTCATAGAAAATAGCCTTATAGTTAAACAACTAAACACACCAGGCATCACAACAAGTTCAGTAGCAGCCGTACAAATTTCACAGCTAGACATGAAAGCTAAATCTAATGTAATTTCAAGATATGGAAAACATGTCTTACAATAAGAAGCTAAAAAAATGTAATCCATTTAGTTGATAAAAGAATGTGAATGTAATTAACCATCAAACAGACTATCAAGGGAAGTGGTAAATTCTCCTGTTACTTGGAGTCAGCATTAATACAAGTAAGGGGTATTTTTATAATACAATTTGATTTGTATTTTGAGTAATTGGCCTGGTATCTCTTGAATAAATACATTAGCAATGCTAGGTGCAATATCCTCCTTGCCATTGTAAGCTGGGGGGCGGAGGGGGATCTCCACATTAAAAAAAATTACTAAAGTGGAGCATGATTCAGAAAAGGTTGAGAACTCCTGAATTAGAGCAGATTGTTTAGAACAAGAGCCAATATTGGTTTAAAAGTTGCACTAATGAAGAATCCACCATGACCCTTGTTCTCAGAGACTGCCTACTCGATCAGGTCCCCTTCAGAATCTAGAGAGCTAGAGAAGGAGGAGGTGGCACCAGCCACCCTCTAACTTTTAGCCCAGCAGTTAGAGTACTCACTGGGGATATGGGGGACCTGTGTTCAGTGACCCAGAAAGGGAGAAAGGATTAGAACAGGGGTCACCTGCATCTCTCAGGTGAGTAGCTCGAACCACTGAGCTGTGGGGCACTCTGACATGGGAGCTCCCTCAACCCCTCCTATTGAAGTGATTCCACTGTGGATAAATGATAGAAGCATCACTGGGCCAGTAAAGGGGGAAATAACTCTGTAGCCTGGTGGTTAGGGCCCTCAAGTAGGAGGTGGGGGACCAACAGGCCAGTCCGTTGTGTTAGGGGGCTTATTCCTTCATCCACTTACTTCCCTGGTCCTTCTCGCATGAACAGAGAGCAACAATACCCGAAGTCCAAAGGTGCAAACAATTCGATGTTTATTGGGGTGAACTTCCAGCAAGCATGATTCCAGTTTCCTTCCTTAGTGTCCCCCTTCCCAGCTCTGACACCACAGAGCCTTACACCTGTGTCCCTGTTCCCATTCCTGCCCTTAGCCAAACATGATTCCAATTTCACCACCCCTATTCCCTGTTCCCATTTCCCCCTTTAGCAAAACATGATTCCAATTTCCCCACCCCTATTCCCTGTTCCCATTTCCCCCTTTAGCAAAACATGATTCCAATTTCCCCACCCCCCATTCCCTGTTCCCATCTCCCCCACCCACACACCCACCCACTCACTTCCTGATTGACTGCAGACTATATAGTGAAACTTGAGTTCTGCTTAGCTATACCTTAACCAATCATTTTCCTGAAATTTAACTAACCAATCCTAACATATTGTAACATAATTATGTAACCAATTATATCCCATCACCTTAATTAGTTTACACCCAGCAAAATTAATTATACAGCAGACAGGAACAATCACAGAACCAGACAGAGATTATACAGACAAACAATAGCAAAGTGGGAACTATAATGACAAAACAATACAGAAGTGAGGATTTCACATCGCAGCTATTGATAAGTGAGTTCTTGCCAGACAGGATGCTATCAAACTAAGTTTCCTTTTACATTTTCTAGGCACTTCCCTTTCTCTGGAGGCGATAGGGACTATCAGGACAGGATTGTATTCCTAACAGCCCAATAGCACCTTCTTTCAATGTGACTAGTTTGAAATGTGAGGATGTGATCGTTCGCTTCCCAGCTAATGGCTGCCTCTGTTGCTTAGTCAAAGGCCTTAGCCTAAGAACAGGGCCTCAGACTGTCACAGTAAGAGAAGGACCTTACACTGGCAGACAGTGATTTTGATTCTTTCTTTTATATCTCTATAACTAGCCAAGCGATAAGAATACACCTAAATTCTTAGAGTACAGGCCTTTACCGACAGGCCTGAATATCTATATCCTAACATGTTGCTCCACCGATTCTTTGATTGTTTATCCCCAGTGGAACTGCTTCAACAGGAGAGATTGCTATCTCGTAGCTCCGTGGTTAGCGCACGCTCCTCTGAGCCCCTGTTCCAATCCTTTCTCTCCTTCAGCAGCAGCGGGAATTGAACCTAGGTTTCCTAGGCGCCAGGTGAGCATGCTAACCACTGAGTCAAATGTTATAAAGTGGTTCCTCCTCCAGACATTTTGTGTGGAGCTAGGCACCTCCCTAGCTTAGTCTCACAGCCTAAGCTGCCTGACTCCAAGAGAGTCATTCTCATTTGCAAATCACTAGCAGACATTGGCACCTCCCTGCAGCCTGGCCTCCATGAGAGGCAGGGCTTAGCACACACCTTTCTCATCGGCATCTCCTATTGGCTAGCCTAGGCAGCTCCCTGCCTGGTGCAGCTGTTGTGAAAGGCAATCTAAGGCACCCTGTCTCTCCCCACACATTGCATAGGGAACCCAGGCTTCTAACTCGGGCTTTGTGAATTGCAGTGAATTACTGTGATTTTTTAGGTGCCTAAAAGTTAGGTGCTGCAATGCTGAGTGTCACAACGCTAACTAAAGCCATTGCAAAAGGCCTTATGTATCTGTCAGAGAAACTGCAGACCCAGGGTGCAACATCTCTTTGCACTTCCACTGCTCACTGAAGGCCACCAACCAAGGGATAAAAAGTACAGACTAATCTAGGCTTTGACCAACATAGCAGATCCTTATGGGGATATCACCACCCAGCACAAGTCAACAGGGAAACATTTTCTTGATGAAGAGAACGGTCTGCATGAGATGACTTAGGGCAAAAAGAATGGGGAGCACAAACCCATTGCATCTATCTTCAGGGTTTTGAACTCCCACCCCGCACTGTCGCATCTGAGAACCTTCCACATAAAATCAATTAGCAATAGTGAACTCCTTCATGAACTTAATAGTCTTTGTCTCTTCTCTCTTCATGGAATGAAAACTCTGCTTGTGCTAGGGTTATGGTTTTCTCTGGCTGGTTGTTTGGATAGTGTTCTGGGGGAGATTTTTTGTGGGGGGTCAGGTTTTTGTGAGGAACAAAGGTGTTAGTGTTGTGAGTGTAATTTTTGTTCTGGTGGAAAAGCTTTGTCAAAGAAGGCTTTGTGACCTTCAGCAATATCTGGTTCTCATTGGAAGCCCTGTTGAGGGTTCACGAGTTATTCCAAACCTACATCTTGGAAATTTGTTTTTTCCCCCTGCTGATACTCACACCTTCTTGTCAACTGTTTGAAATGGGCCACCTTGATTACATTGGCCTCATTAGCACTAAAAAAGTGATTTTTGTTCCCTTTGTATTCACCCCTTCTTGTCAACTGTTGAGAATAGCCCATTTCCACCTTAATTGAATTGGCTCGTTAGCACTGACCCCCCACTTAGTAAGGCAATTCCCATCTTTTCATGTGCTGTGTATTTATACCTGCCTCTGTATCTTCCACTCCATGCATCTGATGAAGTGGGTTTTAGCCCACAAAGGCTTATGCCCAAATAAATTTGTTAGTCTCTAAGGTGCCACAAGGACTCCTCATTGTTTTAACTGTAGTCTGTAACCTATCATTTAAATCAGCTTCTGTACCAAATGACTGGCGGATAGCTAATGTGATGCCAATTTTTAAAAAGGGCGCCAGAAGTGATCATGGCAATTACAGGCCAGTAAGCTTGATTTCATTACCGGGAAAACTGGTTGAAACTATAGTAAAAAGAACAAAATTGTCAGACACATAGATGAACATAACTTGTTGGGAACATAACTTATTTTTGTAAAGGGAAATCATGCCTCATTAATCTATTATAATTATGTGAGGGGGTCAGCAAGCATGTGGACAAGGGGGATCCAGTGGATATAAATGGTCAGTTTACAAAATGGAGAGAGATAAATAGTGCCCCAGGAGTCTCTATGGGCCTCCCAATGTTCCTGTTTACCAGGCATGATCTTAACACAGTTCTTTATCAGGAGGCTTTTTTGTTTGGACTAATTCAGTCTATCTCCCTTTAGTACCTTTTCCCATCACCATTTGTTGTTATAGGTTATTGTGACACTTTATGGACTGTCCCTCAGTTTCACAGTTGAGCTCACAAGTAGGGTAAATTTGTAGGCCCAATTATCACAACAGGATGCTCACAGGACATGTGTGTCTTTCCCAACTCTTCCAGCTCTCAGAGTCTATTGCTGTCTAAAGCACACCTAACAGGGCTGGCTTAGAATGGCCAAGCTTGTCTCCGTACGAATATATATCAGTATGTCTCCTGAAGATTGGCGCATTGGCATTTTGCGTCAATGGCAAATAAACTATTCCTTAGAGAGTTTTTAATGTAGATTCACTAGGATGAAGCACATAACAAACCTACGTCAAGTATTTGCTTTTCCTGTTCCTTAAAACCCCTCATCTTCTGGACTCATGACTAAGGCTACGATTTTGTCACAGAGGTCGTGGAAGTCACAGAATCTGTGACTTGCAGCTACCTCCGTGACTTCAGTCGGCAATGGCTGGGAGCTGCGGGGTCCCCCCACCGCCCAGGTCTTTGTGGGTGGCAGGGGAACCCCGCAACTCCCAGCCAATGTGGGAGGCCCTTGGGAGCTCTGAGCCACCGCGGGTGGCGTGGGGACCCCAGGGCTCCAAGCCACCGTGGGCAGCATGGGCACCCTGCAGCTCTCCATTTTGTTACAGATATTTTTAGTAAAAGTCACAGACAGGTCACTGGCTTCCGTGAATTTTTCTTTATTGCCCTTGACCTTTCTGTGACTTTTACTAAAAATATCCATGACAGAATAGCCTAACTCATGACGAGAACTGGTCAGAATCCTTTTTGTCACAATGTTTTCTCAGTTAAATTGCTATTTTCATTGAAATTGAAATATTTCCAATAACACATTCATTCTGATGAAAATTTCCACAAAAATATTTTGAAATTACTTTGTTTCAGAAATTCCAGTTTGTGGGAAATTTTGAATATTTGTTTTGTTCACAATGAACAGAAAGTCAGGAATGGTGAAATTTCCTGCACATTGAAAACTACACATTTCAACCAGCCCTACTCATACCAACTCACCAGTACCCCTTAGAGGAGAAAGGGGTAAAATACATCTCTCTGCAGGGAGCTAGGTGGGAGTAAGGGGGTAAAGCACTGCAATGGGAGGGCTCTTACATTATGGCAGCCCTACCTTGGACTTTGAGACTGTTCTGTAAGAATATGTAATGACCACCATGAAGTCCCAGCAGTGCTTGGTAGTTCACAGGCCCGGCACCTCTGGGCTAGCTGCTTCATTTATGAAAGTAAAAAAATTGCTTGTGCCCCGGCACCTCTTTCATTATAAATTAAGCACTGAGTTCCAGATAGCCCTTGATTTGTTCATTGCTGTCACTCTCATCCTCCCACCCTCTGACATTGCCCCACTGTTCCATTGTTTGTTGTATCTTGGCTTAAATTAGACTGTAAGCGCTTTAGGGCAAGGCCTATGTCTTTCTCGGTGTTTGTCCCATTCCCAGCATCATGGTCCTGCTCCTGACTGGGGCCTGCAGATGGTACACAATACAAACAATCAATAATTGCATCAGGATTTCGTTCTTTAATGGAATGTGGCACAGATTGACTGTTTTCTTTTTTAACCTGCACTACTGTATTCCTAGTATCAGCAATACTCTCACCCATGAAAACCCTGTTAGAAATGCAGTTCTAGAGTGTCCGTAGGAAGCTCATGTATTAATTCCTGTCTTCAGTGCTTAAATAGAAAGGTCGAGGCTAGTGGCCACTACTAATCTTTGGGCAGAACTGCAGTATTTAGTGAGGTTTGCAGTAGAATTTCTGGTTAGACTGTGCGGCCCCTATTGGTAATGACAGTGAACATCAGAGGCTCAATTCCAATATGCTATAAATTGGTTTTCTTGGAAGAGGTTTGTTTGCTTGTACGTTTTTCCTGCTCCTAAGCGTTTATTTTCATGTATATTATGACAAAGTTTTCAGGAATAAAAATCATTTTACTAGTGTTTGAAAAACTCTTTTACTTGAATGATATAAAAATCACCCTCACCCTTCACTCGCACCTCTGTGCTGCCAGGGATGCTCTCGCCATTAGTCTGAGGGATTCTTGATGCCCCAAACCCCATTCTCAGGCAGGGGGATCTTTAGGAACCAGTAGTCTCCTCCGCAAACAATTTCCAATGCTGCAGAATTAGGAAATGCCATTTGTTCCTGGTGTATATGTTCTAAAAACCTAGTCCCCGTTGTTAGTTTGGTGCCAGGTTTTATCTCCTTTATGTGAATATTTCTAGGTAGTTTTCGACTCCAGATGGGTTATATTCCTATGTACTTGAAGACTTCTTTGTTCCAATCACAGCCCATGAGTTCCCAAATTCCGAAGAGTGGTGTCCTTGTCTTCATGTAGCCATGCATTTGGATCTGAATATTTTATAATCAGGAATTAAGCCAAATTCCTGTATTAAATTAAAAACAACCCCTCCCAAAGTAACAGACTCCATGCTAGGTTTCAGAGTAGCAGCCGTGTTAGTCTATATCCGCAAAAAGAAAAGGAGTACTTGTGGCACCTTAGAGACTAAATAATTTATTTGAGCATAAGCTTTTGTGAAGCTTATGCTCCACGAAAGCTTATGCTCAAATAAATTTGTTAGTCTCTAAGGTGCCACAAGTACTCCTTTTCTTTTTGCAGACTCCATGATATATCTATCGACCTGGTTAGCTGTCTTGTTAGCTGTCTCTCCATAAGTCCCTTATTACACTGGAATTTGTGGAAGCCTTTTACCGAAGAGTTTAATGAGTACCTCCTTGGCCAAGGGCTCAAATGATAACCACAAAGCAAATGTGGAGACCATAGGCAGCATGTATAATAGGCCAGGGGAGGCGGCAGCCGCCACCAGTGGACACTGGGTTGCAGGTGTTTGTCAGCTGGGAGTGGCCTGGGCTTCTGCTGGAGGAAGTTTTGGCTTATTATTATGCTACATGAAGGTTCCAGGGCAGCTGAGGAGGTGGTATCTGCTACTCAACTTTCTGGGTTCATTAGTAAGCTCCCTGGATTCCAGAAAGATTACTAATGAACCTGGAAAGCTGAGTAGCAGATACCGCCTCCTCAGCTGCCCAGAACCTGCATGGCACATATAAAAAGCTCAGTGTTCTTCAGGAAGAGCTTTTGCTTTTCTGGCTGGGTGGCTCAGGGTCTCAGGAGGGGAGGTGCAGCATGGTATGTTTCCCATTCGGGGGCTGGAGCCGGCCCAGAGCTTGGGCTAGCCAGCACAGCTGGGGTGGCTCATGCTGGCCCAGTGCTCAGGTCAGCCAGCGCGACGGTTCTGGTGGGTGGGGGCGGGGCCTCGGGCGGAAGGGCCGGGGACTAGCCTCCCCGAAGTGAAGGGTCCACACACCACCTGTGATGAAGCCTCTTTGTCTGATGCCCTTCAGAAAAGTCCAGCGGGGCTGAAGAGAAGGATTTCCTCTATTATATGAACTCATCTGTGAATCTAATGTACAGCTGCATTGCAAAACATTCCCTAGCTGTAAATGTCTTGAGATTGGTTTCAGTGCAGCTGGCTGTGGCTGTCGCTTCCCTGCTTGGGCTCACAAAGCATGCTGCAAGGACATCTGTCCTCTCCAGCATTTTTGTGTGGGAGGCAAGAACAGGGAAGAGTCTAGTGGGCTGGGGACTTGGGCTAGATCCACAAAAGCACTTAACTGCCTCTTTAGGTGCCTGGAGCCTGGGCTGCAGCCTGAGCCTAAATGTCTACACTGCAATTTCACAACTCCACAGCCGGAGCCCATGAGCTGACATGGGCTAGCCATGGGTGTCTAATTGCTGTAGAGACATACCCTAGAGGTAAAGGGCTTCTGTTGTCCACTGGGGCCTTCCTGTTCTGGTTACTAAATGGCCTTTGCATTTATATCACTTCCTTTGCCTTCTAACCTTGTCTCTCCATTCTTATCCAGTTTCCCAATGGACTTGAATCTTATGTTTGGTGACTTGTGTATCAGGGATTTTTCCCTTGTGTGCACTAGAGTTTTACATAGTTTCTGTATGAATGAAACCTAGCTCCTTTTCCTTATGCTTCTGTCCTTCCCAAGACAGAGTCGGCTCCATAGCTCTCTGGCGATTCACATCTGGCATAATATCCCGCTTCCATCTTGCTGAGATGCTGTGACTATGAGGAGACCTCTGGGGAACCCAGAGTGTTACACTGAGAGTTATAGACTCTTGGTTTTGGTGCGTTAGCTGATGTAACCCTCAACACCAGAATCTGAGAGGGTGTGTGTGTACTCAAAGACCATCCTCCCACTCAGTGTCTCTGGGCTGAGGTGGCCTCCTCTAGTCCCATATGTAAAATCTCTGACATTTCCCCCTGGCCCTGTAGAGGAATGTCCTGTTTCACAAAGAAACTGAGACACGTTCAATTAGTTAAGACCTATGGCCACAGCCTACCCTCGATCTCTGTGCCAAACTCCCATTGATTCAGTATCTAGCCCACAGACCTTAATGTGTCCCTTTTCATAGAATGAGTTGGAGGTCCATGCACTCACCACTCTGAGAGCAGAATTAGGTGAAGGGGAAAGGAAAAGAAAACTAAAACCTTGCTGTCAATCTTTCTGACCATGAGATGTCACTATCTAAAAATCAGTGTTTCTCAACACTCGGTCCAGGGACCAGCGCCAGTCCTTGAGATCTCCCTGACACAGTTTAGGAAGGCAGCAAGCTGGTCCCTGGTATCAAAAAGACTGAGAAACACTGGTCTTGATAATAGTCTTACCATAGTGCAAAGACTGGACTATATGACCTATCGAGGTCCCTTTTAGTCCTGCATTTCTATGATTTCTATGATCAGCTGTCACAAATATTTGGTTTCAGAGTAGCAGCCGTGTTAGTCTGTATCTGCAAAAAGAACAGGAGTACTTATGGCACTTTAGAGATTAACAAATTTATTAGAGCATAAGCTTTCGTGGGCTACAGCCCACTTCATCGGATGCATAGAATGGAACATATAGTAAGAAGATATATATATACGTACATACAGAGAAGGTGGAAGTTGCCATACACACTGTAAGAGGCTAATTAATTAAGATGAGCTATTATCAGCAGGAGAAAAAAACTTTTGTAGTGATAATCAAGATGACCCATTTAGACAGTTGACAAGAAGGTGTGAGGATACTTAACATGGGGAAATAGATTTAATATGTGTAATGACCCAGCCACACTCAGTCTTCTTACTATATGTTCCATTCTATGAATCCAATGAAGTGGGCTGTAGCCCATGAAAGCTTATGCTCTAATAAATTTGTTATTCTCTAAGGTGCCACAAGTACTCCTGTTCTTTTTACAAATATTTGGGTATCTCTTCTCTCCTTGAAGTGAATACACAGCTCTCAGGTTTGTAAGCACATGGAAGAGAGCATGGATAGCATCCTTGCCAGATTCTGCACTGACAGTGGGTGTCATTCCTTTGACTTCAGAGGGGTCACTCCTGATTTACAGTTAGGGGAGTGCGAGTACAACCAGGCCTGTTGCTAATTTACACCATCATTTCAGCTGGGGAAGGAACTGTTAACTTGTAAATCTTTCTGAGATAAGAATAGAATCTGCCATTTAAGGGCATGACACAGTTGCCAACGTCTTGACATCATGGTACATTTCAGTGTGATACAGGAGGCAATCTAGCCCCTGCGGAATGTCTTCCATGTTTATTAGGAGAACAGTGTCACCAGCACAAGCTGATGTGAGCCAGCTCGGGAGTCTTGTAAGGGACAGTTATTTTTAGCCCTCAAGGCAGCCCTTTGCAGAGTCTGAGAACACAGGCCAGACACCCCTCCGAGCACAGTGACCTCCCTTCATCATTGTTCAGCCATTCCCAACATGCTCCTTTTTGCACAGAACTGATCATGGCTTTGTAAAGCAAGTTAAGAATGGCACAAACATTGTTGATAACGAGTCTGCAACGGAGCCCCAAGGAAGCACAGTGCCCTGCCCCAACCAGCCAGCAGGGAGCAAAGCAGGCCCTGATTTGGCTTCCCTTCTAGGTGTATGGCTAGCAGGGTTAGAAGATGTGCTGGTCAGCAGAGTCCTCCCACTGCTGCAGGAGTTAGAGGCTATTATATAAGTCTCTGAATTTGTATGGACGTCAAAGCCTCAAGTCCACAAGACTTTGATTGTGCTGCAGGCAGATGCTGACTGATTATGTCTTCCCAGCTCTGGGATCAGGGATTCTTAGCTACTTTTTTGCTCCCTTTGTTACATCACAACAAAACCTCTGGAACTATGATATAACTAGTGGCCATATTATTTAATGTATTAGGAACACAATGTAAATGTAGGTCACATTCTGGAACTAAACTATCCCAAAAAATAGAGATGGAAAAGATCTGCTAGGTCAGCTAGTCCCTCCTCCTGCCACCTATTATACTTTTGCGAGCTCTTTCTCCATTCATCATTCAAATAGCCCCAGGCTGTCCAGCACTTCTGCTGGGAGACTATTGCATAATCTGATATAGCGCCACTTATATGGAACCCACAAAGAAAAAGAGAGCTAAGCACTGGAACACCTGCTGAATTCCCCACAGGACCCTGACTTTGAGAGACAGTAAGCACAGGCACAGGCATTAGAAACCATTTAAAATAATTATTTATAGGCCCTGTAATAAAGTCCTTTAGCTGCTGCCAACTTTGCCATAGATGCTTGAGACTACATCATTCTGGAACAGCTCTGAAAGCAGCACGGCATGGTCCCCATGCCCCCAGGGAATTGCATTACCTATGTCAGGGGTGCAATTTGCAAAGTTTCCGTCTTTAAATGATTATTGTATACATTACAGTCTGTCTCTCAAATGAAAACTCTGCAACTTGCCTGGGGCCTGAGGGCCAATTCAGCTCAGCTCATCTGAGTTATTAGGCCTCTGCTAGCTCAGTGTGATGATGCATCTTCAGGCATCTACAGTAAAACTTTCACCAGGCAGAAGACTGTGTAGGATTTATAAAGCATTATTTAAAAGACTCACTAAAGCGTGTTCCGGTGCCTAATGGTCCTGGCAGCCTGGCTAGCAACTGTTCCTGTGTTTCGCTCTATTGTGACTTTTCCTTGGCCCGTCGCCTCCAACAGCAGCCCTTTCTCATCTGTGTATAGTTGGGCTTCTGACACACAGGGGCTCTGTGACAGAGGTATGCTTAATAAACTGCAACACAAATGCACACAGTAAATTTAAGGCCAACTCCCATGGGGCTTATTTGGGATTGTGGATCTTTCTGACCATGGTACCAGATTTCTCATGTGTTTTCTAATTTTATTCTTACTGATAGACTCATAGAATCATAGAAGATTAGGGTTGGAAGAGACCTCAGGAGGTCATCTAGTCCAACCCCCTGCTCAAGGCAGGACCAACCCCAACTAAATCATCCCAGCCAGGGCTTTGTCAAGCCAGGCCTTAAAAACCTCTAAGGATGGAGATTCCATTACTTCCCTGGGTAACCCATTCCAGTGCTTCACCACCCTCCTAGTGAAATACTTTTTCCTAATATCCAACCTAGACCTCCCCCACTGCAACTTGAGACCATTGCTCCTTGTTCTGTCATCTGCTACCACTGAGAACAGCCTAGCTCCATCCTCTTTGGAACCCCCCTTCAGGTAGTTGAAGGCCGCTATCAAATCCCACCTCACTCTTCTCTTTTGCAGACTAAATAACCCCAGTCAGCCTCTCCTCATAAGTCATGTGCCCCAGTCCCCTAATCATTTTCGTTGCCCTTCGCTGAGCTGTCTCCAATTTGCTCACATCCTTTCTGTAGTGGGGGGCCCAAAACTGGATGCAATACTCCAGATGTGACCTCACCAGTGCCGAATAGAGGGGAATAATCACTTCCCTCGATCTGCTGGCAATGCTCCTACTAATGCAGCCCAATATGTCATCAGCCTTCTTGGCAACAAGGGCACACTGCTGACTCATATCCAGCTTCTCATCCATTGTAATCCACAGGTCCTTTTCTGCAGAACTGCTGCTTAGTCAGTCGGTCCCCAGCCTGTAGCAGTGCATGGGATTCTTCCTTCCTAAGTGCAGGACTCTGCACTTGTCCTTGTTGAATCGCATCAGATTTCTTTTAGCCCAATCCTCCAATTTTTCTAGGTCACTCTGGTCCCTATTCCTACCCTCCAGTGGATCTAACTCTCCCCCCAGATTAGTGTCATCTGCAAACATGCTGCGGGTGCAATCCATCCCCTCATCCAGATCATTAATGAAGATGTTGAACAAAACTGGCCCCAGAACCAACCCCTGGGGCACTCCACTTGATACTGGCTGCCAAGTAGACACTGAGCCATTGCTCACTACCCATTAAGCCAAACAATCTAGCCAGTTTTTTATCCACCTAATAGTCCATTCATCCAATCTATACTTTTTTAACTTGCTGGCAAGAATACTGTGGGAGACTGTATCAAAGCTTTGCTAAAGTCAAGATATATCATGTCCACCACTTTCGCCATATCCACAGAGCCAGTTATCTCATCATAGAAGGCAATCAGGTTGGTCAGGCATGACTTGCCTTTGGTGAATTCATGTTGACTGTTCCTGATCACCTTCCTCTCCTCCAAGTGCTTCAAAATGGATTCCTTGAGAACCTGCTCCATGATTTTTCCGGGGACTGAGGTCAGGTCTGTAGTTCCCCGGATTCTCCTTCTTCCCTTTTTAAAGATGGGCATTCTTTTTGACTTTTTGCAATCTTTCACCACTCAGGGCTGCTCACCTCCTCCCCATACTGCGCTGCCCAGTGTAGCAGTCTCGGAGCTGACCGTGTCTGTGAAGACCAAGACAAAAAAAGCATTGAGTACTTCAGCTTTTTCCACATCATCTGTCACTAAGTTGCCTCCCCCATTCAGTAAGGGTCCCACACTTTCCCTGACCTTCTTCTTGTTGCTAACATACCTGTTGAAACCCTTCTTGTTACCCTTCACATTCCTTGCTAGCTGCAACTCCAATTGTGCTTTGGCCTTCCTGATTACACCCTTGCATGCTCGAGCAATATTTTTATTTTCCTCCCTAGTCATCTGTCCATGTTTCCATTTCTTTAAGCTTCCTTTTTGTATTTAAGCTCACCAAGGATTTCTGTGTTAAGGTCGCCTGCCATATTTGCTATTCTTTCTGCACATCGGGTTGGTTTATTCCTGCGCCCTCAATAAGGCTTCTTTAAAAATACAACCAGTTCTCCTGGACTCCTTTCCCCCTCATATTAGCCTTTCAGGGGATCCTGCCCATCAGTTCCCTGAGGGAGTCAAAGTCTGCTTTTCTGAAGTCCAGGATCCATATTCTGCTGCTCTCCTTTCTTCCTTGTGTCAGGATCCTGAACTCGACCATCTCAAATTAAATAAGCGCTTGCCAGCAGCAAGCAGCATACAAATGCATGCTTCTCATCACTTGCAAAGCCAAATAGAGTCATTCATGGTCACACACTACAGTATTATTTATTATGTATGCAGACAAAATGGGGTTATCAATCGCAGTCCTATTATTTCAGAATTCTTATTATAATTACAGAGCTGTTGTTTTAAAATACGGGAGCCAGAGTATTTTTATCTTCCCCTCTCTTCTTATGTCCCCTCCAGCCTGGTTCGGAGCCCCACGCAGGAGAAAAATGGGAAGGTTCCTTCCAGCTAAGTAAGCGCAATGAGCCCACGGAAAAGCCCAGCTTCCCTTTGAAAAATACAGACCACAGGTACTTATTTGATCTCACTGGAGACACTAGTTCTCTCCTGTATGGCGGGAGCTGTACTGAAGCCTCGGCTGTGCTGCCCAACCACAGGCCTCAACTACTATTTCACCCTCTACACTGTGCTAACCTCCATGTCCCAGGGCTGCGTGTGCTGCAGCCAGGTGGGCTGAGGGGCCAGGGAATCTCACAGAACAAAACCACTTTATTGCAGTCAAAAACAGGGAGGAAAGCAGCAGCAAGGGCAAGAGAGCCTTAACAAAGGTGACCTGCTAAGAGTAAAAGACTGAGTTCGCATTGTGCGCTCTTAAGGTATGGAGACAAGGGCCAGAAAGGTTTGTTTCAATAACAAAACATATAAGGGTTTTCTGCTTGTGTTCTACATTAGTTTCGGATTCTGTCAGCCCTGCCTTGCCTGGAATTCTCTATGTAGAGCCAGTGGGACGAGGCATCAAAAGTGCCAGGGAAGTGAAACTGAGCACATGATCAGGGAAGGGATTTTTAGTTGAGCTGTTTACAAGTCTTTGGTTTTGTTGTCACCTGTTTAACTCAAATGTCTGAGAAATACTAGGGAGAAAAGCTTTGTGTTACAGATTCAACATCTCCTGCCCCTTCAGTTAAGGGCTGAGAAATCTCCTACTTAGCTCTTGGGTCTTCCAAAGAGGTCTCCAGCAAAAAGGGGAAGACATGATGATGTTGCTGCTTTTTCTACAAACAACATTTTTTTTAAAAAATCAGTCCTTCTTTCTAGGTGATAAAGCCAACAAGGGCAAACCCTTCTTTTTTCCTTTGCTTGGTTACTTGTTAGTGCACATTTTATAAAAGACAAAAGGATGTCCTTGCATTTGTCCTCGTTGAACCTCATCAGGACTCTTCCTCAGATAAATAAACGTTCAACCTCCAGAGCCTGAGAATATAGACAGAAAGTCAAACCTGGCACTGATACCCTGAAAGATAATCCACGTGGGCCCCATTGCTGCAGCAGATGCACTGGGCTACTGAGCATCAGAGCAGAGAATTCTCCTGAGCACGCTCGGCTCCCAGCCCCAAGAGGATGAAATCTAGGTAAAGCCTAGAGTAGGTTGGCAATTTTCCGATAAAACAATTCTCTGTCAGAAAATGCTGATTTGACTAAATCGAGATGTTTGGTGGTAACGCTAATAAAATCAAAATAAAGTGCTTCAACGTCTTTGAAACAAAGTGTTTTGTTCAGACAAGGTGGGGAGATAATATCTTTTATTGGACCAACCTCTGCTGGTGAGCGAGACAGAGACAAGCTTTCCAGACACACACAGCTCTTCTTCAGGTCTGGGAAAGGTACTCCCAGGATCACAGCAAAATGCAAGGTGGAACAGATTGTTTAGCATAAGTCATTAGCACATACCGTAAGGGTCCATTCAAGGTAGAGACACCTCTGCAGTCATAGGTCAAAAAGGGGGGGTTAGCAGGTTACAGATGGTTGTAACAAGCCATAAATCCAGTGTCACCTTTTAAAGTGTTGTGCAGGTTTCCTTTGAGGATGAACACTGAGAGGTCAGACACAAAGTGATCGCTTTGTGAAAAGTGTTCACCCACAGGTGATAGGGTGGTTTTGTCTTTTATCAGTTTCCTGGGTGAGTTCATTGGAGAGCATAGTGATTGGTTTGACCCACATATTAGGGTAGTAAATACGCTGGATGAGGTACATCACATGTTGTGATAGGCACGTGTAGGATCCATGGCTTTCTCTCCAACAGAAGGTGGTCCAATAAATTATATTACCTCACCCACCTTGTCTCTCTAATAACCTGGGACCGACACAGCTACAACTACACTGTTTTGTTAAAGTCATTTCAATATTACCTTAATTTTTCTGAGCTGTCCTTTAGTAGAACATTTCAAAACTGTGATTTTCATTCCAATTTGGGATGAAAGGAAGTTTCAAAGTGTTGGAATTTCCTGCAGAATGGAAATTCTGTGTTTTGACCAGCTCTAGTAGAGCCCCTGGGTAGGGGGAGAGAGAGTGATGGCTCTCAGATACCAGGAGCCACACTACACAGACCACCATCGCTGGAGATCACTGGGAAGCCAGTGGAGTTCTTTGGCAGCAGAGGTATTTATTCCCAGCAGTCACATCCTGCACCAGCTGACGTTTGGAGCGGTTTATAGGTGTTGCCCCTGTAGAGTACATCACAACATAGCTGCTGGAACTAAGGGTGCAGGGGGTGCTGCAGCACCCCCTGTCTTGAAGTGGTTTCCATTATATACACGGTTTACAGTTCGGTTCAGTGGCTCTCAGCTCCCCACTATAAAAATTGTTCCAGCCCCCCCTGCATTACCCCACAGGATCATTAAAGTTGTAGACGGTCTAGGACTAGCAAACCTCAGCGGCAGGGAGACATTCAGTGATATAACAAAGCCACTCTGCCTCCTGACCGAGGAACTAGAGTGCAGAGATAGCTGTGGCCGCACTTACGGGTTTTATGGCTGCAGTAGTGAGGCAGGCTCTCTAAAGGTTAATGGAAAGGGGAGTGTATGCTGAGATTTCTGCCACTTGCCAACTGGCCTTGTTAGATCTCTCACTCCTGAAAACCTCTGGAATCCCAAAAAAGAGCCATTTCTTCATTGCTCTTTCATACAGTAGTGAATAGCTGCAGAAGTTTGTGTTCTCGTGTCTGCTCTGCTGGTCACACTATGACGAATCAGCTGTGTAGGTGATGCTACACTGTGGAGTCGGGTAGCCTGAGCAGCAGTTTCGATAAATTTCTTTTAGGTACATGACCATATAGCATCATCTTGGAACTTCCTGGCAATAACAGTGTCCCTTTCCTGGGAACCAAAGCCGGGATGGCTCTCTGCTCACAGACTGCACCTGGACTGCTCTCTGGTGGAGGGATGCAGAAGTAAAGCAATGAAATGAATTCTGCATGCAAAAAAACCCCATACTCTCCCCAGAAGTCACTTTTGAGCAACTCAAAAGTGACTAACTGCTTTATTGACACATGTACATCAGCGAGACAGAGAGAAGAAACTGGTCATCTCCGTAAGCAAAGGGAACTTTATTTTCTGTAAGTGTAAGAGAGGGATGATCACACAACAGCTACAAACAGTCAGCAACAGGGGAAATATACATTATGCATATTTCCTGTTTCTGTCCTGAAGGAAGCTCACTCATCCCTTTCTATTACTACCTAGAAAGAGAGAAACATTGTTTATTCCTTTTAGACATTAAGATTGGATTTGCAGCTGCCCTCAGCCAATTTCTAAAATGGCACCTGCAAGTGTTGTTGTTGCATTCACTTGTTTGCATATTCAGAAGCCACACAGGGGAGCACAGTAAGGCTGGATGGAACTGTCTAGCTTTGCTAAGAGACAGCGGGAGGAAATAGAACTACAATCTATGAGTTTCTGAACGGTGTAAGCAGCTGCGGGGCCGGGGGTGGGGGGAAGGGGAGTTATTGAGTGTGGTACCCTAGGAGAGATGGAATGTAATGGAGAAAATAATTTGTTGACTTTTCTAGAGTGCTACTCATCACTATAGTATCTGAGCATGCCACTGATCATTTAATTATTTATCCACAGTGGAACAGCTTCAGCAGGAGAGACTGAGAGTGCCCCAGATCAGCCTCGTCCATAGCTCAGTGGTTAGAGCACTCTCCTAAGTGGAGGGAAACCTGTGTTCAAAATCTTTCTCCCCTAAGAAGGAATTGAACCTGGGTACCCCACATCCCAGGTGAGTGCTCTAACCACTGACGTAAACGGAATAAGGTAGGCACTGCTATCACCACCTCTTTCTCTGGCAGCTGGATTTTGAATGGGACCTGATCCAGCAGCCAGCCTCAGCCTGGATCGGGCCCCGTACAGAGAATAGGCAGTCGAACGCCTCTCCTCCCCCCCATTCCTGAATCACTCTGCGGCTTAGGCAGGAGACAGGTGTCCAGGCACATGCCCAGAAACAGACTCCTAGGCACCAAGGAACTTCTACCCTGAACATATTGGCTCTGAGTGCATTTAGCACTGACAGGGTTTGGCAGGAGTTTTGTGCATCGCAGTGGAGCCTAAAACTGGGAGTTAAGCACCTAAGTACCCTTCTGAATATAGTCCTAAGTGACTTGCCCAAGATCACACAGAAAGCCTGTGGTAGGGCCAAGATTTGAACCTGACTGTCCTGAGTCCCATTCTGGTGTGTTAGCAAAAAGACCATTTTTCATAAAACTTCTGTTAAGGCAAAATTTCAGCTAAATAGCAGGACAAGATTTCTAACAATGAGATCTATCAGGCTGTGGAATAACCTCCACAGGGCAGTAGAGGAAGTTCCATCACTTGGGAATAATCCTGCCCTGGCCTCCATGAGATGCACTGGGTGAACCTAATGGGTCTTTTAAATTTCTAATGTCAGTGATTCTGTGACAGCTTCTGTAACTGCCTGAATGGGCATGCAAATGTGACGTAACTGCCAGCATTCCAAATGTAACTGCCTGAATGGGCATGCAAAGGCAGGATTTAGTACTTTAAATAGTTTCATTCATAAAATTATAACCCTAATTATACAGGCTACTGTTGAAATCCATCCCTAAAAATGAGCAGTAGAAGGGTAAACTGTGGGGGTATAACAGTAACCTTGTGGGAAATATCCAGCCCTTACAGATGAGTAGAAATTTTCCAGCAAATAATAAATTCACTTAAAAATGCATTTTCCAGGGCAGAAACTCACAAATTCAGGTCAAATCCAGCAAATAGTTTTGTGCAAAACATTTTTTTTTCTTCAAAGAAAGCTGAATTTTTTTTCAATTTATTGTTTTCAATAATAATATATTATTAATTATAATTATAATACAATCACAATATAATTATAAATATAATATAATTATGATTGTGATTATAATCATTATATAAACATAATATATAATAAATATAATATGATTATAATTATAATTATTATAATTAATAATGTTGGTTTCAATTTAATGTTTTCTTCATTTTAAAATGGTGTTTCGTTTAGAAATTCAGCAAAAAAAGTGTGAACAAAAAGGGGGTGAAAAACACCCTCAAACAACTGAAAACTAAATAAAAAACTGAAAAAACCCCACCTTTGGGGTCAAAGGAAAGATTCACCTGACCCAAAACAATTTATTTTTCCGGTTTTCGTTTCCGCCCCTGAGCCAGGTTTTTTTTCAGGGTGAAACTTGGACTGAGAAATCAGTTGTTTGCTCAGCTCTACCAGCTCAGGTTTTCTAGTGCCCTGGGAGTGCTGAAGAGGTGAGGGAATTAAAGGAGCAGCGTGGGTAGGCTCCACTAGCGGTCAGTCCCTCCCATCCACTGCCTCGTGTTCAGAAGAAAAGGGGCTAAGAAGGTTGGACGGGGAAGAAGAAAGCAAGTAGGAGATACTATGAAAAATGCAAGCAAAAAAGGGCTGCAGTATAGAAAAAAAGGAAAATGAAACTGGCAACGTAGCTTTGACCAGGTACTCATACAGAATATGTTAAGGTAAATTATGGGGAGGCAGTAGTTACTGAAATGGAAGTTACATTCAGCATTTTTAGGGTGATAATGTTATTTCTACCCCTCTTCTGTAGGTAGCTTCTGAGCACTGGCCATACCGATGACACTACCAAGATAAAAGATAAAAGCTTTGTTTGTCATAGGGAAGCCTGGAGTCTATCTTACTGGTGAGCAAGCTGTGATTTCTAACCACCTTCAGGCATTCAGTGCAAACTGCACAGTTGCATCTAACATTAATAGCTTACCTTTTTGGACGTAACTTCTCAGGTCTTAGTTCTAAGCTTATTGACCTGAGACTCAGAAATATCTGCTTGTTCCTCAGCCCCCTCCAACTCATGCTGTACTTTCCTGAATTTGGAGAGGTGAACATTGGCTTGTGTATCCTGTAACCAAAAACACAAAAGGAACTAAGCCCAAGGAGAAGTGACATCCTGGCATCCAGTATCAGAGCTGAAGTGGGTATCTCGGCAAATTGTAAATGAATGTTTCTTCCTGTTAAATGACTCACAGCCTCCTCAACTTCTCTCTTGTAGGATTTGACTTTCAACTGAAGTTTATCCACTAAGTCCTGTAACCTCTTTTCGTTCTCTTCACCCTATTGAAAAGAGACCATGCCAGTTTATCTTTACGTTTTTGATGAGAAAAAAACATTTCAGGTAGATTTTCTCTTTTGCACCTGCCTGGAAAGTCAGCTCCTTGATGCGCCGTTCATATTTCCAAATGCCTTTGATGGCATCTGCAGCTCGTTTCTGCTCTCCTTCCAGCTTGGACTCGAGCTCTTGGATCTGGGGAAGTAAATGAGAAATTAGGCACCAACTCTACTACAGGAGGCAGAGGTTGAAATTGTATTCTTCACCACCAGCCTTCAGCTCAAGCACATACCCTGGACTCCAGCTTCTGAAGCTGCTTCTTGCCACCCTTCAGTGCCAGCTGTTCTGCCTCATCCAGATGGAGCTGCAGGTTCTTCACCGTCTGCTCCAGGTTCTTCTTCATCCTCTCCAGGTGAGTGCTGGTGTCCTGCTCCTTCTTCAGCTCCTCCACCATCATGGCTGCCTTGAAAGGTAAACCACACAATGAACTCAATAACGGACTCAGACAAACAGATACAAAGATACAGGCAGTCTGAGGGGTTGCTTATGACTCCAGCCACAAGATTCCTGTTACCTTATTAGCTGCTTGCTGAATGCTTATTACTGTGACCTTCCACTTGCAATGGGATAGAGCGGGGATACTACAGTAGTGATAATGGAAGCAGGGCATTTGCACAATCAAATGAACTCTACTCACAGGGTGTGTAGAATTTGTCAATATGTGTGTGTACTGTATATGTGCATACATTGTTCATGCAGAGATACGGACAGTTTTTATGATTACCTTTGAGGTTGCGGAAAAGATTTAAAACAATATAAATGTTATTTAAAACAAACCTAGGGTGTGTGCAGCCTCGCATTTTGGTCTCCAAAGCTCAGACGATCTCCAGGGAAATTCAGGGAATATATCATAATAGGCCTTCGTGAGCAATACAGCTACACTTGAAAAGAACTGACTCTAAAGTTACAAAGTGCAATTCATTTAATATATAGTCCTCAGATAGAGGACTATCAGATATTAAACTGATAAGAACAGATTTAATAATGTTATTAAGATGATTTTGAAATAAAAAGAAAACGGTACAGAGTTTAAGCATAGAAGTTTCTGGTTATCAGGGAATAAGGTACAGATTATCAAGGGATGCGAAATTCGGTTTAGGATCAGGTGGAGTAAGGAATACATAATCTGCAATATCCCCGATTGGGGGTAAAAGGTTAACGGGTCAAAGTACAGACACTGAGATATGGGGTCATGTTGTTCATATAATGGCTATGTTCAGGTGTGAAGTATAATGAGTGGATACAATGATGAGGATGGATTTACCCTCATTTGGTGAGATTTAATGTTCAGTGAGTTTATGGTTCCAGTTCATATGGTCCAATGGAAAAAGTCTCTCGGTCCCTTTCTCATAGTTGATGCACGATGTCGTACCAGCTCACACCTCCTGGTACTGTCGGGGGCCGGTGATGTGTTCGACGTAGATGTCCCTGGACCATCGGATGGTGTCCGAGACCATGAGGCGCCGCATGAGCCATGCGTAGCATCGACCAATCCTGCAGGTCCACAGCACACGCTCATTGCAGGGGTCCGAGGCACCCAGGGCTCCGACGATCAGGGCATCCATCTGCACCTCGTAGCCCTTCGCTTTCAGGGTGTCGGCCAGAGGGGCGTATTTTTCCAGCTTACGAGCTCGGGCTTCGCAGAAGGCCAGGGTCCTGTTCTCAAAGGAGACCGTGACGTCGACGAGGATGATCTTTTTCTGGGCCTTGTCGGTGACTACTACGTCAGGTCACAATTGGCTGTCAGTACCGGGGATGGCGCAGTTCACAGCGACCTCCCCCAGGCGAAGTGCAATGGCTTTCACCAGGCAGTTCTGGATGGCATTGTGGCGCAGATGCCAGGCTCTGGAGTGGGGCTTGCAGCTGCACAGGACATGGGGCAGGGTCTAATAATTTTATTAAGATGATTTTGAAGTAAAAAGAAAACGGTACAGAGTTTAAGCATAGAAGTTTCTGGTTATCAGGGAATAAAGTACAGATTATCAAGGGGTGCGAAATTTGGTTTAGGAACGGGTGGCATAAGGAATACATAATCTGCAGTCTCCCCGATTGGGGATAAAAGTTTAACGGGTCAAAGTACAGACATTGAGATATGGGGGGTATGTTGTTCATATGGCTATGTTCAGGTGTGGAGTATAATGAGTGGATAGGATCTAATAATTTTATTAAGATACTTAATCTTAGCCAAAAGGCCGAGAAGCGATCAGCAAAATGCAATACAAAATTCCACGAAGTTCTGAGCTGTATGTGTAGGAATGGCTGTGCCTCACACAAGTGTTAGGTCAATAATTGCATCCCTAAGTGCCACAAGCCCACTAACTTCAGAACAAGGGCTAGCTGCTTAGGAGCTTCACCAGCAGAGCTTAGCTCAACAGGTATATTAGCTGCCTAAGGAGGTGATGCTAGCTACATATGGACAGGAAGTATTTTGTAAGCTGTGCAAGGCAACTAGTTCTGGGGGAAGGTGATGGCCGTTGTTAGGTGCACAGTACAAAGTGCATGAGTTAGCTCAACATTTAACCTGCTATTCTGTGAAGCCACAAGGGACTGTTATTTCTAAATTGTGTAAATATTTGTATCTCCTTTCTTCTGGGTTGTCTTCCTTATGAATTGAATCCAAGTATCAGCAACATTCACTGACTGCCCCTGGAGATGTTATGGGTTTCCAGACTAATATGTTGGCCTTAGCTATGTTTTTAATAATATTTATGATTTAACTTCTCTTTTGCAACTAAACACAAATTGTTCCTTAGTGGTATGTACTATTCTGTAGAACAGCAGTAACCTCTCCCTGCCCTTATTACACAGAAACACTTATATTGATCTGGGAACCTGTGGGCTCAGTACAGGTACTCAGTTTGGGTTTTATTTCTCATACAGTCACACAAATTGGAGGTAATTGTTCCAGTCTACTCAGCACTGGTGAAGCCTCCGCTGGAGTTCTGTGTCCAGCTTTGGGCACCACACTTTAAGAAAGATATGAGCAAATTGGAAAGAGTCCAGAAGAGAGCAACAAAAATGATGAGAGGTTTAGAAACCATGACACACGAGGAAAGCTTGAAAGGGAGTCTTGAATTTAGTCTAAAGAGAAGACTGAGGGAGGACATGATAACAGCCTTCAAACTGGTAAAAGGTTGTTGTAAAGAAGACAATGATCAGTTGTTCTCCGTGTTCACATGGTAGAACAAGAAATAATTGGCTTAGTTTGCAGCAAGCGAGATTCAGGTTGGATATTAGGGAAACTTTCTAATTATAAGGATAGTAAACTCTAGAACAGGTTACCTAGTGAGGTTGTAGAATCTCTGTCATTGGAGGTTTTTAAGAACTGGTTAGACAAACACCTGTCAGGGATGGCCTAGGTTTACTTAATCTTGCTTCATTGCGGGGGAACAGATTAAATGATTTCTTGAGTTCCCCACCAGCCCTTCATTTCTATGATTCTGTGAAACTGCTAAAGGCTGCATTGATCCCTGGCACGCCAGCCCCACTGCCTCGTGTGACCTCCTGCATCTTTCTACAGGGCTGCAGACAGATCTCTCATCTAGACTCTGACACCGCACACTTTATCTCACAGCACACAGGGCAAATGCTAAACTGTAAAAGAAGTAAATGAAATGAAACATTTACATCTGTAATTGCCTTCTTTGCTTTCTCTTTAGCATTTCTTGCCTCTTGAATGGCCTCCTCCACCTCACTTTGGATTTGAGCAATATCGGTTTCCAGCTTCTTCTTTGTATTCATAAGGGTGGTGTTCTACAAAAGAGAGAGAGTGAAGTAGCTTTTGAGTCTCTGATCCTTTGTCCTGGGAAAGGATATGAAAAGATCCTGGAATTATTATTGGTTATTACTCTGTGTTTCTGTAGTAACATGAATGTGTATAGCCCTGCAATGTGGGTTACCTGGGTATGCAGGAGCTGCACGCACTCAGTGTTGTCCATGAGCTCCTGTTCAGCCACTTTCCTGCTCCTCTCTGTCTGTTCCAGAGCTGTCCTTAGCTCCTCAGTTTCTCCCTGCAACAGGTTAGCTCTGTGCTCAACCCTGGCCACCTGCTCCTTCAGGTCTTCTTGGCCTCGGAGAGCATCATCCGAGTGCAGTTGCATGTCCTACTTATAAAGAAGAGTTGATTTTGTTACTGAGCATGCTGGCTACTGGTTGTGAAATTCATAAAAAAAAGTATTAGTTGGAAATTAAATCAAAGACCTTGACCACTCCTTGGACATCCATAGAATCATAGAATCATAGAATATCAGGGTTGGAAAGGACTTCAGGAGGTCATCTAGTCCAACCCCCTGCTCAAAGCAGGACCAATCCTCAACTAAATCATCCCAGCCAGGGCTTTGTCAAGCCTGACCTTTAAAACTTCTAAGGAAGGAGATTCCACCACCTCCCTAGGTAACACATTTCAGTGATTCACCATCCTCCTAGTAAAAAAGTTTTTCCTAATATCCAACCTAAACCTCCCCCACTGCAACTTGAGACCATTACTCCTTGTTCTGTCATCCACTACCACTGAGAACATCCTAGATCCATCCTCTTTGGAACCCCCTTTCAGGTAGTTGAAAGCAGCTATCAAATCCCCCCTCATTCTTCTCTTCCGCAGACTAAACAATCCCAGTTCCCTCAGCCTCTCCTCATAAGTCATGTGTTCCAGTCCCCTAATCATTTTTGTTGGCCTCCACTGGACATTTTCCAATTTTTCCACATCCTTCTTGTAGTGTGGGGCCCAAAACTGGACACAGTACTCCAGATAAGGCCTCACCAATGTCGAATAGAGGGGAATAATCATGTCCCTCGATCTGCTGGCAGTGCACCTACTTATACATCCCAAAATGCCATTGGCCTTCTTGGCAACAAGGGCACACTGTTGACTCATATCCAGCTTCTTGTCCACTGTAATCCCCAGGTCCTTTTCTGCAGAAGTGCTGCCTAGCCATTCGGTCCCTAGTCTGTACCGGTGCATGGGATTCTTCCATCCTAAGTGCAGGACCCTGCACTTGTCCTTGTTGAACCTCATCAGATTTCTTTTGACCCAATCCTCCAATTTGTCTAGGGCCCTCTGTATCCTATCCCTACCCTCCAGCGTATCTACCTCTCCTCCCAGTTTAGTGTCATCTACAAACTTGCTGAGGGTGCAATCTACACCATCCTCCAGATCATTAATGAAGATATTGAACAAAACCGGCCCCAGGACCGACCCTTGGAGTACTCCTCTTGATACCGGCTGCCAACTAGACATGGAACCATTGATCACTACCCGTTGAGCCCGACAGTCTAGCCAGCTTTCATCCAGCCCATACTTCTTTAACTCACTGGCAAGAATACTGTGGGAGACCGTGTCAAAAGCTTTGCTAAAGTCAAGGAACAACACGTCCACTGCTTTCCCCTCATCCACAGAGCCAGTTATCTTGTCGTAGAAGGCAATTAGATTAGTCAGGCATGACTTGCCCTTGGTGAATCCATGCTGACTGTTCCTGATCACTTTCCTCTCCTCTAAGTGCTTCAGAATCGATTCCTTGAGGACCTGCTCCCTGATTTTTCCAGGGACTGAGGTGAGGCTAACTGGCCTGTAGTTCCCAAGATCCTCCTTCTTCCCTTTTTTAAAGATGGGCACTACATTAGCCATTTTCCAGTCGTCCAGGACCTCCCCCGATCGCCATGAGTTTTCAAAGATAATGGTCAATGGCTCTGCAATCACATCCGCCAACTCCTTTAGCACTCTCGGATGCAACGCATCCGGCCCCATGGACTTGTGCTCGTCCAGCTTTTCTAAATAGTCCCGAACCACTTCTTTCTCCACAGAGGGCTGGTCACCTCCTCCCCATGCTATGCTGTCCAGTGCAGCAGTCTGGGAGCTGACCTTGTTCGTGAAGATAGAGGCAAAAAAAGCGGTGCTGGGGCCGGCCTGGTATTGGGGCCAGGTTGGTGGGGCCAGCCAGCCAGGGCGGCTGGGGCAGGCGGGCTGGGGCTCCAGCTCCCTCTGGTTGAGGTGGGGCCCTCAAAGCTATGGCATGTGGGGGGCGAGGTCTCAGGCAGAACTGGCGGGGCCAGCAGGCTAGCCTCCCTCCCATTGCAGGGGCCTCAGGCATTTTCTACTGTTCTCTGCCTGGTGCGCACAGCTGAGTTTGCTGAGGCCTGAAACATTTTGGTTTAACTAAAGTCTTTTGACTCAATATAGGGGTGTCTGGGTGCAGGAGGCCAGACTTGATGATTTGATGGTCCCCTAAACTCTATGAAACTAAGAAAGGTAGGTACAATTTTTCTAGAGACTTGGGCTAGTTATTTGCAGCAATTTACAGACACCGGAAGGAGTGCCGGAAGGAATCCATTTGCCCCTTGGAATGCTTCAGATGTCTCTCGTGTAAGGAGATCCCTAATGGCCCAAGCGAGGAAAGTGCTGACAAAAGCAAAACTGTAAAGGGTACAATGTGTGGATGAGCTGCCTGGCTTAGTGACAACAGGCCCCGCCAGCTCACACCCCAGGAGACTGGAGCCATTCTTGTCAAAGACAGCCACTGTCAATGGGGCTCCTCCAGGCTCTGCGGAAAACACTCCTATCCCCAAGCCTGGCACCAGCTGTAAGGGCCTGAAGTGTGTCCCCTTTCTGATAACCCTGCTCTGATCATTAATTGCATTCTCTTAGTGCCCAGGAGTCTCAGGCCTGGACCAGGACCCCACTGGGCTAGTGCTGTACAAACACAGAACACAAAGACAGTCCCTGTCCCAAAGAGCTCAGAAACTCAAAGTCCAAGACAACAGAAAACGTCTACAGACCAATCAGCTAGGAAAGAAAGAGACAGCACTGGGCAACACGCTGGGCAGTCGGCACAGCACACCAGCCTCCTGACTGTCATCAGGTTTTTGTAGGCATCGCATGGCAAAGGAGGGTTTTGAAGGAGAATAATGAGGTAGTGCAGGGGGTGTTCATGGGGAGCTCTGCCCAAGCACGAGGCAGCCCGGGTGAAAACATACAAGGGGCTCGTTTCAAAATATAACAAGTGGTGATGGAGGCTGGGATCGTGGGCCAATCAGAGGAGAGCGTTGACAGCTCAATAGTGAATGAGAAGTGATCATTTGGGTGGGGATCAGCAGTGCAAGTAGGGCGATACGGTACGGTACGGTACGCTGTACCAGCAAGATATTTATAGGTGGTATGGCGTACTGGAAAGAAAAGCAACAGAACGTGGGGCCATTGGGCAGCCCCACGCTGGCAGTTCCTCCGGCCTAGCCGTACCGCCCCCAGCCCTTCTACGCAAGGTCTCCTCCGTCTGTACAGCAGCCCCACCAGAGAACAGGGCTGGGGGCAGTACAGCCGCACCAGAGGAGCTGTGGGTGTGGGGCTCCTTTTCCTGCTGCAGTTCCTGTGGGCATGTTCTGCTCCTTTCCCTGCTGCAGTTCCAGGGCTCTCCCTCCCGCTCCATGGTACTCCTGGATGCACTGCCTTGGTGTTGGCTGCTGGGTCTGTAAGCAGGGGTGGGGCCCAGCCCCCCTCTGGACACACCTGGGGCACAACATTAGAGGAGCAGCTGGTGAGTTCCCCACCTTCCCATGAGCAGTGGGACTCAGGCTTTGGGCTTCAGTCCTGGGATGGCGCGGTGGCAGGCTCTGGCTGCATGGCTTCAGGCTCTGTCCTCCGGCCATGGGACTTTGGCCTCCCATTGCCTCCCTGGCCCCCGCTGCCTCCCTGACCTCCCATCCAGGGCTTAATTTGTCCCCAAACTTGCCAGGGCTGAATAAGTCTGCTGTGAAAAGTGCTACTTGTATGGTTGTTAATATCACTTTTCACAACAGACTTACTAGCTAGCAATAAATAATTACAATGATTTGGACATGTATATGTGCATATTTATTTGTTTTTCCTAAAGCTAATTAAGTATTTTAGGGAAAAGTGTGAGAGCAGCCTTGAGTAAGAGTTTGTGGCCACGCTCTGAGGCTGCCCCTGCCCTAGAGCCTAGGACTGATGCTCTAAATATCAACACTAAGGGCTTTGCCGCTGCTTGTTTAGCAGATGGGCTGGAGAAAGGAATGGAAGGGAAGCCCCTGGGTGTGGAGGGGAGTGGGGAATTGAGAGTGGCTGTGGGAAGGAACAGGGAGGGGGGAGAAAGAAGGAGAGACACAAAGACAAGGCAGGGAAGAGAAACAGAAAAAGGAGGATGGGGAAGGAGGAGGCACACAGGTCAGAAATAGCAGCAGCCCAAGGAGAAATATTCCCCTAATGGAAGATGGAGAACAACACGGAGTTCGTCCTGGGGGTGCTGAGCATGACAGAGACCTCCCCACCTCCATATCACGCTGCAGAGCCTTCGCCAGCCTCAGCAGCAGCAGCACCCCCAGCTACCAAAAGGAAGCAAAAAGTGGGGAGAGGAGCAGCTGTCTCTTTTGTTCCCTCTCCAACCCAGAGAAGAGCAGAGAACCATCCCCAGCAACCCCAGGAGAGGAGGCAGAAATGGCACCCGCTTCGTGGACCCTCAGTCTAGTTTGAGGGGTGCCTAAAAGATGCTAGATTGATAGCAATGATAGGGGACTTAAGAGGTAACCCAAGCAAACCCACTGATCTGTGGGGGGAACCCACTGCACAGAGTGGTATTGGCCCTAAATTCGTATCTGGACCATGGAGCAGAATTCAGCCCTCATTGCACTGTGACTTTAACAGCCCAGCTACACCCCCGGCTTGGTGCTCACCACAGTGCAGTCTGAGCACCCAAACGAGTCATGTGGGCCTGCCACGTGGCTCCATCCCTGTTTTTGCTTCCCCAGACTTCTCCCTGGCTCTTCTCCCAGAGCTGTGCTGTGTGAGTGGGGCTGGCTGGCTATGGACATGGGCTGGGCAAGGTGCTGAGCATACCATGTGGCCCATGACCAGAGGTGCTGTGGGGCAGGTGCACAGATGGCATTTCCACCTGTTGGAGTTCCCAGTTCAAGAGAGCAGCTTGGAAGCTGGCAACTAGACTAGGCCCTGGTCTAAATCTAGGCAATGGTCTCCATACAGCCCTGCTAAAGTCAGCAACATGGTGGGGACTAGACTAGATAGGGAAAATTCCAGGACAGAACAAAGTGGAGGACCAGGAGCAAATGAGCAGAGGGAGCCCTGGGAAACAGACAGCTCAGCTGCCAGCCTTAGCATCTTCACTCACAGGCATTGAAAGCCCCACTTCCCAGCAAGCTTTGGGACTCTCAGACAAGGCTCTTTGGCAGCCCAGAAAGTACTGTGTACATTAGAGACAAAGGCAGCTCCTTCTCCCTGGATGTGAATGGTCTCAGAACCTCACCAGCCCCTCCCTCGAGAGACCACACACAGGATAGTGTGGTTAATCAGTCTGGAAAGGAGAGCCTTGCTGGGGCATTAGGGCCTGAAGAGCAATGGGAAGAAAGAACAGGTATGAAATAAGCTTTATGTGTCAGAACCTGTCCCTGCATCAAACATCACCTGTACCAACGTCACCAGCACCCCGCTGCAGGGGGCTTCTCCTGTCTTGTCCCCTGGAAACCCGTTAGCAGTCTCCTGAACTCTTTGGGATGTGCCAGGACAAGACTGTACGGATATGCAACTTTAAGGCAAACTGTGGGATAAGAGAGGACAGAAACCTCAGGCTCTGCCTATTCCTGTGTTGAGAAGCAGTGGCAACGGTCTTATGGCAGCAGCTGCAGACAGAGTGACCTTGTGCCCTGAAACGTCCATAAGCAACAAAGCCCAGCCCCTGTTGGGAATTAGAGCTCATCAAAATACTAGCCATGTTCAGTACAATTAATGAGCTTTCCCTGGTTCCCCAGCTCTAGCAGAGGGGGTTGGAAGCACATCAAGCAGCGCTGGCCAGTTTGTTCCCATGCAGATCACTCCCTTCCCTCATGCCCTGCTCAGTATAAGCCAAGGTTTTCTTCTTACACTTGTTAATTAACTAAATGTTCATCTTATAGGAAACAAAATGTTTTCTCACTGGACACAGGGTGGGCAGGAGATCAAATGGCTCCGTAGGAGAGAGGGCTGACAGGCAGTGCAACTGAGAATCAGAGAAAACAGAGAAAACAGAGCTTGAAGTGGCAACAGTTCTCTTCACGGTGCTGTTTATCAGTCATGCAGCAGCCAGTTTAGAACATAGACAACCTAGTACAGTCTGTCTGATCAAAAACGAGCTGACTTTTTCCCACAAATGAATTAGAGAAGCAACAGTGACACCTGAAAGGACTACTAGTACTGTCCATTCATTTTTCACTTGCTGAAGCACCCTCTATAAATTCATTGGCAAGAGTTTCGTAGTCGGAGCTGCTTTCTCTTACCATCTCATTGTACCCCGACATCAAGCTGTCACTAATCAATAAAGACTCCCTAGAGGGCACAAGGCAGATCATGGTCACAGGGCAGAATTTTTTTTTCAAAACTGTTACTTGTGTCCATGCCCTGGAATGTCAGTGGTGCCCTAGGACAATAGCTGATCATTTGTACAGGAGAGACTGGAGCAGATACAGAGACATTTCTTACATAGAGATTGGAGTTCCAGTTTGAAATATAGAATCACAGAAATGTCAGGTTGGAGAGGTCATCAAGTCCAACCCCCTGAGCTGAGGTAAGACCAAGAAAACCTAGAAACAACCCTGACAGGTGTTTGTCCAACCTGCTCTTAAAAACCTCCAATGACAGGGATTCCACAACCTCCTTTGGAAGCCTACTAAAGTGCTTAACTTCCTTTATATTTAGAAAGTTTTTCCTGATATCTAACCTGAATCTCCCTTGCTGCTGATTAAGCCCATTGCTTCTTGTCCTACCTGCAGTGGACATGGAGAACAATTGATCACTGCCCTTTTTCTATATTTGAAGACTGCTATCAGATCTCCCTTCAGTCTTCTTTTCTCAACACAAAACATACCAAGGTATTTTTTAAACTTTTCCTCATAGGTGAGGTTTTCTAAATATGTTATCAGTTTTGTTGCTCTCCTCTGGACTCTCCCTAATTTGTCCACATCTTTCCTAAAGTGTGGCACCCAGAACTGGACACAGTACTGCAGTTGAGGCCTCACCAGTGCCGAGTAGAGCAGGACAATTACCTCCCATGTCTTACACACAACACGCCTGCTAAAGCTCCCCATGATGATATTAGTCTTTTTTGCAGCTGCATCACATTGTTGACTCATATTCAATTGGTGATCCACTATGGCCCCCTGGATCCTTTTCAACAGTACTACTGCCTAGCCGGTTATTTCCCATTTTGTAGGGGTGTGTTTGATTATTCCTTCCTAAGTGTAATACTTTCCACTTGTCTTTACTGAATTTCATCTTCTTGATTTCAGACCAATTCTCCAATTTGTCAAGGTCTTTTTGAATTCTAATCCTGTCCTCCAGTGATACAGTGCTACATTTTATAGTATGGGAGCCCTACAGAAATGCACATGCATGTTTTCTCCCTCTCCATTCTCTTCACCTACATGCACTACACATGCATCCTTCTGTCCTGCAGGGCAGAGCCAAGGCTGTTTGTTCTGTCTCCCAGTGAGGTTAGAGAGGGAATCTCCCACCAGCCCTGAAAGGCCTCAATCCCCAGTGCAGGTTCCAGCCTCCCCCCATCCAGTCCCCATCCCTGTGTGCTCCCCCCAGGCAGAGATTCCAGCCCCACTTCCCTAACCCCGTTGTTTACTATCAGCACTTCTGCACATTTCACCTCAGTAAAACCAAAGGATCCCACTCACCCCCACACCTATCACTGACACAAAGGGGATGGAGGCAGGTTGGTGGAGCAATGAGGGAGGGACTGAGAACCCTGACAGAGCTGGGGACTGGATCTTGAGAAGCTGAGGGGCTGGAAGGCTGTGGGGACAAGCCCAGCTTCGTGGAGGAAAACCCGGGCTGAAGCTGTCCTCAGCTCTCTCTGCATCCAGACACCTTGCAGCCCTTTGGCTTCAGGGGATCGGGTTGCTCTGGATTTACCCAAGCAAAGCAAGAACGGAGCCAACCCAGAGCAGCAGCTGCTCTCGTTTCCAGATCCCCTTGGCACAGGCAGCCCATGGCGTGGCTATACCACTCCTGCTTGCAGCCACAGAGGTCTGATTCCCTGCCAGCCACTGGAATCCCTGGGCATGGCTCACATCAGGGCAGCCAGGCACACTGGCTCCAGTTCCGTCCTACAGCATCGCAGAGATGGACAGGGACAGGGATACACACAACACACCCAGGGACAGCTCTGTCTCTCTCACACACAGGTAGAGTGCACATACACACACAGCTCACATATACAGGGAAAACACACACAGCTGATGCACACACATACCCGCACAGAGCGAAAACACATACATCATACACAGGGACAGCTCTCTCCCTCTCTCCCACACATGGACAGCTCTATTGCTCACACACACAGGCAGAGCATAGTCACACAGACACACACTGCCTACTGGCAGAGACAGGCCGGGGGCAACTGCCAATGCTCCAGGGCAGGAAAGATATGGCCGCTGCTGGAACATAGTTTTCTGAGGAGCCAGTGTAGCTCTGGCCTGGATTTTAGGTCTGGGAGTGATGCTCCAGACCTCTGTGGCAGCCCTACACCCCTGCGTCCTCCACAGTGCTCACAGTGTCATCTGCAAATTGTATAAGCATACTCTCCACTCCATTAGCCACGTCATTCATGAAAATATTGAATAGTAGTGGATCCAGGACTCCGGGACCCCATTAGATACACACTCCCAGTTGCACAGCAAACTGTTGATAATTAATTGATCTTTAAATATTCATGGTAAATAGGCCCAATAGCCTGTGATGGGATGTTAGGTGGGATCTGAGTTACTACAGAAAATTCTTTCCTGGGTATCTGGCTGGTGAATCTTGCCCATATGCTCAGGGTTTAGCTGATCGCCATATTTGGGGTCAAGAAGGAATTTTCCCCCAGGGCAGATAGGCAGAGGCCCTGGCAGTTTTTTGCCTTCCTCTGTAGCATGAGGCACAGGTCACTTGCTGGAGGATTCTCTGCACCTTGAAGTCTTTAAACCACGATTTGAGGACTTCAGTAGCTCAGACATAGGTGAGAGGTTTATTGCAGGAGTGGGTGGGTGAGATTCTGTGGCCTGCGTTGTGCAGGAGGTCGGACTAGATGATCATAATGGTCCCTTCTGACCTTAGTATCTATGAATCTATAAACTACTCTTTGGAGTACAGTCTTCTAACCCGTTGTGCAGCCACCTTATAGTAATTTCATCTAGATCACACTTTCCTAGTTTGCTTATGAGAATGGTATGTGGGAATGTCAAAACCCTTGCTAAAATCAAAATAAATCATGTCTGCTGCTTCCCCCCACCCACTGAGCCAGTAACCCCATCAAAGAAGGAAATCAGGTTGGTTTGGCATGGTTTTTTTCTTGACAAATCCATGCTGGCTATTCCTTATAACCCCTATTGTCCTCTAAGTGCTTACAAATAGATTGTTTAATAATCTGTTCCAGTATCTTTCCAGGTTGGAAAATTAGTCTGACTAGTCTGTAATTCCCCAGGTCTACTTTGTTTCTCTTTTTAAAGATAGGAAATGTTTGCCCTTCTCCAGCCCTCTAGGACCAAACTTGCTCTCCATGAGTTCTTGAAAATAATCGCATCATAATATACATCAAACTAGGATTAACTGATATTTCTCATGTGACTAGGGAACCTACTTCCCTCATGTGACCTACTTCCTACACTGGAGGATTTGAGGACCTTTTGACAAGATTGCTTCGTTATGCAATCTGGTTTTCACTGCATTGTTGCACAGGAAGGATAGTCTAAGGATCGTTGTTATTAGACAACCACCATTTCCATGATCCTTTAGTCTAGGAGCATCTTGGAAATGGGAGCTGGCACAGCTCAGAGCGGCTTCCTCTTCATACTATTTCAGGAATTGGAATCAGTGAGCTAGCTCCATTAGAAGAACCTAGGAAATCTTTAAAAGTCAACTTTCAGAAGAGCCCAGGTTCAGATCCTTCATGCAAGCAGAGTTCTGATTTTAAAGCCCACCCAGGCCAGCTGCATCACTTCTGGTTTGCACAACAGCCACCCAGTAAAACAATTTGAACTCTTTCAGTGTCATCTTTCTTCTTGCCTGCATGGAAGAAGCTGCATTACTTGATTTCAGCACATTCCTTGAGTAGAAGGTTGTGTGCCGGTTTGCTCATCTGTAGAAAGTCACCTCTGCCTAGCAACTGATATTTGCTGGCCCCTTTAGTGGGGGGCAGGGAGGGGGTTATGGAGGTTTCACTACATGCACCTGGAAAGACAGATTTGCTCAGGTTTTCACTTGATTTCTCTTATTGCATCAGGTCAGCACATTCCATCAACCTTTCTTCCTGCTGAAGAATCACTGGCCCTGCTCGCAGTCTATTTGCTCAACACATTAAATGCAGAAAAGCACCAGTGAGCAGCACACCTTGGAGATGGAAAGCTCAGGGGAGCCCCCCAGCTGCCTTCACCTACGTGGCTCTGTGACCAAAGGACACAGTACGAGGGTGTGGCAAGGACATGCGACCAAAGGACAAGCCCCGCTCCCCTCCACACCCACAGCACAGGCACAAATCTGCACTGCCCAGCACTAGGGCAGGGGGTCCAAGCTTTAAACCTGTTGGGTCACATCATTAAAGTTTCAGCATTTTAGTGACTCCTCCTTCAGAGACACGGAGTTTGCGCCATTTCCCCGAGAGACAGGGCTTGGAAGTTAGGGTTTTTAAACAAGCTCACGATATGGCCAGTAGACCCAAATGGCTTTAATAAAAAAAGCATGTAAGCCCACATCACAACCTGGTCAGCACTTAAAGGGGGCCTGCAAAAAGAAAAACAGGATTGTGCCCTTCCCTTCACCACGCACAGTGTGGCTGGAACACATATGTTCCTGCTTGCTCTTTCACCCTTGTCTTTCACTTCTGCTAGAGCAGTGTTTCTCAAACTCTGGTCCCCGGACCCTTGGGGGTCCACGAGGGAACTCCAGGGGTGTGCGGGCCCTGCTGATCATCTCCTCTGCCTCCCTCTATCTCTCGGAGGCTACTGAAGTCAAACCGGGAGATTTTACTAAAAGTCTGGTGGCGCAGCGGGGCTAAGGCAGGTTCCCTGCCTGCTCTAGCTCTGCACCACTCCAGGATACGGCTGGCATGTCCCTGCGGACCCCCGGGGGGGTGAGGGGGGAGTTATCTCCGTGCGTGTCCCCACCTCTAACTGCTGCCAATGGGAGCTGCGGGGGCGGTGCCTACAGGCAGGGGCAGCGTGTGGAGATCCCCTGGTCCCCCTGCCTAGGAGCTGCTGCCAGAGAGATGTGCCGGTCGCTTTCGGGGGGCTGCCCAAGGTAAGCACTGCCCGACTGGAGTCCGCACCCCCTCCTGCATCCCAAACCCCTGCACCAGCCTGGTGAAAGTGAGTGAGGGTGGCGGAGAGCGAGTGATGGAAGGAGGGGGATGGAGTGAGCAGGGTGCAGAAAGAGGTGGGGGGGGGTGCAGCCTTGGGAGAAGAGGTGGAGTGGGGGGCAGGGCCTGGGGCTGAGCGGGGGCATTGGAGGGTACCTGAAAAATTTTACATTGAAATGGGGGTCCTCGGGTTGCTAAAGTTTGAGAACCGCTGTGCTAGAGGAATGGGAGCAGAGATGTGGATTGGGAACTTTCTCAGCCCTTACATGAAGGCAGGGTTTGAATCTTTAACAAATCCTTAAAGAGCTTTTCTCCCCAGTGTTTCTCAGGCATTTGAATTAAATGGGTGATAACAAAAACAAAGACTTATAAATAGCCCAACTAAAAAATCCTTCCCTAATTGAGTGCTCATGTCTCACTTCCCTGCCACTTGTAATGCCTTAATACCACTTGTTCTCCTGTCATACACAGAGACTTTTAGGAAAGGCCAGGTACACTCATCCTGAATCTCTAATATAAAACACCAGGAGGGAAAAAAATTAAATAAAAGACCTTCAGCCCCTTCTTGATTCACCTCTCCTATCCTCCCACACACATACACCACAAAAGGCACTAACTATTTTTCCCCTAGGCAGATCACTAGCTTCAGGGGACTTTAACAAGTAACTTGAGGGATGCTGACAACCTGCTTGGTAACCTTAGCAATGCAGTCTCCAACACCACAGGACCAGCACTCCCCACTAACTGTTATTAGTCAGGAGGTAAGGGATGCGTTTGGAGCTTGCAGGGCAAAGCTCCCACAGAGCATCCCGAGTTTCAGGGAATACAGACCATCAAAAGTAACTGGTGAAGACACTATTTTGAAATTTATCTGCTGCTGCTACTTACTCCGCTCCTGCTGCATCCAGAGCTCCATCTATGATCCCACAATCACCTTCAAAGCAACTACTTCTGATGACAATTCAAGCAAGGCTTAAGCTGATACTTTCCTGCTAAAGGCCCTAGTAAGAAAACATGGAAGTACAGCAGAGGCCAAACAATTTCTGATTATAATGCTGGGAAATATCAGCAGATTGCACTGGGTCCCTAATGGAGCAAAATGGTTAGCGCCCAGTGTGTTCTACACTGTACATAACACAAAAATAAGGACAGGCCCTGTCCCAAAGAGGCTACAGTCTAAAGGACTATGACATGCAGAATGAGGACTTGAGGGTTGGGATTTTCTTTTAAATCTTTCTCATAATTATTTACAACCTCCGAGCTTGTGGGCAAAAAAACATTAAATGGGGGGTAAGGACTCTGAGAAACATCACAGTGGCACTTGCACCTTTAAGGTGCTGGGTGGCATCTCTTAAAATGATATCTAGTCTGTTTTCATGTTATGGTTACAGGCAGCAGGAAATGGAGCGCCCTCAACATAACGACAAGATTCTCAACAGAGCTAGTCAGGAATATTTTGACATAATGGTTTATTTTATTTGGCACTCTTGGGTTTCAATGAAACTTTAATTGAGGTGTCTCAGGTCCAGCAAGAGAGATCCCAGAATACACAGGTGGATAGGATATCTAGGCTGTAGGAGAGGCAGCTACAAGTCCCTGCTCTGCCCTAACTACTGGGCTATAGGGTCGCACTCTGGGCCAGTGAATAATAGAAAGTGGAACAGCTTCACCAGGAGAGAGTGAGGGTATGTATACACTACAAAATTAGGTCAATTTTATAGAAGTTGATTTTTAGAAATCCATTTTATACAGTCAATTGTGTATGTCCCCACTAAGCGCATTAAGTTGGTGGTGTGCGTCCTCACTACCATGGCTAGCATCAACTCACGGAGCAGTGCACTGTGGGTAGCTATCCCGCAGTTCCCGCAGTCTCCGCAGCCGATTGGAATTCTGGGTTAAGCTCCCAATGCCTGATGGGGCAAAAACATTGTCACGGGTGGTTTTGGATACATGTCGTCAGTCTCCCCTCCCTCCCTCCCTCCATGAAAGCAACTGCAGACAATCGTTTCGTGCCTTTTTTCCTGGGTTACCCATGCAGACGCCACAGCATGGCAAGCATGGAGCCTGCTCAGCTCACCGCTGCTGATGCGAGCATTGTAAACACCTCACGCATTATACTGCAGTATGTGCAGAACCTGGCTGAGAGACGGCAGCATGAGGACGATTGTGAGGAGGACATGGACACAGACGTTCCTGAAAGCACGGGATGTGGCAATTGGGACATCATGGAAGCAGTGGGGCTGGTTGATACAGTGGAATGCCGATTCCGGGCCCAGCAAACAAGCACAGACTGGTGGAACCGCATAGTCTTATCATAGAATCATAGAATATCAGGGTTGGAAGGGACCTCAGGAGGTCATCTAATCCAACCCACAGCTCAAAGCAGGACCAATCCCCAATTAAATCATCCCAGCCAGGGCTTGCGGGTACGGGATGATTCCCAGTGGCTGCGAAACTTTTGCATGCATAAGGCCACTTTCCTGGAACTCTGTGTGTTGCCTTCCCCCGCCCTGAAGCGCAGGAATACCAAGATGAGAACTGCCCTGACAGCTGAGAAGTGAGTGACGATAGCCCTGTGGAAGCTTGCAACACCTGACTGCTACTGGTCAGTCGGGAATCAATTTGGAGTGGGCAAATCTACTGTGGGGACTGCTGTGATTCAAGTAGCCAATGCAATCACTGACATTCTGCTATCAAGGGTAGTGACTCTGGGAAATGTGCAGGTCATAGTGGATGGCTTTGCTTCAATGGGTTTCCCTAACTGTGGTGGGGTGATAGATGGAACGCATATCCCTATCTTGGCACCGGACCACCTTGCCAACCAGTACATAAACCGCAAGGGGTACTTCTCAATGGTGCTGCAAGCACTGGTGGATTACAGGGAACGTTTCACCGACATCAATGTGGGATGACCGGGAAAGGTGCATGACGCTTGCATCTTTAGGAACTCTGGGCTGTTTGAGCAGCTGCAAGAAGGGACTTACTTCCCAGACCAGAAAATTACTGTTGGGGACGTTGAAATGCTAATAGTTATGCTTGGAGACCCAGCCTACCCCTTGCTCCCATGGCTCATGAAGCCACACACAGGCAGCCTGGACAGTAGTAAGGAGCAGTTCAACTATAGGTTGAGCAAGTGCAGAATGGTAGTAGACTGTGCCTTTGGACATTTAAAAGCTCGCTGGCGCTGTTTGCTGACTAGGTTAGACCTCAGCGCAACCAATATTCCCATTGTTATTTCTGCTTGCTGTGTGTGCTCCATAATATCTGTGAGAGTAAGGGAGAGACATTTATGGCGGGGTGGGAGATTGAGGCAAATCGCCTGGCTGCCAATTTTGAACAGACAGACACCAGGGCGATTAGAAGAGCACAGGTAGGCGCGCTGCACATCAGAAAGGCTTTGAAAACCAGTTTCATGACTGGCCAGGCTACAGTGTGATGGTTGTGTGTGTTTCTCCTTGATGCAAACCCGGCCACTTTGTTGATTTTAATTCCCTGTAAGCCAACCACCCTCCCCCCTTCGATCACAGCTGGCAAAAGAAATAAAAGTCATTATTGTTTTGAAACCATGCATTCTTTCTTTATTAATTAAAAAAAAAAGGGAGATAACTGATAAGGTAGCCCGGGTGAGGTAGGAGGGGAGGTGGGAAGGACATAGCCACATTGCTTAGTGTAGCCACACTACAAATCAAAACTGTTTGAATGACAGCCTTCTGTTGCTTGGGCCATCCTCTAGAGTGGAGTGGCTGGGTGCCCAGAGCCTCCCCCCGCGTTTTTGGGCGTCTGGGTGAGGAGGATATGGAACTTGGGTAGGGGGGCAGGCGGTTTTACAGTAGATGCAGCAGCAGCCTGTGCTCTTATTGGCTTTCCTGCAGCTCCACCAGACGCATGAGCGTGTCCGTTTGCTCCCCCATTAGCCTCGGCATTGCATCCTGCCTCTTCTCATTGCACTCACTTAATGCTTTCATAGAATCATAGAATATCAGAGTTGGAAGGGACCTCAGGACGTCATCTAGTCCAACCCCCTGCTCAAAGCAGGACCAGTCCCCAATTTTTGCCCCAGATCCCTAAATGGCCCCCTCAAGGATTGAACTCTCAACCCTGGGTTTAGCAGGCCAATGCTCAAACCACTGAGCTATACCTCCCCCCTTTCCTGGACTCTGCCACTGACTGCCTCCGTGCATTCAGCTGTGCCCTATCAGTGCGGGAGGACTGCATGAGCTCGGAAAAGATGCCATCGAGAGTGTGGTTTTTTCACCTTCTAATCTGCGATAACCTCAGGGACGGAGATGATAGGGGGAGCATAGAAACATTTGCACCTGTGGGGGGATAAAAAGGGAGAGTAAAATTTAAGATGATACATTTCTGAGAACAAAAGGGAGACTCTTTCACAGTGAATCAAGCAATTTACAGCAGACAGCACATGTGTTTTAGGTACAAGGTCGCATTTTGCCTTTTATATTGAGCGCCTGCAGGTATGGTGACACATCACACACGGCTGGGCAACAGAATTCGGTTTCCAGACAGCCATGGTAAGCGAAAGGGTACGCGGGTTTGGCTTCTAACGCCTTCATAACATGTAGGAATGTTTTCAAACTGCAGCGCCCTCCTTTCCCATAGCAAGCAATGCCGGTTGGGTTTGCCATTTAAAAGGAGGGGGTGTGGTTTTCAGGTGGATGTGCAGCAAACACCTCCTCCCACCCCTCCACGTGGCTATTTGGGATGATCCCTTCATCCCTCCCCTTGCTGCGTGGCTATGGGATGATCCCTTTTAGCCAAGCGCAAATAGCCAGCCATGAACAGGGTCCTTTTAGTGTTCCCTTACAAAAATTCCCCTATTTCAACCAGGTGACCATGAATGATATCACTCTCCTGAGGCTAACACAGAAAGATATAGATCGAATGTTGCTTGAATGCGACCAAAACCCAGTACCATTCGCTGCCACACTTTGTGCTGCAATGATTCCAGACTACTTGCTACTGGCTTGCCATGGTAAAGCATCCTACCGTGGAGGACGAAATAAGGCAGCCCTCCCCAGAAACCTTCTGCAAAGGCTTTCAGAGTACCTCCAGGAGAGCTTCATGGAGATGTCCCTGGAGGATTCCCGCTCCATCCCCAGACACGTTAACAAACTTTTCCAGTAGCTGTACCTGCCGCGAATGCATCCACATCTTCAGGGCAAATCAAACATTAAACACTATTGTTTTTAAACCCTGTACTGTAGTTACAAATGTGCACTCACCAAAAGGTGCCTTCTCCGCCTTCAGGGTCGGGGATCCCTCCTTGGGAGGATATTGGCTCCAGCGTGATGAAAAGGTCCTGGCTGTCGGAGAGAACAGATTCACCACTTACCTGCCGCGCATTCTCCTCCTCTTCCTCATCCACAAAATCCTCCTCCGTGTTGCATGAGGCTCCCCCCTTGCAGGTGTCCACGGACAGTGGTGGGGTAGTGGTAAGGTTCCCCCCTAAAATGCCATGCAGGTGATCATAGAAGTGGCATGTATGGGGCTCTGACCCAGAGCGACCGTTTGCCTCCTTTGTCTTTTGGTAGGCTTGCCTGAGCTCCTTGACTTTCACATGGCACTGCTGTGTGTCCCTGTTGTAGCCTCTCTCCACCATGCCCTGTGCGAATTTAGCATACGTATTAGCATTTCTTCTTTTTGATAGGAGTTCTGCCTGGACAGATTCTTCTTCCCACACAGCAATCAGATCCAGTGTCTCCCGTTCGCTCCATGCTGAAGCTTGTTTGCAATTCTGGGGGGACTGCATGGTCACCTGTGCTGCTGAGCTCGCCACACTGACTAAACAGGAAATGAAATTCAAAAGTTCCCGAGGCTTTTCCTGTGTAACTGGCTAGTGCATCGGAGTTGAAAGTGCTGTCCAGAGCGGTCACATCGGAGCACTCTGGGATAGCTCCCGGAGGCCAACAACATTGATTTGCGTCCGCACTACCCCAAATTCGACCCAGCAAGGTCGATTTTAGCACTACTTCCCTTGCCGGGGAGGAGTACAGAAGTCGATTTTAAGAGCCCTTTAGGTCGACGGAACGGGGTTGCTTGTGTGGACCCATTCATTATAAAATCGACCTAACGCGGCTAAATTCGACCTAACCCTGTAGTGTAGACCAGGGCTGAGAGGCAGAATAGCCAGGAGTGAGGGTGCTCACCTGGGATGTGGGAGAAGCAAGTTCAAGTTCCTGCTCTGACAAAAAAGGCTAGTCTGGAGTTGTTCTTTCTTCCTCACACCTCTTTAAATAAAAACATTTAGAAGGTCTTGAATTCATCCCAAAGGAGAATGGAAAATTGTTTGAAATCTCAAATTTCCATAAAATAGGAAAACTGTTTCCTGCCCAGTTCTAATTTTGAATACCAGTCTGGATTTGACAGTCAATGTCTACAAACAGATCCTATGATTGATACATGATTTAAAGCATGAGACTTCCTTTGGAAATTGTTTCTCCTGGAACATTATATGACAGCCACTACTGGACTGCTACCAAAAGGAATAACCCTCAACAGCTGAGAATGAAGGTTAAATTCTACCAAGACACAAACACACACAGTGCAAACTGATCCAAGGAAATTCTTGGTGAGAACTTAAAACTGAAAAAAACTTCTTTAATCTATCTGGCATTTCAGAGGTAGGAAAGATATCTTAGATCCACAAGAATCTTCTTACATTAGAATGCACACTCTTGACAAAGATCTGTTGAGGCACATTCCAAACTAATACTCCTTTCTGACATGCAACTTGTTCTAAACAAAGTAACCTTTTCACTTTTCCAAACTCTCTGCAAGAAAGAGGGGCCTAAGCTGCACTGTCATTTCCCAGAGCTTTGTAATGGCATGTCCATTTTCTAAGCTTAGTTTTCATTCAGTTGTTCAGGTTTTTTGAAAGATGAAAAAAATACATATTAGATGCAGCACTTCTCCGTGAATCAGAAAATTGGCCATCTGCTCCTCTTCCTAGGACCAGTACAAGACTGTTCCTGATTAACCTAAAATCATAGAAATGTAGGGCTGGAAGAGACCTCAAGAAATCAAGTCTAGTCCCCTATGCTGAGACAGGACCAAATATACCTCTAGACCATCCTGAACAAGTGTCTATACAACCTGTTCTTAAAAACTGCCAATGATAGGAATTCCACAACCTCCCTAGGAAGCCTATTCCAGAGCTTAACTATCCTTATAGTTAGAAAGTTTTTCCTAATATCTAACCTAAATATCCCTTGCCAAAGATTAAGTCCATTACTTCTTGTCCTACCTTCAGTGGACATGGAGAACAACTGATCGCTATCCTCGTTATAACAGCACTATATTTGAAGGCTGCTATCAGGTCTCCCTTCAGTCTTCTTTTCACAGCATCAAACATGTCAAGGTTTTTTTACCTTTCTTCATAGGTCAGATTTTCTAAATCTTTAGTAATTTTTGTTGATATCCTCTTGACTTTCACCATTTGGTCCATATCTTTCCTAAAGTGTGGCGCCCAGAACTGGACACAGTACTCCAGCTGAGGCCTCAGCGATGCCAAGAAGAGTGAGATAATTACCTCCTGTGTCTTACATATGACACTTCCCTTAATACTCCCCAGAATATTAGCAGCTTTTTTTTTTTTTTTTTTGCAACTGCATCCCATTGGTAGCTCATATTCAATTTGTGATCCACTACCACCACCAGATTCTTTTCAGCAGTACTACCAGCTAGTCATTTATTCCCCATTTGGTATTTGTGCATCTGATTTTTCCTTCCTAAGCATAATACTTTGTACTTGTCTTTATTGAATTTAATCTTATTGATTCTAAACCAATTCTCCAGTTTGTCAAGGTCATTTTTCATTCTAAAGTGCCTGCAACCCCTTGCTGTCATCCACATATTTTATAAGCACAGTCTCCACTCTATTATCCAAGTTATTAATGAAAATATTGGCTAGTACTGGACCCAAGACTGACTCGCTAGACCTCACTAGATACACCCTCCCACTTTGATAGAAACCATTGCTAGCTACTCTTTGTGTACAGCCTTTCAACCAGTTGCGCACCCACCTTACAGTATTCAGAGTAGCAGCCGTGTTAGTCTGTATCCGCAAAAAGAACAGGAGGACTTGTGGCACCTTAGAGACTAACAAATTTATTTGAGCATAAGCTTCCGTGAGCTACAGCTCACTTCATCGGATGCATTCAGTGGAAAATACGGTGGGGAGATTTATGTACATAGAGAACATGAAACAATGGGTGTTATCATACACACTGTAATGAGAGTGATCAGGTAAGATGAGCTATTACCAGCAGGAGATCAGGGGGGAAAAAACCTTTTGTAGTAATAATCAAGGTAGGCCATTTCCAGCAGTTGACAAGAACAACTGAGGAACGGCGGGGGGGGGGGGGGGGGGGGGGAGGAGAAATGAACATGGGGAAACTACCTTACAGTAGTTTCACCTAGACCACACTTCCCTAGTTTATGAGAATGTCATGTGGAACTGTGTCATGTTACTATAATCAAGATATATCATATCTCCTGCTTCTCCCTTTTCCACTAGGCCAGTAACTCTGCAAAGAAGAAAACCAGATTGATTTGGCATGATTTGTTCTTGACAAATCCTTATTGGCTATTCCTCATAATCCTATCATCTAAGTAATTACAAATTAATAATTTCTTGCAGTATCTTTCCAGGTATCAAAGTTAGGCTGGCTGGTCTGTAATTCCCCAGCTCCTCTTTGTTCCCCTTTATAAAGACATGTACTGTGTTTGCCCTTCTCCAATCCTCTGGAACCTTAACCAGCCTCCAGGAGGTCTAAAGATAATTGCTAATGGTTCCGAGATTGTTTCAGTTAGTTCCCTAAGTATCCCAAGAAAAATTTAATCAGACCCTGCCAACTTGAATATATCTAACTTATCAAATAATCTTTAACCTGTTCTTTGCCTATTTTGGTTTGTATTCCTTCCCCTTGTTGTTAATATTGTGTTGAGTATCTGGTCACCGTTAACCTTTTTCATGAAGACTGAAGAAATATAGGCATTAAACACCTTAGCCCTCTCAATGTCATCAATTATTAGCTAAGTAGAGGACCTCCACTTTCCTTCACCTTTCTCTTGCTCCTAATACATTTAAAGAACCTCATTGTTTTTTATGTCTCTTGCTAGGTGTAACTCAGGTTTTGCCTGAACATGCTATACTTTTGTATTCCTACATGTAGTAAGGTTTTGTTCAGTCTAGTTTTGTGCATCCTATGGGTTGGGATTTCTACCACTTGGGAATTCTACAGGTTCATAATTTTTGCACTCAAGGAATTTTTATTTCATCCTATAATACTTGGTTAAACCATCCATAACTTCTTCATGGAGAGGCAATTGGCCCAGTCTGATTTGCTGCTCAGGACTGAGAAGTAGGTGGCATGGGGTCTACTGCCAACTATCACAGCCCTTGAGTCAGATGCTGATTTGCTATAGGCACAAGGAGAGCTAGGAGATAGCACTGCTAGCAACTGAAAAACTGAGTTTACTTGGGCATCATCCAGGTGCTGCTGGTGTTTAAGGCCATTTCGTTCATCTCTCTGAACACTTGAGTACTCAGAGGATTGAGGTGAAAAGCCCACATTATAGAAGACCATAAGTGGGATCTTCTCAGACTCAGGTTATGCATGCCTGCTCTGTGAAGCAAAGCCTCTGTCTACACAACCCCAAACTGTACTGGCCCTTTCTGTGCCCCACAATATCCCATTGCAAACTCATATCTAGCATGCTTACTACTATCACTAAGTCTCTTCAGCATGGCTGGCTTTCATGTTTCTGTCTCCCACTGAACATCTGTGGCTCACTTTAGCTCTAGAAGTAAAAGCTGTGTTTACTTAACCAGTACTTTACCAACTGGAAAGCTCTAAAAACTGGCATTTTGGGGTGCCAGACTGGGGTGGCGCTTACCTCGGGCAGCTCTCTGCAAGCGGCAACATGTCCCTGCTGCTCCTCGTTAACCAGAATTTTTAACTTACCAGCACTCTCCCACTTCCTCCAACATGCGAGGTAACAAAGCTTTTACTGTATTATAGCTTAAAAACATTGTTTGCATTTCTCCAACCCCAGTAATATTTGCAATTTTCCATTTAGTAGCAGTTGTGATTTTAAAGGGGTGTTTCCTCTTTCAGATGTTAACTTAGACTTGCCAGAAATCTATGCTACTAGCACACCTCTTCCTATACCTCTCCCTGACACCTTACCATGTGGAAGAACCTCCTGCATACAGGCCTTCAGCCAGCTTTTAAACCATGCAACAGCCTTTGTAGCCAAGGCAATATGAATCAGCTTTTGAAATATCATGGGGTACCGTACCAAGAATGCTTCTATTACATCTACTACATTCCCTTCATTCACTGGTCTTCTAATTCTATAATAAAAAGCAATAAAGCTAATGGCATGATTTGTTCCACACAGATTCATGTTTACTGCAGACAGCATACCTCCTGGATGACCTTCCTAAAAAGGGCAAAAAACCCAAAACAAATGTGAACTTTGACTAATACTTGGATTTTTTCATGGTAATTTAATGAAAATTAGATGAATAGAGAGAGAATAAGCTTCAAACTCACCACTGTCATTTGAACTAGATTGTCTTGTTTTTTTCAGACCCCTTTTGTATGAAATCTGAAAGTCTGGGCTTTGCTTCACATGCTGCTTCTCATGTACTGATTAATTCATTATCACAGAAGTGGTGTGAACAACACTCCCTCTAACCATTGTCATCACTCAATGCAAAACCCTAACTATGACCTCAGCTATGTTAAGGCAGAGTAACTCCTTAAATGCATGGTGTGTGTGACAGATGTGCTATTGATACAGGAGCATATACAGCCACCACTAAGGCCTGTGGAGTGCCGAAGAGTGAGTGTTCTCAGGCTCTTTAAAACATAGTAACTGTACAAGACAGCTTTAGGCTGCCAAGCTAAGAGAGAAGCCTCTCTGCTGTGGATGTGCCAGAGTGACAAGGAACACATTGCCACTCTACTACCCATAAGACTGCACTGTGCACTTCTGACCAGGATTGTTCACATGCCCATTTAAATATGGATTTTAGCCTATTCAAAGCAACCGTCAACGCACGGTGAGTAGTCGCTGCATTCTCTGCTGTCAGTGTGCGGCACTGGATATACGCGACACTCACTCTGCTCCCTTTGAAGGTGGTATTCAGATTTGATAGCTGCCGTGACATCCACGAAAATTAACTGCATGCAACATAAGATTCATTCCTTTATTTTACAATCAGAGCATTGCACACATTTTACCTGATCAACAGCCTTGGGCACATACACCAATCACTGATCACTCCTCCACTCCATTATTCAGTGCTTCATAACTGTCAGACTAAAAAGCTACAGGCAGCTGGTTACACCAGAAGAAAATCCATCCCCAACTCATAATTTATTTCATTACTAGTAAGAGTAATACCATTCTACATTAGGACATTGGAAACCTTGCCTGGAAATGATGCTGCATCCCTGGGCTCGAGCCCAAAAATACTCAGTTATTGTACAGGGCTGGTCCCACAAGTGGAAGAGGATGTGCCTTCAGTGCTCTCCAGTAAACCACAGGGTAGGACTGCTATTAAGGCTCATTACTGTGGACAGAACATTACAAGTGTCTGTGCAAGAGCAAAAGGCACTGCAGAAAAGAGAAGGGGGAACAGCCCTTTGGTATGCCAAAGTGTCAGCAACTTACATCAGAGAACAGCCTTCCCTGCAGAGAGCAGTTCTCACTTATCTCTTGCCAAAAGTGAGTGCATAACTAATGCAGAGATACCTTCACCAACAAAAATAGTTTTGTAAAAATTTTAAATTCTTTGCTCCCCAGTTCCATAAGAATCCCAAATGAGTTTCTTATTCTGCAGCATGGTCATTGCTGCCAAATACACCCAATGGGAAAGGTTATGTACAAATTTCTGATAAGCAGCTACATTTCACAGAAATAAACACAATGTACCTTTCTTATTTGGAGAGGAAATATGTGACATAAGGACAGTCTTATAAGTTCAGTGCAGTTGAAAGCAAAGACACGCCAGTCCCATTGGAGCCTGCCTTACAGTTTGACTTTGCACCATTCTTTGCAGATCTTGTATTTTAGCTGGGTTTATACTGTCTCATGTGTGCAGCGATAGAAGTGGCAATCTCAGAATTCTTCTTGTTCTGGCCATAGTAGTCCACAAAGCCTCCATCTGGTCCAATGAGGTACATAATAATTGTGTGATCCACCTGTAAGACAGCAGAGAGCAAATTGGTGCTGCAGGCCCTGAGCATCACTCAGAGGGCAGTAAGGGTTAGTGCCCTGATTAGCCTTTCCATCCGATTATCTCTGACTGGAGATTTACCAACAAGAACAGACGCTAGTTACAGACTAGAAATGGGCCAAGCAGGAGGAAATTTGAGAACAAGCTGTAAATAGACAGGGTGAAGAGGCACTGCAAGGAGGAGAGCCTTACAGGAGCTGTAGGCAGCTTCCCCCATGCCAGTCTTCAAGCAGGGTAAGTACAGAGGACAAGATGGGATGAGAAAATGAGGTTTGACCTGTTTTCCCCCTTCCCAGCTCTTCTGATGCCCGGATTAAGAGAACTTCTTTCTGCCCCTGCCGGACTAACACCTTGGAGCTCAACGTTTTCGAGACCCTCTCACTCCTTGCTGTCCTACAACCCCGGCTCCTGCAGTGAGACAGGCACTCAGGATCCAGACCTTCACCTGATGTAAATCAAAGGGATATGGCGGTAGGGACGCTCCAGTAAACCAAATTCACTCTCAGAGCAGATAGTGAGGGCAATAACGTTACTGAGAAAAGCGAGCTATGGAGAGAAGGCCTTGTGCGTAGGGGGAAAGGCACTGTATCCTGCTATGGAGCTCCCTCTGCTGGCTACACTGTGCTAGCATTCAAAGAAGCTTCAGCTGCCTTTCAAGCAGGGTGAAAAGATTTAAATCAAGGCAATATAAAATGGTTTAATTTATTTTTAAAAGATCATTTATGTAAATCAGATGGAGACTTTACCGAAGTCTTTAAAATATGTGCTATTGCAATTTAAAACATAATTAACTCAGTTAAAACCTGTCTCCTGGTAGGGGCTCTTCTCTGAGCTTTACAAGATTGCTATGGGCAAAGTATTTAAAACTAAGGTCCTGATCCTGAAAACACTTACAAGGGTACCTAACTTGATTTACATGAACAGTTCCACTGACTTCAGTTGGGCTTCTCATGTGCTTGAAGTTAGACGTGTTAGTCATAAGTGTTAGCGACAGAGACAAATTGTATTTTTATTAAAAAACTTTTCATAGCTATATAAAATCTTTGAAACTTCAGAACAAACCTGCTTCAGTGTTAACAATTAAAAGTGCATGCAGTGTTATTGTAGCCGTGTTAGTCACAGGATATTAGAGACACGGGGTGGGTGAGGCAGTATCTTTTATTGGACCAACTTCTGTTGGGGGAAGATACAAGCTTCTGAGCTACACAAGCCTGGGGAAGGAAGAAGAGTAACTGAGCTAAACACAGGTTGGGACAGATTGTTAAAAGCAGGAGGCCAGGTCACTTGAAATGAAGTGGATAACTGGGGGTTAGATTGTTATGCATGAAGGGTTTGAAGTGTGGGTGAAACCAGACAATCGCTACACTCTAGAATGAACTTACGCAGAAAAAAGATGAGACAAAAACACCATATCACCCTGGGCAAACACTTTTCACAAAGAGATTACTCCGTATCTGATCTTTCAGTACTTGTCCTCAAAGGAAACCTGCACAACACTTTCAAAAGATGAGCCTGGGAACTTAAATTCATGACAATTCCATGAAACAACTTCCTTAGCCCTTTCTATCCCAACAACCTGCAATCCACTCTACTGAAAACGGAAGCCACCAACCCTTTGCAAAGGGCAGCAGCTCAGGTCAGCACGAACCCATTTTCTTCTGATCACCGATCCGCAAGCACACTATCATGAAAGCCTCCTGGGTTTGCAATGGAGAGCAAACTGATCAAGCTTTTTGCAAAGCAAGCTGCTTCAAACTACCTGTAACTTGCAGGGCAGGCAGTAAAGTTTTCCCACAGTCCTAGGACTAGAGCAGCCACATTTGGGGAAGAGAATGGTGCTGCTAGGGACTTGGATATGGTTACTTTGACTTGGGTCTGCACACTGTAGTGTGGACTCCAGAGCCATAGGTTCCAGCATAGGTTAGAAAACAATCTTCATGTAGGGTTAAAAAACAAAACGTAGATGCTCAAGTCCAGGGTTCCCCAACACAGGTCAGCTAACTCAATTTCCACTAACTCTGGGCTTACACTGCAGTGTAGATATACCCTCTGCTACCTTACACATACCTGAAGAAGAGCTCTTTGAAATTGCTCTCACCAACATATCTAGAGTATGTCCACACAGCAACGTAAGCCCAGGTTTTAGCCTAAGCTCAAGCCTAACCCTCCTTCCGTCCACACACCAATTGTGTTAACCTAGGGCTCAAACCTAAGGTCCCAGGACCCTCCAGGACTGGAGAGTCCAAGCCAGTGTTAAGCTGGGATCTAGGGTCCAAGCCTTATTGCTTTCCTGTATGCACACAGCCCCAGAAGTGTTCTAGAATTATCTCAGAGTTCCTGGGGGGAACTTCCTTAGTCCTCTCTAAGCCGACAATCTGCAGTGCTGTCTATTGCACTCTATTGCAAATGGAAGCCACACCTCCCTTTGCAAACAGCCTGCACCCAGCACTCAGATCAGCGTTAACCCATTGTCTGCTGAACACCAGTCTGCACACACACTACCACAGGTCTTGAAGAGTTTTCAATGGAGACTGATCAAAACAAGCTTTTTGCAAAGAGAGCTGCTTCCTGGTGACAAGAGCACAGCCAGATTTTGGTGCGCGCTGCCAGGGCACCCTTGCACATGCAGCCCCAGGGAGGGACACAGAGCAGAATGGGGACTAAGCAGCTGCCCTGTTGGGGGCAGGGGAAAGCAGCAGAGCTCCCGGCTCAGCATGGTGATAGAAGGGATGACCCCCAACATCTCAACTTCTCCTGCTCCCTGCAGGTCAGACACTTGGTCCCGCTCTGCTCTCTGTCCCTTGTTCCCGGGGTCCCCTGCCCTCCCTGGGGCTGCGTGTTCAGAGATGCCTAACCAGTGTCAAGGTGGTGAGTGGGAGCCAGTCCCAAAACTTCCCCACAGCCTCCCAGGGATCCCTTATCCCTGCCTCCTGGGGTACAGCCAGGGTAAGGATAAGGGATCCCTGGAGGGTTCTGGAAACACTACACCCAAAGTCCTGGGGATACCCTTCATATCCAACTAGCCAAAAACACCTTCATTGAACAGCCCATTTTAAAAATTAAAAGTTGCAAAGTTTCATTTTAATAGTTTGGCAGCCCCGGAAACTGATGTCCTAATTATCCTCAGAACAGGTACAAATGGGCATTTTCCTGCCAATGTGACTCTGCGTAGAGGGGGAGAGCCCAATTCTCAGATTAGATGGTAGAGTTCAGTATAAAGCTTTCTACTGACAGTCACCAAAGGAACTAATTATGCAGTTTATGTACTCAGGTGCTCCTTATGGACCCGAGTCCCGTCAACAGCACTGTCACAGTTAGGAAAAAGGGTGGGCACTAATGTTTCCCCACTGTGCACCACACGCATCGGGTTCAAGTGATGATGGAGCGGGGATGGGGAGGGTCCTTGGCATTCTGGGTTAGGGTTACTTTGACTCAGGTCGGTACACTGCAGTGTGGATTCCAGAGCCTTAGGTTTGAGCACACGTCGGAAAATCCTTAACCTAGGGTTAAAATGCAATGTAGATGCTCAAGCCCAGGGTTCCCCGACACAGTTCAGCTGACTTAAGTCCCACTAACCCAGTGGTTCTTAAATTATGCATCGGGACTCCAAAGTGGGCTGCAACCCTGTTTTAACAGGGTCACCAGGGCTGGTGTTAGACTTGCTGGGGCCCAGGGCCAAAGCCGAAGCCCCACCACCTGGGGCCAAAGCCAAAGCCCTTGAGCTTTGGCCCCCGCAACCTGGGGCAGCGGGGCTTGGGCAGCTCAGGCTTCAGTCCCCCCTCCTGGGGTCATGTAGTAATTTTTGTTGTCAGAAGGGGATTGCGGTGCAATGAAGTTTGAGGACCCCTGCAAACCATAGCCTCGCACTGCTGTGTAGACATACCCCTAGTGACTTCATCCTGGTCAGGTCTCAGGGCTACTACTCCATCCTCCTCCTCTTGGCAACTGACACCACTTTCTCCTTCTTGAAATCCAGCTCTGCACTGGCACCATCTTCTCATGGTTTCCCTCCTACTTCTCTGATCACTCCTTCAATATCTCATTCAATGCATCCCCCTCCCCCGGTCATTGTTCTTGGCCCACTCTTCTCCCACTGCCTCTACATGCTCTCATCTGCAAGCACAACCTTAAATCATCTACCTCTCTCTGGGGAAGTTCTCCACCTCCTTTCAAACCCATATCTCAGTAACTGATATCTTTGTGGATATCCAGCTGCCAATTTAAACTCAGAAGACAAAACCAAACTCTTGATCTGCCACCTCCCCTTCCCACCACCACAACTGTGGACAACACCTTCCTCCAAGTTACTCAGGCCTATAACCTGGGTGTCCTTGACTTCTATGTATTCAGGACATCTCTAAAGCTTGCTGATTCTTCCCATACATCCCTTAGATCCACCCTTCTCCCTTTGCCCATATTGCAGAAACTCATCCAAGCCCTTATTTAGTATCTTGACTACTATAATCCCCTCTTCTCTGGTCTTGACTACTGCAATCTCACATGCCTCAAATCCACTCAAAACACTGTTGCAAAACTCTTCTTCCTGGCTCACCACTCGGACTACCTCATCCCTTGCTGAGTCCTCCATTGGTTCCCTATACTTCCACAAACACAAGAATTTTGTCTTCACCTTTAAGATTTTTCACAGTATTACCCTGCCCCCACCCATCTAATTTAGTCACTTGTGGTGTCAGTCCCCCCCTTCACAATGCAATATTCCCAGGCTTTACTGTGCACCAATCCTTAAACAGCTCCACATTTTCTCCCATGCTGCAATTTACACAAGCAGAAATTCTCCTATTGACTGTAGACACTGACTTATCTTCCTTCAAATCCCACCTCCACCTACAAAAAAACCCTGCCAGTTGATCATAGCTAGGCAGTGATGAGCTGACCATCCCCCTGCCTACTCCCTTAATCCCCAATTCCTGCCATTCCCCCTCACCCTACCTCTACTTCCAATTAAAAGTGAGACCAAAACAATACAACGTGGAATTAAATTCATGTCAATTCATAACCATGAATTGTATGTTATTGCAGGTTATTGCCCATGCACACCTTGTGTGCCTCCTTTAGAACATGAGCTCACTGGAGCAGAAAATGCCTCTTTGGGTATGTCTACACAGCAAAGAAAAAACCACAGCTGGCTCATGCCAGCTGACTCGGACTCATGGGACTTAGGCTGCAGGGCTGTTTCATTGCTGTGCAGACTTCCAGGCTTGGGCTCTCTGAGACCCACCCACCCTGCCGGGTCCTAGTCTACACAGCAATGAAATAGCCTTGCAGCCCAAGCCCTGCAAGCCTGAGTTTTCCTTGCTGTGTAGACGTAGACATACCCATTACCTGTGTTTGTACAGTATCCAGCACAATGGTACCTTGGTCCCAGTTTAGGTCTTTGGGGCTAACCCCCTAATTTAAACATTTAGTAGTAGCAATAAATATAGGCATTTGTTATGCAGGTTCTTAGATTAGATTATCAGAATAATCTCTTCTGGCTTTAAAAATCAGTGAATGAATCTGTGAATAATAGAGGACTCGGGCACAAGCCCTGCTTTTACTCACTATGTAGTCATTGTCTTCATCCTTGGGGCCTGAGCTGTAATACACACGATACGCTCTGGTCACCTGCTCAATCTGCTCTTTGGTACCAGTCAGTCCAACCAGTTTGGGAGAAAACTCTAAACAGAAATGCAATCCATTAGCCATGCGAAGGTTCCTGTCACCCAGAACCAACTTTGGTAGAGCCCAGCCTTCATTTTAGTCACAAAAGGAAGCAACGAGTTCAGAACAGCTACACCATGCAAGGAAGAGAAAGGCCAATGGTACCTTTAACATATCTGGCCACGGCTTCTCCGGTGTCCCTCTCTGGGTCGATGGTAATGAAGAGTGGGGTCACATTTGGCAGAGATGGGATCCTGTCTGTCACCACAAACGTTAACAGTTAATATTGCTCTCAACAGGTCCAATGCCACAGCTCATCTCCCACATAATGAGGCTACAGCCAAACTTATAATACACAGTGAGTATAGGGGGCCCTTTTTGGCACAGACTGAAATGGTGACCACCCTGGAATGATATTGGGCAGCTTAAATAACATCTAATGAACTTTTTTTAAAGGCCAGGGAGCAACTGCAATGAGATAAAATGGAGTTCTCCAAACCCTTGTGTCTGACCTGGGGGTCCCTTCTCCTCACATGGAGACCCTACTTCTATTTACTAGGGCTGACAAGCCAATTGAGGTGCAAGGAATGCATGTTGTAACCAAGATCAGGCAGCTTGAGAAATAATAACCACTTCGCCCTGTTGAAAGGAGATGGTATTTTGCATTTCACCACCTATCCTGCTACCTCCTCCTTCCAAGGGAGCAATGCCACATCACCGAGACATCAGGGAAGGCTCCTCCTGTAGCAGCAGCAGAAGCTACTTGCTGCTGCAGCATTGCACATTCCTAGAGGGGAAAGGGTGACCTGCCACTCCTCACTCTCCTCAATATACACCTCTACCCCGATATAACGTGATCCTCAGGAGCCAAAAAATCTTACTGCGTTATAGGTGAAACCACATTATATCGAACTTGCTTTGGCCTCGAGCATTTCCGTTATTAAGTCACTTCCCACCCCGACTGACCCCTCAGAACCCCTGACTCATCCAACCGCCCCCACTCCTTGTCCCCTGACTACCGACTCCAGAGACCCTCCCTGCCCGTAACCACCCCTCCCAAGACTCCACCCCCTATCTAAGCCCCCTGCTCCTTGTCCCCTGACCACCTCCTCCAGAGACACCCCCCGTCCCTAATCACCCCCAGGACCCCACCCCCTGCCCAATCCCCCTGCTCCCTGTCCCCTGACTGCCCCAACCCCTATCCACACCCCCGCCCCCTGACAGGCCCCCCGGGACTCCCACGCCCTATCCAAAGCACCCGTTCCCTGTCCCCTGACCGCCCCACCCTCAGAACCTCTGAACCATACAACCCCCCTGCTCCCTGACTGCCCCCCCAAGACCCTCTGCTCTTTATCCAACCCCTCGAGCCCAGCCAGGCACCCTTAACACGCCACTCAGAGCGGCATGTTGGAGCCAGACATACTGACGCACTGATCCGCCAGAGCGCACAGCCCCACCCCCCAGAGCACTGCTTTACCGCATTATACCCGGATTCATGTTATATCGGGTCGCGTTATATCAGGGTAGAGGTGTATTAGGTTTGCTTCTGGAGAAGCTGACAGAACCCATCGTCAACAGATCCTACAATCCACCTGGCCCAGAGGCCATCTTTCAGCCATCCCCATTGTCACAATACAGCTGGACTCACCTTTTTGCCCTCTTCCTTCCCTCATCCTTTGACCAGAGCACATTAGTTTCTTTCCTGCTAGGAAAGCCTCCATCCTGCCAGCAGTTACCATCCATGCTTTTCCTCCTTTACTCAAGGTGCTGCTGGAGGCCCAAATCTCCCTCCTCAACAAGCAGATGTGGACCTCACTGAGCCTGCCATCTACAATCACACCCTATCAAGTGGCCCAACTTCACTGGTGCTGGGAGTGCCACACAGGGACAAGTAGCTGGGATTTTAAACATTCTGCTAGACTTCTTCTGTACCCAAGAAATACTGAAGACTGTAAAAGAGAGCATCCATTGCAAAACCTTTCTGTTGAAAGGAAGTTTTGAACATGCAGGGTATTGGAGATGATCCCTATCCTGTGGAGCCAAGATCTTTGCCACAGGAACTTTCACCTATTGACAGTACCTCCTCTTAAATGAATGTTACTGGTAAAATTGTAACAGGAATGTTTGTGAAATTCATGAGAGGTCTATAGGGCCTCACCCCACCCCCAGCAATGGGGGCTGCAGCATCATACAGGCATGCATACAGCCAATTCAAAGTCCCCCAGGTATTGCCCCTATAAGATGTTGGGATAAGTCACACTGATTGCTGCTTCCCCAGCATTTTTGCACATGGACATAAGATGTTTTTCAACTGAATCAGAGGGATGAATGGGGAAGATTTCTCTAATGCAGACAAAGCTCTATCCCAAGAGAGATCTGTTCTCCAGAATAGATCCAGCCCTTCTTTAATCAAGAAGCTGCCCTTGGTTAGCAGTCGCTACTATGTTTCATTAACAAGAAAACCCTCTTCTAGCAGGAACATGCCACATCCCAAAGGGTAGTGCCAAATACAAAAAACTATAGGAACCCAACATTGACTCAGAGCATGCCTTATAATATGAGGCTTCCCCCAAGATCAAAGCATGAGGCCCTGTTTGACCTGATCTTCTATAACTGTGCATCTAATGTGAAGCAATGCAGAGACATTTTCACATACATTAAGGAGCTGGTCCCACTGCCATTTAGTAAGCTCGGAGAAGCACTGTAGTATTTCACTACATGAAGTGCTGCCTTTTTTAAGTAGAGTTAGAATTCTGACTGGATTCATTTACCAATTTCATCCACCGCTAGAATCATTTTCTCCAGTTCCTCTGGACAGATGTCGGGGCAGTGCGTGAAGCCGAAGTAGATTAACACCCACTGGCCCAGGAAGTCCCTGTGGGTCCTGGGCTGTCCCTGGTGATCCACAAGTGAGAAAGGGCCTCCCAGCAATGGCTTCCCAAGAGCCCGCTTCTGCTCCTTCTCCAGCACTGAAACCAGACAGCAATGGGAGGTTACTACCAGCTGTGCCACACACAAGAGGGCAAAGGATCCCAGAAACCATTCAAAGACAGTTTGCGTCATAAGGCTCTCAAAGGCAAATATACCTAGTAGTGCAACAGTAATGTAACATCTTGAATTTTAAAGCCCACTGCAAAATATAAACCCAGGACTAGACAAGACAACTTTATAGTAAACAAACAGAACAGTTTTTTATTGCGATATTTTTCCATATAAACTATATCCTACTGTGCTCCAAAAGGAGCTTATCATCAAGATGGCACTGAATGCTCATATGCTGAAGTCAGGAAACATGAACTGGGATGGAACACCTGCAGTTAAGAGTCAAGCATCTTTTAGAGACTCAAGGGAGGAAGGGAAATTGTTGTGCTGCCACGTCTAACTGGGTTTCAGTATCAAGACAAGGAGAAAAGAATTAGGTAAGTAAGTGGTTAAAAAAAGCATACCGGGGTTAAAATCAGAATTGGGAATCTATGCTCTTAAAAAGTCTTACACATACTTCCACACCCTGGGGAAACAGACACACACACTTCCATTATGGGCTTTTATATTCTAATCTTGTGTAATGCTTTCATACCACAATAATAGGTATAATATAACAACTTAAGATAAACCAACAAAACTACAAGTTTTAAAAGAGGACTTTAAAAGAGCAAAAAGAAATCAAAACAAATGTAGGAAAAGTAAAATACTGAATAAACCAATAACGGTATAAAATACGTATATATGCACACATGGGGTAAAAATACAAACTGACAATCAAAGAGCAAATGACCATGAGTTAAACAGCTAAAGGGAAAGGATACTAAAACTACATGGATAAAATAGGTCATAACAGAAAAAAAGAATGTGCAAAAAGTCTTGTGCTGCATCTTATTTCCATGTATATTTAGACCAGAATCTCTTTTGGACAGGGAGCTGCCATCTCATGTGTTGATGAGGTGTCTAGCACACTGATAGGCAGTGTGCTAAAATCAGCATTTTCAATCTCTCCTAGTTGTCACCCTTCAAAGCAGCAGTACCACAACTAGCATGGCCACAAGATCTTTTTATCTGCACAGCTATAAAGGCTTGGAAGGGGAATGACAAAGGTTTTGGGATGATAATGTAATATATACATACTTTCTTCCTTTTTTTTCTTGAAGTATTTCATTCCTGCCAATAAAGCTCCACCAATTGCAAATGTGAGTGCCAAGGACTTCCAGGAAACTGGCTACTAGGAGAAAGATTCCATACTGATTAAACTTCACCATCTTCAACTAATTTTTTTTAAAACATAGAAAAGTGCTAAGTATGTGTTTATGAAATAAACACCCAGCTCTTGCCATATGACAAAATACCTGTGAGATCAACCACAATCCTGTTTGAAAAACCAATCCCCAAAAACCAAACCCGGGTACTTTGTAAATGCAGCCACCGCACAGAGACTATCAACACAGGGGAGAAATTCCGGCTATGGCTGCCACAGAGGGACCCTCCCCACCCTCGCTTCCCCCTTCAGCAGGAGGGCCGGGCACCGCTTGCTACACACAAGGAACATGAGGCCCGTCTTAGGCCTTAGCCCGCAGCCCCGCTTTGAGTTGAGATTAAGGACATGGCTATGGCCGCCATTGGGAACGTGGCCTCCTTACCCCGGGCTTCGAGGGGCCCGTCTTCGCTTTGTCTCCCTCAGGTGCAGTAGCCAGGTGGCGAGTCACCGCCAAGGAACCGGGGAGATCCCAGCATGAGGAGCGGCGAGCAAGGCTGACAGCGAGCAGCTACAGAGAGACACGAGGTGACCAGGAGGTTAAGGTGTGAGGCTGCTCGGGGAGGGGGCGCAGGCGGGGGCCGGCCGGGAAGGGGGGGAGGGGGCGCAGGCGGGGGCCGGGCGACGCCCGCCGGGGCGGGGAGCAATTGGGACAGGGCGAGGCGCTGGCCGTGGACACCTGCCCCCAGGTAGAGTCGAGCCGGGTCAGGCTGCTCAGCGCTGGGAGCAGGACCCCGCCAGGCCCCAGTGGACGCGGCTCCCCAGACCGGAAGTTCCCCTCACCGGTCGCCTCCACGCGCCCCTGCGTCCCGGAACGTAGAGTCCCAGCGCCCGGAGCAGAGAGACCCGCCCGGCCGCCGCCATCCTGCAACCAGCGTCAGCGCCAACTAGCCCCGCCCCCCGCGCCGCTTCCGGCGTCAGCGCCAACTAGCCCCGCCCCCTCGCAGCTTCTGCTGGCGTCACCGCCAACTGGCCCCGCCCCCTCGCGGCTTCTGCCGGCGTCCTTCAGTTTCCGTTCCCGCGGGCGCCGGCTGGCCGCGGACACTGGCCGCAGCGTTGCCGGTTCCGGGAGCTCTCATCGCATGACGGCTCCACTTACAGATCGATCTTTAGTTCCTGGAGACTCCAGGACAGTCATGGCGGGCTAGCGCCCTAGACCCGGGCCAAGCGCGGACAGAGCCAGGTTCGTAGTTCGCCGGCTTGCTGGGTGCGGAGGGCCCGGAAGTGGGATGGGGGTCCGGGCTAGGGTTGCCACCTCTCTAGTTGCTGGTAACCGGGCCCCTGAGGTCCCGCCCCTGCCCCGTCTCTTGCCCCAGGGCCCCCAGCACGCACTGGATTGTCCCTCCCCTGCCCTGGGGCCGAGGGGAGCTGCTGCAGCCCGACAAGGAGCCTGCCCGCCCGCAGGTAGGAGGTGGCCCCAGCGGAGAGGAGCTGGGGTGAATGACCCGGCGCCTCCCCCTCCCTGCGTAACCGGACTTTTGATGTCCGGTCAGTACATCTGCCTGGACATACCAGGTCCCTTCTCGACCGGACTTTCCAGTTGAAAACCTTGCGCCTGGCAAAACTTTTCTCCTTGGGAAACGGGTTAGAAGGAGAAACAACATCAGTTGAAGGGTGATGTCACTGTCCCCCATTACAGTGGGTGTGATGATGTCACGCCAGAGATTGTGGAAGGGACATCATAGCATGGCGACTTGTGTTACCATGACAACATTACTATGATTATCATTTTAACCCTCCCGTTTGGCCCAGAACAGATGACCAGCCACTGCCCCCCCCACCAGGCCTTGCTCTTGCCCAGAGGCTGCCCTTGCCTCATACAATGCCTGGCACCGAGCTGAGGCACAACCTGTGGCAAACGAGGCTGGAACAGTGGTTCCAGAACTGACCTGGGGCCCTGGAGAACTGGGCTTCATCCCTGCCTCTGCCAGAACCCCACTCAACCAGTCAAACTAAACCATCCACGGCTGGCCTCTGGCTGCATGATGCACCTTTCTGGGTGCCCAGCTTCAACCGCTGGAGCCCTGGTTTGTAGAAGTTCTGAGCACAGTACTGGGAACCTTGTGTGTTCAAAAATGATGAATCGGCCCTCAGAAAATCATGAAATTGGCTTAAAAATCATGAGAGTTTTAAAAATAAAAGTTGGATTCTTTTTGCCTTCTGGTTTTTAAGCCTTTGGGATTCCCAGCTTCAAGTTTTTCTCCTCAACCATGAGAGCTAATTGTCTTTTAAAATCAGTTTAAGCTAATCTGGGACCACATTCTTAATAAGTAGGGTTTATTTTTTAAACTCAACCTTAAGTCTGAATTTCTTGGGTTGGTAGTGCTTATTTTGGGGATAATTACAACATCCTTACAATGTTTTTACCCTTAAATTACTGATACGTACTCCCAACTTAAACTCTAGTTTAACATAGTTTTTAATCTGGAAATGTCACATACTGAAGGAATATTACATGACTATTACTATACAAACATGCAGTCCCCTGCCTCCTCTGCCTTTTTCAAGAGTGGCAGGCTCCTAGTGCTTCTGCTTTTTTCTGAGGTGACAACTCATGCCAAAGAGTTCTGCAGGTCTCTAGCTGCATAAAAAATGAATCTGGAGAGATGTCTCTGTTTCTTCTGGGTGTTGCAGCTGATTTTATTTTTTTTAAAGCACCGAGCTTTTTTTGAACTGAGTCTTTCTTCCTGCATTAGATTTTGGGAGCCTGGTTGACAGTTATGGATGCAACTCCTACCTGGAGATCTGGAGCCTTGACCGGCAACTCTGAGATGTGCTTTTCCTTTGGAGTCATAGCAGATATTCAGTATGCTGATCTAGAGGATGGTTATAACTTCTGGGGGTCCCGGAGGAGATACTACAGACACAGCCTTCACCTTCTCCAAAGCGCAGTTGATGAGTGGAATAAGGAAGACAGTCAACTTGAATTTGTACTGCAGCTTGGGGATATTATTGATGGTTTTAATGCCCAGCATAAAACATCGGAAAGTGCTCTGAGAAGAGTTATGAACAAGTTTAAAAAGCTTAGAGCCCCAATCCATCACACATGGGGAAATCATGAATTGTACAACTTTACTAGAGACTATTTAACAAAATCTGAACTTAATAGCAAGTCTTTAGAAGACCAGATCTTCCTTGGCTCTGGTGCCAGAGGCCAGGACTCTCCTGGAGACACTGCTGAAGAACATTACTATGCTTATCATTTTAGCCCAGTCCCAAAATTTCGGTTCATTTTACTTGATGCTTATGATTTAAGTATCCTTGGGAGGGATAAATCGACCCAAAAATATCAGGATTCTTTGAAGCTGCTGAAGGAGAAAAACCCAAATGAGAATCTGAATAGTCCCACAGGTATTGCACTGCCTGAGAGAGGTTAACATGCGTTCCCAAAATTCTGCTTCAGATAATATTGCTCTTCATAGTAGGAAGACTGATAATTAATGTAAGATATGTTACTAGGTGATAAATCAGTGTGAGCTTCGTTTGATCCTACAAACCACAGAGTAAGGTTACGTTCTTTTCCCATAATATACACGCAAAATTCCCACTCTTGGGCATCAGCTTACTTTCTTAGCTCTTAGATTTGTCGTGTGAGGTACTGGCCATTAGGCATAAGTCCCTTTCTTCAAGTTCTACACCAAGACATCATTATCTTTTTTCTGTCAGGAAAACTTCTTTGGGGCAACAGTCCAACGTGACATATGCCATTGTACTCACCCCTTTGTTTAGAAGGCATTGTCTTTGGGTCACCCATACAGTTTCCAGAGCAAACTTTGACTGGGCAGTGTATGTTCAATGCCATCTGAATAATCTGTTTCATTCAAATAACTCTCCAAGGACTAGAATTTCATAGATATTTAGGTCAGAAGGGACCATTAAGCTCATCTAGTCTGACCTCCTGCACAACGCAGGCCACAGAATTTCACCCACCACTCCTGCAAAAAACCTCTCACCTATGTCTGTGCTATTGAAGTCCTCAAATCGTGGTTTAAAGACTTCAAGGAGCAGAGAATCCTCCAGCAAGTGACCCATGCCCATGCTACAGAGGAAGGCAAAAAACCTCCAGGGCCTCTTCCAATCTGCCCTGGAGGAAAATTCCTTCCCGACCCCAAATATGGCGATCGGCTAAACCCTGAGCATATGGGCAAGATTCATCAGCCAGATACTACAGAAAATTCTTTCCTGGGTAACTCAGATCCCACCCCATCTAATATCCCATCACAGGCCATTGGGCCTATTTACCATGAATATTTAATTACCAAAACCATGTTATCCCATCATACCATCTCCTCCATAAACTTATCGAGTTTAATCTTAAAGCCAGATAGATCTTTTGCCCCCACTGCTTCCCTTGGAAGGCTATTCCAAAACTTCACTCCTCTGATGGTTAGAAACCTTCGTCTAATTTCTAGTCTAAATTTCCTGGTGGCCAGTTTATATCCATTTGTTCTTGTGTCCACATTGGTACTGAGCTTAAATAATTCCTCTCCGGTATATATCCCTCTGATATATTTATAGAGAGCAATCATATCTCCCCTCAACCTTCTTTTAGTTAGGCTAAACAAGCCAAGCTCCTTGAGTCTCCTTTCATAAGACAAGTTTTCCATTCCTCAGATCATCCTAGTAGCCATTCTCTGTACCTGTTCCAGTTTGAATTCATCCTTCTTAAACATGGGAGACCTCTCCACACGAGCAGTTCTGCCTGGGAGCCAGCTGTACTTTGTCACTGAGGATGATAAGTTTTAACATTCTGAGTATTCTCTGTGGTGCAATTATAAGTGCAGCAACGCCACATACAAGAGAGATTCAACACCTGAATTTTTTCCCCCAAGACTTCTTTTCAGGGACGCCCCATACGGGTTTGTGCAATGACACTCAATAAGTACAATCGGATGCTTTAGCACAAATTACAATAGCCAGTTGAGCACAGTGTAAGGCATGTGGACAAGAAAAGACATCAGCAAGATGGGAAAAAATTCCAAAATTTCTATGATGAATGATAGAGGCAGAACTTTTTATGAGTGACAATTTTGTTTCTTTTTTCACCTGGAGAACCACTGACCTAGATTTTGATTTGGAACTGACTGTAGTCCTTAGACTCATTTCTTTCTAGACACAGAAATGTTGGAAGGTCATAGAGGTACTCTTTCAACTGATACTGCCTGACAATCCTGCAGCAAAAGTCTTAGTAAAAGCCTTGTGTGTTTCCAGTTTACAGACAGACTTGTTCTGACATACGTTTATTGAGCTTTTAGTGCCCTAGCCTGTAACCAGTCTCCTGGAGTGACCCCTTTAGTATGCCGGGCGCCCAGGACCGACAGTCCACGGAGGCAGGCCTATGCCCTCCTAGGCAGGGCCTTCGGCACCAGCTAGCACTGTCTCTCTACATGGGTCCCTTCAGCAAATCCAACCAAGCCAGACTCCTGCGGGAGGCTTGTACTGTCCCTTTTAGAACACAGGGCACTCAGTGAGTTACAGCAATACAGGCAGTCATTTCAACACAATTTATTAGTCACCTGGCTACAGAATCTAAGAGTCCTTAGGTCAGCATAGAGAAATGAAAGGTAAAGCATAGCCCGTTCTGGTTACCCCAGTGCGCAGCCAAGCTGTCGTGAACCCCATGCTCTGGCTCTGGCTCTGGCTCTGGCTCTCCCTCTCAGGCCATGTCTACACTACAAAATTATGTCAACCTAGCATACAGGCACTGCAGTTATTAAATCATTTATGTGTGTGCACACCTGGCTGCTTGTGTCAGAAGCGTGTGTTCTCACCAGGAGCACTTGTATTGATTGTATTATCAGTGGGGGGCATTGTGAGATGAGTCCTGAAAGCCAGTAACAGTCAACGTAAGCAATGCAGCGTCTACACTGACATTTTGTCGACTTCATTACGTCGACCACGACTACATTGCTCGGGGAGCTCGTGTTATTAAATCGACATAGAGAGGCATTTCTATGAGTGGGAGTCACATTTACGTAAAGACACTTCCATAGCTAGGCCGACACAAGGAAGCTTACATTGATCTATCTGTGTAGTGCAGACCAAGCCTCACTCTGACCTCTTTAATCAGTTCCCACATGAGAGTCCAGACTTCTTCCAGAAACTAACCTTTTATTCCCCATCTCACATCTCTCTAGTCCTTTGTTCTCAAGCTGTGATCTTTGCTCAGCTTCCCAGCTGAGAGGTGGGAAAATCCATCTCCCTCTGGGTCATTGGTTGTTAGATGCAGCGTCCTGGAGATTGGGTTTTTCATTGTCTTCTTGGATTTTCCATTGATCTGGGGTCAGCTTCAGCTAGGTGTAGGGGCAGCCAGGGGGCTCCATGTGCTGCACCTGCCCTAAGCACCAGCTCCACAGCTCCCATTCACCAGGAACTGCAGCCAAGGGGAGCTGTGGGGGTGGCGCCTGCGGATGGGGCAGCGCACGGAGCTGCCTGGCCGCGCTGCCGCATAGGAGCCAGAGAGGGGACATGCCGCTGCTTCCGGGAGCTGCTTGGAGTAAGTGCCACCTGGAGCCTGCACCCCTCACCCCCTTCCCAGCCCCAACTGCCTGCCCCAGCCCTGATCTCCTGCCCCTCATTTCTGACCCAACCCTGGAACTCACATCCCCAGCCCACATCCTGATCCCCTGCCTCAGCCCGGAGCCCCGTCCCATACTCCGAACCTCTTGGCTTCACCCCCCAGCCCAGAGTCCCCTCTTGCACCCCAAACCCCTCATCCCTGGCCCCACCCCAGAACTCACACGCCCAGCTGGAGCCCTCACCGTCTCCTGCATCCCACCCCACTGCCTCAGCCTGAAGCCCCCTCCCACACCCTGAATTCTTCATTTCTGGCCTCACCCTGGAGTCCGCACCCCCAGCGAGAGCTCTCACCCCCTCCCACACCCAAGCCCCCGGAGCCAGCATAGTGAAAATGAGCGAGTGAATATGTGTGGGGGAGAGCGAGCGACAGGGATGGGGGATGGAGTGAGTGGAGGCGGGGCCTCGGAGAAGGGACGGGGGCAGGGCAAAGGTGTTCAGTTTTCATAGAATCATAGAATAACAGAGTTGGAAGGGACCTCTGGAGGCCATCTAGACCAACCCCCTGCCCAGAGCAGGACCAATCCCAACTAAATCATCCCAGCCAGGGCTTTGTCAAGCCTGACCTTAAAAACTTCTAAGGAAGGGGATTCCACCACCTCCCTAGGTAACGCATTCCAGTGTTTCACCACCCTCCTAGTGAAAAAGTTTTTCCTAATATCCAACCTAAATCTCCCCCACTGCAACTTGAGAACATTACTCCTTGTCCTGTCATCTGCTATCACTGAGAATAGTCTAGCTCCATCCTCTTTGGATCCACCTTTCAGGTAGTTAAAAGCAGCTATCAAATCCCCCCTCATTCTTCTCTTCCGTAGACTAAACAATCCCAGTTCCCTCAGCCTCTCCTCATAAGTTATGTGTTCCAGGCCCCTAATCATTTTTGTTGCCCTTCGCTGGACTCTCTCCAATTTCTCCACATCCTTCGTGTAGTGTGGGGCCCAAAACTGGACACAGTACTCCAGATGAGGCCTCACCAATGTCGAATAGAGGGGAACGATCACGTCCCTCGATCTGCTGGCAGTGCCCCTTCTTATACATCCCAAAATGCCATTGGCCTTCTTGACAACAAGGGCACACTGTTGACTCATATCCAGCTTCTCGTCCACCGTCACCCCTAGGTCCTTCTCTGCAGAGCTGCTGCCTTCGATCCCTAGTCTGTAGCGGTGCATTGGATTCTTCCGTCCTAAGTGCAGGACTCTGCACTTGTCCTTGTTGAACCTCATCAGATCTCTTTTGGCCCAATCCTCCAATTTGTCTAGGTCCCTCTGTATCCTATCCCTACCCTCCAGCGTATCTACCACTCCTCCCAGTTTAGTGTCATCCACAAACTTGCTGAGGGTGCAATCCACACCATCCTCCAGATCATTAATGAAGATATTGAACAAAACCAGCCCCAGGACCGACGCTTGGGGCACTCTGCTAGATACCGGCTACCAACTAGACATGGAGCCATTGATCACTACCCGTTGATCCCGACAATCTAGCCAACTTTCTACCCACCTTATTGTGCATCCATCCAGCCCATACTTCTTTAACTTGCTGACAAGAATACTGTGGGAGACCGTGTCAAAAGCTTTGCTAAAGTCGAGGAATAACACGTCCACTGCTTTCCCTTCATCCACAGAACCAGTTATCTCATCATAGAAGGCAATTAGATTAGTCAGGCATGACTTGCCCTTGGTGAATCCATGCTGACTGTTCCTGATCACTTTCCTCTCGTCTAAGTGCTTCAGAATTGATTCCTTGAGTACATGCTCCATGATTTTTCCGGGGACTGAGGTGAAGCTGACCGGCCTGTAGTTCCCAGGATCCTCCTTCTTCCCTTTTTTAAAGATTGGCACTACATTAACCTTTTTCCAGTCTTCCGGGACTTCCCCCGATCGCCATGAGTTTTCAAAGATAATGGCCAATAGCTCTGCAATCACATCCGCCAATTCCTTTAGCACTCTCGGATGCAGTGCATCCGGCCCCATGGACTTGTGCACGTCCAGTTTTTCTAAATAGTCCCGAACCACTTCTTCCTTCACAGAGGGCTGGCCACCTCCTCCCCATGCTGTGCTGCCCAGTGCAGTAGTCTGGGAGCTGACCTTGTTCGTGAAGACAGAGGCAAAAAAAATGTGTGAGTAGAAAGTTGGCAACCCTACTAGACGAAGCTGTGGCAGCTGGAATTCAACAAAAGCAAAGGACTCATGTCCAAGTGCCAGCTCAGAAAGCCACTCATGAAGTTCTGGCCTGTGTTCTGCTAGGCTGCTCTGATGCAAGAGTGGGAATCCTGCGTGTGTGGCATTGTCAAAGCAAAATTACTAGTAAATCATTTTCCCTCATTTACTCATGAAGACTGAATTTTTGGAGGCACAAGATACATAAGAGCCTGTCAGGGGAAAGGAAGCTGTTTATCCTAAGCACAGATGTCCATAAAAAACCAAAGCAGGTAGGGAAGTAGCTATTTGGTGTGTGTGTGTGCTTGACCTTTCTTCATTACAGGACTTGCTGAACCCCAATTTGTAGAGTTCAATGGAGGATTTAGCCAAGCACAGCTGGATTGGTTCAATGAGGTTCTTACATTCTCTGACACTAATCAAGAGAAAGTTGTGGTTGTGGGTAAGTCTGCTTTTTGTATGTGTGAATGCATGTGAATTGAGACATCTGTGAAGGAATAAACCCCAGTGATAAACTGATGGGATGCTGCACTTACTATAGGGGGTACTCCAATTTTTCCCGCTCATAGGATTTCCTACCAATACCTTATATTCTAAAGTCATTCAGTTTCCCCCTCACACATACATTTTTTCCACAACAGGAGGAGGAGATTGTGCTAGACAGAGGCAAGAAAGGGGGCTTCAGATTTGAGGGGTCCTAGGTGCGGGGGGGGGGGCAGTAGGCTGCTGCAGGGTATTGGAAGTTGCTGTTTTAGGGGAGCAGTAGGGGGGAGAGATAGCTCGGTGGTTTGAGCATTGGCCTGCTAAACCCAGGGTTGTGAGTTCAGTCCTTGAGGGGGGCCATTTAGGGATTGGGGCCTTGGGCATGTGAAAGGCACTGTGCACCAAAAACACCTGATCTGCTGTGGACCATGGAACAGCAGTAGCCACAGTGGGAGCTCTCTTCCTCTCCTCTCCCTGGGCTTTAGTTGACACCTCCACATAACTATGCAGTTGGGCTGTGTGCCAAGCCAGCTGCACAGCCAGAGCAAGGGCGTGGCAACTGAGCTGGATGACCAGCAAAACCAGGTACACTCACTGAGGACGCTTCATAACTGGAGCAAGGACGTGCCCCACCCTGAAGCTAGTAACCATTTTACATCTGGTAAAGAGTGATGAGAACATTTTTCACTATATGAGCTTTGTGAATAGAAGCGTAAATCAGAATGTTTTTCCAGCAGGGAGTGCTGTAGGCCGCTCTAGAGGCTGCCATTATGATGTTCAGGCTATGTCTACACTGCATCATTTACAGCCGTGAAGAGGCTCTACGGCTTAATAACTCCTGCTTCCGTGAGAGGTGGTCGCTGTGTTGCCGTGAGAAGCTCTCCCACCGGCATAGCGCTGTCTACACTGCTGCTTAGGTCGGTATAACTGACGTCGCTCAGAGGTGTGGATTATTCACAACCCTAAGCGATGTAAGTTATACTGAAGTAATTTGTAGTGTAGACATAGCCTCAGTGCACAGTTTTAGATTTGATGACCCAAGGCAATGGTCTTGTGAGCATAACTCAGCTGTGATTCAGTACCTAGATACCTTAGAAATACCTGAGAGATAGGAGTACTTGTGGCACCTTAGAGACTAACAAATTTATTTGAGCATAAGCTTTCGTGGGCTAAAACCCACTTCCTACTGTATTTTCCACTGCATGTATCTGATGAAGATATATACAGAGAACTAAAAAATGGGGGTTGCAATACCAACTCTAACGAGACTAATCAATTAAGGTGGGCTATTAGTTGATTAGTTAATTCATTAGTCTCATTAGAGTTGGTATGGCAACCCCCATTTTTTCATGTTCTCTGTCTCTGTTTGTGTGTGTGTATATATATCTATCTACCTACTGTATTTTCCACTGCATGCATCTGATGAAGTGGGTTTTAGCCCATGAAAACTTACGCTCAAATAAATTTGTTAGTCTCTAAGGTGCCACAAGTACTCCTCGTTCTTTTTGCTGATACAGACTAACACGGCTACCACTCTGAAACCTGAGAGATAGAGAGCGTTCTCATTATTCCATATGACTGGACATCCTGTGCGCAAAACCCCAAACTTAAAGAAAAGTTCTAGGGATTTCACTGCACCCCAAACCCCCAAGATTCCAGCATCCATAAGCAATTTCCAGGTGGGGAGATGATATAAAACACTCTTAACCGTGGTTGCCACCGGTGATGTCTCTTACCATTATTCTGCTTTTTTTCCAACTGCAGGTCACATTCCCATTCATCCAGGTTCTACAGGGAGTGTTTGCCTTGCTTGGAATTATAAAGATGCCCTTTCCGTCATCCATTCTCATCAGTGTGTGGTGTGCTTTCTCGCAGGGCACCTCCATGATGGTGGTTATTATTTAGATTCTCACGGAGTCCACCATCTTACTTTGGAAGGGATTGTTGAAACTCCACCACAGAGCCAGGCCTTTGGAACGATATATGTCTATGATGATAAACTGGTATTAAAGGGAAGAGGTAGAATTCCAGACAAAGTAATGTATTATACAAAGCATTAGGATCATTGTAAATACAATTGTGCGTGATCCAGACAGTGCTCCGGAAATTAGTTAGTTTAGTAAATAACAGCTGACCATTGCAGCCATGGTGTTTCTGTTTATAGAAAATCTGCTCAATGATGCTTACAGCTTCAAGCCTGATAAATAGAGCCTCAGTGCTGCCACCTTCGCCTCTCAGAGCTGTTCTCTTAGAAGCTTTACTTCTGCAAGAAGCAAGAAACAAGGCCTAGCTTCCTGCTGCAGGGCAGGGAAGGGACAGCCAACAACTCAACTCAGTCTGAAATAAATGCAGCTTGATTCTGATAATTTCTGCTTGAAAGAGTTAAGAGTGAACAATTTGTTATTTATTGTGGCACAAAAGGCACCAACAGCGTTAAAGGGTATGTGATAACACGAGCAAGGAGTTATTAGTGCATCTTTATTCGTCACACTGTGTTATGAAATGCAAATCTTATCCCCATCAGGTGTGATTCAGCTTCTTTTCAAACACTAACATTGATCATATTCTTCAGGCTGCCTGTAGTTTGCTTCCTGAAATCAGCAGAAGTTGTAGATACTCTGCACTTCTAAAAACCAGATTCCTTTGAATGTTTTTGGTTTTTTGTCTAGGGAGCGGATTTATGATTTTATAGATGAAATGCTCAGGGACGTTATCCCTATCACCTCAGGAAAGGATGCAGAAATAAAATTTCTAGATGCCATTAATGACTACTTCTTAGATCTGTTAGTCCTGTAACCCACAAGTGGAGAGGCAAGTCTTGATTAAGTCCTAAGTGGAGCACAGGGTCTGCTCCAAGACGGGAATATAACTGAACCGCTGAGTAATAATAATAGGCCATAATGTAATTAAATTTGACATCCTTTTAGGGGGAAATATGCAAAGGAAATCCACAGTACCATCTATCTTCAAAAAGGGGAACTACACAGAAATGAGAAAGCTAGGTAAACAGAAATTAAAAGGAATAGTCACAACAGTGAAATGCCTGCAAGCCACATTGAAACTATTTAAAATACTGTAATAGATGTTCAAACTAAACGTATACCCCCAAATAAAAAAATAAAACAGTAAGATATGCCACCATGGCTCAACGACAAAGTAAAAGAGGCAGTTACAGGCCATAAGACATCCTTTAAAAATTGGAAGTGAAATCCTACTGAGGAAAATAGAAAGGCGCATAAACTCTGGCAAGTCTAGTGTGAGTGTAATTAGGCAGCCCAAAAAAGAATTTGAAGACCTGCTAGCAAAGGCAGTACATCAGATGCAGAAAGCCTGCCAAACAATCAGTGGGGCCACTGGACAATCAAGGTGCTAAAGGAGCACTCAAGTAAGAGAAGGCCATTGAGGAAAATCTAATGAATTCGTTGCATCAGCCTTCACTGCAGAGGATGAGAGGGAGATTCCCACATGAGCCATTCTTTTTATGTGACAAATCCCATATTGAGGTGTCTGTAGGGAAGGTTTTGGAACAAATTAAATTGAACAGTAATAAGTTACCAGGGTCAGATGATATTCATCCAAGAGTTCTGAAGGAACTCAAATATGAAATTGCAGAACTGCTACTGGGCAGGTAGTTTTTGAGTGGGGTGAAATCTGGGGGTATGGAAGACAAATCAGACTCCTGAAAGGGATACAGTAGTCTGGAAAGGGTGAGAGCCGCTGTCTTAAATTACAGTTGTGCCCAAAAGTCCTAATCAGGATTTGGACAGCCTGTTGTTAGATTCTGACAGTGTTGGTGGGTTGTCTTGGAAATGTGTTAATTAAAATACGAGAGAACCAATATTTACTTAGAGTATGAACACAGTTTTATTGAATAATTCTGTAGTTAGGAAGGTCTGCATATCATTCATATGCTTAATTATTTTAAAAAATAAATGCATATATAGATATATAGTCCATGAGCATTTTTTCAAAAAGCCAGTACAATAAGCTAAATATATTGGGGGACTTTCAGAACAAAAATCAAAATTGTACTTGGAAGCTGTTCATCCCACCACCCCATTAGGCAGGTGGTGTTTAGCATGATGATGGCACTTTCTTCTAGAAGGCTTTTTGCTTGAAGTCCTGTGATAGGTCTCACCTGCTCTATTCATAAAGTAGGACTGTACTTTAAACCAATGGTTGTGGTAAATTACGACTAATGGAGAGCTTAAATTATTTTTGATAGCTGGTATGGGTAAAAATATTAAGTTAATGTTTTATTTAGTTTGAGTTAAAACCTGATTAAAAATAAGTAGTGGTCAAAAGCACCCTTTTTCTTTTGTTATGAAGGCCACTATTAAGAGTACTGCTTCATACTGATAAGTAAAATAAGCTATTGCTTTGATTTATTTTGTCTGTGATGCAGAATGCTTCTAGCAATTGGCTTCTCTGGAGCACTGTGCCCACCCACCCTGTCTAAATTTGATGCAAGATCACATGTATCCTATGCCTTCACAGCCATCTCGTTTCCACCCATACCAATTATAAAAATTGTTGAACAAGAGAATCTTGAATGCTCATGACTGTGCTTTCTTCATATACCACTTTCACTCTCATGCTGTCACTGATCAGAAACTGATGAAAGGCCATGCAGTTCTCATGAGGTTTTTTTTTACTTTGCTTCTATTTGCAGTGTTGTGAAAGTGGTACGTACAGGAATAGTACAATGTGATTGTCTGCAGTGGTGGAGGGAAACTGAAGGTAGAGAGAAGAGGTGGTGAAGATTATTGGGTGAACAGGTGGGAGAAGACAAAACTAAAGAAGGGGATGACCAGTTGTCTAGTGCAGTATTTCCCAAATTCCCAAAGATTCTAGATGGATTTCCCCATCCAGGGCTGGATTAACCCATCACTGGGCCCTGGCCTGGGCAAACATATGCTATTCCTGGCCCACTGTGGGTGGGAGGTATGGAGCAGAGGGAGGACGGAGAGCAAGCCCACCCTGCAGCAGCAGCTCCTGTTCTACAGGACTAAGCCCTGTTCCTTGCTCTGGTGATGAGACCGGGGCATAGCACCACTTAAATTTGGCCTGGCCACCCCTGATTGATGCTGCGACCCTATGCTCTAGGTCACAATGCCACTCAAATTTGGCCCAACTGGCAGAGGGGGAGCCTCCCATAACAAGTGGAGTGGGAAGCCAGTCCCACAGGATAGGAGCTGCCACAGTGAGGTCAATGAGGAGCGGGGTCACTTTCCAACCCCCTTCCTCTCAGGCCTTCCCTCTGCATTAGGGTTGCAGGGCTGGGGGAGAGAGGACATATATGTAATGGTGGGTCATTTTAAAAAAAGACAAAATGGAGTTGGTGGGTCGACTCAACAAAAAGTTTGGCAACCACTAGTCTAGCAATAGTATATCTGGTTCTTTTCTGTCTGAGCCAGCTGTGGATGGAATACTCCTTTGGGAATGGGGGCTACGTCTTGTCTCCCCCTCTAGTGACCTCCACCTTGCCCAGACTAAAGGAGTAGCACAGTAATAGTTTTAACCTGGCTTTTTTAAAAAAAAAAAATAGACTAAAGTTTTGACACTTTGCTGAAATCCCAGCATGTATCATTCTGTGATGACATATTGAGAGGATCTCTTTAGCAAACCATACAGTGCCAGTAAGAAGTTAGAGCCTAGTTCCCTCCCCTTCTTCTTTTAGAGAAAAAAAATAGCCATGTATGTATTATGTGCCACTTAGAGCTTAATTAATGGAATTATTTAGCATTTTTTTTTGAGTTTAGCGTAAGTTTAATTTTACATGAACTGCAAAGATAACACTTAAAATTATGACAGATTCTGTTGGCGTATCATATGTTGGTATATGTTAAGGGCTGTTATAAAGGTATGTTATAAATAGATCTCCGTGAATCGGATTAATGTGCAGCAAGGGAGAGCTAGGTAAGATATTAGGGGGACAACTTTCTAACTATAAGGATAGTTAAGCACTAGAATAGATTTCCAAGGGAGGTTGTGAAATCCTCATCATTAGAGGCTTTTAAGAACAGGTTAAATAAACATCTGTCAAAAATGGTCTAGGTAGACTTGGTCCTGCCTCAGTGCAGAAGGCTGAACTAGATGACCTCTCAAGGTCCCTTCAAGCCCTACATTTCTGTAAGTGTGGTAATGTAACCTATCGCTTAAATTAGCCTCTCTACCCGATGACTGGAGGAAAGCTAATGTAATGGCAATTTTTAAGAAATGCTTCAGAGGTGATCCTGGCAATTACAAGCTGGTAAACCTAACTTCAGTGCCAGGCAAATTCTTTGAAATTATAGTAAAGAACAGAATTATCAGACACATAAATGAACACGCTATATTAGAGAAGAGTCAATATGGTTTTTATAAAAGGAAATCGTGCCTCACCAATCTATTAGCATTATTTTAGTGTATAAAAAGCATAAGGAAAGGGTGATTCAGTTTATATAGTGTACTTGTACTTTCAGAAAGCCTTTGACAAGGTCTGTAGTGAGGAAGAATGGCCTCCCTCTGGTACAGAGGGGGTTAACTTCCCCTGGTGGGCACAGCTAACCCCCCCCCCTCACTCACAGGAAGTATAAGAGCAGGGCCCTGTACCTCAGTTGGGGCTGGACCAGAGAAGGAGGCAGATGTCCCTCCCAGGGAGTTGAGTCCTCAGCCGAGCCTGTGACCAGCAGCAGAGAGAAAAGGCAAACCACTGCCCCAGGAGACAGGTGGAAGGGCTGTCTGACCACAAGTCTGAGAGCCAGGTCCAAGTGGTGATGGAGCAGCGCCAGCAGGAGCCCCAGGAAGTAGCGCAGGGAAACAAGAAGTTGGTCTGGTTGTACTGCTGAAACGTGAGGCAACAGTCGCATGTCTCGTCAGATGTTCGACTGCGTGCGTGTGTTCCCTCTGCGTGCCGCACTGGCTCTGACCAGATAGCCTGTATAGCAGGCTCCGATCAAACTGCCCAATAAGACCACCAGACTTGGTTTAGGCCAGGTTTATTACCGATGAAGCATGGTGCTAATGCCCCAGGCTCAATGATTACAGGTACACTAACACATATGCCCGTGATAATGGATGCAGCTGTCAAGTGGTGGGACTTTCCACTGCCCCCTCGGCTGGACAAAGACACTCCCTCTGAGATACATCTTTATACACCGATACAAACAAGTTACACATCAGCTTTGATGTAAGGGAGAAATAGAGGTCTATAAAATCATGCCTGGTGTGGAGAAAGTGATAGAGAAGTATTACCCCTTCACATAATACAAGAACTAGGGGTCAGCCAATGAAATTGATAGGCAGCAGGTTTACAACAAACCTAAGTACATCTTCACATAATGCACAAACTGTCGAACTTGTTGCTAGGGGAAGTTATGAAGGCCAAAAGTATAACTCAGTTAAAAAAGCATTAGATACGTTCATGGAGGATAGGTCCATCAATGACTATTAGACAAGATGGTCAGGTATAATACCCCATGCTCTGGGTGTCCCTAAACCTCTGCCTCCCAGAAGCTCGGACTGGAAACGGGGTGGATCCTGTTCATTCCCGCTGAAGCATCTGGCACCGGCCACTGTCGGAAGACAAGATACTGGGTTAGATGGACCCCTGCTCTGACCCAGCATAGCCATTCTTATGGATTTAAGTACTTAATGTTAGGAACCTTGTTTTGAACATTTTTGTCTTTGTGGACATGGGCACTGAAACAGGAGTGCCAGAACAGAGAGGGCTAGAGGGCCATGGTCCCGTCACTTTTAAAAGTGGGAGGGCTACACCCTCACCCTTTACTGGCTGTAAGGTCAAGCAATGGGGGGAGGAGAGGAGCAAGCGGGGGCAGGGCCTCGGAGGGGAAGGGATGGTGCAAGGGCAGGGCTACGGTTCAGGCACCAGTGTGCCCTTCCCCATTTTTAGGGAGCTTCTACTGCTCCTGCATGGAAAGATCTGTGACCTTGTAAGGGAGCCTGCTATTCTTGTGTCACTGTGAGATAACGGAAATCTTGACAGGTGCCAGAGAAAGTGGAGGGAGTACAAACCCACCCCCCTGGGTGCAGGATGCATGTTACTGCACATGTCAGAGTCCCATTAGAGTTTCCTCAATACTATTGGGGAAGAGGAAAATGGGCCAGATTCTCACCAGCTTATCCTGGTATAAATCTGGATCTTGCTGCATTTACTCCACATTTACACTGGCGTATGCAAGATCAGAAGTTGGTCAATAAGCACGTTTATAAGCCTAACAAAATTCTGAGCTAAGCCAGTGGTTCTTACACTGGGTATGAATATACTGCACTTAAAAACCCATGGCTCGCCCCTGTCAGCTGACTCAGGCTTATGGGCTGTTTAATTGTGGTGTAGACGTTCAGGTTCGGGCTGGAGCCTGAGCCCTAGAACCCTCCCACTCCCAGGGTCCTAGAGCCCAGGCTTCAGCCCAAGCCCAAATGTCTACACTGCGATTAAGCAGCCAGAGCTCATCAGCTGACATAGGCCAGCTGCAGGTGTCTAATTGCAGCATAGATATACCCCCTGAGCTATGCAGAGCTCCTTTTTCAATGAAGCTGTGACAATTAGGGGATTGTGTCTATATACAATTTACGAATTCCCATTTGATATTATAAACTCTCCGCATAGATTATCAATCTATAAATGCCATTTTGATTGTGAGGCTACTCTGCCTTCTCTGCTGACCTTTTACCTTCATCTTGGACAGAAATTCCAAGGACTAACAATGAAGGGTCATTAAACCTTGACTATTCTCTATGCACACGGAAGCACCCTTGTAGGATGTCACAGCTGTATGAGCCTGAATGGATCACTAAAAAGGACTGGAAAATCTGAGAAGCCCATGCCAAACCCAATCCCCAGCACATTGACACCTAGCAACCAACAACCCTCTGAGCAGGGAAACTGAGCAAAGACCCCAGCTCGAGATCAAAGGAATGGAAGGTGTGAGGCAGGGGGATTAAGCGTTGGTTTCTGGAGGAAGGGATAGACACCTGGGAACTAAGAAGGTGAGAGAAAGTGCATGAGAGCTTGAACATGGGTTCACAACAGCTGAGCTCTGGGATAACTAGCATGGACTATGCTTTCACGGGCATTTCTCTGTGCTGATTTAAGGATTTTCAGATTCCGGAGCCCGGTGACTAATAAATGGTACCTTGTTTTGCAAAGGCTGCCTGTGTCACTGTAATACTCACTGACAGCCCTGCACCATGAAGGGGACAGTACAAGTCTCCCACATGAGTCTGACTGGGCTGGATTCGCTGCAGGGAGCCACGGAGAGACAGAGATTGCCGGTGCCAACAGCCCAGTCTTGAAACCCACAAAGCCTGTGGACTGCATGCATCCTTGGGGCCCAGCCCACTAAAGGAGTCACTCCCAGGAGACCTGTTACAGGCTGGAACAGAGACCAGACCCTGTGACTCCATGATGACAAGGGCATAGAAGTGTTTTATTGTTTTTGTCTAAATCTGTACATTTCTTGGGTTATCTAAAAAGTAATTGTGTTAAACTTTTGCAAAGCATGTGTGAGATGCGCATCAGTTATCACATAACCCTGGAGAGAGAAACCATAAGCCAGACTGCCCACAAGTTTGGAGCACTGGGAAAAGGTTTACTGAGGTTATCAGTGTGTCTTGTGGGGTCAGAACCAGCCAGGATATGGGGCTGGGCCAGCTGGACCACGAGGTCCACTTATCTAAAGGGGCAATAGGTAGAGTCTGGGCCCAATAAGCATGCCTGAGGGACCAAAGACTGAGACAAACCTTGCTGGATTCTTCCCAGAGCAAGGGAAGCTTAAGAGCACATGGTTCCCCATTAGGACCCAAACAGCAACCTGGTGAGCATCTAGCAGGGGGAGCTGTACCAGAGCTAGGACAGAATGTCAGTCTTCAGACAGTGACTCTTCCTGCTAAGTCTAGCCAAAACCAGGACCCTCTTAGGGCTTCATGACCAACTAAAAAATATCTACCCCCTCCCCACAACCTCCGTACAACTGACTTGTGTCCTCCTTTGTTGAGTGACTATTTACTGAAAACTAAGCTATGCTCAAATTTGCAGACAGCTCCAAAATTAAAGAAGGGGAGCAAATGCACAGCAAACAGCAAAGTGAGCTGCTGAGAAGAGAAGAGAAGAGACTGCCTGTCATAAATATAAAGGGAAGGATAACCACCTTTCTGTATACTGTGCTATAAAATCCCTCCTGGCCAGAGGCAAAATCCTTTCACCTGTAAAGGGTTAAGAAGCTAAGGTAACCTCGCTGGCACGTGACCCAAAATGACCAATGAGGGGACAAGATACTTTCAAATCTGGAGGGGGGGAAAAGGCTTTTGTCTGTCTGTGTGATACCTTTGTCGGGAACAGATCAAGGATGCAAGCCCTCCAACTCCTGTAAAGTTAGTAAGTAATCTAGCTAGAAAATGCGTTAGGTTTTCTTTGTTTTGGCTTCTAAATTCGCTGTGCTGGAGGGAATGTGTATTCCTGTTTTTGTGTCTTTTTGTAACTTAAGGTTTTGCCTAGAGGGATTCTCTATGTTTTGAATCTGACTGCCTGTGAGATTATCTTCCATTCTAATCTTACAGAGTATTTCTTTTATCTTTGTTCTGTTCTTCTAATAAAGTTGTTTTTTTAAGGATCTGATTGGGTTTTTAGGATCTTAAGAAACCCAAGCTAGTCTGTGCTCAATTTGTTTATTCTCAAGCCTCCCCAGGAAAGGGGGTGTAAGGGTTTGGGGGGATTGCTGGGGGAAGAGGAACTCCAAGGGGTCCTTTTCCCTAGTTCTTTTTTAAAGCGCTCGGTGGTGGCAGCATACCCTAGTCCAAGGGCAAAGATTTTGTGCCTTGGGGAAGTTTTTAACCTAAGCTAGTAGAAATAAGCTTAGGGGGTCTTTCATGCGGGTCCCCACATCTGTACCCCAGAGTTCAGAGTGGGGAAGGAACCTTGACACTGCCCCTCAAATGAAATATTTTGGATTAATGATGATTGTTTGCTATTATTTTTCACAAGTGAACGTTTGTCAGTAGAGAGTGAGACCTGAAGTCTTGTCCTTCAGAGAAACTCACAAAGAGTTGCCCTTTTTTCAAAATAGCCATCATCTTCTGTTATCCTCAGTTAGGATGCCCTCTTTCAAAATGGTGACTGCCTCCCATTGTTCCCCATGAGAAAGAATCAAAACAGAGCTCAGGGAAGATGGTATGCAGGCTTTTGGGAGGCAGAGAGGAAAGCTGTGAGGAGCAGTGGCAGTGCCATATTTCCTGAGGGCAGCTTCTGGCCTCAGTCCCATTGAAAACAATATGAGATGGCAACCATTTTAAGAGACAGTAGGACTTCATGGAATTTGCTGTAGAACATTTATCAGCGCTGCTGAACTTCCAATTATGAACAGCAAAAAGTGGCCAATACCCTTAAAATATTTCTCCAAATGTAGTCAACCTCCCTAAAATCTCATGCACAAAGAGTCTGTGTTATTCCATTAACATCATCAATAGGGACAAAAAAAAGTCTTGACATAAGATGCTAAATTTCTAAAAATACCCATTTAATTTTAACTCTAACATAATTACTCATAAATACTTAGAAAAGTCATTCTGTATTCAAAGGGCAAATGATTAAGCTTGGAGAGGACATACTGTATTTGTCATACACAAAGGCTGAATCCCTGCTTTTAATACAAAACCAAACTTAACCTTAACTATGAAACTGCAATTGATGCCTCCGTAACAGACGAAGCAGATAAAGGGTAGGAAGGGAAATAAAAGAACAGCTTGGTGTAATGACTTGGTTTAGGTCACACAGGAGGTCAGTGGTGGAGTTGGGAATAGAATGCAGGCCTCTGACTCCTAGGCTGGTGTCCTAGCCACTGGACCATAGTACCTGTCAATCCTTCCCATAGTCCCATGTCTTCGCTGGCCCATCAGTCAGTAATAAAGACCACAACAGCCATACTTGACACCTTTAATAATTTGTGGAGAAGATTTCTAAGAAATTTGTGATTCAGCTGAGAAGCAACTCTGCAGTTCTCCAAAAACCTTCTAAATTCCTTGTCCACTTTCAGCCTAGGTATGGCAGAGACTGAGCTCTTCTCATTGACTAAACAGACAGAACAGCTACCCCTGCTAGTTGTTTCAGGTCTCCCAGCAGCCATTGATATCACTGCCCATAAGAGTCTGGCTGCTCACCTGCAGGCCCTGAGGGAGGAAGAGAGGATCACATTTGAATGCTTCTGTCCTTTCTAGGAGTTCCTAGCAGACGCTGCTGTACAATTGTTCATCCACACTAAGGGCACATATTTACCAGGATCTAGTCTGCCCCTGCTCCTGTTCATTGTGGTACTGGAGGAGACAGTGATACAGGGGCTGTGGTGTCATCACTACATGAAGGACACAGTTTGAAATCCACAGGTTGGTCCATGGAAAGAGGAGATGGATGGATAATGATGATAACAAATCTCAAACCGTGCTGTTTGAGGCAACAACGTGCTCTTGGGCCATAGTTGCAGTTCCTGTTGTTCTGATACCAGTTTTCAACTGAGAACTGAAAGCTGAAGGCAAATAGCTGTTTGAATATTTATTGTGTGTGTGTGTTCCTGCCTGGTTAAATCACAGTTTTGCAGTGAGTTGGCCAGGATGATCGCATCTCTGAGTTCATGTAAATGTAAAGCCATGTTACAAAGGGGAAGAGCGAGAGAGAAATTGCGACCATCAGACGAATTCCACCCAGGGGATTTCTGGAAAGAACAAAAGACAGTGGTGTTATTTCAGATCAAACCCAGCTAGCAACAGAGGTGTCTGCGTCTGGGGTGAGGCTCCTCATCAGACTGAGGAGCCTGGAGAAAAGCAGTGTTGATGAGCTGCAATCAGCATGCCACAAAACCTCTCTGGCCGCTGCTGCTGTAGGTGGCTTCTCTGAAGCGCCTGCTCCCAAACCCTGCCTTTACTGTGACAGGAGAACAGAACAGGCAGCAGCACGCGTCCAGGAGCCTGCCCACTTGTTCCCCTTCTCTGCTCCTTTCCAACCTGCACTGAAGAGCTGCTCAGCTGCCCCAAGTCCATGTGGCTACATCCCCCTCAACTTTTAGTGACGGACACCAAAGACTCCTTTCCTGCAGCCACAGCAGCACAGAGATAGACCCCTGTTCAGCAAGTTAGAATCCAGGCAGTGTCAGAGCAATGGGAGGCAGAAAGGCAAGGATTTCAACCCGAGGCAGAAAGCAGCCAGATTTTCCTAGACTGATAGTTTGGGAGTACTACTTTTTTTCAGCTTCCACATGCAGATTCCCCAGACTATATTTTCACTGGGCAAACACCAAAATATAATTCTTTGTGACCTGGTGTAAATGAGGCAAACACACATGGTGCACCTCCATTGCTGCATCTTGACTGACGGGGGAAGTGACGACCACAAGGAACAAAGACTGAGTTAAGAGTATTTTTGTGTTTGTTTCTTTTTGAAATGAGGGTATATTTTAGTCTTAAAGTGAGACCTAATGGCATGCCCTAACGGCAGGCATACTCTTTGCACCCTTTAGTACCCTAGGTCTGGGCCTTCCTTGATTTGAGGAACTGCGCTGAGATTTTGTGGCGTGGATAGAGATCACCACACTTGTGCTGGGTCTGGATTTGATTTTAGCTCACCAGAAAAGCTTATGTAGTAACACACTGTGCCATTTAACCCTTCTCTAGACACATAACAAAGCAGATGGATAGTCTCTATTGCTACTTTCCTTTAAACACTGGCTCCTAGCCTATTACAGAAACTTTTCCTTGCAGTGCATGGCATGCAGGTACTGCTCTCTAAAGATAACATCTCTGCAGGGCTCCTGGATCTTCTCTCTTTCGTTCTAATGGAACAGCCCTAGCTCTTAAGGCTTTCTAATGGATGAGAGCAGTATTAGTGGGACAGAGCCCCTACTGGGCATCACACACCACTCTTTTTAGGGCAGTGGTTCTCAACCAAGGATACATGTACACCTGGGGGTAGGCAGAAGTCTGTCAGGGGGTACCTCAACCCATCTAGATATTTGCCTAATTTTACCACAGGCTACATAAAAAGCACTAGCAAAGTCAGTACAAACTAAAATTTCATACAATTACTTGTTTATACTGCTCTATATACGATACACTGAAATGTAAACACAATATTTATATTTCAATTTATTTATAATTATATGATAAAAAGGAGAAAGTAATAAATTTTTCAGTACTACTGTGCTGTGACACTTTTGTACTTTTATGTCTGATTTTGTAAACAAGTAGTTTTTAAGTGAGGTGAAACTTCGGGTACACCACACAAATCAGGCTCCTGAAAGGGGTGCAGTAGTCTGGAAAGGTTGAGAGTCACTGCTCTAGGGTACAAATACTGCCCTTGAGGTGCTCAGAGAAGGAACTGCAGCATGTTGCAGACTGCTCTGGATCCTAGCAATGCTCATTGAGCAGCTGTTCATTTTCCAACCCCATCTTACAGTCAGAGCTGGTGCAGTTTTTCCTAACGCTGAGGTCTTTGCTTTGATGCTGGTTTAATGCCCAGCACAATTTTGTCATCTCCCTCCCAGGTTCTAGGTTCTGTCTCCCTCTCCTCCTACGACGACTGCAGAGAATCTGCTTATGCTGAGGCAGCGGAGTCGGCCCACTCCTCATTAGGGTCCTTTCTTACATACGTTATGCCCCATTACTAGTGTTCTAATGGAAACACTTTTGCCACCTTGGTTTTTGCAGTTACTGCCTGCATCCGCTATAACACTATGCTACCGCTATACAAGAGATAGAGTCTCTTTTTATGAAGAAAGATCCCCACCTTCAGACTCTGCAGGAGGAGCAACAGGTTTCCTTCAAGTTGTCCTCTGGACAAGGTTTGCCTCACCTTTTTTCCCTTTTGCTTTATGCTGCTTATGACCAGCAGACCTTGTCCTTCCAGAAACCCAAATGAACATGGTGCTGTGCCCAAGTCTGAGCAGAATTTAGACAATAATATGCAGCAAGGCAGCACACGGCCAAAATCACCTATGGATAGGAAACAGCTAGCTGCAGCCAGCCCTGTAGTATATACCCTATCACGAACCATGAATATACAAACGGATTAAAGACTTACTTTGCTGAATTGCGGCAAAGATTCATCCATATTGTAATAATCACCAGACCAAACAACTCCCTATACAAAATAAATACATAAATGAAAAAAAAAAAAAAAATCAGAATACAGTGTGCACAAGTATTTGCTTACACAAAGGACAAATTCTCTGCAAAAGTAACGGGTAGGCGTGCAAGCTCCCCCTAAGAGGAATTAGATTTACTATTAAAGCTGGATCTGAGCTAACAGAAATCTGAATGGAATTCCTACTCCACATGCACACAACCAATTTACAGAATCTGCAGAGATTTCTGCTTCCATTTTCTATTAGACTCCTTTTAATACTAAATATAATGATATGACAGTTGAATATGTACAAACTCATGTCCGTTGAACCAAAATTTTTACAGAACTACAGATAAACCTGTAAACTACGCCTCAGGGTGTCCATTTAAACAGCAACTTAAGACACGATCACTTTTACCTTGTGCACAAGCAAGCACTTTGCTTACTTAAACAAAAAGGAATATCTGAGTCTCTGCCTAGTGGGAGTTTCCCTCCTTCACTTTCAACCCCCTTTCCTCCATGCTTGGCAGTAGTGGGGATTGTGCCATCAAGTCTCCAACAGCTTGACAGTATTCCATTCCAGACAAGTAGGTACATGGTACCCTCCAAACAAAATTTGGGGGATGAAAATTGATTTTTTTTCTTTTTTTTTAAATGTTTTCTATTTTGTTATTTAAATTATAATTCTTATTAAAAATAGACCACTTTAAAATGAAATCTGAATTTAATACAAAATATATGTTAAGGCCTAAACTACTTGTATCTTTGAACATTTAAATAAACAATAAATATACTGAATCCATTAGCCTCTATGAATTAAAGGATGCTTTTCTATATAAAGGTTTTTTGCCCGAGTCTAACTTTTGAGGTCAAGCTTTATAAATATGGTACAATAGTCTCCTAAATTACTTAGGCTGAACTATCTCACTTTCAAGAAACTTAGAGGAGAGTAGGAATTTAAGCTCCAGCCACTTTTCAAACATGTTTGTGTAAAACTTTCCTGAAATAATCCATTTAATTCACAGACCACAGTTAATCCCTTTGTTTAATAAATTATTTAGTTGTGAATGTGAAACATGTTTTGATATGGGAATTTTATTTATCCAAAACTTTTACGTTTGTTTTAATAAAAAATAAATCGTATATGCAGTTGTGCATGTTTAATGAAATTCCAGTTACCATCCTAATGAAGTTAAACAAATCATGAGCAAAAAGTTAACTATCTAGTGAATAAGCAATATATCATTTGCCCTTTTCTGACATACTAAAATGTATGGTTAATAAGAATTTGAAAATATTAAGCTATATAATTGTTTACATAAATGTATATAGTTATAGTGCACCCTCTCAGATAGCAAAGAGATGTACCAAATCTAGTGTAAAGGTTCTATTTAGTTGTAAATCAACACATTGTAATGGTTATATCAACCAATGAGAGTGCACCTTTCTTCAGAAAATAACTGAAGTGCAAATGTAAAAGTTTATTAAAACTGATGATTTAAATCACTTTATTTACATCAATCCACCCTGAACACAATTCTGAAAACTTACCCAATTCCTGCCTCTAAAGCTCTGGAATCAGAACACAGGGGGCTTCCAAGGTGCACAGTGCCAGTCTTGTGAGTTTTGAAAGTCAGTACCGACCCCTACCCCATCCCCATCTGTGACTGACCAAAGCAAAGAGAACAGGGGATTCAGCCAAGCTGCAACCTGTGCTCACTGGCCCCTTCGTCAACGGTTTCTCCAACATACTGCTGGACTAGCAACAACCAGGCTGAGTTCCTTACTAGCCTGACTCCCTTCTTTTTAGGGCCAACCCACTCACTGTATCAATCAAAAACTGAAGCTTGGTCTGCCTGGGAGTGAGCTGCCAGAGGGACAATCTGCTTCATACATGGGCTGTATGGATTAGGACAGAATAGATGCATTACTCACCTTCCTTCCTCTTCATGCAAGATGTTACTTTTTGCATAAGCGAACAAAGAGCACCCCAAGGCAACGGTTCCAACTAAACAAGCAGCAGAATGCAGATCTGACAGGCTCCTCCAGATGACATTATCTGGGGAAGAACAGACTGGAGCTACTAAATGCTTATGAACATACTACATGAAGTACATCCCAAGTCTTCCAGACTGTAAAGAAGCTGCGTAAAAATGGACCCTTCCACAAACATACATGCACTAGGAAGGAGGGATGCAGGAGCGTCTGCTGCAATACTAGGTAGGACTTTCTCTTTTATGTATCCAGGTGTTTGGAATGGTGAAGGAATTCTGGTCTAGAAATACTGTTGACAAATGCAAGCTCTGGGTGGATTTCAGATTCTGAGTTCCTGGGAAACAACTCCTTGGCAGCACCACAGCTCTGAAGACCATCACAGATCCTCCCTAGGAAACAGAAACATGCTCCACTGTTCAATGGCTTCATAAAAGGCCATGGAGAATTACAAACTGAAGCCTCTACATAGCAAGGAGCATGACTTCCTGACACCCTATGCCCTCTGTCAGGCTCTTGGGCAATTCTAGGGCATGAGCTGTCCCTGCCTCAAAATATTCCAGGAAAGATTAGAAGGGGCCCGGACACAGGCTCTTGTGGCTTACAGGTCCATGCTGGAGGGCTATGGGAGGCAGAGATAAGTGAATAACAAATGGTTCTCTGGCTGACCTCCATAATGACAAGTCAACAAATGGAAAACCAGAAGGCTTAACAAACAAAATCTCTTCCGGGCTGAACCCTCCAGTGGATGGAGAGCTCCAAGCAAGAGCTGATCATTATAGGTTCCCAATATAGAAAAGAGCTGTGTATGATTTTTTACTTTGCAACAGGTCTACATAGAAGGCTGATGGTTCTGTTGAACTGGCTGCAGCTCAGGGCCTTTCACAGTCCTAATGTGAAATGCGTCTTATTGATTTGGCAATATCAAAATTAAAATAATTAGGAAAAACAAATGTCCTGAAAATATACAAGTATGCTGAAAATAAACTTTAGGCTATCTAAACCAAAAGAATCTGGAAAAATTATTTCCCTTTCCAACACTCCTGTTTGTTTACTTTTGGCATTTATCCCAATTTGGGCATTGAAAATAGACTTTCAGTTTCACTTTCGGGCTCTCATGCACTAGCAAAATGCTGCAATGTTGAGGTTGCAAATACTGCAGAGCAAGGTTTATTTATGAACAGTGACTGTTACACTTTCATTTAACAAAGCCAGCATTTTAGGAGGCAGAGTTGATGCAGCATGTTACAGAAGAGACACTGTGCTCTCTCATGGAGACTTTACTTTGTTTTTGTTGGGATTTTCCTTAATCCAAAATAAAATTCATTCAGCATATATGGTTGTCATTTAGCATATAGAAAACAATTTCTCAAAATTCTTTCCAATGAGAAAAAAAAAAATCAAGGAAATACTTCTAGTGATCTTAGATTGTATAAATCTTACTTTTATTTCCTGGGCCAAATTTGGCCTTACAGGGTCCCTGTAAATACAGCCGCATCAGTCTCAGCCAGCAGATAACATTCCCCAGTGACTATACAATCTTAGAACTCCTACCATGCCATATTATAACCACTAAGAATATTACACTGCTGTATGTGCACCTTGTGTGGTAATCACAGTATTTGGTAGTTATACCTTTATCTCTTCAGAACACTGTACAGACATTAACTCTCAGCCCTCCTAGGACACAGGTAAGAATTATTCCAATTTTACAGATGGGGAAACAGAGAGAAAAGTTCAGTGACTTGCCAATGGGAGCAGCAGAGCCAAAGACTAGAACATGGAAGTTTCTGGCTCGCAGTCTCGTGCTCAGCCCAATAGATCACCATTTAGTACTAGAACCAGACTGTTACGGCATAGGTGCAGTAATAAGGATGTCTCAGGACGAGGAATTGATGCAGAGACAATGGACTAAATCCATTTCTAGGACATCCACCTGCAAACAGGAAAGCAGTCACCATCACTCCTGGGAATGGGCACCTTACTACCTGCAGTCATGGACAGCTGAGCACATTTCCATGCAGCCCTGGGTTTGCATCCTACCATGACAAAAAATGAAAACCAATCTCTTTGGGGTGAAGATCTGACGAGTGAGTCCATTTAGAATGCCAATATCATACCTGTAATTGACGGATTAAGGCCAACAAGCAGCGTAAGGACAGCAGGTACAATGTAGACCACCTGTTAGTGAGATATTGCAAGTCCACTCTGTAGCATGAGAAGGCAGAGCACAGAGAAGCAGCCACATCCCATCCAGTTCATTTACACAATGCAGCAGAGCAGGTGATCTGGAGCGATTACAATACACAGAGGTGATGTGGAGCCCAGAGGTACTCAGGTCAGGAGGTGTGAGCCCCAGGGAAGGAGGAGAAGAGATAGTTGGTGCCTGCCCTAGACAAAGATGGTAGGGGGTGGGGGTAAGCAAAGTGGAATAAAAACCTCTGGAAGTGCCATGCAGGTAATCAAACTTGAGTAACCTGTCCACCGCCTTCCCACACCCAAGTCACTATTCAGAGGGAAGATGATGTTCCCAAAAGGTGTAATTTTAAAAAGCTGCTTATTTTAATCAAGGATGAGGATTTAAAACTCATCCAAAGCAGGCTTCAGGTTTTACCTGCTCCAGGCAGAATTACAGAACCCATTCAGACGGTTTGAAGTCACCCAAGTGTTGTGAACTTGTGCGCCACAGGTCAGGCCAAAGCTAGAAGAGCCATTGTAAACCTTTCAGAAGGGGGTTGTAACAGAAAAGAGGGCAGATGTCCAACAAAGGAGCAAATTTAGGATTCTCTCCTATAAAATGCTCCAGATTCTTCAGCAGCTAGGAAAGTCTGTAGTCATACTCACTATCCACAGTCCTGCATCAGGGTCATTTATCTGGAATAAAAAAAAAAGGTCAGAATGAGCACTCAGACAAGATCTTACAGGCTTTCACCTGATGTCAGGATTCTCAAACCTACATTTGTCCTCCCAGCTGGGTCAAGAATAAAAAGTACTTTATTAAAGGATCCTCCTGGTTCAGATTTCTCTTATTTTGGAGAGGAGAGTTGGTTAGAGCCAGCATGTGTGCATAAGCACCCTGCACTGCTGTTGTCATCATCTGGATGCATGTAATAGAGAATCCAGCGATCAAAATTTTGTTGAGCAGGAGAAGCACATTTTCCCCAACTATGCCAACTGTCACCAATTTAAACAGAATTATGGGTGACAGTTTCTTCTTGATAACACCAAAGAATAAGAGCAGGGGGCAGCTTTCAATGCTAACACTAGGGCAAAACTGCCAGTCTGAGCCAGCTGGAGTTTGGATTCAATCAAGGAAGATTGTACTTTGGGTTCAGTACTAGCTTGAGAATAAAGAGATCTGGCCTCTGTTCCAAACTTTACTTAGTGGGTGACAGTGCCCTTGAGCAAGTCACTTCCCCTCTCTGTGCCTCAATTGCTCCATCTGTAAAACACATCACCCCTTCAGCGGACTTTTAATTTTCCATAATATTATATTTTGATCAAAGATTTTCTAGCTTTGCCTAAGGAAACTCTCCCCCGAGAGTCATACTTTTTCAGGTCCCTCTGGCTGATTATAACTCAGGATTATAACTGGAATGCAGGGTATTAGTTACCAAGTGTTTGTAACTTCACTTTCATGTGTTTAGGAAACGCTGAATAGTTATTGTGACTTTTTTCTGTATTGTAGTTTAAATAAATTACCAAAACAATTGAAATTGGTGTGATTATACTGCATTCTTTTGACAAATAAAATGTGCAGAATTTTTTATTTTTTTTTACGCAGAATCCCTCCAGGAGTAAATCCTGCCACATATCTCCATACGCTGAGTCATTGGCACATTAAGGGCGCCCCGTTGGTTCTACTGCCTGGTGAACTGGGAAAGCCAACTCGATGTCACAGGGGAGGAGTGGGGAGCTGTACACGGCAGTCATGAAGACGGGTAAAACCATTTCTGTTGCACTGGGAGAAGTGGGATGGAGAAGAGCTGGGCTTTGACAAATCACCTATAGTATCCAGCAAACACAGCTCCTCCACATCTCACATCAGCTGGAGGTTGGATAGGATGGGTAGAGATAGGGCAGCAGGGCTCCCCGTTGACTCTGTGGTTGTGCACAGCCCTGTTACCTAGCCCAGCTCCTCAGCTTTAATACACAATCTGATGCAAAATTTAGGTCCAGTTTGTCACAGAGTCCATGGAGCCTTATTTATGGCTTGGCTGAGGTATAGTAAAGTAACTTATCTATCTTGTTCACTCTGGGCAATCCGATTTAACGTCTGTCTAGATTTAACCTGCATTATGTGTACACAGGCTGTGGTGGTGGATTCCAGTCACTGAAGAACTGTATTTCCTCCTTTACAATTTCCTTGTCTATTTCAAGTCCCATTTTATGCTGTAATTACCAATTTTCCTATGTTCCCTCTTTAGTCCTGCATATAGCCAGGTTTGATAAAATACTGTTCTCTTTTCTTTTGATTTTATCTCTGGAATATACATAAATTTCCTCTCATCTGACTTTCCTCGTATGAATTGCTCCACCTAATTAAAGGGAATGATAATCTCAAAGAGAACTGCTCCCTGATAAAACTACACTTCCACCAAACCCCTTGAGGGGCTCAGGAAGCCCCACTCCACCATGAACAGCCCCAAACTGGCAGTGTATGATGGCAGGGTTAAGCCATGAAAAAGGTTCTCTCTTATGACAGATGAAAGCTACATCACTTCTTGATGACATTCCTCACAACATCTGGCCACGATGGGCTGCAGCAACGAACTGCTACTGCCATTACACAGCCAAAACCACAGGACCTCTGAGTACATGCAGCATTCCACAGAACAGAACATCACAGTGAAGTTTACACACTGGCCTGTTACACAAGCACAGCAGCAAGCTTCTCTATGAGCCATTTCCACACCAAACTCCATGAACAATAATCTGCAAATGAAAACTCCAGTCCCGTGAGCTGGCACGGGGAGTGGATTATCGTTAGGGATGTCAGACAATTACAAAAATTGCAATTATTAGCGAGATTAAAAAAAAAATAATCACATTTTTAATCACAGTGTTAAACAATAAGAGAGTAACATTTATTTAAATATTTTTGGATGTTGTCTACATTTTCAAATATATTGATTTCAATTACAACTAGGGTGACCAGATGAAACGAAGAAAATATCGGGACACAAGGGGGAAGGGGAAAAAAAAGAGGCCAGAGTTGCAGAAGGAAAAAAAACCCAAAAACCAAAAAACGCCAGAGCAGCCAAAGCCGCAATATCAGGTCAAATGGCGTCCCGACCGTGCACTGGTTGGGACGCGGGACAAAAATTTAAAAATCGGGACAGTCCCGATTTTATTGGGACATCTGGTCACCCTAATTACAACACAGAATACAAAGTGTACAGTGCTCACTTTATATTATTGCATCAGATTACAAATATTTGCACTGTAAAAAGATAAACAAGAAAAGGAGTACTTGTGGTACCTTAGAGACTAACCAATTTATTTGAGCATAAGCTTTTGTGAGCTACAGCTCACTTCATCGGATGCATCAATGAAGTGAGCTGTAGCTCATGAAAGCTTATGCTCAAATAAATTGGTTAGTCGCTAAGGTGCCACAAGTACTCCTTTTCTTTTTGCGAATACAGACTAACACGGCTGTTACTCTGAAACCAAACAAAAGAAACAGTATATTTCAATTCACCTCATGCAAGTACTGTAGTGTGATCAAGAGAATATTGGGACACAAGGTGGACCCCATCCACCCTCCTCCTCCCCCAGACCCTTTCCCCATTCACCCAGCAGCCTGACTGACCCCATCCACTCTCCTCCTCCCCCCAACCCCTTTCCCCATTCACCCCCAACCCCTTTCCCCATTCACCCTGCAGCCTGACTGACCCCTTTCCCCATTCACCCCCCAGCCTGACTGACCCCATCCACCCTCCTCCTCCTCCCCCCCGGCCCCTTTCCCCATTCACCCCCAACCCCTTTCCCCATTCACCCCCCAGCCTGACTGACCCTTTTCCCCATTCACCCTCCTCCTCCTCCTCCTCCTCCAGCCCCTTTCCCCATTCACCCCGAAGCCTGACTGACCCCTTTCCCCACTCACCCCCCAGCCCCTTTCCCCATTCACCCCCAACCCCTTTCCCCATTCACCCTGCAGTCTGACTGACCCCACCCCCTTTCCCCATTCACCCCGCAGCCTGACTGACCCCACCCCCATCCTCCCCCCCAACCCCTTTCCCCATTCACCCCGCAGCCTGACTGACCCCTTTCCCCATTCACTCTCCTCCCCCCATTCGCCCTCAGCTCGGCCTCACCTGCACGGCGGCCGCCAGCCCGAAGAAGGCGGCCATGAGCAGGTTGCAGAGTCTCCACAGGCGGCCCGGCCCGGCGCCGCTCCCCGCCATGGTGCAGGCCGCGCCGAGCTCCACCTCGCCTGGGCGGGCCCGGCTCGGACCCGGGGCTAACGGGGCGGGGCTCGGTCCTGGTCGGCGGGTGTGTAACGGGGCGGGGCTCGGTCCCCGATGGTGGGGGTAACGGGGCGGCCGCCTACGGGCGGGGGGCGGCCTCGGACCCGCCCCGGGAAAGACACAGGACGGAGTCGCAAAAGCCAAAGCCAAGGCTCAGCCGTATCGAGGCCGGGGCAGACCAGAGCCCCTGGGTACAGGCAGGAAGAGACCAGTCGACATTTTGGTCAGTTTCACGGGAGTGGCTCCAGGATGCAGCTGGAGGAGAGAAATCCAGGCGTTGGTTGCCCGCAGTGTGTCTGAGTTTAAAAGTGAAAAGAAGAAGGGGGGACAGAAGAAGACGACGGGCAGGGTCAAGGGTGGGTTTTTTCAGGATGGAGAGACCCTCATTTTAAGGGAAGAGGCCAAAAGAGAGCAAAGGGTGTAGGAAGAGAGAGAATAGGCGTGAAGAGGTCACGAGCTGGGAAGGATCGAGGGGGCAGGTGGAGGTGAGAGCCGAGGAGAAACCTCTGCATCAGTGACAGGAGGAGGAGGAGGGTGGCTGTGGCCCATCTTGTAGATATTTTATTTGAAAAATAATCTTTCACAGAAAGGGAGGAGGCGGAAGGATTTCGGAGGAACTCACAGGTAGTAAATAAGCAGCTGTGGTTATGGGTGTGGAGTCAGTGAGGTGGAGACATAGTACTATCTGACAAGAAATATGACAGAACTGGAGGAAGTTCACGTGGTCACAGGACTTTCTCCAAGGGTGTCCATAGCACAGGAGCAGAGGTTGTTGAGGAGTCAGGGTTGTAGGGACAGATGTTCAAGCGGCAGAGAGAGAAGCAAAAGAGTCCGGTGGATTGGAGAGAATCCACAGCTGAGTCAGAGCAGAGGGCAGAGTGGGGGGGAACTGAGAGTAGTGAGAATAAGTCATGGATGTGACTGGTCATGGGAGGGACTGGTAGATAATGTTGAAGGGAATGAGGTGACAGGGAGAAGGCAGATATTGAGAGGTCAGAGAAGTTATAGTGTTTAGTCAAGAGAGGCTTGACTAAGTGACCACCTTGGTGAGTGGGAGCATTATTACATTACTTGAAATCAAATCAGGAGGTGAAGGCAAGGAGATGGGCAGCTAATCAGATGGGACATCATCATGGAAGATGAAGTTACATAGGATGAATATGGGAGAGAAGAGTCAAAGGGAGAAAGGTGGATGGGGAAGAGCAAGTGACCACTACATTGTTTTTGATTTCTCCCTCTCCAGCTTCTTCTAACACCATACATATCCAAGTCACATCCAAATCCTTGCCACTTCTTTAACCTCAGCATCACCAAGATCTTTCCTTTCCTTCCCGACAGCCAAATCTCTTGGTCAGGGATCCATTATATATATATATATATGTGTGTGAGTATAACCAATTATATCCCCTTACATCCCACAGACAAATGTTTTGGTCAGGGCCCCATTATATCCCACTTAAGGGTAAGAAATCCTAGAAAAAGTGTAAGTCAGGTGCAGGAGACGGTTAGAAAGGCAGCTTCAAAGAGAAGAGGAAGCAAGACAGTGAGGAGGAATAGAGGAAAAGCCAAGGAAGCCATGATGACCTTTGCCCAAAGTGTCCAGGGAGTAACCTCAGGGGTTTCAATTTCCCATTTTTGGCAGGTCTAGTTGACAGTGGAGAAGACATGGGGTCCTCCAGGGCTGGTGAGGTAGGGCTGCTGCTGGGCTGGGAGAAGGCTCAAAAACCTTCCCCTCTCTCTCCTTATATAGCTTCTATCCCCATAGTCTGAGTGCCTCCCATTAGTAAAACCACAATAAAGTCTTTCTTCCCTGCCTGCTGGCAAGCATAGGCATCGACTTCTACTGGCGCCAGTGTGTGCTCGATGCCCCCTCCGCCCTGGCCCTGCCCCCATTCTGCCCCCTTCCCCAAAGTCCCTGCCCCTATTCCAACTCCTTCCCCAAATCCCCGCCTCAGTCCCGCCTCCTCCCCTAAGTGTGCCACATTCCCGCTCCTCCTCCCACCCTCCCGGAGCTTGCTACAGCTGTTTGGTAGTGGCAAGCGCTGGGAGGTAGACGGAGGAGTGGGGACGCAGCGCGCTCAAGGGAGGGGGAGGAGGCGGAGGCGGGGCGGGGCAGGGCAGGGAGCTTGGCTGCTGGTGGGTGCAGAGCACCCACTAATTTTTCCCGGTGGATGCTCCAGCCCCAGAGCACCCACGGAGTCGGCGCCTATGCTGGGAAGAAGCAATGTTGAGTTAGTTTCCTGCTGTTTGGGATATATGGAATGATGAGGGTGAGGGCTTTCTAGTAGGAAGGCCTGTGTGAAGAAGTGCATTTTGCATTTAGCTCTGAATGTGACATGGTCATTCTGGTGTTTCATCTGACCACAAGTTGAGTATTGCCAACCTCAAATGTTCAAAAATCATGGGTCAGTCTCACCAAAAATCATGAGATTGACTTTAAAATCATGAAATTATGTAAAATTAATAGACTTGGGGTTCTTTTTAGTTGCCTTCTGCTTTTTGAGCCGTTAGCTTCAAAATATCACTCCAGTGCACCCTTTCTCCAAAGCCACAAAGGCTAGACACTTACTTTTTCTTTAAGAATGAAGGCTGAAATAATCACATACCCACTTGCCTCCAGGAGCTGGGGCTTTAAGGAAAACAATCATTATCATGAGACTTATGACAAAATCATGAGAGTTGACAACATTGCAGGATCCGTGGTTTGATCTGGCTCTTGCAAAGGCTGTGTCTCCCAGGGCCACAAACCTCCCTTTATTGGTTATCAATGTCTATGTTCCAGTGGAACATAGCTGCTCCGGGATTTGGAAGGACGGTGACGGTCTCTGGGATAGCTGGGACAATTCCATGTAGGGTTTGAAAGTCCGGACAGTGACCAGAAACTGGATTCTGCTTTTGGAGGAACCAGTGAAGAGAGCAGTATATCAGGGTGGCTGGCATGTTTCCAGTGACCTCTGCTGCTGCTTTCCAAACCAGCTGGATCTTTCTCAATGCATGGGGCTTCATTCTGAAATACAGAGAACTACAGTAGCTGCATATAGACATTACAGAAGAATGGATCACTGTGGACAGAGCCTAGTATGATGGGACTGGATGTGCGCTTCTGGCCAGCTGAAGCCTTTCACACACCACTCGCAGAGGAAGAGGACGACCAGCTCTGTGCTGGCTCTGTCTTTCTCCTACAGCTTCTTTGCTGAACTACAGGGCTCTCTCCTAGGGTCGGGGAAGGGTGTAAAATGAGAAAGCTCAGAACTGCTGTGGGGTCTGCGCTGAGCACTGGATGGCAATGTTGTGCAGTCCTGTCAGGCACAGCCTTAGAGCAGCAGTAGTAGTTCTCATGCAGTACAAAGTGACCCTCCAGCGGGACACAGCAACCACCCAGCACAGCCCATGTTATCAGGGAGAGCAAAGCTTCCCCACACCCTGGGAAGGGAGAGGAGAGGGAGCAGTACCTGCACATCAAACTGCTGCCCTTCCCCTTTATCCTTTTACATTTATCTTTCAGGGGTATTAAGAAGCTGTCAAGGTTCCTTCCCCACTCTGAACTCTAAGGTACAGATGTGGGGACCTGCATGAAAACCTCCTAAGCTTACTTTTACCAGCTTAGGTTAAAACTTCCCCAAGGTAGAAACTATTTTACCCTTTGCCCTTGGACTTCCACTGCCACCACCAAACATTTATCTGGGTTTATTGGGAAAACATTGTTTGGAAACGTCTTTCCCCCCAAAATCCTCCCAACCCTTGCACCCCACTTCCTGGGAAAAGTTTGGTAAAAATCCTCACCAATTTGCATAGGTGACCACAGACCCAAACCCTTGGATCTTAGAACAACATAAAAAGCATTCAGTTCTTGAAACATTTTAATAGAAGAAACAGTAAAAAGAATCACCTCTGTAAAATCAGGATGGTAAATACCTTACTGGGTAATTAGATTCAAAACACAGAGAATTCCTCTAGGCAAAACCTTAAGTTACAAAAAGACACACAGACAGGAATATTCATTCTATTCAGCACAACTCAATTTCTCAGCCATTTAAAGAAATCATAATCTAACACATATCTAGCTAGATTACTTACTAAGTTCTAAGACTCCATTCCTGTTCTGTCCCCAGCAAAAGCATCACACAGACCCTTTGTTTTTCTCCCTTCTCCGAGCTTTTGAAAGTATCTTGTCTCCTCATTGGTCATTTTGGTCAGGTGCCAGCGAGGTTATCCTAGCTTCTTAACCCTTTACAGGTGAAAGGGTTTTTCCTCTGGCCAGGAGGGATTTTAAAGGTGTTTACCCTTCCCTTTATATTTATGACAGAGGCATAATGCATTAAATGTTCAATAACATACACTGATATCTTTGCATGCAAAACACTATACTCAATACAAGGGCAAAGTATAGTGGCTTGTTTTGTTTAGCAGTGTGCACAGGATGTTTTTTGCAAATCACAGAAAGACTAGTCCTTAATGTAGGTGCAATTATTGTTACTTCCACAGTAATATAGTCAAATTTAGGCATGTAGGGTGTAGGCTCTTAAGATGTGTGTTGTGACAATGGTGTGTGTGTGAGAGGGTGCAAACACAAGAAGAAAACAGCTTGTACTAAAGGGCTTTTTAACATAGCAGGGAAAGGCATAACAAGAGCCAATGGCTAAAAGTTAAAGCCAGACAAATTCAAACTAGAAATAAGGCACACATTTTTAACAGTTTCAAAGTAGCAGCCGTGTTAGTCTGTGTTCGCAAAAAGAAAAGGAGTACTTGTGGCACTTTAGAGACTAACAAATTTATTTGAGCATAAGCTTTCGTGAGATACAGCTCACTTCAGCGGATGCATTTGATGAAGTGAGCTGTAGCTCACGAAAGCTTATGCTCAAATAAATTTGTTAGTCTCTAAGGTGCCACAAGTACTCCTTTTATTTTTAACAGTGTGCATGATTAACCATTGGAGAAAACCACCACAGGAAGTTGTGTATGCTCCATCCCTTGAAGTCTTCAGATCAAGAGTGGATGCATTTCTGGAAGATATGCCTTAGTTAAACAAGTTACTGGGATCCTTACAGAGTAACTGGGTGAAATTCTACAGTCTGTGTTATACAGGTCAGACTAGATGTTGCCTTTTGGCCTTAAGTGGAAATGCTGTAAACATGAAGCATCAGACTTGGTGTCACTGCAAATAGAAAGCCTCTTTATGACTGGGGAAACATTGATTCCACCCTGTGTCAGATGTTGGGATGTGCAGCTTCCAGTCAAGTGAGAGTAATTCCCCTCTCCAATGATGAAGTCAGCTGACAAATTCCTGAGTTGGATGCAGGTGTTCATAAACATCTGTTTAGAAGAGTTCAGTACAGCTATTACTTCTGCAGTTGCATCCAGCTATACTGAGCTGTCTTCTGCTCAACTTGTAATATTTGTCCAGTTATGAGCAGAAAAGGTGGATCCATACCAAAGGACTTCCTGTTTGCTGCCCATGGATAGGATATTGTACAGAGGAAAAAAATCTTTGAAGCTTTCCAAGAATCAGTTTTGAAGCTGTGGTAGACTGGCATAACTGCATTGACACTTACACTGATCATTAGAGACTTGCACGGATACAAAATGCATATCCGCATCTGATCTGTGATCTGCAAACATGGTCCACAGATATAAAGTGAATATCTGTAAATTTGCGGGGCTCTACTGGTGATGCTTAAGCTATGATAGGAAAACAAAATGGCTTTATGACTAACCAGTTGGATACACGGTTCAAAGTGTGGGCCAAGGAGCTTGCTGAATCATTAATGTTGATTTTCAATAAGTCTTGGAACACTGGGGAAATTCCTGAAGACTGGAAGAAAGTTAATTGACAATATTTAAAAAGGGTAAATGGGATGACCTAGCTAATTGTAGGCCTGTCAGTCTGACACAGATCAAAGGCAAGATAATGAAGTGGCTGATAGAGGACTCAGTTAATAAAGAATTAAAGGAGGGCAATATGCCAGTCTGCTTTGTGTCATGGGTCATAGGGTCTGATGTATGCCCCAGCCTGTAACCAGTCTCCTGGGAGTGAACCCTTTAGTGGACCAGGCACCAAGGAACCCCACAGTTCCACAGAGGCAGTCCCCTGGACTCCAAGACTGAGCCTTCAGCATTAGTGTTCCCTGTCTTTCTCCATGATTCCTTGCAACGCCAGACTCTTGCAGGAAGCTTGTATTGCCCCCTTCAGAGTGCAGGGCTCTCAGGGGTGGGTATCTCCTGCATTATTCACTATCTCCAAGACTCTGGTGTCCCAGGGTCTGGTGAGGCAGCAATTCCAGGTGCTCCCCCATCCTGGCAGGCCTCTCCGGAACTGTGTCTCACCCTTAGGGCTGTGTGTATGCAAAGATCAGGGGGTAGCCATGTTAGTCTGTATCCACAAAAACAGCAAGGGGTCCGGTAGCACCTTAAAGACTAACAGAAGTTGCCACCGGATTCCTTGTTGTTTTTGTATGCAAGGAGTCCATCTCCCCTGTTGGGATTAACCTGTTGTCCTCCCTCCCCTCAACAGAGTCCTGCTGGGGTGACATTCCCCAGAAGGATGACAAAGTTGATATCCTGGAGAACCCCAACTACTAGTCAATCTGATCCTTCCTGTGTCTGCACAGAGATCTGAGCCATGGGTAGGCTTTATATTTGTAACCTTATCCCAGGTTACACAGCACTTCAGCATTCGATGGGGCTCTACCACGCATGATTTGACAAGGGTTCTCTCTGTCCCAGAATCTTTCCACCCCATGAATACCTTCCCATTAGCTACCATCTTTCACTCTCACTGGGGATCAGACAGCTCTGAGCCCAGGAGAGTATAACAGAACATGTATACCAGTGCCTGGAGTGGGATCCAATCTGTCACCACCCCTCTTCTGCCCTGGCTGTGTAACTGATTTCCTCCAAATGTTCAGTCACATAGTTTGTTCTCTATGCCTGAGATACTGGCTGCCTTCTTTTTGTCTGGACAGAGGAAGAGTTTGCCGCTCTATCCTGGGCAAACCTTATTTCATCAAGCTTTGGGTATCCTGCCCGCTTATGCCCGGTTTTCCTATAAATATGGCACCTCCAGTCCTTGCAATCCCTTGGGGATGGTCTATCCACATTGGCCATCCCTCCAAGGTTCATTTTACCTAAACCCCCATTTGGATCCTCTTCATAGTGCCCCCTTGTTGCAGCCCCAACTGAGGTCACTCCCCTTTGGGTCTCTTTTAGTGGCCAGACCTTCTGTCCACACACTGACCCACCAATCAGCCTGCAGTATGTGAATCCTTAGGTGCTTGATCCAGTAGCCACATTTTAAGCTCAAGGGGACATATTTCATAGACCGTCCCTAACTTTATCAGATCATACAACGATTCCAGGGTAGTGACACCAGCCCCTTTACCCCACTTGTGGGGATACTCATCTATCCCGCTGCCAACCTCCATATATGTTGCCCCTTGTTTTTTGCACACCCCAAAACCTTTTCTTATAAGCCTCAGGTGTTAACCAAAATTTACACAAAAAGGCTCCTCTGAATGTTTATAGGTCCCAGTCTCAGTCCCATCCGATTGGCTATACACCTCAATGGTTCTGGAACTCAACAAGGGAGTGAGACTACACAGCCAGTCTGCAGGGAGAATTTGGTTCAGCCCACTAGCCTTTTCCAAGATGGCGAGGCAGGCATCTATATCTCCCTGTTAGTATATAGGCTTGTTTGTCAGCCTGAGATAGAATTTTGGGTCTGACTTTTTGATACTCTAATATCTTATACTAATATATGTGAACAAAGGGATCCTTACTAATATGTATAGACAAAGACACTGTGTATGTTGCTTCTGCCTAGCCAGATGGGTTTGTTACAGATAAGAACAGTTAAAGTGTTACTGGGCATCGTGGGAGTATATTACACAAGCGCACATGTTAAGACTGCCTAAACTCCTATCTCAAGGCAAGATCAAGCAACCAGTCGGGAGGGGGAATAGGGGAGGGTGGGGGCAGGCATAAGAAACACTAAAAGCCAAAGCAAAGCCTGGCCTTGGCCAGTATACAACCTCACTCCTTATCCCTCCCATGGGATACAAAAGAGATGGGATGAAGATCCTAGACTCACGACCCTCCAAAATGGAACATGACCATAAGTTGTAAGGGGTGGGACCGAGGGTGTACATTGTAGGTATATTTGGGCCTGCTAAGAAGGAGGGGGTGGGAATGGGAATGGGAACACAGGCAAGGCTCTGCAGCATCAGAGCTGGAAAGGGGGACACAAGGAAAACGCTCTGCAGCATCAGGGCTGGGAACTGAACACTGGGAAACAGATTCTGCTGGCGTGTAGAGTTATGGATATACTTGCTTGGAACTAACTCCAATAAACATTGGATTGCCTGCACTTCGGACTTCTGGTCTTCTGCTTTCTGTCTGCTTGACAAGAACCAGGGGAGGGGGTGAAGGGAAAGCTCTCTCACACTCCCCCTCCTGGAATGGGGCCAACAATTTATCATCTGTGCCCCTTGCAGAGTGGGCACCCTGTGGTCTTTCTCTGCTGACTGTTCCCTCCTGTGTCTCAGTCCCCTACTTCTGCACACAGAGGCTCCTTGCCTCCATCTCTAGCCTCTGCTTCTCCAACTCTCAAGATGCAAGGTCAAGGGCAAGGCCATCCTTAGGCATACGCAGCTGTGTACGGTATCGAAAATTTGGGGCACCCTGGGTCTTAGTGTCCACCCTCCTGCCTCTTCCTATCCCTGTTCTGACCCTTCCTGCAGGCTCCCACCACAGCTGGCTCCTGGTGAGTCTTCATCCGGAGGGGATCTAGTACATAAAAGTGAAAAAGCATTCCAGCCCGCCAGACCTATTAGCACAACACTGAAACTGCTAAAGAGCCATTCAAGAGGTAATGAAGCCATTTAACAGGCATTTGCCAAACCCCGGGTATATACTGTCAGTTTCTGAATTTACTGACAAAAACAGTTGTGCATTACTGTAATATTTACTCAGAACATGTTAGTCTACAGAACCTTAATTTAAAATTTGCTTTAAAAAATATTTCATTATAAAATCACATCTCTAAAAAATCCTTGCATAGATTTTTAGATGCACATCTTTAGCCTTAAATGCTTCGATCTTCAGACATATCGGTTTTTAAATAGATCCTTCAAAAGACCAGCCTTATCTAAAATACACATGCGAGCCCAGGCTGCCGTTGGGCATAGGGGCACCAGTTTAATAATACTGCATAGGGCTCCATAAACGCTAAGGATGGCCCTGGTCAAGGGTCTGCCCTGTTGCTGCTGGGGCTGCTACTGGGGGGTTGGAGGTGCTTCCCCAGCACCTTCAGACTCTTCCACCTTCTTTAGGTGGCTCTGCATCTCCCCAGTTGATGCTGGTGAGCTGGGCCACATGCCTGAACCCCATCTGGGATTAGACTCTGGTTCTTGTCCTGTTTGTCTTTTTCAAGCAGTTCCACCAGCTGCACCCTAGCCAACTTTCCAATATTTAACCTTCACTCTGCATAGCTCCATGAGCTGCCCCTTAAAGAAGTGATCATACACCATTTCTCTTAGCTGGTTCCTTGGAGTAACCTTGTTTTTGCTGCTGCAAGTCACATATTGCAAAATACTCCTGGTGTATTCAGGAACGATCCTCTGTCTGTCTGTCACAGTCACAGGGTCCAGTCTATGCCCCAGCCTGTGACCAGTCTCCTGGGAGTGACCCCTTTAGTGTGCCAGCTCCAAGGACCCACACAGTTCCACGGGGCAGACCCATGAATGGCCCTACACCCCATATTCTTCATAGAGATATTGTTATGATATGAATATGGCATAAGATCTGTTTTATGCAAGATTGGTCATGTGAGATATCAGTGGAAAGGTTATGATTTACTGAATGTGATTATCATATTTGTATGCATGTATCATTTCTGTATCTGAAGTTAGGAATATTGACTATGTATCAATTACAAAAGTGTTTGCACTTGGGGAACGCCCACTAGACAAAATGTGATCAGTCTGGCTGGTTAGTTAATAAACCACTAGGGAAAACAATAGGGCTTTGAAGATGCTAATCTCCCATGTTCCTCAGAAGCTTCCTGGGATGCTACTTTGACACTGCAGGGTCATGTGATCCTGTCACCTGGTACTGGACACCACCTTGGACTGCTGGTATTATTCCACTAGTAGGGAGTGGGGGGGGGGGACATAGGCACCAATTCTGTGGGTGCTCCGGGGCTGGAGCACCCATGGGGAAAAATTGATGAGTCTCTGCACCCACCGACAGCTCCCCGCCCCAGCTCACCTCTGCTTCACCTCTTTCCCTGAGTGCGCCATGTTCCGCTTCTCCCCCTCCTTCCCTCCTAGCGCTTGACGCAGTGAAACAGCTGTGGAGGGAGGGGGGAGAAGCAGGAATGCAGTGCACTCAGGAGAGGAGGGGAGGAAGCGGGGAAGCGGTGGGGCCAGGACGGGGATTTGGGGAAGGGGTTCAATAGGGGCAGGGAGGGGGCAGAGTTGGGGCAGGGACTTTGGGGAATGGAGTGGAATGGGGATGGGGCAGGGGTGAGAGGGGGCGGGATGGGGTGGAGTTGGGGCGGGGGCAGGAGAGGCTAGAGCACCCACCGGCGCCTGGAAAAGTTGGCACCGGGGGGGGGGGGGGGGGGTGTCAAACTGGGAAACAAAGGATTTCCACCACATGTAAATCCTATTTAAGGTGGGGGAGTGAGTTAATCGGTCAGTCTTCAGGGTCGGTCAGTTCTTCACTGAATTCCTGCCCAAGATGACTACTATAAACTGAGGCTGAACTGGGGAAGAACTGGACTCAGGCTAGAACATGTCTGGCCTGTGAAAGTAATATCTGCAGTTTTAAGCTGCAAGCAAAAGAAGTTTGTCTTCAAGAATCTCTACAACCTGCTTAAGACAACCTTTAGGGTGAGAAATTACTACTTGTAGCCAGTTTCTTTAGTGTATTAAGCTTAGTTTGCGTGTTTGCTTTATTTGCTAAGTAATCTACTTTTATCTGTTTGCTATCCCTTATAATCACTTGAAATCTATCCTTTGTAATTAATTAACTTGTTTTGTTTTCTAAAACCCAGTTTGTGCAATTCATAACTGGGGGAGGGGAAAGCTGTGCATGTCCTCCTCCAGATTGAAGGAGGAAGCGATTTTCATGAGCTTATGCTGTACAGATTTCTGTGCAGCGCAAGACAATACAATTTTGGGTTTACACTCCAGAGGGGGCGTGCACCTAAGTACTGGGCAATTACCAAGCTGAGTCTTCCCACACAGAGCTGATTTCAGTGTCTGTGTCTTTCTGCACCTGGGTCTGTCCCTACCTGTGTGACTTGAGGGCCTGGCTCAGCAGGACAGGGTGAGGGAGCCCAGGCTGATGGAATGGGCAGGCCCAGTGGTATCCCAGTACATGAGGTGGCACCCCGGAGTACAGGGTTACCTGTCACAGTGGCGCAGTGAAAAGCGTAATGTGCACAGCTTATTGCTCTGAGACACTGGTGGTGATTTTAAGTGAGTTTTAAGTGTGTTGGCTAGAGAACAGACAAAGTGGTTACCAGGTAGTTATTTTCTGTTTGCTTATTATGGGCAAGGGAAGTAGGGGCAGAAAAGCAGGAAAATGAGTGAAAGTGAAGCTACCAAAAAGCTGGAGCTCTACAGATTTCAGGTAGAATAAAACAAAAAGATGCACCTGAGACAGGTGGAATTAAGACAATTGCAGATAAAAGAACAGGAAGCGGAAGAAGCCAGACAAAAAGCAGCCCATAAGAGGGCCATGGAAGCCCAGAAGCAAGCCATGGAACTGCAAGCCAAAAAATGGAGATAGAAGCAGCCAGGCAAAAAGCTGCCCTGGAACTGAGACAGCTAGAGGCTGACAAAGAAATGGAGGCCCAGAAGCTAGCCATGGAGGAGAAGAAAAACGTGAGACCACATGAACTGGCCTTGATAGTGAAGCGGAACCAGAACCCCACACCAGGGGGCTCCACCTCTCCAAAAATCCTCAAATGGGAGCAGTTGCATCCTGCATACAGCAAGACAAGGGAAATTGCTGAATACTTCATCACCTTTGAGAGGCTGTGAGTGCTCCATGAGAGTCCTGAGGATCAGAAGATGATCATTTTGATTGCAAAGTTGTCTGGGCGAGCACTGTATATCTTCAATAAGATGCCAATGGGTGATACTTCAAACTATGGTAAATTTAAGGAATTAGTTTTAAGACCATTTCAGATTACACCTGAAATGTATAGGGTAAAATTTATAACCCTTAAGAGAGGGGCTGGAATGAGTAATGTGGCATATGTAAACCAAATGAGAGATTTACAGGATAAGTGGGCAAGGGGAAAAGGTATTTCAAGCTTTGAAGAAATGTGTGATTTGGTTGCTCAGGAACAGTTCCTGAATATGTGTTAAAAGAAAAGGAGTTCTTGTGGCACCTTAGAGACTAACCAATTTATTTGAGCATGAGCTTTCGTGAGCTACAGCTCACTTCATCGGATGCATACTGTGGAAATTGCAGAAGACATTATTATATACACAGACACCATGAAACAATTGTGTCTTCTGCAATTTCCACAGTATGCATCCGATGAAGTGAGCTGTAGCTCACGAAAGCTCATGCTCAAATAAATTGTTTAGTCTCTAAGGTGCCACAAGTACTCCTTTTCTTTTTGCGAATACAGACTAACACGGCTGTTACTCTGAAACCTGAATATGTGTTGTGATGATGTAAAACTGTCTTTATGGGATAAGAGGATAAAAACTGTCAAAGAATTTTTACTTTTGTGGATGAATTTGAACAATCCCAAGCATTTACTAGGAATAAACCACAGACAGAGGGGTTTAAGTTTGGTGGGAAGCAGGGTTCCCGTTTTACCCCTGGGAATAAGGAGGGTGGATGGGAGGCTGGACGCTCACCTCCCAAAGTTCATTCCTCCGGTCGTCATCCCAAATCTCCTGTAAAAACAGAAGAGCCCAGAAAATGCTATCATTGCAATTCCACTGAACACCTGAGGAATAAATGCCCTGTGCTGAGTGAGAACAGGCAGCAAGCAACTCATGGAAATACTGCTACCCAGAGCACAGAGACACCTCAGGCAATTGCCACTTATCACACAGGGTTTGTAAAAATAGCACTGCACAGCCTGGCAAGATGCACATAAAGCTATCAGAATTAATGGCAAAGAGCTCCCGGGATGGAGAGATACTGGTGCAGAAATGTCTGTGGTCAGGAGAGACCTTGTTCAGGAGAGAGACACACTGCCAGGACAGATGGCAGAGCTATTGTTAGTAGGAGGTCACAAAATCCTTGTGTCTGGCTAAAGTGCACATGGAAACTGAGAATTTGCAAGCTGAATTAACAGTTGCTGCTGTTTCCCATAACCCAACCCAAATATTATTGGGGAACAACTTTTTCAATGTGGCTCAAGCTGTCCAGGGGTCTGTCAGCAACAAGGAGGAATCTTGTGCTGAAGCCCCAGAGAGAAAGAGTAAAGTCACAGAAACTGCTGGGGAAATGGGAGAGTGTCTCTTTAATCCTCTGTAGCAGTGGAAAACAGTCTGCTGCCAGGGGTGGGGGTGGATGAGACTAGTTCTTACAGCTAAAGACAGGTTTTTCTCCAGGGGGGAAGGAAATAGTTTGGTTGTCTGTGAGAACACTGTCCAGGTTGCAGTTAAGCAAGGGATAGACCTTGCTCTAGAATGCAGAGGAAGATGTGTCCTAGACGGAAGCCCCGAGGTGGGTGGTGGAATCATATAGAGACCGCTGCAGTGGGTAAGGGTTCCATGGGCTAAATCCCCGCAAATTTTTTAAATTTCATTTTCTGTTTGCTCAGCGTGGAGAGCTCACCTAGCCACTGCCCAGCTGACCATCCCGGCTACACGCTGCAGACGTGCTCCTGCCTGAGTACACGGGAGGTGGTGGATCTCCTGGTTGTGTGGGGAGAAAAGGCTGTGCGGGCACAGTTCTGATCCAGCCATAGAAACATCAATATCTAGGAGCAGATCGCTGAGGACGTGGGGGAGAAGGGCCACAAGAGGGATCCACAGCAGTACTGCAGGAAAGCCAAGGAGCTATGGCAGGCATACCAGAAGGCAAGGGAAGCTAAGACATGCTGCTTTTATAAAGAGCTGCAAGCCATCCTTGGCAGAGACCCCATCACCCCATGGATACTTCAGAGGAATCAGAGTCACAGGCCTCTGGAGTGAACAGTGAGCAGGAGGAGTATGGGGGACAGGCGACCAGGGGAACCAGTGGCACAGTGAGCCAGAACCTGTTTGTGACCCCAGAGTAGTTGAGCCAGTCCCTACAGTGCAGCACACGTGAGCCTGATGCAGGAAAAGGAACCTCTGCTAAGTACCCAGTTTGCTTTGATATTGCAGGGACACAGCTGTTCATTTACTATTTTTTTTCTTTTTTTTTAAATCATGCTAGAAGAGGTAGTGAAATAGCCAAGAGAGGTATAGTTGCTATCTGCTTCCCATTCCCGTGTACAGTTAGGCAGAGGGGGCCTTACAGAACAGTTTAAGTGCACCGGGATGTCCTGTGAATCCTCCTCAAGGATACTTTCCTGGAAGTAGTCTGCAATCCTCTCCCAAAGGTTACTGGGGCAGGCTGCCTTATTTCTTCTGGCATGGTAGGACACTTTTCCATGCCACTCAGCAATTATTTCAGCAGGCACCATTGCAGCACACAGCCTAGCAGTGTACAGATTTGGTCTGTAGTTGGATGCTTGTAGAAGCTGTTCCCTTTCAACCTCTGTTACCCTCAAAAGTTAGATATCAGCTAAAATCACCACCACTTGTGGAAAATGGTGCCAGTATTCAGTTCAGTTGCTCTAGCCACATATATTCATACTTGTGAGCTACCCTCCCCTTTATTGTCTCAATGCACCCGCCCCCCCGCTACCGGTCCGTACTCACCAGGGCTGGGACTGCTGCTGTGTTCTATGAATCCCAAGGAGAAGTGAGAATGTAGTGATTGTAACCTATGTGGATCAAAGGTTGTGAGTGCGATATATCAAGTTCCATTTATCTTGTGACTACACTCACAATAGTACCTCTGTAGTGCATTGTATCTTTTTTGCAGCTGGAAATGTGGCCTTGAGGGCCTCTCCATCCACACCAGTGAAGCAGCTCAGCCAGATAATGAGGAGAAGGAAGAGGACGTGGGATGACATGTTTCAAGAGATCCTGCAAGCCTCTAGTGCTTCGAATACTGAGCACAGGGTATGATAGAGACACAGCCTGATGCTCTGGAACTACTCTGTATGAAGCCAGACAGAACTCAGGGTAACATGACTCCCCTTAGGGCATGCTATCCAGGGCAAGTAGCCTCTTCGGCTGTGGCCTTCCGGGTCTGACCTCGGAGCACTCAGCATCCCCGTTCACACCATGCACTTCCTGGAGCTGGTCCACCTGGATGGGACCCCTGGGGAAGCGAGAGGGCCCTGCACCTCAACTCCGCAGTCAGCCGTAACTCTCTGCCAGCGTGTAACACAGAAGGTTTATTAGGCAACAGGAACACAGCATAGAACAGATCATGTTAGCACAGAAATCAGTGACTTTCAGCAAAGTTAATCTTGCGGGTGGGAGGGACGCCCGGGTCAGATGCCCTGGATTATCCCTCTCTGAGTCCCCAACCACAGACTGCTCAGCTTCCAGCGACCCGACCTCCAACACACATGTTGCCCCTCCTCCTTTGTCTCGCTTCCCAGGCAAAGTGTGACCTGGTTGCATTTCTCCCCCAGCCCTGCCCCAGGTTATGAAGGGCATTGGCCATCACTTATGTGCAGGCAGCTGGAGCTGCCTCATCTGCCCTCAAGGGCCTCAGCAAAAGTCACACATCCTTATTCCCACCACCTAGGCATCGGTGCAATACACAGGGAAACTGAGGCACACACAGTATTCATGCAAAACAGTAAGACTCACATAGGCTCAAGTATAACATAATAAGGAGGAAAAACCTACTTTGTCACACAGGACTTGGAGGATCACCCTCGTGGACAGCATTAACAGGGATAGAGTGGAGATGAGAAAAGCACAGGAAAAGGAAATAGAGGTGCAGCAGGAGAAGACAGCACTTCTCAAGCGGCAAACAAACATACTGGAGACACTTGTTGACCTTCAGGTTCAACAGACCCATGTTCACCTCCCTCTTCAGCCCATAGAGAACTGCATTCTGGGAATCTCTCTATATTCTCTCCCTCGCCCCCCCATTCCACGTGGCGTCCGGAGATGCTGCAATACCCCTACCACTCCACGCCAGGGGAGAGTACAGACAATCACAGCCCATACTCTCCAGGGCTGGGACTGCCGCTGTGTTCTATGAATCCCAAGGAGAAGTGCTACCCAGAGCACAGAGGCACCTCAGGCAATTGCCACTTATCACACAGGGTTTGTAAAAATAGCCACTGCACAGCCTGGCAAGATGCACATAAAGGCTATCAGAATTAATGGCAAAGAGCTCCCGGGATGCAGAGATACTGGTGCAGAAATGTCTGTGGTCAGGAGAGACCTTGTTCAGGAGAGAGACACACTGCCAGGACAGATGGCAGAGCTATTGTTAGTAGGAGGTCACAAAATCCTTGTGTCTTTGGCTAAACTGCTCATGGAAACTGAGAATTTGCAAGCTGAATTAACAGTTGCTGCTGTTTCCCATAACCCAACCCAAATATTATTGGGGAACGACTTTTTCAATGTGGCTCAGGCTGTCCACATACACTGACCTGTGAGAGACATGGTTGGTGTATGTGTTTGTGAAATGGAAATGACTGTTCTTTCCCCTTCAGAGAACCTTCAGAGGTTCTTGTCCCTGTATTTATAAAGTTTCATTCAGTTATAAATATGTCTGTTTGCATGGGCTTGGAATAAAAGTCTATTTATGGAAACTTAATTCATTTTTATTAGTTCACAATATATGCTGGCTGGGGCTGACACTCACAGATAATAACAACAGATGCATTTGCAGTGTTATATTACTACACATACAGAGCATTCATTACAATACTTATTCAATACACTACAACACTTATTATTACAATATACAGCACTTATCCTGTGAAACAAACTATATCTGTTTATTTATGAGATTACAAGTTTGATTGATAAAGGTAATAACGATGTAATAGATTTAGACTTTGCTAAGGTGCTTGATTTGGTACCGCATGACATTTTGATTAAAAAACTAGAATGATATAAAATCAACATGATATGCATTACATTGATTAAAAGCTGGCTATGTGATCAATCTCTAAATGTAACTGTAAATGGAGAATCACTACAGAGTGGGTGTGTTTCTAGTGGGGTGCTAAAGGATTTCGTTCCTGGCCCTACACTATTTAACATTTTTATCAGTGGCCTAGAAGAAACATAAAATCATCACTCACAAGGTTTGTAGATGTCACAAAAGTTGGGGGAGTGGTAAAAAATGAAGAGGACAGGCTACTTACACAGAGTGATCTGTATCACTGTGCATAAGCAAACAATATGTGTTTTAATATGGCTAAATGTAAATGAATGCATCTAGGAACAAAGAATGTAGACCATATTACAGGATTGGGGACTCTGTCCTTGGAAGCAGTGACTCTGAAAAAGATTTGGGGGTTGTGGTGGGAAATCAGCTGAACATGAGCTGCCCTTGCAGTGCTGTGGCCAAAAAGGCTAATGCAATCCTGGGATGCACGAACAGGAGAATCTCAAGCAGTAGTACAGAGTTCATTGTACCTCTGTATTTGGCACAGGTGTAACTGCTGCTGGAATGCTGTGTCCAGTTCTGATGCCACAGAAGGATGTTGATAAATTGGAGCAAGTTCAAAGAAGAGCCACGAGAATGATTAAAGCTTTAGAAAACCTGTCTTTTAGTGATAGATTCAAGGAGCTCAATCTATTTAATTAACAAAGAGAAGGTTAAGTGGTGATCTGATCACAATCTCTAAGTAGTTACATGGGGAATAAATATTTAATGATGGGCTCTTCAATCTAGCAGAGAAAGGCAAAACATGATCCACAGGCTGGAAGTTGAATGCAGACAAATTCAGACTGAAAATAAGGCATACGTTTTTAACAGTGACAGCAACTAACCATGGGAACAATTTACCAAGGGTCCTGGTGGATTCCCCATCACTGGCAATTTTTAAATCAAGCATGGATGTTTTTCTAAAAGATCTGCTCTAGGAATTATTTTAGGGAGATTCTCTGGCCTATGTTATACGGGAGTTCAGACTAGAGGATCACAGTGTCCCCTTCTGGCTTTGGAATCTATGAATTACGTGAAGGAATGGGCACTCAGCACTGGCAGCTCTTTTAGCACCCCAAAATTTGTTTGCGTCCATGTGGCAAAGTTTTCAAATCATTTGTTTGAGCTGAAGATGCTAGGATTTTCCTGGCTAAATGAGGTTCTGCCCTTGATGCTTCTCTCCAAATATAAAATATGACATAGGGTATGTCTACACTACCCACCGGATCGGCCAGCAGTGATTGATCCAGCGGGGATCAATTTATCACGTCTAGTCTAGACGCGATAAATGGACCCCTGAGCGTTCTCCCATCGACTCCTGTACTCCACTACTGCGAGAGGCACAGGCAGAGTCGACGGGGGAGTGGCAGCAGTCGACTCACTGTAGTGAAGACACTGCGGTGAGTAGGTCTAAGTACGTCGACTTCACTACGACTATTCACATAGCTGAAGTTGCATAACTTAGATCGATCCACCCCCCTAGTGTAGACCAGGGCTTAGGTTCTCAGCTAGGGGACACAAAGAGGCATTGGGGTTGTGACCCCATTGCTAGATAGGAGGGAGTCTGAGTTAGAGAGGCAGGGGATCTAAGGCAGTCCTGGTGGGGAAAAGGAGTCTGTGAATAGAAAAAAGGTAGAGGACTCCACAGTGCAATGTCATCACAAAAAATCAGGCTTGGTACCCGTATCTTCCACTGATTCACATGCAGTAGCTAAGATAGATGGGTCTGTTATTCCATAGCCCCATATCCGAACTTTAGTTATGTCTACATTAAACTTTAATGTGAGTTAACTGATTGCAAGTTAACTTGAGTTATCCAACACTTTGAGGTCTAGCTGGTTCAGGAAGGACAGGCAGGGAAAAAAGGCGGTGTTGCATTACACATCGAGAATATATGTATTTGTTCTGAGGTCCAGAGGAGGTGAGAGACAGACCAATTGAAAGTCTCTGGGTGAAGGTAAAAAGGAGAAAAAAAATAGGGGTGATGTCATAGTAGGAGTCTATCGTGGACCACCAAATCAGGAGGAAGAGATGGATGAGGCATTTTTAGAATAACAAAAATGTTCAGTACACAAGACCTGGTAGCAACTGGGGACTTTAGCCACCCACACATCTGTTGGAAAAGTAATACATCAAAGCACGACATGTCCAATAAATTCTTGGAACTTATGGGACAACTTTTTGTTTCAGAAAGCAGAGGAAGTAACCAGGGGGACAGATATTTTAATCTTGATTCTGACCAATGGGGAGGAATTGGTTGCAAATCTGAAAGTTGAAGGCAATTTGGGTGAAAGTGATCGTGAAATGATAGATTTCATTAATCTAAGGAAAGGAAGAAGTGAGAGCAGCAAAATAAGCACAATGGAATTCAAAAAAGCAGACTTTAACAAACTCAGAGAACTGGTAGGTAAAGTCCCACGGGAAGAAAATCTAAGGGATAAAGGAGTTCAAAAGAGCTGGCAGTTTCTCAGAGAGACAATATTAAAGTCACAACAGCAAACTATTCTGATGAAAAGGGAAAACAGAAACAGGAAAGATAAAAGGCCAACAGAAGCTCTTGTCCCACAAGCATATAGGGACAAAATCAGAAAGGCTAAGGCACAAAATGAGTTTCAGCTGGAAAAAGACATAAAAGGCAATAAGAGGTTCTATAAATACATTAGGAGCAAGAGAAAGCAAAGGAAGTATAGCTCCGCTACTTAGCAGGGAAGGACAGCTAACAAGGGATGACATCAAGATGGCTGAAGTGTTTAATGCCTATTTTGATTCAGTCTTCACTAAAAAATGCCCATTTTTTAAAATTCAGTCTTCACTAACACAATTAATTTTAACAAGGGGGAAGGAACAGGTTAAAGAATATTTAGATGTACTCAAGTCAGCAGGGCCTGATGAAATGTATCTTGGGATACTTAGGGAAATAGTTGAAGCAATCTCAGAACCATAAGCAATTATCTTTGAGAACTCCTGGAGGGCAGGTGAGGTCCCAGAGGAATGTAGAAAGGCAAACACAGCACCTATCTTTAAAAAGGGGAACAAAGAGGACCCAGGCATTTACAAACCAATCAGCCTAACTTCAACACCTGAAAAAATATTAGAACAAATTATGAAACAATCAGTTTCTAAGCACCTAGAGGATGATAAGGTAATAAGTAATAGCCAATATGGATTTGTCAATAAATCATGCCAAACCAACCTAATTCCGTTGACAGGGGATAGGGGATGGAGAAAAGCTGTAGGGATGATATATCTTGATTTTAGTAAGGATTTTTGACACAGTTCAGCACGATATTATCTTAAGCAAAGTGGGCAAATGTGGTCTAGAGATAAAATTACTATAAAATGGGTGCATAATTGGTTGAAAAATCAGACTCAATGGTTCTCTGTCAAGCTGGGAAAATAGTCGGGTCCCTCAGGGGTCTCTCCCTGGGTCTGGTACTATTAAACATTTTAATTAATAACTTGGAAAATGGAGTGGAGAGTATGCTTATAAAATTTGCAGATGACACCAAACTGGGAGGGGTTGCAAGCACTTTGGAGGACAGGATTAGAATTCAAAATGACCTTGACAATTTGGAGAATTGGTCTGAAATCAACAAGAAGAAATTAAATAAAGAGAAATGCAGAGTATTTCACTTGGAAGGAAAATGAAATGCACAACTACAAAATGGGGAATAACTGGCGAGGTGGTGGTACTGCTGAGAAGGGTCTGGGGGTTCCAGTGGATCACAAATTTAATATGACTCAACAATGTGATGCAGTTGCAAAAAAGACTATCATCGTTCTGGGGTGTATTAATGGGAACGTCATATTTAAAACATGGGAGAAAACTGTCCCTCTCTACTCAGCACTGAGGCCTCAGTTGGAGTACTGTGTCCAAGTTTGGGTGCCACACTTTAGGAAAGATGTGGAGAAATTGGAGAGAGTCCAGAGGAGAGCAACAAAAACGATAAGAAGATTAGAAAACCTGACCTATGAGGAAGGTTAAAATACCTGGGCACGGTTAGTCTTGAGAAAAGAAGACTGAGTGGAGACCTGACAAGTCATCAAACATGTTAAGGGCTGTTATAAAGAAGCCGATGATCAGTTTTTCTCCACGTTCACTGAAGGTAGGACAAGAAGTAATGGGCTTAGCAAGAGAGATTTAGGTCAGAGATTAGGAAATAGCTTCTAGCTATAAGGATAGATAAGCTCTGGAACAGGCTTCCAATGGAATCCCCATCATTGGAGATTTTTAAGAACAGGTTAGACAAACACTTGTCAGTGATGGTCTAGGTTTACTTTATTCTGCCCAGTGCCACGGGGGTGAACTACATAACATTTCAAAGTCCCTTCCAGCCCTATATTTCTATGATTGACCTGACCTGAGGTAGAGCCACCAATGAGCATATGTTTACACAGCAATGTAAGTTTAGAGTTAGTGGGACTCAAATCATTTGACCATGTGAGGGAAACCTGGGCTTGAGCGTCTACACTGCATTTTAACCCTAGGTTAAGGATTTTCTGATCTGTGCTCAAATCTAGGGCTCTGGCATCCACAGTGCAATGCACAGACCTGAGTCAAAGTAACCCTCTCCCAGAGTGCCTGGCGCCGCCCCCCCATCGTCACTGTAGCCCTGTGCATCTGTTGCACTGTGGGAAAACACTTGTGCCCACCCTGTTTCCAAACTGATGGAACTCGGGTACAGAAGGAGCACATAGTACATAAACTGCATAAAGGAGCTCCTCACTTAAAGTCGTCCCGGTTAACGTTGTCTCCTTGCTGATCAATTAGGGAACATGCTCCTTTAAAGTTGTGCAATGCTCCCTTCTAAGGTCGTTTGGCAGCCGCCTGCTTTGTCCACTGCTTGCAGGAAGAGTACCCCGTTGCAGCTAGCTGGTGGGTGGTTGGAACCAGCGTGGACCAGCAGCCCCCCTATCAGCTCCCCGCTCCCCTAAGTTCCCTGTGCAGCAGCTACTCAGCAGGCTATCAATTGCCAGCAGTTCAGCTGTCCCTCCCCCCACTGCCATGTGCTGCTCCTGCCCTCTGCCTTGGAGCTGCTCCTCCAGACTCCTGCTTGCTGTGTGGGGGGGAGGGGAAGAAGAGGGGGGCTAATGTCAGGGTGTCCCCCCTGCTCCTGCACCCCGCGTATCCCATCTTCCATAGAGCAGCGGGGACACACGGAGGGAGGGAGCTGCTGCCTTAGGCAGCAGCTGCGGTTGGGTCTCAGCTTGCTGATCTAATTAACAAGGCAGCATACTTCTGACCCCACTCTTCATATTTAAAGGGGAAATGCACATCTCTATCTCTCAAACACACACAGGGTGTGGGTCTCTGTCTCTGTCTGCCCTCTCTTCTTTCCTGTTGCCATGTAGAGTGTGAGAGTTAACCCTTGAGGGCTCAGCCAATTGCTAGTTCATCATTTAACAGTAAGGCATTCCCTGGGAAATATCCCACCCTCTGACTCCTCCACCTCAACCAAGCTTCACAATCATCATCACTGTCTATCAGTATTGTTTGTTTAAAACTTATACTGTGTGTGTGTGTGTGTATATATATAGATATAGATATAGATATAGATATATATAGATATATATATATAATATAGTCTTTTGTCTGGTGAAAAAAATTTCCCTGGAACCTAACCCCCTCATTTACATTAAGTCTTATGGGGAAATTGGATTCGCTTAACATCGTTTTGCTTAAAGTCACATTTTTCAGGAACATAACTACAATGTTATGTGAGAAGTTCCTGTAATTAGTACCTTTGGTGGCTGTGTCAGTAGAAAGCTTTATACTGAACTACCATCTAATCCAAGGCTTCTCAAACTGTGTGTTGGGACCCCAAAGTGGGTCGGGACCCCATTTTAATGGGGTCACAAGGCTGGTGTTGGCCCTGGGCCCCAGCAGGTCTGAAGCCCAAGCCCCACCTCCCAGGGCTGAAGCCCAAGCCCCACCACCCAGGGCTAAGATTACATGTCCCCCACCCAGGGCAGAAGCCCTTGGGCTTCAGTTTTGGGCCCCCTGCCTGGGGCGGTGGGGCTTGGGCAGGCTCAGTCTTTGGTCCCCACTCCTAGGGTCGTGCAGGAATTTTTGTTGTCAGAAGGGGGTCAGGATGCAATGAAGTTTGAGACCCGCTGATCTAATCTGAGAATCAGGCTCTCCCCCTCTACGCTGAGTCACATTGGCAGGAAAATGCCCATGTGCACCTGTTTTGAGGATAATTAGGACATCAGTCTCCAGGGCTGCCGAACTATTAAAATGAAACTTTGCAACTTTTAATTTTTAAATGAAATTTTTAAATGTTCAGTGAAAGCGTTTTTGGTTAGTTGGGTTTTTATTTATTTTTGTCTGTTAGTTTTGACGTTTGACATAAAATGCAGGTTTCAGAGGAAAACCCCAGCCTGGTGCTGCCAGCTGCGGAGTGATGAAAGGCATCCCCAGTACTTGGGGTGCAGTGTGCTCCAGCACGCCCAGGAATACCTTATCCCTGTCCCGGCCGTACCCCAGGGGGGTGGGAGGGCAGGGCAGGGATAAGTGATCCCTGGGAGGCTGTGGGGAAGTTTTGGGGCTGGCTCCCACTCACCACCCTGACAGTGCACACTGGCTAGGCATTTCTGAACACGCAGCCCCAGGGAGGGCAGGGGCCCCCGGGAACAAGGGACAGAGAACAGAGTGGGACTAAGCGGCTGCCGTGCAGGAAGCAGGAGCAGCTGAGGTCATCCCTTCTATCACCATGCTGAGCTGGGAGCTCCGCTGCTCCCCGTCCCTGCAGGGAAGCTGCTTAGTCCCCATTCTGCTCTCTTGCCCTCCCTGCCTTCCCTGGGGCTGCATATGCAGGGGTGCCCTGGCAGCGTGCACCAAAATCTGGCTGTGCGCTTGTCACCAGGAAGCAGCTCTCTTTGCAAAAAGCTTGTTCTGATCAGTCTCCACTGCAAACTCTGCAAGATCTCTGGTAGTGTGTGTGCAGACTGGTGGTGTTCAGCAGACAATGGGTTAACGCTGATCTGAGCTGCTGGGTGCAGGCTGTTTGCAAAGGGAGGTGTGGCTTCCATTTGCAATAGAGTGCAATAGCCAGCACCACAGATTGTTGGCATAGAGAGGACTAAGGAAGTTGCCCCGAGGAACTCTGGGATACATCTGGAAGACTTCTGGGGCTGTGTGCACACAAGAAAGCAATAAAGCTCGGACCCTAGATCCCAGCTTAACGGTGGCTCGGACCCTCCAGCCCTGCAGGGTCCTGGGACCCTAGGTTTGAGCCCTAGATTAATAAAACTGGTTTGTGGACGCAAGGGGAGTTAGGCTTGAGCCTGGGCTCAAGCTCATGCTTACATTGCTGTGTAGACGTACCTTTAGACTGCTTGCCTCAGATAACTTTTGAATCAGGATTTTAGGAAAAGCAGTGAAATACTCTCACATCTTACTTTGCAAAACTCTGTCACTTACATTGACCTCTGAAGAAGAACCCTTCAGTCCCTCATGCACACATAACTTGTTTCTGAGGTACGGGTGCCTAAGCTCTCCCATCAACTAGTCTTTGTGCCTTTTTTATTTTCCCCTTGTACTGTATAGAGAACGAGAGGGGGAGGGAGCAGGATGATGACAGAGAGTGAGAATTCCTTGTGATTATATGTAATGCAATGTTTACGGGGAGCTCTTGCCTCCCAGTCTTAAAAAGAATTGCTGGGAATGTTTAGGGGCTGCTGAGGTACCTGGGGTTGAAGGGTACTCAGTAGGGCAGATCCAAAAGAGGCAGACACCAGAAACCTCAGAGATCCCCAAATCATATGAACTAAAGGAGTTTCCTGCAGGACTGAGGATGGAAGCATGAGACCCACCCAGGAGTGAGAATCCTGTGAGGTGCATCTTTAAGGAAGCAGAATTACCTGCATTATTATTTATCCCAGGCAAAAAAAAAATTCATTAAAATGGAAATAAGGGTGAGAGTACATATCAGTAATTGAGAGTATAATTAGGACCCTACCAAATTCGCAGTCCATTTTGGTCAATTTCACAGTCATAGGATTTTTAAAATAGTTAATTTCATTATTTCAGCTATTTAAATCTGAAATTTCAAGATTTTGTAATTTTAGGGGTCCTGACCCAAAATGGAGTTGTGGGGGGGATCACAGGATTATTGTAGAAGGGGTTACGGTACTGATACCTTTACTTCTCTGCTGCTGCTGACGGCAGCACTGCCTTCAGAGCTGGGCAGCTGGAGAGCAGCAGCTGCTGGTCAGGAGCCCAGCTCTGAAGGCAGAGCTGCTGCCAGCAGCAGTGCAGAAGTAAGAATAGCATGCTATGGTATTACCACTCTTTCTTCTCTGTTGCTGCTTGCAGAACCGGGCCCTCAGTTAGCAGTCGCCGCTCTCTGGCTGCCCGCTCTGAAGGCAGCAATGCAGAAGTAAGGGTGGCCTGGTATGGTATTGCCATCCTTACTTCTCCGCTGCTGCTGGAAAGGTGCTGCCTTCAGAGCTGGGTGCCTGGCCAACAGCTGCCGCTCTCTGGCCACCCAGCTCTGCAGGCAACACAGAAGTAAGGGTGGCAATACCATGACCCCCCTAAAATAACCTTGTGACCTCCCTGCAACTTCCTTTTGGCTCAGGACACCCAATTTGAGAAACGTTGGTCTCCCTTGTGAAATCTGTATAGTATAGGGTAAAAGCACACAGAAGACCAGATTTCATGGCAGGGTGTCCAGATTTCACAGTCTGTGATGCATTTTTCATGGCTGTGAATTTGGTAGGGCCCTAAGTATAATAAATTACAGGGCTGTTGTAATTATCCCCAAACCAAGTATTATAAAACTAGGAAATTCAGAGTTAATGTTAAACTTTTAAAAAATCCTACCACGTTATGGTATGGAAATGCAGTGAGGGCACCCAACCAATATGATTTTACCCTGTAGTGACACAATGAAAACAGCAAAATGATTTATATGTAAATAAAGAGTGAAATGCCTTTTCCCTTCCAGTAACTTTGGCAGTAGTCTAACTCCCTTTCTAGCCGCCAAGCATCAAACTTAACAGTTGACAGATGTATGGTTATCTTGAGCAGCTGACCAATTTCCTGCTTGTTTTTCCAACAGCATGTTATTAAACCAAACCAACATATTTGTACAGTAAACTTCCCAATAACTGGTCACAATACACTATGCATAAAGTATTACAGACCAACCATACTTCTACCACAGCTAAATCTTCAGTCTATGCCACCTCTTGCCACAAAGGGGAGCCATGAGAGGGGAACCAACATGGCTTAGAATGCTTGCACTTGTCCTGGCTGCTTGGAAGTGAGTACTTTGCCACAAGGTAGAAACTTTTCCCCTTCTCTGGGAGCCCACTATCCCCTCAAATCCAATTTTATGTATAGTTATGGTGACTCCCCATGTGTCACCAGGAACTATGGATTGGTAGCCTATGCAAATGAAGCTTTCTATGGCCACAACTTCTCTTTTCATCAAAAGGATTAGAGACCCCTTTCCCCTCTGTAGCTTCTGGCCATAGGTCTTACACTGATTATTCTGAATCCCCTCCAGTCCCAACCATTTGCCAATTTTCTATTTAAAGAAGTCAGCACAATCCTTTGCAAGGAGCAGGGAAGGGGGACAGGGTGAAAGTGGGAGGCTAACAAGGAAGGAGTCAAAGACAGCAAATAATCCATGAGGATTTTTTCATGGGGTGCAGTGAGGGACAGGAAATGTTTGGCCAGGGAGATGGTGGAGCTGAAGAAGGAGAGAAAAAACTGGTAGGGGAGGAAGTCAGCGTAGTCACAGGGACTCTTCCAGCCAGGTCTGCCGCTTTATGGGATCTCCCCATGGACCAAAGTGTTCCAGGGTCTTCTAAGAGTCATCAAGGAGCCTAGCTTATGGGGAAATTCCCACCAGACCTGCAGTAGCATCACCAACTCTTGTTACATTTGTGGGGCAACAGGACTGGTCATTGCTGGAGCCCATCTGTGATGAGACAAGGACCTCCATCCCTCCAGCAAATTTTAGCATGCTGATTGGCTGCCTCCCCCACTAGCCCATGTCCTGTGGGTGAGCAACCAATCAGAGCTGCTGCAGACAGAGCTCCCCCTTCCCTCAGCAGCCAGAGCTGTCCTCACAGGAGAGGAGGGGGAGATAAAGAACGCAGCTGCTCTGGGCAGCCCTGCCCCCCTCCCTGTGAGGAATAGGGATGGGATGGTTCCTCTTCCCCTCTCCCTGCCTTGCAGCTCCTGCCAGGACCGGGGCAGAGGGGCTCCTGGAGTCCCCAAGCCTGGAACAGGGAGAGGGAACCCTGCTGCAGCCCCCAGACCTGGGCGGGGGCAGGACAAAGAGCCCCAGGAGGAGCAGAGAGGGGCTGTGGGGGATGAACTCCTGGGGGGGTTCAGGGGGGAAGCTGCAGGGGGGGAACATTCATTGCTGGGCAGAATGGGCAGATTAGAGTGAGAGCTCCTGCAGCAGGGGCCAAAACTCCCTCCCCAGTGCAGCTGGGGGCACTGGCAGCACTGATTATCACTCCCCCGCCCCCCCACCCCCGGGGGGAGGGCATGGGAGCACGCAGCACACAACAGACCAAATACACAGTGTCAGCACTGTGAACGGCTCAGGGATTGGGGCTGACTCATGATTTCTGATCTCTTGTGGCCCACAGTGCTGTGGCACTGTTCCCCCGACCCAGAAGGGAAGGACAGCCAGAGCCAGCTGCAGCAGGCAGTGCTTGCCCCTGCCAGGAAATGTTAGATGGGGATAGGCGAGGACAGCTGATTGGTCCGTACCATTGTCAATGGGGGGTGGGGCATGGGGAGAGGAGCTGAAAAAGGTCAGTTTAGGACTCGCTGTACTCCCTTCCCCTCCCTCCCATCATGGGACAAGTGTGTACCTCTGCCCACCCCCACTCCACAGAAGGGAAGCAGAAGGCATGTGCATGGCTGATCTGCTCAGTTCTTTCTGTGCCTGCTCCCCCCCTTGGTGACAAGAACAGGTTGGCCCAGCACTCCTGCACCCATGCGCCAACCTAAGAGGGGAGTCACAAGGGCCCTGCTGGTGCTGCTCTGGTTTGGGAGGGGAGGGGAGGGGATGCCCCTGGCAAGGAACTACTTCCCCCAGGCAGTGAGTAAGGGGAAAGGCACACAGTGAAATGCTGACGTTCCAGTTCCAGGGGCTGAGGGGCAGTGAGAGGTCAGGGGAGCGAGTTGCAGAAAAGGTGATGGCCCTTGCCTCATGGCCAGGAAGGGAAGTAAGTACCCCCAGTTAATCAGTTGAGTCCAGGCCTCCCACTCCTACAATTGATCATTCTTCCACCTTACCTCATTGTCCCTCCGTCAGCTCCTTCTTTTCTCCCTTCCTGCAGCTCCCTTAGCAGTGGAGGAAGAGAATGCTGGGAGTGAGTTAATAATAATACCTAAGTCTTAAATAGCGGTTTTCAGCAATAGATCTCAAAGTGCTTTGCAAAGGAGGATAGTATAGTTATCCCTCTTTTATAAATGGGGGATGGAAATACAGAGAGATGCACTGGCTTGCCCACAATCACCCAAGGAAAGAGTTGGAACTAGAACACAGGTCTCCTGAGTCCCAGTCCAGTGCTCTAGTCACTAGGCCACACTGTTGTCCCATGATAGGGCTTTGGTTTAACAAGGCATACTTTAGAGTGAGTGAAGGGTGTTGGAGTCAGAGAAGAGAGAACAAATAACAATGGAATTAAGTAAAGAATGAAAGAGTTGGGAGGAAGGGCTGAGGTTGGCAGAGAAGTAATGGATATCACTAGATTGGATGTTATGGAAGGCCTCATGGAAAGGGATGCTAAACAGGCAGTAACAGTGAAGGAATTCAGATATACCAGTTTCTGATGAAAACAAAGTTGAGTGGCCATTTTGAGTGTGGCAGAGAACATAGATGAAGATCATAAGAGCAGATGAGGACAAGGAATCAGGCATTTCATGGTTTGGGTCAGACAGGGTGTCAACACGGATGGGAGACTAAGAGAGGAAAAGGGAGAACTAGAAGGAAGGCATCTGGGGAGAAATAAAGGGGGAGTAGGTGACAGCTACATGGAGAGTAGTCCCAAAGAAATGAAGGAAGAGATGGCGCAAGGGGCTGGAAGTGCTGGGGGGGGAGGGGAGGAGAGGAGAGGAGTCTGACATCCATATAGTGGCCCTTAGGGGGTGACATGCGGTGTGTGTGAAAAAATGAGAGTGCAGCTGCAGAGGTAGTGTGTGTTGGGATGTGTGTGAGGTAGGTTTCCAGCAGTGCTAGGAGATGGAGGGAGCAGGGAAGGAATAGGTGGTGGATGACAGTGACCTTCCTTGGCCATTCCAGAGGTAGCAGGAGACTGGGAAGCGAAAGGGGTAACAAGAAGGGCAGGGATAGAGAGGGAATATATGGAACCTAAGAGGTGAGTGGGTTGATGAATTACAAGGTAAGCAGCTTCTCCTCTTCGTCCTCGGGAGTGACTTGGCCCAGAAGTCCTCTTGGACCATAACCTACTGTGAAACCCTCAGAGTCGGGGCTGCAGAGGAATCATCCATGTCCAGTTGTGTGAATCTCTTGCCCCAGGGGACGAGACCACTTGCAGCCAAGACACTAATAAGCGACCCTGGGCTAGGATCTGGCCAGGAGATTCTCCCTTCCCTGCGAAGGCAATAGCAGGGCTCGGGCTCGCTGGGCACGGAGGAAGCCCAGACGCGCTGGCCGCAGATCCCTTTCGGGGGCTGAGCGAACTCCAGCTGCCAGGCGGACGGACGGGCCGACTCAGCGCCTGCCCGGCGCCCGGCTCTAGGTGTCCTGCGTGGGACTGGGAGGGGTTAAGCCGGCAGCCCCAGCCCGGGGGACGGACAGGCGGACGGGCAGGCTCAGGCGCCTGCTATACGGAGTCGGGGCTCTAGGTGTCCTGCCTGGGAGGGTCCCTGCTGCATTGCAGCCTCCGCGCTGCTCCGTGTCTGGCGCGCACAATGGCGACTCCCAGCCCCAGCAGCGGCTCCGGCTCCGGCTCCGGCTCCAGCAGCGGGAGCAGCACTCCGGGCTCCCAGGCGCACACGGCGGTCAGCAGCATGCAGGGTGAGCGACCCCCGCGCCAGGCCCCGCCTGCTCGGTCCCCCCGCAACGGCGCGCCCGGCCCGGGCTCCGCACCTCGGCCCGGCCGCTTCCGGGCCGCCCTCATCGGTCCGGTGCGGCCGGCAGCTCGGGTCCGGCTAGGCCCCGGCTCGGCCGGGCGCTCCCTTGCTCAGCGGCGGGAGGCGGGCCCGGGCCCCCCGAACCGCGATGGCCTGTGAGGCGAGGGCCGGGGCGCCGCGCAGCCCTCGCGACGGGCGCCCGGCCAGCGGCCCCGAGAGGGAACCGTCCGACTCCCGCCCTGGGGGCCGCGCTCCGGACCGAGAGGCCTCAGGTGCTGCGGCGGCCATGGGCCCGGGATTGCGCGGAGGGGGGCGGCAGGCTGGGGGAAGGGCCCCAGTGTGTGTAGGGGGAGGGATGGGGGACGGGAGTGTGCCCGTAGTGTGTGTGTGTGCGCGCGTGTATGTGTGTGGGGGAGGGGACGGGAGTGTGCCCGCAGTGTGTGTGTGTGTGTGTGTGGATGTATGCCCACAGGGGCGATGGGGGGCGAGTGTGTCCGCAGAGTGCGGGTGTGTATGAGGGGTGTGAGTGTGCCCTCAGGGTGCGGGTGTGTGTGTGTTTGGCACAAGTGTGCAAATGTGTGCACAGGGTGCATGAGTGTGTGTATGGGGGTCACGAGTGTGTCTGCAGTGTGTGTGTGTGGATGTATGCCCACAGGGTGGGGGTGGGGGAATGTGCCTGTAGGGTGCAGGTGTGTGGGGGGGGGGCGCAAGTGTGCCCACAGGGTGCGTGTGCAGATGTGTGTGTGAGTGTGCCCACAGGGTGCGCGTGCATGAGTACGGGGGTGCAAGTGTGCCTGCCAGATGCGGGGGGGATGCAAGTTTGCCTGCTGTGTGAATGTGTGTGTGTATGTGCGGGGGCATACTCGAGTGTGCCTGCAGTGTGTGTGTCAGAGGGGAGACTGAGGTGAGTGTGCCAGAAGCATTGAAGGGGGAGTCAATCTGGGGGCGGGGTGGCTGAGTGTGCTGGGGGTTGTGCCGGTGTGCTGTTTTCCCTAGGGCTAGGGGTGTTTGAGTGCGCACGGGGTGCTCCGTACCTGTGTTTGGTGACTGCTTTGGGAAGTGATGGGGGGGGATGTCCAGATGCCAGTGTTGGCAGTGCTGTGCTATTTAGTGACTGCATACCACCTCCACTTGCCTTCTACACATTAGTGACTAGCAGAAGAAATGCTGTTTTTACCATGTAAATCTGAGCTGATGTTGGAGCCTTGTCTCCTATTCTGTGAGGTGGTGCTCAAGGCTCAGAAATACACACTTAATGTAGCTTGAAAGCTGTTACATATATTTGAACATACTCCTCTTTAGGGGCAACTAGATCCTGCTAGTGGTGTTTTGACTGTCTCTGAAGATCTCTAAACCAGTGCTACTCAAAGTGGTGGTCTGCGGACCGGTGCTGGTCCGCGAGCCATCAGCTGCCAGTCTGCGCACATATTGGAAAAAAAAATTGCAAGTCCCCCACATCAGATAGCTTAAGAAGCACTGCTCTAAACAATAAGAAAGTAGCCATTCTTATCGGGAAGGCATTCACTTCTCATTTCAGACTCCTACCCTTTTATTTGGTAACTATATGAATAGCAAATAAGCTCTTGATTTTTGTTTTAAGCATGAATGTGCAGGTTAGACATGGCACCGATCCTTTCCCATAGTTCTGCTGCAGCAGGTTATTTTGATGTAGGACCTGCATTTTCCTCCCACTAACACATGTAAGCTCTGCAGCTGAAGAGTCATTGAGTTAAAGTATATAAACAAGTGAACATTTGCCAAAGGTAGGCAAGTTTTAGTCTGGGTTTTATACAGGTTGAACCTCTCTAGTACGGCACCCTCGGGACCTGACCAGTGCCGAACCAGAGAATTAGCCAAACCATGGGAGGTCAATGCAGAGTGCCAGTGGGTCTCCATAGGTACGGGAAGTAGGGATGCAGGGGGTGCTGTAGCACCCCCAGGCTTTGCACCCAGCAGGACCCCCTGCTCGGGGGTCTCGCTGCCGCCTGGGGTGCTGGCCCCCCGCCTGGGGTCCCAGCTGCTGGCCCCACGTCCTCCCCCTCCCTCCCGGAGCTTGAATGCTGCGAATCAGCTGTTCGTGGCGCTCCGGAAGCACTGGGAGGGAGGAGCAGGAGTTGGTAAGCACGGGCACATGAGAGGCACGGGGGAGGGTTACAGAGGGGGGAGCTTGGTGCCGGTGGATGCTCCGCACCCACTAATTTTTCCCCGTGGATGCTCCAGCCCTGGAGCACCCATGGAGTTGGCGCCTATGCCGGACCACAGATATTGCCGGACCAGGGAGTGCAGGATTAGAGAGGTTTAACCTGTACCTTATTAGATCAGTGTTCTGTCTCCTTCTTAAATATTTCTTGTGGCAAGTGACTCATCCCAGTCTGGCTGTTCTTTGCCCACCATTCTGGGTAAAGGTTTAAACTGGGATCTCCCAGAATGTTAGGTTGATCTGATGCAGAGCATGAGGCTTTTCTTTTTTTGTGTTCGTTTAGGCTGCAGTTACTTCCTGTAGAATTTCCAGCGGCATGTGTGCTGCACAAACGCTGTGGCTGGAAGGGAAAAACGGGCATACATTTTTGCCCCTCCATGAGCATAGTTGGAAACTAGTACTGGGAGAAGCCAGGCTCAGTGCATCCCTCATTTTCCAGCACAAGGGCTCAGAAAACAGTCTAATAGTGGGTACAGTTTTATTTAGAAACTAGTTTCTTAATAAAAAACCAGATAAAGAATAGGTCTGTCACTTGACTTAAGAACTGTAACCCTAGTAAACTGAACATTGTAAGTGCTGACTTGTAGCCTCTGCCCAAATGTCACTTTCCCGAGGGCATGTCCAGACTAGGCAAATAGGTTGTGTTTTAAGATATTAGCTAACATGCTTTAAGTAATGTGTATTTACACACCACTTAGTATCTAGTGGGCACAAAGGCAGTGATGTTTAAAAACCTTAGCTGATCGTGGTAAATGTTGGGGTCTCTTTATGGTTGCCCATAGCCCATTAATATGTTCTTAAACACAACCTTTCTGCACTAGGTACAAAATTGTGTTTAAATTTGCATTATCTAACGTTTTGAAACACAACCTATTTTTGTAGCCCCAAGTTTGTTTCTGGATAGATACTGCAGTGTCTTGTTGTGTGTTAATTCAGTAACAAACCAAATGGAAACTGATATAGTAATTTCTATGAGTAAACAAGACTTGTGTCACACTTTATCAGCCAGTCTCTTGCTGGATTGGGGAGGAGCAGTTCTGATTTGGCTCCTAGTGATTACATCCCCATTCACTGAGCTGTTCTTTATTTCTTGATCCCTCTTGTTTCTTTTGTCTGTTACCTTAATATTTGCTTTGGGAAAATAGACTAAGAATACTTCAATCATCAACTTATGGTTAAAATACTAGTCTCTTATTTTGGTTGTGGCTAACATTTCAGCTTTTCATAGTGTTACTATAGGGTAAGGTAGCAGGTCTTTTCGTCAATGTCTGAGGGTTGACCCTCTACCCCTAGCAAAAATTAGAGACTTGGGCAATGTCTACACTATAAAGTTAAGTTGACTTAAGTTAGGTTGACATATAGCCACCGTTGTAATTAAACTGCTGTTGCATGTCCTTTTTTCTGAAGAGTGTGTCCACAGTGGCATTGACACAGAGAGCAGTGCACCTTGGGTAGCTATCACACTGTGCAACTTGCCACCATCTGCCCCAGGGTGTTTTGGGAAGGGTTTGCAATGCCTCAGGGGGGCAGTTTCAGTATTCCATGATATAGTTTTCTCTGTCCCATCATTCCACGGGCTTCCTAGTATATTTAATGCCACTTTCAACAGCCCCGGTAACTTGTGCATCCGCCATCTCTCTTAGAAAGCATGGATCCTGCACTGCTCTCCAGTACTGTGGTGAGCATTATGAACACAACACACCTGATCCTGCAGTATTTTATGAGCTGAATGTCTGATGACGATGCCTTGGTGTCTGGCTTACAGTGTGCCATGGAAAGAAACAATTCAAGATTGCTGTTAGCATTCACGGAGCAGCTGCACGTGGTGGACCGTCAGTTCTGGGCTCGAGAAACAAGCACTGAGTGGTGCGATTGCATCATTATGCAGGTATGATATGGCGAGCAATGGCTGCAGAACTTTTGGATGTGCAAAACCACCTTCCTGGAACTATGTGCAGAGCTCACCTCTGCCCTCCGGCGCAAGGACACCAAAATGAGAGCTGCATTCATGGAGGAGAAGCGAGTGGCAATTGCTAGGTGGAAGCTGGCAATGCCACGCTGCTACCGATCAGTTGCAATCAGTTTGCAGTTGGGAAATCCACAGATGAGGGTTGCTGTGATGCAAGTTTGCAGGGCCATTAATTGCATTCTGCTATGAAGGACTGTGACTTTGGGTAATGTACGTGAAATAGTGGATAGCTTTGCGGCAGTGGGATTCCCTAACTGTGGTGGGGCAATAGATGGCATGCATATCCCTATTTTGGCACCAGACCACCTTTTGACGGAGTACTTCAACAGAAAGGGCTACTTTTCTCTGGTATTGCGAGCGCTGTGGATCACTGGGGTCATTTCACTGACATCAACATGGGCTGGTCAGAGAAGGTGCATGACGCATGTATCTTTAGAAACACAGGCCTGTACAGAAAGCTGCAAGCAGGGACTTTCTTTCCAGACCAGAGGATTACCACTGGGGATGTGGAAATGCAAATAGTAATCCTGGGAGACCCAATCTACCCCTAGCTGCTGTGGCTCATGAGGCTGTACACCGGCATGCCTGACAGCAAGAAGGAGTGCTTCAACAACAGGGGCAGCAGATGCAGAATGACTGTTGAATGTGCATTTGACTGCTTAAAGGGTCACTGGTGCTGTCTCCTCAGGAGGTTAGACCTCAGTGAGGGCAATATCCCCATGGTCATAGCTGCCTACTGTGAGCTTCATAATATCTGTGAAGCAAAGGGGGAGAAGTTTCCCCATGGGTGCGGTCTGGAAGTTGAACAGCTGTCTGCTGATTTTGAGCAGCCAGATACCAGGGCTCTCAGAGGGGCTCAACAGGGAGCTATTTGGAACAGGGAGGCTTTGAAGGAGCATTTCAACAATGAGCCACAGTAATGTGTGTAGCTGAAATGTGCTGAGCCTGGAATTGTTTTTTTTTGACTGTGGTAGGAACCTTGTAATGATTGCTTTCTGTGCTATAACAATGCAAATGAATCTATTGCTACTATCTCTGAATGTTAGCAGCAGTCACCATGTGTTTGGAGAATAATAAAGATTCATTCACTTTCCACACCTATGGAAACATACCTATGTCATGCTGAGGTATACTTCATACACACAGTATCTTTGAAGGAGAAGGGACAGTGAATTCACAAGCACATACGCCAATGAGGCTCTCGCGTCTGGCTGTATGTCTAGCTGTTGTGTGTAATCTCCTGCGTGGTGGAGTGCCTGGTGTACTGTTGCAGCAATGGAAGATACATGGAACATGTGTGGAGAGTGTAGGGAGGTCATGGAATGCAGTTCTCTGTGAGCTGCAGAGGGAGGTGAGCACGGATGTGTTCAGCCTGAAGTTCAACCAGAGGTTGCAGCATATCTGTTTGTTCCCGAGCAGTGTTATCATCTGTTCCTGGCCCTGCTTCCTTTCCTCAGTATCCCTCCACATGTTCTCATTGATTGTCTCTCTCCAAGCTCTTGGCTCGCAATCCGAAGCACCAGAGGATTGCAACACCTTGAACATGTCTTCCTTAGACCTCTTCTTTCTCCTCCTTATCTGGCCGAGCTGCTCCGCCAGTGTGCATGAGGAGACCCTCAAGGCCACATCTGCAACTGCTAAAGAAACAATGGACAGAGGTCCTATTTTCAGTCCACTTGCACCGCTTGATCCAAACAAGTTACAAGCACAACTTTCTCACGTTCCCTTATGAGTCATAGAGCTCGCTGGCAGCCTCAGCCAAGCCCAGAGTGAAGTGGGTTAGTTGGAACAAAGGGCAGGGGGTAGCACTGGGTTATCAGTACAAGTGCATAGGACTATTGTACTGAATGCTGGCACTGTTTTCCACAGGCAGAGATAATTGTAGCTGATATCTCACTCCTGAAGGTAAGCAAGGCTGCAAGGGAGCACTTCCTGCATGCGTGTGGCTGCAGCCTGGATCCGTATGCTGCTAGCTTGTGTGCTGCAATGGTGTCATCTGAAGTAATTGCCCAGTGGTGTGACAAAGTGGCCTACTGCAGAGGAAGAAACAATAATCCTTCGGCAGAGGATTGCAGATTACCTCTAAGAAAGTTTCCTGGAGATCTCTGTGGAGGATTCATGGGACATCCCAGTGTGCATAAACAAATTTTTCTGTAGGGCCCCCTCTGTCTAGCTCTACAGGGGAATGAGAAGCAGATAGCAACTCTACCTGTACTGGTTATTTCACTACCTTTTGTAGCCTGATTAAAAAAAGCGTTACATGAGTAGATGTGTCCCTAAGGTATTGAAGCAAACTGAATACACACCAGAGCTTCCGTCGCCTGCATCAGGCTCAGCTCACTGGACTGCAGGGAGTGGCTAGATTTCTCTGGAGTCAAAAAGCGGTCCTGGCTCCCCACTCCACCAGATCTCCCTGTTGCTTGTCTCCCATCCTCCTTCACTTCCTTGTCCAGCATGTTTTCCTCGAGGTTCCCTCTGGTGGCCAGTGAATCCAGCCCCTGCCCCCCCCCCCCCCCCGAAGTAGCCACAGGGCTCTTGGTGATGGAAGTGGGGTCGCCACTGAGGATGGCATGCAGCTCCTTGTAGAAGCGGCATATCTGCGGCTCTACACCAGAGCTAGTATTTGCCGCCCTTTCATTCTGGTATGTCTACCTGAGCTCCTTGAGTTTTACACGGCACTGCTACGTGTCCCTGGCATAGCCTTTGTCCTCCATGGCCCGAGTGATCTGGCCTTAGATATCAAAGTTCCTGCTGCTGGAGTGGAACTGTGACTGCACAGCCTCCCGTCCCCACAGATCCAGTAGATCCACCACTTTCGTTGTACTCCAGGCAGGAGCGCATTTGTGCGTGGAGCTGGCCTGGTCAGTTGCTATGTTAGCTCACATGGCAAGCAGACAGGAAGAGCAGTTTCAGAACTTCCCCGGGGTTTTAAAAGGGAAGGGGTGTATACCTGTGTACCTGGCTGCAGGGAAGCAGAGCGGTCACGATGGGCATTGGAGCACACCTTCTGGAGGCCACTTAGGTCGACGCAAGCAATGCAGTGTCTACACCAACACTGTGTCGCTCTAATTATGTCGCCATAAGCGTTACGCCTCTTGTCAAGGTGGTTTTATTAAGTCGGTGTAGCAGGCGTGTGACAGTGGCGGGAAAAGCATGGGGTAGTGTGTACATCTCCATAGTTAGGATGATGTAAGCTGCCTTATGTTGACTTAACTTTGTAGCGTAGACAAGCCCTTGTTTAAAAAATACACTGTCTTTCAGTGCAGTTGGTGTTTTTAAAGTTGAAACCTTTTAAAGTTTTAAACCTTTGAAAAATCCTTTCTGCATTAGCAGCATTTTCGACTGCTTCAGACTGAGACTATACTGTTTTCATACAGAGGAAACGCTGTAATAAAACGCTATTTGCCTTGTTTTTTGAAACCTTGCATTGATTTTATTTATAGCAAAAAAATATAAATGATAGCTCTCCTTGTGATGGTGGCAATAGGGCAGAAGCAAGAACTGCTCTTTTTCTGCATGGGTGTGTTAGGGCTTGTCTGCACTTAAAATGCTGCACCACTTCAGAGATGACATTACTTACTGTGTTTATCCACACTCAGCTGTTATGTGTATACCTTTTTTCTTAGTGAAGGCAGGGTCCAAATGTGTTAGCTTGTCTTCAGAGCTGTTAAGAGGGCTTTCCAATTGTTATGTTAACTTGATTGAACTCATGAATGAAAAATACACTCTTTTTGCCTGTGCAGACAGGGCCATCTAAAGAAACAAAGTTGAATGGAGAAAGTCTCCCTTCTTTTCCTCTATGTAATTTTCAAAAGTAAGTTTGGTGGAAACACACTTACAATCACATTTTGTTTATAGTTCCTATATGTGTGGAATACGGAGGGCTTGGGATACATGATTGTAGTTGGAATGGGAATCTAATATCTATACGGCATTTATAGAGAAGAGAACTTGCTTATGTTTAAAATAAAGCCCACAAAATATCGAACTAAAGCAGACTTTTAATGTCTACTGCTTTTGGAGTTCACAAGTTTCCTATGGATTTGGGTTTGATAAGATATCTGTTTTTTAAACAAAACGTGAAATTTGTGCTAAATTTCAGATAAAGTGTGCCTCACTAAAAAGTGAAATTAAAAGAGAAAAAGAAACTGTCCAGTCTGTTGGCATTTTGCTCAGCCTGGCAATGCAGGAAGCAAACAGCACCAATGGCAAAAATTCATCAGGTTTTCAATGAGGCGATGCTTTGTTATAGAGTTGTTTTAGTTTCAATCTTTGGAGCACCCCCTCGTGGTGTGAATGTTGTGTCAGCAATTCTGCCCCATTCTCTACCTTGTGACTGACTTCAGTGATGTGGTAATGGTGGTGGCGTGGCCATACAGTCAGGTGACAAGGGAGTTTCACCCCTTCAGGGGTATCAAAGTCTTGAATAATGTCTGATAAAGTAGTAGTAATCAAGACAGCATCTTCTGCCCTTCCTCGACTCCTCTTCAGCCTCACTTTTCTTGAAGAGCAGTGACATGCAGGGCTTTTCCCTGGAGTCTCTCAGCAAAACCAGAAAACAGACAAAAATACAAACTAAGCAATGTCCACCCACCCTGGGCTTGAGCTGTTAGTTCATCTTTGTTCTTCCTCTGCCTGGCTTCTGTCGGTGGCTTGCCACAGAGAGGAAACTCCAAACCACCTCTCTTCTGGATTTCCTCCTCCCAACTATACTGAACTCTTTTCTTTTAACTCCTCCGTGAGTCTAATCCACTCTTCAGATGTGACAAGTTGGGCTAATAGAGTTCTCAGTCTCTAGTTAACCTCTCGTTCTGTGGGGGTTTATATACCCTTTCACATCTGGGTAAGGAGCTTTCTGTATGAGTCTTATGTTTCCAATGTCGTTTTAAAGTTTGGAGTATGCTGGTCTCCACCAGCCCTCAGAAGGAGTCAGCTGCTTTCTGCCCTGGATTAGAGCCCTGTGTGGGTACAAAATTTATATCTCTGGATATAAATTGGATATCGGCGGCCCTGCAGGGCTCTACTGGGAACTGCAGTGGCAAAAGCAGCTGCATGTCTGGCTGCCACTTGCAGGAGCCAGCGCCCCGCACCAGCAGCTCCTCCAGCACAGCTATACTTTCCCAGCCCCACCCACTGGGGCAGGCACCAGGCTCATCGGCAGCTGTCACTGGTTGCCCTAGTGCAGGAGTGGGCAAACTCTTTGGACCAATGGCCACATCTTGGTATGAAAATTGTATGATGGGCCATGAATGCTCACGAAATTGGGGGTGGGGTGAAGGAGGGGGTGAGGGCTCTGGCTGGGGTTGCGGGCTCTGGGGTGGGTCCAGAAATGAGGAGTTCAGGGTGCGGGAGGGGGCTCCAGGCTGCGGCAGGGGATTGGGGTGCAGGTTCTGGGAATGAGGGATTTGGGGTGTAGGAGGGTGCTCTGGGCTGGGACCAAGGGGTTCAGAGGGCGGGGGGGAGGGCTCGGGGCATGGTGTCGGGGCACGGGAGGAGGTCAGGAGTGCAGGCTCCGGCTGGCGCTTACCTTGAAGCAGCTCCTGGAAGCAGCAGCATGTCCCCCCTCCAGCTCCTATGCAGAGATGTGGCCAGGAGGCTCTGCGTGCTGCCCCATCTGCAGGCACTGCCCCTGCAGCTCCCATTAGCCACAGTTCCCAGGCAATGGGAGCTGCGGGGGTGGCACTTGGGGCGGGGGCAGTGTGTGCAGCCCCCTGGCTGCTCCTAAGCTTAGGAGCTGGAGTGGGAACATGCTGCTGCTTGCGGGAGCCTTGGGATGTGCGCGCAGAGTGGCCTCTGACCCCGCTCCCCAGCTGGAGCCCAGGAGCAGGGCAAGCCCCAGGCCCCGCTCCCTAGCAGGAGCTTGAGGGCCATTTTAAACTGGCTGGAGGGCTGGATGTGGCCCGCGGGCCGTAGTTTGCCCACCCATGCCCTAGTGTGTGCAAGTAGCTCTCATGTCCCTGGACAGGAGTCCCTTCCACGCAACAGTCTGGGTCTCCTGTCCGGGGATGTTTGAGCCACTTGCACACGCTAGTGTGACCAGGGACAGCTGCCGATGAGCCTGGTGCTTGCCCAGGTGGGTGGGGCTGGGGGCGGTACAGCTGCATCGGAGGAGCTGCCGGTGCATGGCAGTGGCTCCTGTGAGCGGTGGTCCGACATGCTGCTGCTTTCGCTGCTGCAGTTCCTGGTAGAGCCCTGCAGCTCCGTGGATATCCGATTTATGTCCACAAAGGGCTCTACCCTGGATCTTTTTTCCCAATACTCAGCTCACTGTGTTCTATTAGCGAAGATAAACATTTCCTTACAGATATTTTCATGGCCCTTCTGCCATGGTACTCTGCGCCCAGCTTCATCCCCAGCCTCTCTATTCAGAGCAGTAGCAATTGCAGCACTGCAGCAGCAGTGTTCTGGAGAAGGCTCTCTGGTACTTTCTCACAGTTCTTTCAAGGCTGGATCTTTCATAAATTTTAAGACCAAAAAGCACCATTATGATTATCTAGTCTGACCTTCTGTATAACACAAGCTAGAGAACTTCATCCACTAATTCCTACATCAGGCCCAATAACTTGTGTTTGAACCAGAGCAGATCTTTTAGAAAGAGACATCCAAGCACAATGTAAAGACTCTAGGTGGTGGAGAATCCATCATTTCCCTTGGGAAGGTGTTCCAGTGATTAATTAGTCTTACTATTAAAAATATGTGCCTTATTTCCAGTTTGAATTTGTCTAGCTTTAGCTTCCAGCAATTGGCTCTGGTTATTTTTTCATCTGCTAGATTAAAGAGCCTTCTATCAGAAACCTTCTCCCTGCGTGTAGGTACTTCCAGACTGATTAAAATGCCTCATAACATTGTATTGAATAAGCTAAGCAGAATGAGCTCTTTAAGGCAGGGCTTCCCAAAGCATTAGGCACAGCTTCTCAGGGGCTCTGACATGCCTCTCGCTTGTTCTGGAGAGTCTCAGCTTTCACTTAAAACCTGTTGCTTGCTCATGGTTGTAAAGAAAACCTTCAAAATGTGAATAGAGTGTAATTGCTATATCGCTGTCTGCCTATGACTTTGTCCTCACTGCTAAAAAATTATATGTGTACGGCAAGATAACCCTCACATGTTAAGTTATCTTGTGGTAAAATCCTAGTGGAGACAAGCTCCCTGTAGTTTTTACTGTGAAGGAGCTAGGCATGGGCAACACTGTACCCCCTCCCAGTTTACTTAATGATAAAAGTAGAGTGCCTTGTTTCCACTAAGATTTTACAGAATGGTAGCTAACATGCTTTAGTTATCTTGAGGTAAAAACACCCTTTTTTGCATTGAAGACAAAGCCTCGGTTTGCAGAGAGCCTAAAACAGTAGCTGTGAGGTATGAACCTCTCCATTCATTTCAATGGCTATGGATGCCGATGTCAATGTAGATACTTCAAACGTCGATATTGTTAACTATTTCACTGCTCATGAAAGCAGGTCAGAAATGAATGGAAGTATCTTATATAGTAAAGATTTGCCCTATCACTTCCCAAAGTGAGGAGGGCAGGAGCGTGTGTGTGTAAAGGATGCCTATACTGATAGTTGGGCTTTTGACTACACATGGTGGAATTACAAAGCAGGTGGTGTGATGGGTTTCATTCTCCTGAGAGAGGTGCTCAGGTTTCAGAAGTTTGGACAGGCTGCTGCTCCCATTACTAGACAAAAGTGCTCAAATCACTCTTGTGACTCTCTTCTGACTCTGATTTTTTTCAATGTTCTGGACACAGTATTCTCACCAGTATTATCTCTCTGCTACTGTTTTTTGTATTAATTCCTCTGTCCTATCTTCTCAGGTGTGCTCTCAGTTCATTATTGGAATTGCTTGGGAAAGTGTGCTTGACATCTGTTCATCTGATTAATATTTTTGTTAGGTGACCTTGTCTTAAAAATTGGGCTTAGAATCATTTTGACATCATGTGCTTGGAAAACTGAAGCAGCTGATATTCAACAGAGCAGACTTTGCCTAGGTCTCTTTCTCCACTGTCCAAGCTCGCTCATGTCCCCATCAGGACACATGGTCTACTTTGTTTGCAGGTCATCAGGTTAAGGGATCCACTGTAGTTACAGAATTCTTTGATAGACTTCTTATCCATTGGCATTTGCTACCAACCCTTTTTTGTCCTCAGCCTCTGACACAGTGGCGCCTGATGATCTTCTCCCTGACGTGAGCATCACAGGTCATGTTGATATGCAGACAGTTTGTGGCAGATGAAGTATGGAGGGAGAAAGGAGTAGTAGTGGGAGTCATTTGCTTAGAATTGGAGCAATCAAATTTTTGCTGTCCTATCCCAAGGATTGTGATGGAAGCTTAAGCTTTTTGTGTTCCTCAAACATGCTTCTTATAGTTTAGGCCAGCAGAACTGCCCTGCATGGTGGGTATCCTGCTAAATGTAGGTTGCCTCCACTTGGATACAGAGTAGTCTGTTCTGTGAAAATTTTTCGTCCACTCTGTGAATATGGGAAAATTAAACCTGAGTCAATCTGGGGGTCTCTGTGACAGCAATCACATTTGGACAGGACAAATACTCCCTGCTTTTTCTAGTTGAGTTTCAACCAGCCTTACTTATGGAGATTCCAGAGGTGCTATTAAGTGGGTAAGATTTTGTGGTGTTAAGCTTAGTAAGGGATCAGTGTAGCAGGTGCACTGGCATGTGTCTCAGTTTCTTCTCCTCTATCTTGACTTTATGCATCTAGAGTAGCCACGGTTCTACAGTGGGCGTCTTCAGGACTGATCCAGGGGCTAGGACCAGGGGCTGGGAGTCGGGAGACCTGTATTCTGTTCAAGCTCTGATACTGATCTGTTGTGTGTCCTTTGGCAAGTCACTTAATCTCCATGCCTCAGTTTCCCCATCTCTAAACTTACCATCCTATGTAAAATGCTTTGAGATCTACAGAGTTCAGGCATTACTATTTTAATTGTCACTGTTTGTATTATTCCCCTTTCTGTTGTTCATAATACGTACAAACAGATCCATCATTGCCTTATCTAATGGTAATGTTGAAGAGAAGTAAAACACCTGTGTGCTGCTGCTTCAGTTCTTGCTTTGCAGCTGCTGTTACTGGTAAGCATTCCCTAGCAAAACATGGGGAAATGTATACGTGTGAGCTACTCCAGAGTAGTGCAAGGATGATGTGACTGACCATGAATAAAACAATTATATGGCATGTACACAAAATGGTGTTAAATGCAATAACTAACTGAATCTGTTCTAGTTATTTCAGGGGTTACTTGTAACACTAATAGTTATAAAGTTTTCAGAGACAGTCATGAGTTTCAAGTTGATGGTAGTCTTTCAGCACAGATTTTCTTCTCCTAAGTGTATTTAGTTAAATAGGTGTTAACAAAAACAGAGTTTTAAACACCTGAATAGCATGTCTCTTCTCATCCCTGTCAGGTTTCACTTCTTTGGTACTTTTGGTGGTGGTATTTCAGTTTATCAGTTGGAATCTTCTAAGACAGACAAGCCCTGCATTTATAATAGGGGAAACAAGCAGATAACTTATTTTGTCTTAAGGCATGTTTGTAACAGGGAGCACTTCACTCCTGTGCTCCAGGATTTGCATTTGTTGCCTGGTGTGGTTTTAGGATGTTTGTTTTAACTTATACAACCATAAATGGGTGGGATCCTGGTTTCTTCAGAGACCTGCCTGTCTCTTTGTGTCATTTGATTGTTTTTGCAATATGAGGCACTGAAGCTAATGCCCTCCCTGCATTTAATTGTGAGGGGGCTGCCGGCAGGGCTTCTTGAGTGTAAGGGCTTGTCTGCATGATTAAGTTAATTTGGTGCAAACCCTTGTGTGGACACATTCATTTTGGTTTGTACCAGGTTTATTTTGTTGTTTTTTTTTAAATAGATTAGGAATCTGTTTAAACTGATCCAAAATAAGCCACTCTTGTCTTGAAATGACACTGTCCCCAGGGGTTAGCCTGTTTACAGTCACACCTTAAATTAAACCAGTTCAGTTCAACCTTTTTGTGTAGACAAGATCTAATTGGCGTCCTACCTCAGCATTCATCAGATCCCAGATGTTCTTACCTTCAGGTTACTGTGTGTGGCTTGCTTCTTTTGCCGTGATTGTTCTTGCATGTGGGAAAGGGATGAATGCTTGGGTGGGGCTGATGAGGGACATTTGCAGGAGGTTAGGACACATGGTTTTGACCGTCTGAATTGGTTTAATGTTGTAATACAATATTTATCTGTGTGTTTGGAGCACAGGAAGGATTCATTTTAAAATCAAAGTAGATAAATACAATTACATAAGCTCAGGGCAGCAAAATGCAGCCCATAGGTTTTTACAGTTTAGCCACCCTCTGATTTAATATCTGACTTCAAGTTCCAGCATGCAGTGCTCCACATCAATCTGAGCATTCTGGGACCCGTATTCTCCACAGGCTGTATTTCTGTCTTAAGCTTGAAGCTGTTTGCAAACTGGTTTATTTTATCATAATTTCATGCAGCTTCTGGGCTCCTGGTAAGTTACCAGCACAGCCTTCAGTTGGGCAAAATTTGGGCCTGCCTTGGGCTCTAGTTTTTGAAGATTCTCTAGTGCACTTTTCCTGCCATTTATGGGCTTACACTTTGCTCTGGGGACTCCAATGCTTCAAGCCAAGTTTTTTAATTACAGTCGTTGCAAAGTCTCAAAAGCTTAGATAACATTTGTGGCTCCTTACAGTCAAGTTGAAAGGCCCGGGCATGACTTTGCCATAACATACACAGCCAAGCAGCAGTTGACCGTCACTTGTTTAGAGAGGGTTATTGAGCTTTTCAGCCCCAACTGTCATTGTGTAAATGTCCTCACAGGAATCTCCTTCTGCAGCCTGCCTGTGTTGTACCCGCAAACCCCATGTGAGGCATACATGCTGCTGGCTTGGATTTATTAAGGCCTGACACATGCTGCTGCACAGCACTTCCTGAGCAAGGTCCCTGATCTGGGCATTCCCAGCTTCAGCCCTAGTGCACGGATGCCTGTGCTGGTGCAAGGACCCAGACTTAAGAATCTTTGGATAACCCGCTATTGTTTGTAATGCAATTATGGTTGCTTGACAGCATCATGTCTATCACCGTTTGACTCTCTCTCTGCGCTTTTGGCCCCGCTTTGGATGGAGCTAAGCAGCCTTGCACCTCAGCAGGATAGGGAACATTAGCTGCTGCTGAACTGGCAGTAGAGGAGACTAACAGGTTTGTATACCTTACAAATGCTTATTTCTCACTGCTATAGTGATTCTCTCAGATGATACAAAACTACTCAAGATAGTTAAGTCCCAAGCAAACTACAAAGAGCTACAAAAGGATCCTCAAAACTGGGAGACTGGGCAACAACCTGCAGATGAAATTCAGTGTTGATAAATGCAAAGTAATGCACACTGGAACAGATAATCCTAACTATTCATATAAAATGATGGGGTCTCAATTAGCTGTTACCACTCAAGAAAGAGAGCTTGGAGTCATTGTGGGTAGTTCTCTGAAAACATCCATTCAATGTGCAGCGGCAGTCAAAAAAGCGAACAGAATGTTGGGAATCATTAAGAAAGGGATAGATGATAAGATAGAAAATATCATATTGCCTCTGTATAAATCCATGGTAAACCCACATCTTGAATACTGCGTGCAGATGTGGTTGCCCCATCTCAAAAAAGATATATTGGAACTGGAAAAGGTTCAGAAAAGGGCAACGAAAATGATTAAGGGTATGGAATGGCTGCCGTATTAGGAGCAATTAAGACAGGGACTTTTCAACTTGGAGAAGAGACGACTAAGGGGGGAATATGATAGAGATCTATAAACGCATGACTGGTGTGGAGAAATTAAATAAGGAAGTGTTATTTACTCCTTCTCATAACACAAGAACTAGGGGTCACCAAGTGAAATTAATAGGCAGCAAGTTTAAAACAAAAAACAGGAAGTATTTTTTCACACAACACACAGCCTGTGGAACTCCTTGCCAGAGGATGTTGTAGAGGCCACGACTATAACAGGGTTCAAAAAACAATTAGATAAGTTCATGGAGGATAGGTCCATCAATGGCTATCAGCCAGGATGGGCAGGGATGGTGTCCTTAGCCTCTGTTTGCCAGGGTAATGGACAACAGGGAATAGATCACTTGATGATTACCTGTTCTGTTCATTCCCTGTGGGGCACCTGGCATGGGCCACTGTCGGAAGACAGAATACTGGGCTCGATGGACCCAGTAGGGCCGTTCTTATGTTCCCCCTTTCCAAATCAAAGCCTTTGTATTTGCATTTTATTGAAGATGGAGATTGGCACTTTCAAAAGCAAAACATTCTTCACTGAATACAATGAGAATAGAGTCCAAATGGCAAGAACCGAAGCATTGTAAACATTTTCTATCTGGTCCTCTTTCTTAGGTGCACCAGGAGATGGCCTGTGACAGTCTTCATGAATCTCTTGCTGATTTCTCAAAATTCCCCTTTCTTATAAATGCAAGTTATTAGGTTTCTTAGATGCGAAGGAGAAAGACAGTTATTGGAAGTGGATTCAACCAAGCTGGGAAGAGGCCCAGTGAGCCCCCTTCCTGGGATTCAGAGTCCAAACTGCAACTTCAAAGTGCTGTCTGCTCAGATGTTTTTACAGTACTAGGGCAAGCTCCACTACCCTGAGTCTGTTGAGCTGAGCTGGGAGGCTTGCTCCTGCTCAGACGAAAATGCTCTGTAGACATCCTCCTAGAGGCCTTGGTTTCCCTGCACCTGTAAATAAAAATATTTCTACATCTAATCAAATTCTGTACCAGTTGTCTTCTCCAAAATGGTCCCCAGTTACTGATTCCAATTTTTGCATCTTTTCATTAGGTGCTTCACTGCCCTCTTTCTTAGGTCCAGTGTAATTTAGATGTGTGTTTGAGCACTTTGATTTCCTAGTCATTGATAGGGCCCTACCAAATTCACGGTCCATTTTGGTCAATTTGGTCACGGTCATAGGATTTTAAAAATAATAAATTTAATGATTTCAGATATTTAATTCTGAAATTTCATAGTGTTGTAATTGTAGAGGTCTTGACCCAAAAAAGGAGTTGTGGGGGGGATTGCAAGGTCATTGTAGGGGGGTTTGTGGTATTGCTACCTTTACTTCTGTGGTGCTGCCTTCAGAGTTGGGCAGCTGGAGAGCAGTGACTGCTGGCTGGGAGGAGCAGCAGTGCAGAAGTAAGGATGTTATGGTATTGCCACCCTTACTTCTTCGCTGCTGCCTGCAGAACTGGGCCCTCAGTCAGCAGCCACCACCCTCTGGCTGACCAGCTCTGAAGTCAGCAGTTCAGAGGTAAGGGTGGCACAGTATGGTCTTGCCACCCTTACTTCTGTGCTGCTGCGGGAGGGGCATTGCCTTCAGAGCTGGGCACCTGGCCAACAGCTGCTGCTCACCGGTCACCCAGCTCTGGAGATAGTGGAGAAGTAAGGATGGCAATACCACGACCCCTCTAAAATAACCTTGCGACTCCCCTGCAACTCCCTTTTGGGTCAGGACCTCCAATTTGAGAAACGTTGGTCTCCCTTGTGAAATCTCTATAGTAGAGGGTAAAAACACAGAAAAGACCAGATTTCACAGGGGGAGATCAGATTTCATGGTCATGTTTTTCATGGCTGTGAATTTGATAGGGCCCTAGTCATTGAGCTGTCCAGGGGGCTATTCCCCTAGACAGGAGCATGGAGACTAAATGCTTATTGTGCCAGTACTTTGGGCACAGTGGTGCCAATCTCAGGTGTAGAATATGAGGACTTTTTATATCAAATTGTTGGTATGTAAATATAAAGTCTGATTGGTCTTTTGTTGGTGAAAGGAGCTGGATTAACAACCCTAGAGTCTGAAGTCCTCTCATTTGTCTGCATAACTGGTTATAACAGAGCCAGTGACAAGATAAGCATCCTGCATATTAAGCTTTGCAATTGTGCCTCAGCCCTAACCTAGAATACCTCTAGGGATCAGAGGAGAGTTCAGTCTCTGTGGCCTATTCAATCTGTAGCTTCTTTGCTTAGACTCCTGACAAGGATGATGGTTGTTATTTTTTTTTCTGTGGGCAGGTCTACGCTAAAAATGCTCCATCAGTGCAGCTACACCACTGTGGTACTTAAGTGAAGATGCTCCTACGCTGATGGGAGAGAGCTCTCCCATTGGCAGAGTTAATCCACCTCCCTGAGAGGCGGTAGCTATGTTGACAGGAGAAGCTCTCCTGTCGACATAGTGCTGTCTGCATGGGAGGTTAGGTCGGTAGAACTGTGTCGCTTAGGGGGGTGGATTTTTCACACCCCTGGGTGATGTAATTATACTGATATAGGCCTGTAGTGTAGACCAGGCCTGATTTTGTGGGGACAGTCAGGGTGGGGATGCTGAGCCAGTGAATTGTAGGTCGTTTGCCAGCTCAGATGTCTGGTGGAATTGGCAGCTCTGCTCCTCTTTCTCAACCTCTTTCCCCAGGTTGCAGGACTGTTTGAAAAGTTTGTGCAGGCAGCTCTGTGCAAACTGGGGAAATGATTTGGGATCACTTGTTCCTTAATGCTGATAATTCAAAGTCTGTTTGGAATGTACCTTAGTGCCTCCTGCCCTGCCCCACAAAAATAAACCCAGAAGGTTTCAGAGTAACAGCCGTGTTAGTCTGTATTCGCAAAAAGAAAAGGAGTACTTGTGGCACCTTAGAGACTAACCAATTTATTGGTTAGTCTCTAAGGCGCCACAAGTACTCCTTTTCTTTTTGCGAACCCAGGAGGTGTTTTTCAGTTGATTGAGGGAGAGCAAATGTTTCTGGGCAAGGTACATTTCTTTAGTGTTGACAAGATCTTAGTCACACCTGACCTGAAGTCAAACCAGTGATCTAAGTGTGAGAGGCTTGGTATTGTCAATGTCGTGAATCATTTAACTCCTTTAGTGTTTTTAACCGTGATAAATTCTGGGATTGTCCAGCCCAATACTTTTGCAGTCCCCCTTACATGGTTTTCTCAACCTTTTTCACAATGATCCTGAAAATATATCACAATTACAGCTGTCTGCCTGTGCAAAGGAATTGGGTAAGAGGCTGATTTCCTGGATGGCCTGTGCCAATCCTCTTCTGTGTTTGGTTAGGTAAATAATAACAACAACCACAATAATGCTTTGTACTTCCAAAGCTGCTTCTGTTTGAAGATCTCTGTGGTCTTTACAAACAATTAATTTAGCCTAGCAATACCTCTTCTGAGGTAGACAAATACGATTCCCATTTTTCAGATGTGGAAACTGAGGCTCTGAGATACGAAGTGACCCATCACAGCCTCAACAGGAAGACCGTGTCCGATCTAGGAATGGAACCTGCGTGTCTGATATCTCCCAGTCCTCTTCTTTACTATCTTGGGTATTGGTAAATTCCTGAGAAATAGTAATACTGTAGCACCAAGTTACCCATCTCGAGGCCCTGACACCTGTTCCATTATTGCATTATAGTGTTCCTTTGAGTAAAGATGGTGAGGATGTGAAGAGTTTGTGCTCAGCATTCATTCAAAACCCAAGTAAGGAGTACAGCAATGTGAGCAGGCTTGTGCAGGTGATGAGGCAGAGGCTATACTTCTGAGTAGCCGTCCTAGAGCATGTGATTCTAAATCCCTTCTATTGTGTGCCTTCTGAGTGTGTTTGTGCTGCATGCTAAGGTCGATCCAACAAGTAAGCGTTTAAGCATCTGAATAGCGCGTAAGAGTACATGTAACTAAGCATTGTAGAGGGTAGTCAAGATTGTGATAGAGTTTTCGTGACTTTATTGTGTAGAAATATTAGATATGCAGCAGAAACATAGAAATTATGTAGTATTTGAGTTATTCAGGTTGGTTTGCTGATTGGATTGATTAACATGGAAAAAGACACCTGCTTTTAAAAAATATTTGGTGTTTCACCTTTCTTTGGATCCTTTTGGGGAAAAAGTATGAGCTCATGGGACTTGATTTTTGCTTCATACATTGCTCTGCATCTGCTAAGTCAGGATGGGCAAACTTTTTGGCCCTCGGGCCACATCTGGGTCGGAAAATTGTATACAGGGCCATGAATGTAGGGCTGTGGTAGGGGGTTGAGGTGCGGGAGAGAGTGTGGGGTGTGTGTGGGGTGCAGTGTGCAGAAAGGGTCTCAGGGCAAGGGGTTGGGGTGCGGGAGGGGGCTTAGGGCAGGTGGTTGGGGGCTCAGAGCAGGGGATGCGGAATGCAGGAGGGGGCTCAGGGTAGGGGGTTGGGGTGCAGGAGGGGGTGTGGAGTGCCAGAAGGGGCTCAGGGCAAGGGGTTGGGGTGCAGGAGGGGGCTCAGTGCAGAGGGTTGTGGTGCAGGAGGGGTGCGGAGTGCCAGAAGGGACTCAGGGCAGTGGGTTGTGGTGCGGGAGGGGACTCAGGGCAGGGGGTTGGAATGCAGAGGGGGTGCGGAGTGTGGGAGGGACTCAGGGCAGTGGGTTGAGGTCCAGGAGGGGTTTGGGGTGTGGGCTCTGGCCCGGCGCCACTTACCTCGGGCGGCTCCGGGGTGGCAGTGGTGTGCAGCGGGGCTAAGGCAGGCTCCCGGAAGTGGCCAGCATTTCCGACAGAGGCTCCTGGAGGTGGGCTGTAGCAGGCGGCTCCACTGTGCACTTCCCTCACCTGTGATACCACCCCCGAATCTCCCATTTGCCGCGGTTCCCTGTTCCTGGCCAGTGCGAGCTGCGGGGGGCAGTGCCTGCAGGCGGGGGCAGCGCATGGAGCCCTCTGCCCCTCCTCCTCAGGGGCTGCAGGGACGTGGTGCCAGCCGCTTCCGGGAGCGGCATGGGGCCAGGGCAGCCAGGGAGCCTGCCTTAGCCCTGCTGTGCCACGGGGCTGGCAATCCCGCGGGCTGGATTGAAAGCCCTGACAGGCTGCATCCAGCCCGTGGGCCTTAGTTTGCCTTCCCCTGTGCTAAGTATATACCACTTAGAAGTCAGTACCTCTTCTTTCTCGCTTTTTTTCTTCAGTTTGACAAGTTGTTCTTTTTGCAATATGTCATCTTAAGGCTGAGGTACTAAGTATTGTCTAAACTAGTCATCCCTATAGCAATTCAGATGACAGTCCTGTCTGCATAGAATGACAGTGTTTCCATTGTTAGCTTCTACAACACAGCTAGTAGCTGACAGAGACAGACTCATCTGCACAATATTCCAGTAGTGTAGGGAAAAGTTCTCTGAGCTAGGAACGAGGATACCTTGAATTCAAGTCCTGCCTTTACTGGCCTTAGTTTTGATTTGTATGTACTTCTCTATTGTAATTAATAATGAAAGTTGTGACCTCAGCCCTGGATAGCTGTCAATTATAATGTTCTGCACTTCTATCCTTTGCAAATAAAATAATGGGGAAGTTATACAGGCCATGTTAGATGCAGTGGGGAACAGAACTGAACTGTAGCCATTCTGAGATGCTGTCTTTCAGATTGATTGATCCACATATATGTGCTTTGGGTATCCTGCCTTTAGCCACAACACTACGCTGCACTCCCAAAGCTAGCCATAGATATCTGGCACTTACAATGCAACAATATTGGCTTGAGCACCACAAGCACCCACCCCACCTTGGTACAATGGTTGGATCAGTAATGGGCAGTGACAGTGAAGGGGCCCAGGGTAACATTCACTTTCCGAGCAACCAGGTGGGAGTCCCACTAGGGCTGAGTGATTGTGCTTTTATTAATACTGGTAAACTGAGGCATGCCATACACTGTTCAGAGAACCCATAGCAGGAGAGACTCAGTGGGGGCCTGAACGAGGGGTTAACAAAGATAGGGAGCTGGATTTGGGATTAGGACTAGAGTCTGTTATCTCAGGAAGGGTCTATGACCTGTTTGTAGAGCCTTAGCAGAACCCAAGAGAAGCATTTGGGGTTAGAGATATAGACCCTACAAGGCACTGTACAATCTGCTGCTGAAGCTCATTCCATGCTTCCAGGGGTGGGGAGGGGCCCAGATGGGGCCAGAGCCCAAGCAGGTCTCTGGAGAGGCCCTGTGTATGACAGGGATTTTAGAGGGTGACCTGGCCTCTTGCAAAGATAGAGACAGGTCAAGGAAGAGCAAGTCCCTATGTTGTTTGTCATGATTGTGGGAAGGCAGCACACGCTAAAAGGTGCGGCCCTACTGAGAACTTTTGTCCTTGGGAAGAAGGACGGTGGCAAAGGGGAAAGCCTGGGTCCCCAGTAATGGACAAAACCGAGACAGTCTTGAGCGTGGAGCATCCAAACTGAGCAAATGGCAGCCGTGCTTAGAGTCTCAGCTAATTAAGGGAGATACCTTGGCTCCACACTCAGCCTGGGATTTTGAGAGCTTGAGGTCTTGTATAAGTAACTAGGAGAACCACGGCAGGCTCAGGAGCCTGAAACGACATGGCTGGAAAGGGAATTAAAGAGGTGCTCAGTTTTTAGTGTCTGTGAGTGCAAGAAAAAAAGCTGAAATTGATACTCTGCCCTCCAGATCCTTGAAGTTCAAACAGCTCTAGAAAATGCAGGCCTCGGTGAAGGGACTGGGCACTGAGGCAAAGATTCAGGAGACCCAGGCCCAGACCCAGACCCAGGAACTGAAGCAGAAGCATTCCCAGACTGTGGAGGAGATGACTGCATTGGAACCAAGCTACATGTGTGCAAGCAAACCTTGGGAGGGAAATCATGCAAGGTGGCCAATTAGGTGAAAGTGCTTTTTCAAGATAAAAGGGACAAGCAGAATGAAGTAGGGACCTCGGTCCAAGATTAACAAGGGAGATATACACCAAGAGTGACAGTGCAAAGAGAGAGGATGGATGAAATTACTGAGTGGCGTACTGGGTTACTAGTAACTCAGAGGTCTGAACCAGTCGGACAGCAAGCTGATTAGGTTAGTAAAAGACTGCAGATCTGGGGTTACAACTTAAGCAGGATGCAGGAAGAAACATAACCACTTTGGAGAGCAATGACATGAAGGAAAAGAGGTACTTGCGGAAATGTACGTCTGCCTTGTGATAGTAGGTGGCTTACCTGGAAAGACGAAACTCCAGTGACAAGGCTGCATGGCAGTATTGTATGTCCCATAGACTGACTTGGCCACAGACAGAGCAGGGAAGGCTTGGCAGTGGAATTAGATCCCCAGCAATCTGGAAGAAAGGCAGGAGGAGTTGAATAGCTGCTAGCCCAGGAGAAGAACTTCTTCAGTGTGACATGTTGGGACAGAGGCTTGGGAGAGGAATGCGAAAGCCCTCTCCCAAACCAGAGCTGGGCAGAAGCTTTGGACTAGAAGGTGGAGCTAGAGCATCTCAATAAACAAATGTAAAATGTATAAAGATCAAGGGTTTGAAGAGATTCAGAGGTGCAAGGTTAGGTAGAATATCTGAGTTGGAGACAGAAAGGGATGTGGCTTGGAACAGCAGATAATGGAAATGAAATAGAACCTGGAAGCTGAAGCCAGCAAGCTCTTGAGACTGGCTGGAAAAGCTACACCTTTGAATGTCCTGGCAGCAGACAGCAACAATGGAGAGAAGCAGCCCAGCTTCACAGAACGCAGTCTAGAGCCCAGTAGATGTGTGACCAGAGCACTGAAGAACCCATGGAGATTTGAGATAAGCAGAAATAAGCAGTTGTCAGGTAGGGGGTCAGTGCAGAGTTGTTAGTGGACAAGTTGTGCCTCTCTTACAATATTTCATTGAGAGAAACTGGCAGACCAACAAAGGAGGAGGTGTCCTGTGTAATACACAGCTGCTTGTTGTGGCGCTCTGTTCCTCTCTTGTGGTGTCTGGGTGACGTACGGAGGCTGATAAGCCTGCTACAGTCTTGGCTAGCAGAGCTGGGTCTCTAAGCTGCTCCTACTGTTAGATTCAGGGTTCGCAATCCAGGTTTGATCCTTGCTGCTTATAAGCCACCCATGGGCACAGCATTGCACCATGGACGCAGAAGTGGTGTGCAGGGCGGGTGTGTCAGAGATTGCAGTAGCTCCTATCACTACCCAGCAGACCCACATAGTAATGGACTGGAGAGATCTGAAGAGAGGGATGCTTCAGGCACCGGGCTGAAATCCTTGTACAACTTAGCAAACGGACAGATTCAGATGGTGGAGTGTCTTTGGAAGGTGGAAGATGCATGTTCCTCAAGGAAAAGAACCTTGGCAAAGGCCACATAGAGTAAGCAGGAGATGACCTGCCTCGGAATAGAGAGAGAATGGGGACCTGCAGTATTTGTGGCTAGAACAGGTGAAGTTGACTAAGCCCAGTACTGAAATGCTCCTGCACAGCCAGTTCATTGAGAACTTGAAGAGGCTGGAAGCTGAGATGCTTTAAAGAAATAATTGGAATTGGTAAAGAAGAGAGAATTGGGTTACTTCAGGAGCTAGATCACCTGGCTGAAGGGTATACTGGCTGACCAAGAAACCTGTTCTGCACCAAATACCGCAGTGACTTCATGCTTTTTAATATAAATAGATCATCATATTTGTCTGTTGCATAGTCCATTCATTTGCAAAGTCATTCTGCCTTTTATTTGTTGAAGGACCTGGGGATTACAGTGGATGAGAAACTGGATATGAGTCAACAGTGTGCCCTTGTTGCCAAGACGGCTAACGGCATATTGGGCTGCATTAATAGGAGAATTGCCAGCAGATCAAGGGAAGTGATTATTCTCCTCTATTTGGCACTGGGGAGTCCACATCTAGAGTATTGCATCCAGTTTTGGGCTCCCCACTACAGAAACGATGTGGACAAATTGGACAGAGTCCAGCAGAGGGCAACAAAAATGATTAGAGGGCTGGGGCATGATTTATGAGGAGAGGCTGAGGGAACTGGGCTTGTTTTGTCTACAGAAGAGAAGAGTGAGGGGGGATTTGATAACAGTCTTCAACTACCTGAGGGGGGATTCCAAAGAGGATGGAGCTAGACTGCTCTGAGTGGTGGCAGATGACAGAACAAGGAGCAATGGTCTCAAGTTGCAGTGGGGGAGTTCAAGGTTGGATATTAGGAAAAACTATTTCACTAAGAGGGTGGTGAAGCACTGGAATGGGTTACCTAGGGAGGTGGCGGAATCTCCATCCTTAGAGGTTTTTAAGGCCTGTCTTGACAAAATCCTGGCTGGGATGATTTAGTTGGGGTTGGTCCTGCTTTGAGCAGGGGGTTGGACTAGATAACCTCCTGAGGTCTCTTCCATCCCTAATCTTCTATGATTCTAAGTTGCTGTTGAAGTTTTCCTGTGTGTGAGTTTGATGAAATTGGGGTGTATGTATTGTTTTCAGTATCTGTTGGAGATGGAAGTCAAATCTCTGTGGAGTGCTGGAGTGTGTTATTGACAGCGTCGTAGGTGATGTGTAAATTGCCAGGAGTGCAGGAGACTTTTTTCTTTTGGTTCTGCAGTGTGTATTCTGATTGCAACATTAACAATAGCCTATTAAGTCTGTGTCAGTATTGTTAGCATGATTTCTTTTAGAACTTGCACCTGTAGAGTAATTTTAGCTGCTACTGTATCTTTCAGAGAATTGGAATAAAGGGCAAGCACAATATCAGTTTATCCTGGAGATTTTAGCTACTTAGTGTGAAATTTAATTTGCAAGTAGTGGACTGATAATTCCATGTGCTCAGCTTTTTAACACTGTAGTATAGTTGATTGTGTAGTGTTTAACGAACCTTTTCTGGGTAAGTAGTTTATTTACTGCATGGTGAACGTGACTGTATATTCTATATTAGGGATTTAGGTTTCTTATCTGAGGAACGTGACGCAGCGTTGCCAACCCCAAGCATTCAAAAATTGAGTCAGTCCTCTTCCCCCCTCCCCTCCCCAAATTATGAGATTTTAAAGAATAACTATTCAGTCCTTTTTTTTTTGTCTTCTAAATTTTGAAATCTTTTAGGGTTCATGTTTTCTAGCTTTTCTCTGCAATCATGAGGACTAGGGGGAAAAAAGAAGCTGAGATTATTAGTTACAGGGCTCTAGAAGCTGGGGCTATCAGAAAAGCGCCAAATATTGTAAGACTCACAATAAAATCGTGCTTTGGCAACACTGGAGATATAAGAAATTAATGCTACAAATCAGATGTTTACTACAGTGCAGATGGGCAGTACTGCTGATGATTGGTATAATGTCAATGGACCTAACATATTTCATTTCCAGATTTTTATTTGTGAACACTGCATGAGTTGGATATTTTGTTCAGTGTGTGTGAACTGGAGTAACATCAGTTCTCAAGTTCTTTCCATTTATACCTGAAAGGAACTGAACAGATCACTAGGACTGAGGAGAATTATTCCTGGTTGAAGCCTAGTTGGTGGGGGTGGGGGTGAGAGTGAGAGTGGAGGGAGAGGAAAGACTGCAACTGCCTGCATAGAGAAGTATCTTGAAAATCAGAAATAGGGTATAAATCCTTAGTCTCGCAAATGGTGGGTAGGTTAGCCATGTAAATCACTTTTACATAATCAAAACCAGGGGAGCACTGTCTGCCTCTTAAAGGAGAAATGTAATGTAATTTACCTTATTTCAGCTGAGAAAACTTGTTTGATTTAGTCTGATATTTTTATTAGTGCAGGTTTTAAAAGACCTGGTCCTCCATTGTTGCACAGATGTTAACAAACTGAATGTTGCTTGTTGGGAAATGCTAAGTAAAATACTGTTTGACTTGATGAAATATTTTCAAATGCCACTTACCTCAGTCAGAAACTAATTAACATCTTTGGCTTCATTGGGACACAGTATCCTCCTTAATGTCTTAATCGTCAAGAATGTGACTTGCTACTGCAGAAGACCTATATTAGCAAAATTGTTTGAATGGATTTGCAAAGGTATCCAAGGAGTTATGACTGCTTTATTTTTATTAACTTGATAATGAAGCTAACACTCTCATAAGCTGATTCCCTCTTGACCAGATCTAGCCATTGATTGATTTCTTTCTTGGCATTTTGGACAATACAGAGCTGTTGAAAATGCATGGGATGTAAATGAAGGAGATTGAGATGACTGCACTTCTTGTTAGTTTCTCAGAATAACACTTTGCCCATGAAACCCATTTTATTCAGCATTTTTAGTCTCTAATAATGATAATTGAAACATGTGACTTTTAATAGTTATGCAATTCTGTGACTTCCAGTGAATGAACTAGAACTTATCTTTTTTGCTTTAGGCTTTCAGATAAACTTCTGTGAAAAGGCACAAAGTAAGCTACAAATTTTATAGTATTATGCTACTTTTATTTTTATTTTTTTATATCAGTCTTGGTTCTGGGAATGTATCCACTGTTGTTCCAACTAACCAACCATGGCAATTATACATTGATTGAGCTTCCATTTTTCATATTGCTTAAAAAGTTTAAAAACAAAAACAAAAAAAACACAAATGGTTTTCTATTAGGCCATTGGTTGTAAAACTTGCACATGTCTTTTACACTTACATGTCTGTAACAAGTGAATAATGAACTAGAGGTACACAGATAGTCCTGTTATTCATTGGAGTTTCACACACTGCCAAACTCCAGTGGAGTATGAATCAGGTGGGATTTGACTTTTTGAATTGCAGCTGCTTTATTAAACTAGAAGTGTTCCTCAAAGAACGCTTTGCTTCTTATGTAACTTTATATTAAGAAAAATGAATTAAGTTAAACAGTGCAACATATTTGGATCTGAGCACCTAAAAAGGTTCCTTGTGTAAGTAATGGTCACATTGATATTGATTTGGATCATTGTTACTATCTGTGCATCTCTGTGGAAGGAGGGGAGTAATGTAGATAACTTCCTAAACTTGGCTGGCTATTTCAATTGAAGCTAGACTTTTGGAAGGTGAGACTAAAATCAGTCATTGCAAAGCAATTTTTGATGACTAATGGAAGCTCTTTAGGATTAATTTTTTTTATTGTTTCTCTAATGGCTTTTCATACTTTGCATTGCTATGTCACTCAAATCACAGTACCCTTCACAATTGCCTGTCATGAGTTAGTGGAGTTTTATTGGAGACCAAAACATAGTTTTGATGGCACCTCTATTTGGTAAATGTTCTGTAGTTCAGTAAAAATCCACTCTGCATCTCATTCTGCGTTTTAAATATATATTTTTAATTTTTATTTGCACTTGATAAATATGCATATTTATTTTAACTGAAGTCAGATATCTAGAGTTAATTGCTAATATTCAATAATTGGTGTCTTGGAATTTAAAGACTGATATCCAGTATACATGCTCGCTAGAAAAATGAATATAAACTAATTTATTTTGAGATGCTCTAATGAGAATATCCTGCATTGTGGGTTGACAGGGTTTATATGTCTGTTAACTGCTATTTGCAGACCACTGCGTCTCTGTTTGGAAAACTTTTACAAGGCATGCATCTGATGAAGTGGGTTTTAACCCATGAAAGCTTATGCCCAAATAAATTTGTTAGTCTCTAAGGTGCCACAAGTACTCTTCGTTCTTTTTGCTGATACAGACTAACACGGCTACCACTCTGAAACCTTTTACAAGAGGTACACTTACAAAGATTCAGTGCATAGCAGGCCAACTTGAGTCACCACTGTGCCAGCGGGACTGAACTGGAGAACAATGCATGTCCTTTAACAATATGGTTTGTCCTAGAGTGTGGCAAATTCTAAAGTTCCTCTGGAAAGCAGTGTTTTCAAATCCATTTTATAAAATAAAAACTTTACACAAAACTTACGTAAAACTCCCAGGTATTCAGTCTTCCTAGTGAATGCCTAGCTGATTGCTGCTCAGATCAAAAAATGTTTTCTTAAAAACCAAACAAGCAAACTGATCCCCCCCCATAACGTCTAGTTAGTTTACTGTGGTGATAAATGGGTGTTCCTGGACCACAGGTGAAACAGTTTGTTACACAGGGAATTTCTTTCTGAGAAAAGCTGGCACACTAAGTTCTGACATCAAACTTGACATTTTAGGAAAGGTTGCCTTAATATTTGCTCAGGACATTGTCCTTAATCTTACAGATCCTCTTCTGTACCATGGACACTGAAAACTTTCTGACCAGAAATACCTCTGCAGAGTTTGAATTTATTTATTTACTTATTTCTCCACTAGGGACTCTTGCATAAAACCAGGATCTTTTTTCAGTCCACATGCTCCAACTTCTTATTCCCCACCTGCAACAAGAATGTTCATGGGGAAATAATCTTTTCCACTAGACGTGGTCCTGCTGTGTCAGAGGAGTCTGGCTTTGTGAAGGGAATAAGCAGCTGAACTCTTAAACAGAACACAGGTCCCTGATAATGAGATGAAACAAAAGTATGGGCTCGGCCAGCAGAATGGTATGTATGCAGAGCAAGGGTCATTCCAAAATTTCACAGGAAGCACAAGCATGCAGACAGAGATCTCCATCAGTGAACTGATGAGAGGACCTCAAAGAAGGAAGTTGTCATTTTGCCCCCTGAAGGAGTTGAGAGCTTCTCAGGTAGGAATATGCTAAGCACAGAGTAAACCAATGAGTAAGAGGGAGACATCTTTGCCAGCCCAGTGGAATAAAATGCATCTATCATCTAAGAGCTTGGAAAAAATCATCTGGGCTGTGTTTCTGTCAATGACCTATGTACTGTGTATGCCAAACATCCCAGGAACACGGTGCTAGGTCAGCCAGTGGGGACTCCAGAAGAAATGAAAGTTTTCTTTAAAGTCATGTTACTGTATGTTTGAGGTCCATTAATTTGGGTGAAAGCTGTTTTGTATCTGCGTCTGAAGGCTGAAATGTGATTTAGTACGATCTTCTTTGGCAGTGAAGTGCACTCACCTTGGATGATGGAGACAGTCCCCCTAGTATATTGTTGAGATGGAGGATGTAGGGGTATCTGCTGTGAGTTGCTTGCAGTTGCCTTGTGGAGAATTTACAAGGTAGTGTCCCAGTTGTGCAAACACTTACACACGTACATAACATTAAACATGTGAGTAGTCCCATTAAAGTCAGTGCATCTGCTTACATATTTAAAGATTTTGCAGCATCAGTACCTAGCAGCAAATACAGAGGCATTCACAGGGGATGAACTCAAACCTCTTGCCTGTTTATCAAAGCACCTTAGTTCATCTTTAAATGCAGGTGGAAAATAATAGTGGATTAAAAATAACTGATCTGTATTCAGAACATTTTACTAATGAATAACTATCCATGTAGATCTTTGAGTTCCTGCACACTCATCTGTTTCAATCATTACATATACAGGAAATGTTGGCAAAAAATTAATTTTGAACTGAAAACTTCACATGTAAAACTTCCTTGGAAGCTTGTTACATCTGGCAAAAAGAGCAAGGCCAACAAATGGGTTTACCTGCCTCCTTAATCTTGATCAGTCCTTGGAAAATTGAAAGTGATTTTGATCTTAGGTGAATTAAAATATGTATATTAAGATTACTGCTAGTGTCCATTCTTGAAATGAATTCAATTGGCTTACATAATTCAGTTCCTAATTGTTGCCATAGGGTGACAAAATGTGAAAGGCTCAACAGTCTTCAGAGGGAAGTGTTTGAAGAGTCTAAATCCTGGCACACTATAGACTTCTAAATAAATTGTTGTACACAGCCCTCTCCACCTTGGAAATCTGTATACTAAAGTGGGGGAAAAAATTTGTTGGTTGAGAATGGGGGAGGAAAACCTCTAATGTATTTTGTTGAGACAGAAGTTTTACTTGTTAGCACAGCAGGCCCTCTGAGAGAAGATGCTTAGAAATACTTAAGGGTAAATATCGGTGTTTATGTACTTCTGACAAATCGTTGCTCATCATTTGAGGGGTATTTTGTGCTGAAAGGCGTTTGGGCTTGTGAGGTGAATATTTTAATAAATGATGTAAGTGAGTAGTTAAAATATCAAGGGAACTTTTTGACCAACAGAATTTGCTAGTTGTCATAAAACAAGTTTTCAACAGAAAATAAGTTTAGTGTGTAGTAAAAATGGCAGACTACTCGACTAAGTGCTTCCCATTATAAATGCTGATTTTTAAAGGGTGGCAATTTTGCTCACTTAAACTTACCATTAAAATAGTTTCCATATGTATTTTTTCATCAAAATTGGGTTTAGAAGAATGTTGGCAGAAGTATTAGCTGAATATTTTGTGTGCATGTTTAGCAGAAATGTCATGTCCTTTTAGAATTGAGAGTGTGTGAAAACATTTCAGTTGTTCTGTGATAGTCTTTGAGCAGGTAAATAATATTTGACTTGTGCACAAATTTTTCAGAAGTGCTCTGCACCCAGCAGCTCCACGGAGCATTAGGAGAGCTGTTGGCTTTTGAGCACTTCTGAAAATCTGACCCTATTTTTTTATGAATACAACATAAGAATTAAATAAGAGGTAAGCTAATTGAATGTACAGTTGTATTACAGCATTCTAGTTTTAGTCCTAAATAGCACGGAACCCAGCTTCTCCTTGGCCTCCTTGCAGATGAGCAACAATTTATACCACAAATCTATTTTTCTGCCAAAGAAACACAAATTGGACTGTTTATTTGCAGATGTTCTTTCAGTTTTGCATGCTTGAGTGTGGAAAGCTGAAGCAAATGGGTATTGATATTCCATGCTGTGCAAAAGTTGTGCAATCTGAGTTTGTTTGCAGGTTCTCCCTTTTGAATCCGTGAAGTAGACACCTGAATTACTGTTGTATGCCCACAGAAATTGGCAATATTTGATCTTAAATTCCCCACAATCCTTTCACAGTATCTGTTTGTTAAATTCAATGTATGTGCTGCACCCTTAAGAATTTCAGCTCTGCCTACTTTGGTGCTTTGTTTAAACTGTGGATTGCTGACTGAGGCAGATGAGAGAGTGGTTTTCTGCCGAGCTGCGTGTTAGACACCATTGTGCTAACCAGTCTTACTACTAATATTACTTGATGAGGGGGAAAGCTGCAGTGTGATCAACTTCCTGATCTCCAAAAAAAAATAAATCCAGCTTTCCTTTCCCAGCAGCTTGTGCCAGCAGCTTCTGTCTTGTGCACTCAGGCACAGCTCCAGGAAGTAACTGAAAGCAAGATTGAGCATACAACTTCTGTTTCCCCAGAGAAAGATAGCCTGTTTCCATTTCCCTTTGCATTTTTCTCCAAAGATGATATCAAAAATATTAAAATCCTCTGAATACCAAGCAGCAGGGTCCAGCTGAGCCTGAGTGCACAGCCTCTCACCTTCAGAAGCCCTAAAGTTGATATCTGTTTGCTCTCTTGCTGTGTTGAAACTGTCAGAAGGGGAGAGGCCTGTTCCCCAGTCCGGTTCTTTTATACACTTTTTCCATTAACCACTGTTTGCTGATAAGTATGTGTGTGTGGAAAGCCAAAATGAAAAACGTTGTCTTCAACAGCCAGGAAAGTGGTCAAAAGACCTTTTATAGTTTTATCTGCATTTTGTCTGTTTCTGGGGTGATTGTTTAAACAATTTGAAGTACCTCTCCTTTGATAATTAAGGCAGTGTTCTAATTCAACTTTATTTTTCCTGGTTGAGAAGCTGTGGAATTTGCTCAAAGCTGTTAGAAGTGTTGTCATCATCAAGAATTCTTTTTCAGGCTAGCTGTTTTCAACTGTTGCTACTTTGTAGGTTCCTTCTTTAATACTACATCTTTCCCATGTTATTTGTTGTACTGTATTGTATTTATAAATTACCAGTCACCATCGAACCATCCTCCAAAAGCCTTCACACGTGGTTCTAAACAGCCACCTCTCAACATGTCTAGATGGCACCACAGAACAGGTACACGATCCTGTAGTGAAAATATAAACTTTTTGGTAACAGCTTAAGGCTGTTCGTTAGTTTTAACATTTGTATGTCTGAGTTTGAATTCTTCTTCTGTTCAAAGTTTATATAACTCCAATGCAAATGAATTGGATAGCGCTTACTGACTTTTTCCACCCTCAGGTTCCACAGCAGGGGGGTTACAAAAAGCCTTTAGGAGACTGTTCAGCAGTCAGTCAGATCCCCAGCTGGTACTCTGTCATTTACATTCAGATGTAAAGCATCTATTGTTTGGGGATTAGGGACAATTGGAGGAGGCTAGGAGTGGAGGATTCAATCTAGACTGTGCAAGCTCTAAAAGAAATTGAGGACACGCATGAAGCTGGGAACTGGAACAAGCGCTGTCTTCTGATGCAGTTTTTTTAGGGGCTTTAGGAGGTGATAATTTCCTAAAATTGAGGTTAGAACTGGAATTCTGTGTGTACCAGGATAAAGGTCTACCCTTGCTTACCTTTTGTTGGGGGAATTGGTTATATTTGAGCACAAAGTGGTGCGTTCCATGGGTTTTAGATTTGGAGATCTTCTGCGATGATTGTGTCAGTCAGTGAGATCAACTTACTAGATCTTGCAGTTCGATAGGAACCCTAATAGCTGCCTTCACCTTTTTCTTGACCAGAAGTGAATGTTGGAGGAACAGTAAATCTTATTGAACTAGATCCCAGAAGAAGAGAATCCAGAGCTCTTAATAGAAGTGCTCCTTGCAGATTGCAATTTATATTTCTAGAGCCAAAACCTTCAAGGTGTCTCATGTAGACATCTTCAGAAGCACATTGGATTTTTAGTCCCTCTGCAACTTTGCATAATAGGAAAACCATTAAATCCCTATCTTCCTGCCTTGGTTTGCAGAGTGACCTGACACTGCAAGCTGCACTCTATTATTATGCATCCAATGAAGTGAGCTGTAGCTCACGAAAGCTTATGCTCAAATAAATTTATTAGTCTCTAAGGTGCCACAAGTCCTCCTTTTCTTCTATTATCTATGAACACTTATGCTTCAACATCCTGTTGTAAATAGAAATATTTGATTAAGCTTTAAGACCAGTTGTGATAATTCCTTTGTTCCCAATTAGTTTCCTTTCAAGGTGCCTTTTTTCCTTGCACTTTACTTTATTTACCTCATTAACAACTTGAAAGTTCTGTTTTCAAAGCTGCAGTAACTGTAGAAACTGTTTGAGACTCAAACAAAAGGCCTCTGATGGCATCTCACAATGACTGACTCTTCCATGCCAAAGAGCTATGTGAAACAATCCATTTTGTTTCTTTAAACTTTGTATCGGGGAAATTTGTGCATTTGAACAAAGACTAAGCTATCATTTTCAAAGAGAATGGAAAAGCCCGGTGGTATGAATGCATACTCACAGAAATCTGTAGTTATGGTGACAGCCAGTTATATTCCCCAATTTGGAATGGAGGACAGTGCCACAAGACTCAAGAACCATCAGTACCATCTATGAATTCTAAGGGAGAACAGTGACTGAAAGCTGTCGTATTCTGTTTCCAGCCAGATTGAGAGCACCTTGATATGTTGATTTATAAGTAGCTAGTCAAATCCTTCCAGAAATGCAGTGCAGCTATAGAGCAGCAGGAAGCACAATTGAAATGCTGTTTGTTTCTTGACTGTTAAGAAAAATGTAGGAAATTAGATCTAAACTTATGTATAGTGTCCAAAAATATCAAAGTGATGTTTGTGTGGGAGCTTCCCCAACGTTGAACAGACCAAAAATGACTTTGTTTTTGAGAACTGTGCATTCCCAGTAAAAGTGTGATTTGAAAGTCCATCGGCTCCTGAGCTAGTAATGACCAAGTAAATAAGACCTGCTTCTGAACCAAGGCTCACTACCCCTACCTACAGGGACCTTCCGAGCTAAAGAGTGAGAGTGTGGGCTCTTTGCCTTTAAGAACTGCGACTTGAATGACAACAATGACAGCATTGTCCTCTGACAGACCACAGGGAGCTCGAAGTCCCAGGGGTAGGTCATCCACCTGAGCTTCCTTTAAGAGGAAGACCTCCATGTGAAACCAAACATCTTCTGAGACTTCATGGGCCAGAACAGGTTCCCACCGAAGTTTGGTCTCAAGCTGGTTCCAACCATATGGCATGAAAGCACCTGGTTCCAAAAAACAGAACTTTAGGAAACAGTACGGCACTGACCCTGGAACTATTTACTTCTGTGACTCCAACACCAAGTCTTTTGGCACCAGAACAAAGTTGATCAGAACAGTGCACCATCACTGTAGTGGAGATTGCTACATCACCTTGACAAGACCCAGTTCCTTCACAGCTATCTATTCTGCGTGGCACTGTTGAGATACTTGTCACTGATGGACCTGCAGATGCACAGACAGCTGCAGCAGCACAGGAGCTAGCAAACAGAGCTGTAAGCAGGGGAGTTTGAGTGGGAATTCTGTTGGAGGAGAATGTATTTGTATTTGGTTTTGTAGTATTTGTATGTGTAGAGGCTTGTAGGGGCTTTGTGCTGGGAGAGAAGCTGAACCCTGATTAGGAGGCGGGGCTTCTCTGACTAGGGGTCCTAAAAGGCAGCCAGCCAGTCAGGCAGCGGCACAGTCAGCTGGAGTGGCACAGGAGCTAGCAAACAGAGCTGTAAACGGGGGAGTTTGAGTGGGAGTTTGTAAGGGGAGTTTGTGTTGTGCTTGTTTGGGGTGTGTGTTTTTTTTTGTTGTGGGTGGTGGTGTTTTGGTGTGGTTTGTGTTTCCCAGATTAATAGGATTTAGGTGGCAAGGCTATGACAGATACAGAGGCAGCAGTGGGAGTGACCCATGTCGTGGAAGACACACTGAGGATGACTGGATGTGGAAGCTGTGGTATGTACATGATCCTGGAGGGGGCACCTGGTAAGGGTTTTGTCTGTATGAAATGCCGTCTGATAGAGCTGATGGAGGAAAAGATCCGAGGTTTGGAGATGCAGGTGGAAAGTCTGGTAGAGTTTAGGAAGGGGTTTGAGCAGATTATGGAGCAAAGACATGAGGTATCTGAAGGGAAAAGCTCAGACTTGCAGGTGGAATCAGGGCTGGGGAATTCTGAGGGGAGACTGGGTGAGGACAGTGGTCAGTGGAAGCATGTGACTAAAAGAACCAGGCAGAGGAAAAGACGAGCTAGTGAAGGAGAAATAGAGCTCAAGAATAGGTTTGCAGAGTTGGAAAATGAAGAAGGGGCTCAGCAGGTAGTCACTGAAGGTGGAAGGGCAAGGAAGAAGAGAAGAGCGGCTAGTCCTATAGAAAAGGGAAAGAGTTAATGGAGATTACACCAAATATGAGCCCCGGAGGATACAGGATGGGTTAAAGAGGATTACAAGGGAGAACAGGAATGGAAAGAACTTGCAGCCAGAGGGAACAGGGGATAGACTGGAGAATAGCACCGTCACTAGGAAAAGGCAGGTCTATGTGATTGGGGACTCTTTACTGAGAAGAATAGATTGGTCTGTAACCAGAGCTGATCCAGAGAATAGGAGGGTGTGCTGTCTTCCAGGTGCTAAGATACGGGATGTAGACCTGAGGTTGAAAAGGATTCTAAAGGGAGCGGGAAAGAATCCCCTAATTATCCTTCATGTGGGAACAAATGATATGGCTAGATTCTTGCTGGAAAATATTAAGGGAGACTATGCTAGGCTGGGGAAGACGCTTAAGGAAATCGAGGCTCGGGTGATCTTTAGTGGGATTCTGCCTGTTCCTAGAGAAGGGCAACAAAGGTGTGACAAGATTATGACTATCAACAGATGGCTTAGGCAGTGGTGCTATAAGGAGGGCTTTGGGATGTATGGCCACTGGGAGGCATTCATGGACAGAGGACAGTTCTCTCGGGATGGACTTCATCTGAGTAGGGAAAGAAATAGACTTCTAGGATGGAGGCTGGCACAACTGATTAAGAGAGCTTTAAACTAGGAATTTGGGGGAGATGATTGGGAGATGTCCAGGTAATCTCCACTCCAGAATTTAGCATTGAGAGGAAAGAAAACGAAGTAAGAAAGGATACAGCCCTGGGTAGGAGGAAGGGCAGTGTAGATACCAGTCTAATAGGTTATACTGGCTGTAGAATGACCATGCCTAATAGGGTACAGAATGTGAGTGAGGCCAAACAGCAAAAATTAAGATGTTTGTACACTAATGCGAGGAGCCTAGGTAACAAAATGGAGGAACTAGAGCTACTGGTGCAGGAAGTGAAACCAGATATTATAGGGATAACGGAAACATGGTGGAATAGTAGTCATGACTGGACTGCAGGTATTGAGGGGTATGTGCTGTTTAGGAAAGACCGAAATAAAGGTAAAGGTGGTGGAGTAGCATTGTATATCAATGATGAGGTAGAATGTAAAGAAATAAGAAGCAATGAAATGGATATGACTGAGTCTGTCTGGGCAAAAATTACATTGGGGAAGAAAACTATTAGAGCCTCCCCTGGGATAGTGCTTGGGGTGTGCTATAGACCGCTGGGATCTAATTTGGATATGGATAGAGCCCTTTTTAATGTTTTTAATAAAGTAAATACTAATGGAAACTGTGTGATCATGGGAGACTTTAACTTCCCAGATATAGACTGGAGGACGAGTGCTAGTAATAATAATAGGGCTCAGATTTTCCTAGATGCGATAGCTGATGGATTCCTTCAGCAAGTAGTTGCTGAACCGACTAGAGGGGATGCCATTTTAGATTTGGTTTTGGTGAGTAGTGAGGACCTCATAGAAGAAATGGTTGTAGGGGATAGTCTTGGCTCAAGTGATCATGAGCTAATTCAGTTCAAACTGAACGGAAGGATTAACAAAAATAAATCTGCAACTAGGGTTTTTGATTTCAAAAGGGCTGACTTTCAAAAATTAAGGAAATTAGTTAGGGAAGTGGATTGGACTGAAGAATTTATAGATCTAAAGGTAGAGGAGGCCTGGGATTATTTTAAATCAAAGCTGCAGAAGCTATCGGAAGCCTGCATCCCAAGAAAGGGGAAAAAATTCATAGGCAGGAGTTGTAGACCAAGCTGGATGAGCAAGCATCTCAGAGAGGTGATTAAGAAAAAGCAGAAAGCATACAGGGAGTGGAAAAAGGGAGGGATCAGCAAGGAAAGCTACCTTATTGAGGTCAGAACATGTAGGGATAAAGTGAGACAGGCTAAAAGTCACGTAGAGTTGGACCTTGCAAAGGGAATTAAAACCAATAGTAAAAGGTTCTATCGTCATATAAATAAGAAGAAAACAAAGAAAGAAGAAGTGGGACCGCTAAACACTGAGGATGGAGTGGAGGTCAAGGATAATCTAGGCATGGCCCAATATCTAAACAAATACTTTGCCTCAGTCTTTAACAAGACTAAAGAGGATCTTAGGGATAATGGTAGCATGACAAATGGGAATGAGGATATGGAGGTAGATATTACCATATTTGAGGTAGAAGCGAAACTCAAACAGCTTAATGGGATTAAATCGGGGGGTCCCAGATAATCTTCATCCAAGAATATTAAAGGAATTGGCACATGAAATTGCAAGCCCATTAGCAAGAATTTTTAATGAATCTGTAAACTCAGGGGTTGTACCGTATGATTGGAGAATTGCTAACATAGTTCCTATTTTTAAGAAAGGGGGAAAAAAGTGATCCGGGTAATTATAGACCTGTTAGTTTGACATCTGTAGTATGCAAGGTCTAGGAAAAAAATTTTGAAGGAGAAGGTAGTTAAGGACATTGAAGTCAATGGTAAATGGGACAAAATACAACATGGTTTTACAAAAGGTAGATCGTGCCAAACCAACCTGATCTCCTTCTTTGAGAAAGTAACAGATTTTTTAGACAAAGGAAACGCAGTGGATCTAATTTACCTAGATTTTAGTAAGGCGTTTGATACCGTGCCACATGGGGAGTTATTAGTTAAATTGGATAAGATGGGGATCAATAGGAAAATTGAAAGGTGGATAAGGAATTGGTTAAAGGGGAGACTACAACGGGTCCTACTGAAAGGTGAACTGTCAGGCTGGAGGGAGGTTACCAGTGGAGTTCCTCAAGGATCGGTTTTGGGACCAATCTTATTTAATCTTTTTATAACTGACCTTGGCACAAAAAGTGAGAGTGTGCTAATAAAGTTTGCGGATGATACAAAGCTGGGAGGTATTGCCAATTTAGAGAAGGACCGGGATATCCTACAGGAGGATCTGGATGACCTTGTAAATTGGAGTAATAGTAATAGGATGAAATTTAATAGTGAGAAGTGTAAGGTCATGCATTTAGGGATCAATAACAAGAATTTTAGTTATAAGCTAGGGACGCATCAATTAGAAGTAACGGAGGAGGAAAAGGACCTTGGAGTATTGGTTGATTATAGGATGACTATGAGCTGCCAATGTGGTATGGCCGTGAAAAAAGCTAATGCGGTCTTGGGATGCATCAGGAGAGGTATTTCCAGTAGGGATAAGGAGGTTTTAGTACCGTTATACAAGGCACTGGTGAGACCTCACCTGGAATACTGTGTGCAGTTCTGGTCTCCCATGTTTAAGAAGGATGAATTCAAACTGGAACAGGTACAGAGAAGGGCTACTAGGATGATCCGAGGAATGGAAAACTTGTCTTACGAAAGGAGACTCAAGGAGCTTGGCTTGTTTAGCCTAACTAAAAGAAGGTTGAGGAGAGATATGATTGCTCTCTATAAATATATCAGAGGGATAAATACCGGAGAGGGAGAGGAATTATTTAAGCTCAGTACCAATGTGGACACAAGAACAAATGGATATAAACTGGCCACCAGGAAATTTAGACTAGAAATTAGACGAAGGTTTCTAACCATCAGAGGAGTGAAGTTTTGGAATAGCCTTCCAAGGGAAGCAGTGGGGGCAAAAGATCTATCTGGCTTTAAGATTAAACTCGATAAGTTTATGGAGAAGATGGTATGATGGGATAACATGGTTTTGGTAATTAAATATTCATGGTAAATAGGCCCAATGGCCTGTGATGGGATATTAGATGGGGTGGGATCTGAGTTACCCAGGAAAGAATTTTCTGTAGTATCTGGCTGATGAATCTTGCCCATATGCTCAGGGTTTAGCCGATCGCCATATTTGGGGTCGGGAAGGAATTTTCCTCCAGGGCAGATTGGAAGAGGCCCTGGAGGTTTTTCGCCTTCCTCTGTAGCATGGGGCACGGGTCACTTGCTGGAGGATTCTCTGCTCCTTGAAGTCTTTAAACTACAATTTGAGGACTCCAATAGCACAGATATAGGTGTGAGGTTTTTTGCAGGAGTGGTGGGTGAAATTCTGTGGCCTGCGTTGTGCAGGAGGTCAGACTAGATGATCATAATGGTCCCTTCTGACCTAAATATCTATGAATCTATGTGCCTAGAGCCTCAGTCCCCCTTGCTGTTGACTTCAGCACGACAGTGAGCGCGAACTCTATCTAGTAGCGCAGCACCAGTGGTTCTTAACACACCGAGGGCCAGTGCACCAATCGCACAGCCAGACCACACGGCGCCAAGTTGCGTCCTTCATGGTGCCATTCATTCAGATGCCCCACCAGCCACTCCCAGTTTTTGCACAGCCACAAGTAGAAGAGGAGGTAATGGAAGAGCAGGCATTGAAAAGTGAACTACTGCACTGGTGATCCTTTCCTCCCCTTACCCGGGTGAGTCCCTGTTGCCACGCACAGCCCCACAAATGGACAACTATAAGGGTTTCCAAGACCTATTAAAAAGGGTGGCTGAGACCCTCCAAATCCCTATTGAGGAGATGCAAGAACAGACACACAAACTGGTAGACATGCTTCAAGTTTCTACAGTAGGCAAGATAGCCCTCCTAGTTAATGAGGTCATTATGGATCCAGCCAGAACCTTGGGGCAGACATCTGTCTTGGCACCATCTACATACACTTGGGCAGATTAACAATATCAGGTGCCTCCTGAGGGTGTGGAATTCATTTACACTAACTCTATCCCATCCTCCCTCAAAGTCACTGTTGCAAACAAAAAGGCAGAACAAGTCAGACCCACACAAAAGGAAAAAGAGTAAAGAGACTAGATTTATTTGTCTGGAAAGCCTACTGTGACACGAGAAGACCAGGTGCCACCTCATGCCAAAGCCCAGAGGTCTCAACTGAACAGTGACAAATACATAACTAGAATCCGTCTGGATCACCGTGTGTTAGTATTGTTAAAATAGGTATTGGAATTGTACAAATGTGCTTTGTGTTGAGACTTTATGGAATGCTTGTAATTTTCTGCATGCATTGATCTCACTTATAATATCTGTATCCCATGTTATAAGGCAATATTTTAACTGTTGACTCTGGCTGTAAATCACAAGACAGGAGAGAAGCATTAACGAGTGTGAAATACTAGTTTCCAACAGGAGCTGTTGTTTTCTGCCCAAGAAAAGAACATCTATCAACACCAGAGGAATTGTTGTAGAATATCAGAGGACAAAAGACTTTGCTGATTGCTCCCCACCTGTCCCATTGCAACTTGAAGCAGAAGGGTCAGTGGCTTTAGAAAGATCATGCTTGGGACAGAGCACGATGTATCCTCAACAACAGCAGGAAGCCTTCTACAAGAAGGTCGCTAAGGTGCCAACTGGAAGCAGTTTTCCATCTGGTGTCAACAGCATAACGTACCTCCTTAAATCTGGGATCCCACTTATTTTGGACTGCCCTCTTTCTTTGAAGACTTTGAAGCCTATCTATCACTTCACTGCTCATGTATCTGGTATTTAGCAATGTCTTCTATCATGCGGTGGAGAACTCCTTGGTTTTTACCCATCCCACAACCATGAGGTTCCTGAAAGGCATCATCAGAACCTTTTTCATGGTACTACAGCTTGCACCAGCCTGGGACCTGAACTTGGTACAGTACTTGTAGCACTTACGATTCTGCTGTTTGAGCCTTTGGCTTCCTGCTCTCTTTTGTACCTCCCTATGAAGGTGCCCTTCTAGAAGAGTGGGTGAGCTTGGGGCCTTCTTGGCAGACCCCCCTACATGGTGTTCTAAAGGAATACAGTATGCTTAAGAATTCATCCCGAAGGTTCCTTCTGATTTGGACTTGAATCAACCTGGTCATTTGCCCATTTTCTATCCAAAACCTCACAATAACAGGGAGGACAAGAAGCTCCACTCTTTGGATATCTGATGAGTTTAGCCTTCTGCTTGCAGAGGATGAACACTTTAGGTCTCTGTGGCTATTCCTCTCCATCGCTGATAGAATGAAAGGAGAAGTGATTTCTTCAGAAAGACTCCTGAAATGGATTTCAGGGTGTCCTTCTCCTCTGTTATGAGTTTATGGAAGCCCCTGAGGGTGTTAGGGCTCTACTAGAGCACAAGCTGCCTCAATGGCTTCCCTGCAGGGAGTTCCCCTCTCAGAAATCTGTGGAAAGGTGACTTGGGACCTCGGTCACCTTAACTAGGCATTATGCCATTGTTCAAGCTTTGTCTGTGATGCCTCCTTTGGTTCAGTGATCCTGCAATCTGTGATGCAGCATAAATCTTTATACCCTCCTCTACAATGAGTACTGCTTGGAAGTCACCCACAGTGAATACCCATAGGGACCTGCACTTGAGAAAGAAATGGAGGTTACTTGCCTTATAGTAACTAGTGTTCTTCAAGATGTTTGGTCCCTGTATGTACTCCACAACTTGCTCTGCTTGAACTCTCTCCTGATTTACAGTATAGCAGGAACTGTAGAGGTGTTCAGTTTGCACTGCACCTTATAAATTAGTTCACAGCGTGAGGAGGTGCAGGGTGCAAGCGCTGACCAACAGATACTGCTATTGAATAACTTCCAGTCTCAGTCACATGGAGCACATGCACAAGCACAGTGAATATCCATAGGGACTTGAAGAACTCTGGTTGCTACAAGGTAAATTGATCTATGTTTTCTCCCTTAAACCAAAGCAAAAACAGGATAGGGGTGCTCACCAGGTCCCTAGGGATGTTCTTACATCCCACTGGTCCACAGAGCATTTGGTCCATGGATAGCTCTGTCGTAACATAGTGCTGCCTCTCCTCTTCATTTCCAGTTGCTGCATTAATGGCATTAAAGACACCTAGAACTACATTACCTTGCAGATATTACTTTTCCAAATAAACAAATTCTGTAATTGTCACAGAGAAATAAGCGATGGAGAGATGTCTGTGAGAGAGGCTCTGCATGAGGGAGAAGCTTGAGAGACCCAGTGCTACTTCATTTCTCTGGCAGAACTGTGAAAAGACCTGTGCAATTCAAGGACTGCAAGTCCCGAAAAGCTGAATGGGCCATCATTGACAATAGCAGCTTGTATTGTGAGATTACTAAGAGCAGTGAAGTTTTAGACTGAAAATTGTTTCAAGTCTCCAGTTACAGAGCATAACAAAGAAAATGTTTTACAGTGAATGTGAAAAATTGGATATTGGCTACTGGGATTGGTCTAGTGAGAATTGGTTGGGCCAGAAGGACCTAGAGTGGAACATCTAATAATTCCTAATCTCTCTCTCAGTAAAGAGGCCATTTTTAGCTAGGATTTGAGTATTTGTTTTGCAGTATTTTTTACTCTTTTTATGCCAGAAGGAATTGTTATGATGAAGGCCCTACCAAACCCATGGCCATGAAAAATGCGTCACAAACTGTGAAATCTGGTCTCCCCTGTGAAATCTGGCATATCGTAGGAGGGTCGTGATATTGCCACCCTTATTTCTGCGCTGCCTTCAGAGTTGGGTGGCCGGAGAGCAGCAGCTGCTGGCTGGGTGCCCAGTTCTGAAGGCAGCGTTGCCCATGGCTGGGTGGGTGGAGTGTGTCCTGATATAAAGTTTAGTGTATTGTGACAGGGTCGGGCCAGATGGCTGTAGGAGAGTAATAGAAGGCAGATATATTAGCCCCAGGCTAAGTAGGTCCCTTTTCCCTGGGTAAGGTAACAGGGAAGGTTCCAGAACAATCAGGAACGTTCTGGAGACAATTAAGACAGGCTGATTTGAACACCTACAGCCAATCAAGAAGCTGCTAGAATCAATTAAGGCAGGCTAATCAGGGCACCTGGGTTTTAAAAAGGAGCTCACTTCAGTTTGTGGTGTGCGTGTGAGGAGCTAGGGAGCAAGAGGCATTAGGAGCTGAGAGTGAGAACGCGGACTGTTGGAGGACTGAGGTGTACAAGCATTGTCAGACACCAGGAGGAAGGTCCTATGGTGAGGATAAAGAAGGTGTTGGGAGGAGGCCATGGGGAAGTAGCCCAGGGAGTTGTAGCTGTCGCACAGCTGTTCCAGGAGGCACTCTAGACAGCTGCATTCCACAGGGCCCTGGGCTGGAACCCGGAGTAGAGGGCGGGCCTGGGTTCCCCCCAAATCCTCCCAACTCCTGGTCAGACACAGGAGGAGTCGGCCTGGACTGTGGGTTCAGAAAAATGGCCAAGCTGAGGGCTGCCATGAAGCTCCAAGGCGAGCAAATCCACCAATAAGCGCAAGACCCACCAAGGTGGAGCAGGAACTTTGTCACAGTATCTAAGTTTTTGTTTGTGTTTATGTCCAAAAGTCCAGTTAGCTCTCTTTGCCACTGTATCGCACTGGGATCTCGTGTTCAGTTGATTATCTGCCATGACCCCTGAGTCCTTTGCAGATTTACTGCTTTCCAGGATACAGTGTCTTATGCTATAAATATGGCCTACATCCTTTGTACCTATATTGTAATACTTTTTCATTTGGCTGTATTAAAATGCATGATGTTTGATCAGTTACCAGATGATCCAGATATTCGTTATCAGCGACCCAGCTTCATTATTATTTCTCATTCTGCTGATCTTTGTCATCTGCAGACTTTATTAAAAATCTTATTCTTAATTATTTTTATCATGGTAGCATCTAGGAGCCCCAGTCATGAATCAGGACCCCACTCTGCTAGGTGCTTTATAAACACAGAGCAAAAGGACAGTCCCTGCCCCAAAGAACTTACAATCTAGCATAACACAAGAAAACACTGATTTTATATTTTCTTCTAGGACACTGATAAAATATTCAATAGCATTTGATAAGAACTAATCCTTGTGGTAATCCACTAGAAATTGATGGTGATTCCTTGTTGAATTTATCATTCACAGCCAGGACCTACCTTCCCACAGATCGATTCATAACTTTGTTGGGTCTGGTAGGGACAATTCAGGGGAGCCCTCGGACCACAATAAGAAACTGTTCGCAACTCCTGGGACACATGGCAGCTTGCACCTTCATGACTGATCACGCAAGGCTACACCTCCACTGCTTCCAGGGTTGGCTCAGAACCACCTATTGTCCAGCCAGAGACACGCTGGACAGGCATGTGATGTTTCCTCTCCAGGTGAGGATCTCCCTAGACTGGTGGAAAGATCAACTCAACATCTGTGCAGGTGTTCCCATCTGGGGTCATCCTACTCCTTCTGTACTTAGGAGAACATATGCATCACTATTGGAATGGGGAGCTCACCTCAGTGCCCTCATGGCTCAAGGCAGATGGACTCCTCCAGAAACCAGTCTTCATCAGTCTGTTGGAATTCAGGGCAGTCAGCAGCCTCTGCTTTCATTTCCTGGCCCTCTTCAGGGGAAATCAATCAGGGTCATGACAGATAACATATCTTGTATATTCTGTATCAACAAGTGGGGAGGAGCAAATTCCTCCTCCCTGTGCGTCAAAGCCATGAAACTATGGAATTGGTACTTAGCTTATCAGGTGCAAATTTCAGCTGTGCATCTCCCGGGTATTCAGAACACCACAGCCAGTGTTCTCAGCAGACGCTCCTAATAGTTCTATGAACAGGAGCTAGACTCTCAGGGCTTGGTTTCGCTACTGGGGTAAGTCAACCTAAGTTATGCTACTCCAGCTACATGAATAATGTAGCTGGAGTCAAAGTAGCTTAGGTCGACTTACTCCATTGTCTTCACTGCGCTGCGTCAATGGGAGACAATCTCCGGTCAACTTACCTTACTCTTCTCGGGGAGCTGGAGTACTGGAGTCAACCAGAGAGCGCTCTGCTGTCGATTTAGCGGGTCTTCACTAGATCCGCTAAATCGACACCCACTGCATCAATTGCAGCAGTGTCAATCTCCCGGGTAGTGAAGATGCCCTCAGATCCTCCAAAGATGGGGACTTCTGGAAGTGGATCTCTTTGCCACCTTCAGGGACAAGACGTGCCCTCTATTTTTCTTAAGAGAGGTGTGGGCCACCTCTTTGGGGAACGCCTTTCTTCTATCTTGGAAGAAGAGTCTGCTTTACATGTTTTCCCCCAACAGGGCTATTACTAAGGGTGGTGAACAAAATCAGACAGGACAAGGCCAGAGTTATCCTTATAGTACTGGCCTGGCTTGGTAACCTTATGTGCTTCATATGTCCAGCTGCTGTTCAAGCTTCTGACCACTCCTCATCTCCTCTCCCAGGATGAGAGTCACGTACTTCACCCCAACCGAAGGGTTCTCCACCTGAGGTTGTGTTTCCTCAATGATTGAAGTTAGAATCCTCCTGCTCTGTAGATGTGCAACAGATGTTCCTGAACAGTAGAAAGGAGTCAACCTGTATTACTTATCTGGGGAAATGGAAGAGATTCCACTTGGTATTACCTTAAAGAGTAACAGATTTATTTGTGCATAAGGCTACCCCTCTGATACTTGGTATTGTCACCGTCATCTTCTGCCTGAATCTTTGTCGCTCTCAATCATCCTGGATTACCTGGTGGATCTCAAGAAATTGAGGTTGTCAGCTTGGTTAAGGTCCATTTGGCTTCAATTATCAGCTTTTGATTACCCTGTGGAAGGGTTCTCCGTGTTTGCTCACATTGTGTTCATTAAGGGTTTGGGGAATCTACACCCAGATTAGAGACCCCATTTTGATCTAAATCTGGTGCTTAAATACTTTGAGACTTCCATTCCAACCAATGGCAACCTCCTGCCTGTTCCATATATCTATGAAGAATGCCTTTTTAGTAGCCATCCCATTGGCCTGTAACATTGTGGAGATTGGAGCTTTGATGGCAGATTCCCCAACCCCCATTACAGTGTTCTTCAAGAACAAAGTCTCTGTACACCCGCACCCTAAATTGTTAGCTATGGTCTTATCGGAGTTTCATCTTAATCAGTTCATCTGTCAGTGTATTTTCCAAAAATGCATAAGTTCTCTACAGGAGACCTATTTCCATACGTTGGATGTTAGAAGGGTGTTGACTTTCTGCTTAGATAGACTCAGACAATTTCAAAAGTCCGCTAGACTGTTCATCTCCTTTTCAAATTCATGGAGTCCACAATCTCTGCTCAGAGACTTTTGAGATGGTTTTCTGGGTGTATTGTCATTTGTTAAGATGCAGCTGGTGTTCATCCCCCCAAAGTGTGATAGCACATTCTACACAAGCAACATACACAGCATTATTCAAGAACATGTCAGTATCTGAGATATATAGGACTATTTGGTACTGCAGTACTATCTTCAGTTCTGGACTCATTTCCAGAGCTCCCTCCTCCCTTTGGGGATACTGCTCGGCAGTCTTCTGAAATGGAACACCCATAGGGACACTATTCAAAGGGGTTACTCACCTTGCTTAGTAACTGCAGCTCTTCAATATGTGCCCCCCCATGGGTGCACTACTATCCGTTCTCCTTCCCCTCTGCTTCAGACAGTCCTCTATGAGACATTTGTCTGGAGAAGGAACTGAGAGCAGTTCACCTGTGCATTCCTATATAGCCTTGGTATGCAGTAGGAGGAGGCATAGGGTGCATGCGCGGGCTGATGGACACTGTTAGTAGAAAATCTTGGATCAAGGGCTTGTGGTGCATGCATGCCTGAAGTGGAGCACCTATAGGGGGACACATCTCGAAGAACTGTGATTACTTCACAGGGTCGATAACCTTTTCTTCCTCCCTTTAGGACTTTCCTCCCTCTTGAGTTGTCTGACTGATGGAGAAGTGGCCCCTTTGGCGCTGGCCCTTAGTCACCTAAAGGATTCTTGCAAAGCATCATTTTTGAAAACCCAGTTCTACCTTAAGCTGAAGAACCGGATTTTTGAAAATGAGGATTTTGAAAATCAGGATCTCTTAGGCCAGTAAGTGATCGTCATCAAAGGGGAGGAGAGAGACTCTAAGGAGGGATCTTCCTTCTGCCCCACAGGGACATCCCGTTCCTGGTGAGGGTTGCTGCCGCAAGAGTGAGAGGGAACTTGGAGTCCCTTCTCTAGAAACCTCTTCACCCTCCCTCCCTTAGAAATATCCCCAGAGCTGCACTGGTGGTTGGGGGGATTTGGAGGGGCTTCAGCAGGACAGGAGCAGGGCTGAGTGGCCATTCTTCTGTCCCTCAAGTCAGCTTCTGGGGTACCATCTTCTGTCTTTATGGGAGATTGTTCCAACCTTAACTCTGCCCCTGTTGAGCAATGGTTCACTGGGTCCCTGTTGGAGATCATGGGACTGTATCCATACCGCGCACATGGAAAGCAGTGCGCAAAGTGAGGAGTAGGGGTGGGTGTGTGTGTGTGTGTGTGTGTGTGTGTGTGTGAGAAACACCTAGGTTTTGTCATGACTAGAAAAAAAGCCAAGTTTCAGTTAGGCTTGACTTTTATAGGAGCTAGGTAAATGCAACCTAAGCACAACCAACTTTCTTTGTTCCTCTGGGCAGTCACTGTTGTTTAACCCTGGCTGAGCCTTGTGGCACATTGTAATGTATACCAATACCCTGACAATGGAGCTCAGAGAGTGTGCGTGGCCAGTACAAATGTGGAGTTTTGGTGAACAATGAGAATATGAAAGGGGGGTTTGACTCGGGGGAGAAATATTTATTCCCTTTTCCTGTTGACATCCCTAATGGATGTCAGCCTCTGGAGGTGACAGTGAGAGACCTGCAGACCACCAGCAAATGCTCCCTGTATCAATACTGCTAGATTTAGCTTAGTGAGGGATAGTGTGACTGTCTGATTAAAATCAAAGCAGTGGAGTTGTGCTGAACACACACAACTCTGAAATGCAGAGTGCCTGTTCTCCACAGAAGGAGAATTAAGGTTGTGCAGCTCTGTGAAATATTAGTTTAATTCTGTATTTCATAGTTTAAGTTTATCCACCATCATGTTCTAGAAGGGCACGAGAAATCAGTAGGCAAGCTTGACTGTATTAACAATTTTTTTGCAGTGACCTGACTGCATATTTATCAATTTTGATTAACTGTCCAAAAAACTTCTAAATTAACACAATATTAAACCTTTGAAAACCAGAAAATGCAAACTTAAGCTATATGCCACCTTTACCACATGATCTTGATTCTGCTCTACCTAGCTGGCAATAATAGCCCCTCGGAATGGTTCAGTGAGAGTAATACCATAATAAGTAAACACGAGGAAGGACTAAGAGAATGTGCCATCGCTTGTGTTCCATGGATTTGAATTCCCAGAATTTTTCTGCTTACACTCCCAGCTGTATTTGCTGTGTTGGCTGTAGCTTAGTAGTGTGTACCTATGATATGCATCGAGTATGCCTCTTCTCAGCTTCTGTCCCCAGTCTCAGCACGTGTGCCTGTACAACGCATTGAGGATACCTGTTCCCAGTGCCCAGCACGGTCCCTGTCCATCATGCTTGGTGCTGCCCGGCAGATATTCAGCAAGTCTGTTCCAGCAGAAAACTAACTTCTCTTGTCTGGCACTCTTGTATTGGCCTCTCTGAGGCCATTTTCTAGTCCCTCTCAAATAATCCTGGATCCACAGCACAATCCAGATTCCATATTCCCCCAGAACAGTACTGGCCACCAACCTGTGCGTCAAAAGCTAATTTGTTAGTACTACCTGTGCTTAGACTGTAGGGACTTGTCAACACAATTAGCCCACGGCAAGCTGGGGCAGGGAGCTATTCTGCATTACCCTGCCGCAGACTAACTCTTCATGTGGATTTTGCTGATGCACATTAACATTTCATTAAATATGCTTTTCAAAGAGAATTAGATCAAAGCACATTAATGAATTGTTAATGCACATCAGCAGAGTCTATGCAGGCTAGGGTGAGGTGGAGTGTCACCCCAGGTTGCCATGAATTAAATGTTCATGTATATAAGCCCTAAGACTTGCCAGTGATTTCCTCCTCAGAAACTTTGGTGTGAACGACACACACTGAGCAATCACTTAGGCCTCGTCTACCCTACATAGTTTTGTCGGCAAAAGGCAGCTTTTGCCGACAAAGCAGTGGAGGTGTACACACTGCAAAGCTACTTTTGGCTGCAAAACAAAACCACCTTGATGAGGCGATGTCTACACTACACAGCTTTTAGCGACACGGCTGTGTCGCTACAGCCGTGCCGCTAAAAGTCGTGCAGTGCAGCCGCTATTTGTTGGCTCTCCTGCTGACAAGAAACTTCAGCGCTGAACGTTTGCATTGTCGGCAGGAGAACTCTCCTGCTGACAACATGCTGTTCACACTGGTGCTTGTTGCGGCAAAACTTTTTTCTTTCGGTGGGAGGGGGTTAACACCTCTGAAAGACAAATTTTGTCATTCAATTGCCAGTGTAGACATAGCCTGAGAGGTATAAAGCTTTCTGCGCCAAAGTTAAAGTGACAAAGACACTGCCATTCGTTATGTTGATGTAATTGGCCTCCCCCAGTATCCCACAATGCCCACTATGACCGCTCTGCTCATTGTTTTGAACTCAGTTGCCCTGCAGGAATGCACTCCTCCCCTTTCAAAGCTTCTGGAAGTTCTGAGAGCTGAGCATGCCGCTCTGCTCAGAGCAAATCATTAAAGTCCTCCTGCCCCTGCTTACATCCCCACCCCCCCCGCACTAGGAACACAGTGGCTGGCAGGCAGGCTGCTGCTGCGGGTGGGGGAACTGCTGTGCTGTGCGGAGCCAGGGAGGGAGGTGGGGACTGATGAACTCGGCTGTCCTGCATCTAGTCCTGCAATGGCCTCTGATGGGATATTAGATGGGGTGGGATCTGAGTTACCCAGGAAAGAATTTTCTGTAGAATCTGGCTGGTGAATCTTGCCCATATGCTCAGGGTTTAGCCGATCGCCATATTTGGGGTCAGGAAGGAATTTTCCTCCAGGGCAGATTGGAAGAGGCCCTGGAGGTTTTTCGCCTTCCTCTGTAGCATGGGGCACGGGTCACTTGCTGGAGGATTCTCTGCTCCTTGAAGTCTTTAAACCATGATAGGTGGGAGGTTTTTTGCAGGAGTGGGTGGGTGAAATTCTGTGGCCTGCGTTGTGCAGGAGGTCGGACTAGATGATCATAATGGTCCCTTCTGACCTTAGGATCTATGAATCTATCTAGCTAGGTAAGCATGCACCCCATCCCGTTCAAAGCTTTGGGAAGCTTTGACATTCCACAGCCTGGAGAGCTCACAGAGCTGCTGAGGATGCGGCTTCCAGTAGCTGAGGAAGCTGTGGGAGAACTCGGAGGGAATCACAGAACTATTAATATGGAACCAGCAGGCAGGCTCACGCTAGGTGCTACTGGGGGGTGGGGAGGGGAGTCTGCTGTGTTGCTCAGGCTGCTGTCAGAACTTAGAGACAGCATGCCAACACACTCTCCCTCAACACACACAGTCCCCCGCCCACACACTCTCACACACTGCCCCAACGCACACCATGTCTCTGTCTCCCCTCCCACCCATACCCTCTGTTACACACTCATCCCCTTCCCCCAACATATGCTTCAGATGAAAAATGGCTGGCAATCTAGTAGGATGCCCATGGAATGATGGGATTGAGAAACCGTCATCATGTGTTGCTGTATCTGCCCCATGAGGCATTGCAAACCCTCCCCAAAGTACCCTGTGGCCAGCTGCACTGTGGGTAGGTATCCCTGTGTCGAAGCAAGAGCTCCTAGTGTGGATGCGCTCTGCCGACACAAGGGGCATTGTGTGGACATGAAGCAGTGGTTTAATTATAGCATTTTAATTAAGATGACATAATTTTTGTTGACAAAACTCTGTAGTGTAGACACGGCCTTAGTGATTTAAGGGAAAAAGTGCTATTCCTAGAACCAGGGACAATGAGTTCAAATCCTCTGCTCCAATGACTTGCATGCTGTGCACATTACTGCTTTCAACCTTTTTGCATCTCAACACTCCCTTCTTGCGTCCAGTTGAGTTAAGCAAAAAATGATATGGTCAGCTCATTTTAGGGGGGCTGTGTATGAGGGAACCCTTGACCAAATGACATGCTTTTCTCTGATCCCACTCAATCTTGTTGTTCAGGAAAGCTGAGGAGCATGAATCATGACTATGTTACCCTGACTGCTTCCTAGAGTGGTTCACCTGCCCTCTATTTAATTAATGGTATTTTCTTTGACAGTATTTTTAAAGTAAAATTAGAGTCAGCATGTGGATTTTGGAGCACTATTAAACCAGAAGCTTTGGTCTCAGGGTAAATCTTCTTCCACATGAAGCTCCCAAATGACTCAATATAGGGGTTAAATGGACATATTATGTCACCTTGAACAGGCCCAACAAGGAAAATAACAGAACACCACTGGCCATCACGTACAGCCTCCAGCTAAAACCTCTCCAGCGCATCAACGATCTACAACCTATCCTGGAAAACAATACCCCACTCTCACAGGCCTTGGGAGGAAGGCCTGTCCTCACTTACAGACAGCCCCCCAACCTGAAGCAAACACTCACCAGTAACTACACAACACACTACAGAAACACTAACCCAGGAACCAACCCCTGTAACAAATCCCATTACCTTCTCGGTCCTCATATCTACTCTAGCAACACCATCATAAGACCCCAACCACACCAGCCACACCATCAGAGGCTCTTTCACCTGCACTTCTACTAATGTGATATATGCCATCATGTGCTAGCAACGCCCCTCAGCTATGCCACAACTGGACAGTCTCCACGTAAAAGGATAAATGGACACAAATCAGACATCCGGAATGGTAACATACAAAATCCAGTCGAAGAACACTGGACATTCAGTAACAGATTTAAAGTTGCCATTCTTCAACAAAAAAAACTTCAAAAACAGACTTCAAAGAGAAACTGCAGAACTACAATTCGTTTGCAAACTTAACACGATCAATTTGGTCTTGAATAGGGACTGGGAGTGGCTGACTCACTACAAAAGCAATTTTCCCTCTCTTGGTATTGACACCACCTCATCAATTATTGGGGGTAGACCACATCCACCCTGACTGCATTGGCCGTCAGCATTGGTTCTCCGCTTGTCAGGTAATTCCCTTCTCTTCATGTGCCAAAAAATATTTATGCCTGTATCTGTAATTTTCTCTCCATGCATCTGAAGAAGTGGGTTTTTTACCCAGGAAAGCTTATGCCCAAATAAATCTGTTAGTCTTTAAGGTGCCACCAGACTCCTCGTTGTTTTTGTGGATACAGAATATCACGGCTACCCCTCTGATACTTGAACAACCTGTGACATCAGGCTGCCTGCAAACCTGGCTTTTAACAAAGACTTACTATGTCTGCTGCATGTGCAAATTTCACTCTCTGTAACTTATCAGTTTGGGTGGGCTTGCATTGGGCTCCCAATTTTACCCTCAGTAACTTTTGAAATATTGCTTTTTTGAGTAGTGGCCCTGTGCGTGCTCCACATCAGCATATGTGCGCTTATGTGCACTCTTGTTTGGAGATTTTTGCCAGCAGTGTCAACACATGTGCCCTAGATACCCGCATGCCCCAATTAAAAGTGTATATAGGGACTCTCTGCCACTCCAATTCCTTCTCAATCACCTGTGCCTTGCGTTGGAGCATCATAATGTCTGTTAGTTGAGCCACACAGCTTGCTACACCTTGCTTTATTTAATACCCTTTTTTCGTAGTTTTTATTTTTTAATTTTTTTATTTGGCACAGTTTGTCCTGAGGTCTCTTCCAACCCTAATCTTTTATGATTCTATGAAATGCTATCTTCCCAAGTCTTCCCTATCACCAGATGAGGTCATCATACCTCCTGCACCATCTTATCCCAGTGAGTTAAAGGCCTCTTCAGACCTTATGAAAAGGGTAGCAGACATTTTACAAGTCCTGTTGGAGGAGATTCAGGAGCCCCCCACCATTCCTTGTTGGCTATCCTTCATTCACCTCCTCTGGGCAAGATTGCTTTGCCCATCAACAATGCTTTGCTTACTACTGCACCACTGTGTGGCAAACTCCAGCTACTGTCCCATCCGCATGTCAAATGTACTACATCGCTCCCAGAGGCTCAAATTATTTTTTCCCACCCTACTCCCAACTCTCTGGTTGTGGAGACTGTCATCAATGGAACAGGTAACATCAGTTCCATTCAACACCATCCAATAAAGAGCTAAAACTATTAGACCTTACGGGTTGCAAGAGCTACTCCTTGGCCTCCGTGCAGATCACAATAGCCAATTATCATGGCAAAATATGACTTCACAGTCTATTGAAAATTCTTATCTTTTATTGAACACCTGCCTTCATTCCCTTAAAGAATGTGCAATACTACAATCTTTGGAGATCTATACACCAGTGACAAAAAGAAAACACAGTAAATTGCAGATGGTTCAATGGTGTCTCCCAGTCCACTGTCAAAACACCAGACCAGCTGAGTCCCCCCCAAGGAAAATGCCCAGATTTACTAACAAAGGGCTCTCTTCTACAGCAACCTTTCAGTTGATGTCATCCTTGAAAAGCCCATTTCGACCTGTTTCCCACCAACACCTTTATGCTGATCGTCTCTCCCATTTCCTACCTTCTTGGGAGTTCATCACTTCAGACAACGGATCCTAGAAATGATTTCTACAGGCTACTCTATCCAGTTCAGCTCCATGCCACCCTCTCTCCTTTCCCATCCCCTCTTCAGGGATCCCTCTCACAAAGACCTCTTAAGGCAGGAGGTACACTTCCTCCTTGCTCTGGGGGCAATCAGACCTGTTCCACTGGACTTCATCAGGATGTTATCAGTACCTCCTTGTCTGGAAGAAAATTGTGGACCTCAAGATTTTAAAATATCTTTGTCCACTTTCAACACTTCAGAATGGTAACCCTGGAAACATTAATTCCCTCTCTGGATCCAAGAGATTGGTTTGTTTCCCTCACCTTCAGGATGCTTATTTTCATGTTGCTATTCATTCCTCACACAAATAACTCCTATGATTTGTAGTAGTCAGTGATCACTACCAGTATTGCATCTTATTTAGGCTTTCTACCACTGCAAGTGTCTTTACCAAAGATCTGTCAACTTCGCTAAATGGGCATAATCACTTTCCCCTACTTAGACAATTGGCTCCTAAAGGGTCGCTTCTTGAAACACAGACAGCAAGCAGCAAGGCCCTGTCTCTTTCACTCTCTGTGCCTCTGCCTCAACGTGGAAGAGTCTACCCTAAGACTGACCCAATATATAGACTTCATCAGAGCCAGTCCGGACTCTTCTTCTGCCACAGTGTACTTATCCAAGGAGAGATTCACCACAATGTCCAAACTTGTTTAAACAATTCAGCAGAGCCCACAAACAACTGCAAGGGCTTGCCTACAACTCCGGGGCTTTGTGGCAGCCTGCACATTTACCTTAGCAAGATTTCACTCTCAGTATCTTCAAGCATGGTTGAGAACCCTCTACACCACCCAACAGACATAGTCTATCCAAGCAGGTGTTTGTATTTCAGAAGGTCCTCGCGTCCTTAAATTGGAAGGATCCACAAAACATGTGAATTCCTACATCCTCCTTCCATAAGGATTATTATCCTAGATGCCTCTTCAGTAGGTTGGGATGCACTCTTTCAGAATCTCACAGCTCGTTGACAAACGGATCCCTCAGGAGGCAATCCTCCATATCAACATAGTGGAGCCCAGAGCAGTTCGCTACCAAATCTTGCCAATGATTCCTACCATGCATCAAGAGCCACCCAGTATGAATAATGCTGGACAACAGAGTGGCAATGCATTGTATCAATCTGCAAGGAGGAGCAAGGTCCTTGTCCTTATGCAACGAATCCATAAAACTGTGGAACTGGTTTATATCACTCTTCATACTGATCTCCGTGGTCTATCTACCAGGACTACAGAACACAGTGGTGGATTTCTTCAGCAAACATTTCAGAGTCGACCACACGTGGGTAACTGGGAGCACTCACCTGGACTACCACACTGCACAGGTTACCTGTATACCACGAGAGGCCAGGCTGCATATAAATTTACTGGAACCGAGGACAGTCCGCCTTGCATGCAAGGCCTTCCTTCCCTTTATATGCTCGCTCTATGTTGGACAATGTCACCATGGTGGTGAATATACACAAATGAGGAGTGAGATTTCTTGTCTGACTGCTTCCAGGCATCAGAGTTCAGATACTAGTGTATCAGAAATTACATCACAATACAGGCCACATATCTCCCAGGTTTCACAAACTCGCTGGCAGACAAACTAAGCAGAAGTTTCTCTTCAGACTACGAATGGGAGATCTATGACACAGTCCTAACCAAGATATTTATGCAGTGGAGTACTCCATTATGTGACCTCTTTGTCCCAGATGAATAGAAAACTTCACCTGTATTGTTCCAGGGGTGACGCTTTCCTGCTTTCCTGGGTGGATGGCCTCAGATAAGCCTTTCCTTCTGTCCCACTACTACTGCAAGTCATAGGAAAGATCCGTTGTAACAGAGCCACCATCATCCTTCTAACACCCTACTGACTCAGACAGTTTTGGTTCACGGAACTTCTTATGGTGTCTGTATACCAACCTATCAGGATCCACCCCTTTCTTGATCTCCCAGGAAATGGGAAAAATCAAGTACCCCAGCCCGGGCTCACGTCACCTCACGGCCTGGTGTTTGGGTGGGCATCGGAAATATGCTCATGCTCCGACCCATTCAGGAAATTCTTAACCAAAGTAGAAAGGATTCTACTAGATTCTGCTACCTAGCTAAATGCAGGTGCTTTTCGGTCTGGGCACGACTCCACCAAAATTCACTAGATACCACAAGCATTCCAGTTTTCCTAGACTATCTCCTCTCCTTAAAGACTGCGGGTCTAGCCCTTTGTTTGCTGCAGGTACACCTAGCAGCGATTAGTACCTTTCTCCCTCTCATAGAAGGACATTCTGTCTTTACTCACCCAGTAACTGTACAGTTTATGAAGGTTTTGATCAGGACCTTCCCGCCAATCATTAAACCTATTCCTCAATAGGACTGTAACCATGTCCTGTCGACACTCGCAGGTCTACCCTTTGAACCTATGGCAACTTGTGCCATGACCCACCTAGCCATGAAGGTGACAGTCTTAGTGCCATCACTTTGGGCAGGGTCAGTGAGCTAAGAGACATTATGGAAGACTCTACCTATATCGTGTTTCACAAAGACATGATTTTCCTTAGGCTACACCCTAAATTTCTATTAAGGTTTTCTGAGTCCCACATCAGACAATACACTTACCTGTATTTTTCCAGAAACCCTATGCTTCTTCTGAAGACAATAGACTTCACTCCCTGAACGTCAGGCCTGCCCTGGTGTTCTGTCTGCAAAGAACTAAACCCATTAGAAGATCTCCAAGAATCTTTATTGCCATAGTAGAAAGATTGTGTGGGCAAGCCATATCCTCCCAGAGGATTTCTAAGCGGGTTTCGGGATGCATCTTAGGATGCTACAAAATAGCAAAATTCCCCTCTGGCGGCTGTTACAGCTTACTCCACATGCGCACAAGCTGCCTCCATGGCATCACTGTCAGATGTTCTGCTGCAGGGCATTTGCAGGGCAGCAACTTGGAGTTCTGTCCTCCATGTTCACGACACGCTATACTGTATTCCAAGCAGCAACTGCAGACGTAGCCATAGGGATGGCAGTACTACAAGCATCTCTACTGCCACCTTCCTCGCACCCTCCTCCAGTCTGAATATTGTTTGCCTGCCACACACATGTGGAGTACACATAGAGACCATCACTTGAAGAAGAAATCGAGATTACTTACTGTAACTGGAGGTTCTTCGAGATATATGGTTCCTATCTGTATTCCACTACCCACCCTCCATCCCTTCTGCTTCAGATCTGGTTGGATTGCAGTAAGAAGAGGAATTGGAGAGCTATCGACCCACATTGCCTTTTATGCCCTTGGTCAGAAGCACGATGGCATCTACTGTGCACATGTAGGTCAACATACACGGCTTTGACGTATTTCTGTACTAAGGCTCATTGCGAGTATGCGTACCCACATGTGGAATACAGATAGGGAGAAGAACCTTCAGTTACAGTAAATAATCTCCATTCCTCCAGGCTTTGTAGTTAAAGGCAGGACAGGCAAAGGTAGCTTGTCTTGTGACACATTTCTCCAGATAGGAGATGGGAGATATTTATCTCTCTGGTGAATCGTGTACTGTGTGTCTCATTATAACACCGCTTGGTGGTCAGACAGCCTCCTTGTGGCTCCTCTGAGCTCCTCAGCTTGCCATCTGGTCTGATGCCCCTTCCTGTGGTTGCTCAGCCCATTATCTCACTCACTCACTCACTCTGTGGCCTCTCATGGTCCTGGAGCTGCAGTGCTTTCCTCTTCATGGTTTAGCCCTCCAGCCAAGTCACATTAAAGTTCTCCCCCCTTCTGGGGTATTATCAAAGTCTGCTTCCAGTAGTCTCTAGCGTGCCACTCCCACAGTGGCTTGTAGGGGAACCCGTGCTTGCCTTCTACATTGGGTTCCAATCCAGACACCTTCAACTCAGCATCTCTGGGCTTTACTCTCTAAGGCCTTACTGCTCCTTCCCTGGACTTCTTCCTACACTATTATTACAGATTCCTGCTCTTCCCCCTTATATCAGGGAATGTGACTTCAGGCTTCCTCACTGCAGTCCCCTGTCTACAGCCAGTTTCCTCTCTTTATAAACCCCACCTAGCTCTTTTCCCAGCTGGACTTCCTCAGCAGTTTCCTCCAGGTGCAGCCTATAGGTTAACTGGCATGATTTACTCCTTCAGGCCTCCTGTGGGGTGGGCATCCCATCACACTCACAATAGAAGTCTATTAGCATACTGAGTCAAATGCTAATGAAGAGCTTGCAGAGATTTCAGAAGAAAATTAACAGGAAGAGGTAACCAGCGGGGCAGGGGTGAAAGTTGGAACCCTGTTTTCGGTGAAAATCAAAGGGTCTGATCTGGTATATCTAGGTTTCAGGGGAACCCTAAGGTATCCTTCAGTCTGTGAGCTTGCTCTTAGGAGTATTTCAGCCGATGTGGCTGAAAACACTGGGAAAAGGCCTTGGGGTAAGCTGCCCAATGGGAGTTGGGAAATGTCTTGTGGCTAACGTTTTTTAGGCTCTAAGAAGCGTGTTATGATTTTGTTTTGCATGTAACCATTTGTTACCAATATTCTTTCTTACTGTCATTTGAATCTCTATTCTTTGATAATAAACTTTTATTCTTGTTTTCACTCTAAATATTTCTAAGTGCTGTGGATGTTTAGTGGAGTGGTGATCCTGACATAAATTAGTATTCTGGTGTGTACTTCTCTTTTGAGAGTAGTGAATCTGAGAGCTCTGTGAGCGGTCAGAGGAACAGGGCCTGGGCCCTCCAGGAAGACGCCCAGTGGACTTGGTGCCCCTGTTGCTAATGTGTACAGAGAGAGCGTGGGCTGGGGAGGCAATGCTTGTGTTGCCAGGGGCTGTGGAGTTAGGGAGTTGATCCACAGCCCGTATAGGCAAGAATTCCTCACAATAAGGGCAGGTGGTTGCAAGGTGCCTTAACCCTGGGTCCTCCTGGGAAGTGTCACAGTAGTTCGTCCTGATCTGTAGTCTGATTTGGTTGTCTGCAGCAAACCCCACTAATACCCCATCTTGTGCTTTAGCAGATAGAACACTGATCCCTAAATATTCAAGAACTTGTGTTCCTGAATTGTCAATAACTCTGTTGTAGCTAATGGTCCTACGATATAGAGTGTCACTCTTATCTCTTTTAGCCACTTTGTCCTTGTTATATAAGTTCTAACAAGTGATTTGGACGTTCCAGTCACATTTGATTAATCAAAGATGTAGTAAATTTTTGGAGTCTCTAAATTGATATCAGATGTCTCTTTTAAAAGATATACTCTCTAGTTGAACCACAAGTTATTGAGCAGATGTAGGAATCACTGGGTGAAATTATGTGGTCTCAGTTGTGAAGCAGGTCAAGACGACTAAAAGCTGGTTTTAAAATCCATGAATCTTCAACTTGGTCAGATTTTTCTTATACACTGAGAATTTGCAATGCCTCCTGTTTATTAGTGAGGCCTAGCATTGGTTTACTCAAATGAGTTCTTACCTTATGTCCTTTAACAGCTTGATTTATTACATTCATGACTGATTCTGGGTTACATGGCTTAATGTGTGCATTGTGTTTGCACTAGGGCTGTCAAGTGATTAAAAAAATTAATCGCGATTAATCGCGCAAGTAAATAGAATACCATTTATTTAAACAGTTTTGGATGTTTTCTACATTTAAAAATATATTGATTGCAATTACAACACACAATACAAAATGTACAGTGCTCACTTTATTTTTGATTACAAGTATTTGCACTGTAGAAAAACAAAAGAAATAGTATTTTTCAATTCACCTAATACGAGTACTATAGTGCAACCTCTTTATCATGAAAGTTGAACTTAAAAATGTAGAATTATGTACAAAAAAACCTGCATTCAAAAATAAAAGAATGTAGAATTTTAGAGCCTGGAAGTCCACTCAGTCCTACTTCAGCCAATCACTCAGACAAACAAGTTTGGTTACAATTTGCAGGAGATAATGCTGCCGCCTTCTTGTTTACAATGTCACCTGAAAGTGAGAACAGGGGTTCACATGGCACTGTGGTAGCCGGCGCCGCAAGATGTTTACATGCCAGATGCACTAAAGATTCATATGTCCCTTCATGCTTCAACCACCATTCCAGAGTACACATGCGTCCATGCTGATGATGGGTTCTCCTCGATAACGATCCAAAGCAGAGTGGACCGATGCATGTCCATTTTCATCATCTGAATCAGATGCCACCAGCAGAAGGTTGATTTTCTTTTTTGGTGATTCGGGTTCTGTAGTTTCTGCATCGGAGTGTTGCTTTTTTAAGTCTTCTGAAAGCATGCTCTACACCTAATCCCTCTCAGATTTCGGATGGCACTTCAGATTCTTAAACCTTGGGTCAAGTGCTGTAGCTTTTTTTAGAAATCTCACATTGATACCTTTTTTGCGTTTTGTCAAATTTGCTGTGAAAGCGTTGTTAAAATGAACATGTGCTGGGTCATCATCCGAGACTGCTATGACATGAAATATATGGCAGAATGCAGGTAAAACAGAACAGGAGACATACAGTTCTCCCCCAGGGACTTCAGTCACAAATGTAATTAACACATTTTTTTAACGAGCATCATCAGCATGGAACCATGTCCTCTGGAATGGTGGCCGAAGCTTGAAGGGGCATACGAATGTTCAGCATATCTGACATGTAAATACTTTGCAAGCAGGCTACAAAACTGCCATGCGAACACATGTTCTCACTTTCAGGTGACATTGTAAACAAGAAGCAGGCAGCATTATCTCCTGCACATTGTAACCCTACTTGTTTGTCTGAGCGATTGACTGAAGTAGGATTGAGTGGACTTGTAGGCTCTAAAGTTTTACATTGTTTTATTTTTGAATGCAGTCATTTTTTGTACATAATTCTACTTTTGTAAGATCAACTTTATTGATAAAGAGATCGCACCACTGTGCTTGTATTAGGTGAATTGAAAAATACTATTTCTTTTGTTTGTTACAGTGCAAATATTTGTAATAAAAAATAAATATAAAGTGAGCATTGTACACTTTGTATTCTGTGTTGTAATTGAAATCAATATATTTGAAAATGTAGAAAACATCCAAAATATTTAATAAATTTCAATCGGTGTTTAACAGTGCGATTAATCGCTATTAATTTTTTAAATCACGATTAATTCTTTTGAGTTAATCGCATGAGTTAACTGTGATTAATTGACAGCCCTAGTTTGCACCCTTAACACACTCCCCTTTTGTAGCTACTGAAGGCCCTTCTGATCATTGATCATTCTCGTGGCTATTCTGTGACCCCTCTCCAGTTTATCACCATGCTCCTTGAACAGTGTACACCACAACTGGACACTGTATTCCAGCAGTGGTCACACTGGTGCTAAATATAGAAGCAAAATAACCTCCCTTCTCCAGTTTTCCCTGTTTATGTATCCAAGGGTTGCAATAGCTCTTTTGACCACATCACCACATTGTGAGATCATGTTCAGCTAATTATCCACAATGACCTCCAAATCATAGAGTCACTGCTTCCTGGGATAGAATTCCCTACAATCTTTCTTCCTAGTTGTATACATTTACATTTGGTCATATTAAAATGTACATTGTTTGCTTGTACCCAGTTTACCAAATGATGCAGATGGGTCTGTATCAATGATCTGTCTCTATTATTCACCATTTCCCCCAATTTTTCTGTCATCAGCAAATTTTGTCTGTGATTATTTTGTTTTTTTCCAGGTCATCGATAAAAATGTTATAGCATAGGGTGAAGAACTATCCGTGCAGGACCCCACTGGAAACACACCTGCTAGAAAGGCTATAAGTAAAGCCAGCAGCAATATTGCTTAGGGCTGCTTGTTAGAGAGCTGTAACAGGATGAGTCCGGTTACATACTTGGGTGGGAGACCTCCAAGAAAACCCTTATGCACCAAGAATATGATTTTGGTGATGGCAGTCTTTCCTTGAGCTAGTTCTGAGCAATGTCTCCACACGGAGTTGGAGCAGAGCTGAGGGAAGTCTTGGGGATGAAATTTAAAACCAAAGCTTTTGCTATTTGTAATCACTAAGGATCCCTCATGTTTTTGCAAGAATTGGAATGGTTAACTCTGGTGTCCTGGTAAAATTCCTGCTTGAATAATTGTTTTACACCCCCCTGCATTTCCATTGTGTTTTCAGATGCTTATAGTATCTTCTTGCTTCCAGTACTACACTGTTGTATATTGTATTCTGTATACGAGCAGGGTCGTGGTTCCAGCTTCCAGGTGGAGTAGACAGCAACAGTTCCCTCCCTCTCTCTCCTCTGCCTCCCCCCCCCCCCCCCCCCCAAACAAACAAACAAACAAACAATCAAGCAACCAAAAATCAAGCAACCAAACCTGGATAGTTGCTGGGAAACAGTCGAGGCCAAGAAGCTGCGACAGGCAGAGCTCTGGAAAACCTAGAGGGCAAGATTCAGAGTGAAATTGGAGTCAGAGTTGGTGGCTAGAATGACTGAGACACGAGAGGTTTCAGAGTAGGAGCCGTGTTAGTCTGTATCTGCAAAAAGAAAAGGAGTACTTGTGGCACCTCAGAGACTAACAAATTTATTTGATCATGAACTTTTGTGAGCTACAGCTCACTTCATTGGATGCATGCAGTGGAAAATACAGTGCGGAGATTTTATATACACAGAGAACATGAAACAATGGGTGTTACCATACACACTGTAACGAGAGTGATCAGGTAAGGTGAGCTATTAGCAGCAGGAAAGAAAAAAAACCTTTTGTAGTGATAATCAAGGTGGGCCATTTCCAGCAGTTGACAAGAACGTGTGAGGAACAGTAGGGACAAAGCCCATTGCCAACTGTGTCCACATATCTATTCAGGGGACACCATCATCGGGCCTAATCACATCAGCCACACTATCAGAGGCTCCTTCACCTGCACATCTACCAATGTGATCTATGCCATCATGTGCCAGCAATGCCCCTCTGTCATGTACATTGGCCAAACCAGACAGTCTCTATGTAAAAGAATAAATGGACACAAATCAGACGTCAGGAATTACAACATTCAAAAACCAGACGGAGAACACTTCAATCTCTCTGGTCACTCGATTACAGACCTAAAAGTTGCAATTCTTCAACAAAAAATCTTCAAAAACAGACTCCAACGAGAGACTGCTAAATTGGAATTAATTTGCAAACTGGACACCATTACATTAGGCTTGAATAAATACTGGGAGTGGATGTGTCATTACACAAAGTAAAACTATTTCCCCATGTTTATTTCCCCCCCCTACTGTTCCTCACACGTTCTGGTCAACTGGTGGAAATGGCCCACCTTGATTATCACTACAAAAGGTTTTTTTTTCTCTCCTGCTGGTAATAGCTCACCTTACCTGATCACTCTCGTTACAGTGTGTATGGTAACACCCATTGTTTCATGTTCTCTGTATATATAAAATCTCCCCACTGTATTTTCCAGTACATGCATCTGATGAAGTAGCTCACAAAAGCTTATGCTCAAATAAATTTGTTAGTCTCTAAGGTGCCTGGACCAGAGCCTCAGACAGGGGCACAGGGGTGGGAGCGGAGCCCTGGGTGTGGGGCCATCAGTTGGGGATAGAAGTGGAGCTGGGTGGCGCTCCCTCACTGCCCCACATGGGGGCTGGCATGCCCCATTTAGGGGACCTCTGTTTTAGAGTGTGTGCTGGCTGTCTGACACTCTCCTCCTGCACCTGAACTGTAAAAAGTAGAACTTTTGGATGGATCTAGGGGGAGTTGACATAATTCTGGTATGAATCCAGATTTCACCAGAGGAAGGATCAAGGTAAAGATGAGTTCTAGAACTGTACAGCGCTGGAGAGTTGAACTCCAAACAAGGAACTCAAAGGGAATGCTAACATTTAGATTCTGAATCAAACTTCTGGCTTTTGGATGGAAGCTACCTTAATTAAGACGACAGAAAACTGGAGTTGGATGTAGGACAGAGGTGGTAGTTTTCCAGGAGACTGTCTAGTGGGGTTCTGCAGGGATTGTTTCTAGACTCAGTGTGACTACCAACCCTTGCTGATGGCCACTCTGAAAATTTTTTCAAGCTTGAGCTTCGCTGCCCGGGCTGGAATCCGGGGGCTGAAGCCTGAAGTCCGCTGAGCGCACACACTGGCCCCATGTGTCTGCAGAGGTGCTGCTTGGAGCCCCCAGGAGGCTGCGTGGTGCAGGGTGCTTTATCCCCTGCTGGCAGTGCCAGCAAACACCAAGGCAGCCATGAGCAACAGCTGGGTGCTGCAGGAGGGGCTGCTGCTTTACCCTCCCCACGCCATTTCTGCCCAGGAGGCTGTTGTGGCCGCAGAAAAATCCCCTGGTGGCTGCATTTTAGAATCGCTAATCTAAACCTAGGGCTGTCCAATATTTTTATCAATGATCAGGAAGCGGAATGGTAAATAATAATGAAGACAAGGCCGTCATATAGCACAAGAGGGATCGTTCATAAATTCCAAGGCCAGAAGAGATCACTGTGATCATCCAGTCTGACCTTATGCATAACACAGGCAATAGAATTTTATAAGCTGTGTTTTGATAGAGCCAAATGAATGGTTATACATCTGGGGACAAATAATATAGGCCATACTTACAGAATGGGGCACTATGTCATGGAAAGCAGGACCCTGGAAAGGATTTCAAGATCACAGAAGACAAATAACTCCATGTGAGCTGCCCGTGTTATGCTGTGGCAAAAAGTGCTTGAATGTATAAACAGGGGAACAGTAAGTTAGAGTAGAGAGGTGAGTTTACATCTGTATCCTGCATTGTGAGGCGGATTCTGGAATACTGTGTGTATTTCTGGTATTTCCACATTTTTAGGAGGATGTTGAAAAATTGGAGAGACTACAGAAAAGGGCCACAAAATAATTGAGGGGTGGAGAAAATGCCTTACAGTGATAAATTTAAAGAGCTCTATCTGTTTATCTTATCAAAATTATCAAGAGGTAACTTGATCACTGTGCAGAAGTATCTTCACAGAAGAAAATACTGGATATTAAAGGCCTCTTCAATCAATCAGAAACAGGCATAACAAGAAAAAGTAAAGTAGCTGGAAGTTAAAGCCAGACAAATTTGAATTAGAAATAATCACACATTTTTACGTTAAGGATGATTAGCCGTTGGAACAACTCAAGGGAAGCGATGGATTCTCCATCTCTTGATGTCCTCAAATCTAGACAGGATGACTTTGAGAAAGATCTGCTTTAGGCAAACAAGTTACTGGGTTCAACATAGGGGTAAGTGGGTGAAATTCTATGGCCTATGTTATTCTGACGGTCAAATCATGGCTTGAAAAATCTGTGAAATCAGTAATTTGTGAGGGAAACTTGACCATAATGTATGGTATTGTGCAGATCAAAGGCTTGCCGCTGCTAATATACCTACCTTGTTTGCCATTAGGAGCCACTACTGTCATCACATCTACTTCAGCGGTAACTGCTGCTGATGTACCCACCCAGCTTTCAGCCACTAACTCATGATTTTATTTCCTTTGTAGAAGATGCCTCAAATTCATTTTTTCTCCTTTGTAGACCAGTATTTTGTGCTGAGCAGGCTTTATGGATGCTGGCTGTGTCTTCTACTATGCTCATGCATATAAACTCAAAGCCAGGTCTCCACTCTCAGAAGGCAGCAAATTACAACAAACACTGTGTGTGCCTCTCACTGTGGGCAAAAGGATTGGATGGTGAAAGAGCTGTTCAGGTCACTGTCTCAACAAAGTTGAACAGATCCGGAAAAATATCCCATAGATGGAAAGTTCTGCACTCTCTTTTATGGATTTTATAACAGTTGTGTTCACAGCAGTTCCCCCATTGCAATGCAATGCAAGCTGCTGAGTAACATAGTAAAAACACTAGCAGAATGAATAAAAACTCTTTTTAAAAAGTAGTATTAACTTTAATATAAGAAAAATGGGGGTGGAGTTTTCACAAGTTTAAAGGGGGACCTGGTGTTACAGGTTTTAGCTGGAATAGCCAGTAATACTAAAAAAGAGATGTTCTTCTCTCGCTTATGTGAAATGGGTGTGTGATGGGTTCAGTCACAGAGACCCCCTTGGGACTGTCACCTGACGTGCTGGAATTACTTCTGAGCCCATTTTCCCTGCTAGCTTGGGACTCCAGAACCCTGTCTTGTTGAGCGAGACATGCTACTCCGCTGCAACATAGATCCAGGGTCTGAACCATGTCCCCAAAGCTGCAGACTTTAACCAAAACTGCTCAGCAGGTTTCCTATCTCCAGCACCCAGACACCCAGCTCCCAATTGGATCCAAGCCCCAAATAAATCCATTTTACTCTGTATAAAGCTTATACAGGGTAAACTCATAAATTGTCCGCCGTCTGTAACACTGATAGAGATGCACTACTGTTTGCTCCCCCAGGCATTAATCACTTACTCTGGGTTTAATAATAAACAAAAGTGATTGTATTAAGTATAAAAAGTAGGATTTAAGTGGTTTCAAGTAATAACAGACAACAAAGTAAGTTACCAAGCAAAATAAAACAAAACACGCAAGTCTAAGCCTAATACATTTAAGAAACTGAATACAGGTAATTCTCACCCTCAGAGATGTTCCAATAAGCTTCTTTCACAGACTAGACTCCTTCTTTGTCTCTCTCTGGGTTCCCACCCATCCTAAATAGAAAAGCACCAGGTTTAAGACTGATTCCAGTACCAGGTGACATGGTCATGTGTCCTGTGAGACCCCAAGCCTCCATTCTTCCTGGCCTGACTCACAGGAACACAGGAAGGCTTACAAGTAAAGAGAGCCATGTATAACCAATTGTTCTAGTTAATGGGAGCCATCAAGATCCTAAACCACCATTAATGGCCCACAATTTGCATAATTACAATAGGACCTCAGAGTAGTACTTCATATTTATAGTTTTAGATACAAGAATGATACATTCATACAAATAGGATGAACACACTCAGTAGATTATAAGCTTTGTAATGATACCTTACAAAAGACCTTTTGCATAAAGCATATTCCAGTTAGATCATTCTCACATTTATAAACATATTTCCATAAAAGATATGGAATGCAAGGTCACAGGGTGCAAAGACAAAAAATGGCCCTATGTATCCATCCACCTACACTGGCCCTATTGCCTATCATGCCACACTGGCAGGATATTTTTTTCTCTTATTTAGATGATGTGGTCACAGCTGTACGTCAGTTTGAGATGATGTGCAACGATGATGCTACCAGCCAGGCCCAGTTGGCCATTCTGAATGTGGATTTTGAAGAAGTGGGCCAAGATTTTCAGTAGTGACTGTCCCACAGTCTGGAATGGCTCATAACTGAGAGTGGCTATCTCAGGGCAGAAAACAAGGGCAGATACTCCAAACTGGTGGTATGTGCTATAATTAGATTTTACCAAGCCAGTAACAAATGTGAACTCTTGGAACACTATACCTGTCTTACCATGGAGTCACAGACAGTCTCCTCAGACTCTTCTATCTTGCTGCCCAAACAAACTGAAGGTTGTGATAAACAATTATTTAAACCAAAAATCACACTATATCAAGTTGCTCCCAGTCCCAAGCGGCCGGTCATTTACCCTAGATCATTTGGTACTCCAGATCTTACAGCCAGTTCTATGGTAAACTAAAGATTTATTAGCTGAGAAAAAAGAATGAGAGTTATTGAGAGGATAAAGCAAGTAAAATATATGTACAGCTGAGTCACAGTCTATAATTACAAATACTAGCAGAGATTTAGTAATCTGCCAGTTTCCTAAAAGTCTCTCAGGGCTACCCACAATAACTCTGGGGATCTCCGTCGTCTTGTTCAAAAGTTATTCTGTCCTGTTAGAATTCAAATAGTCCAGAGACGAAGGATCTTTCTTTGAATCCATATTTATAGTCTCATCACACAGAAGCAAACTGATAGTGTCTCTAAGCATGTGTGCTTTTCCTTTGATGATGATGATCAGTAGGGAATGCACTTAGCTTTTTGACCTCTGACCATCACACATAATGGCTACTTGCTTTGAAATTAGCATTTTCTGTTAAAGTTCTTAAGTCCTTCATTAGCATTTCACAAGATTTCTGTGATGGGTTATTTAGTTACATGGATACACACAGTGTAAATGTTTGCTATTATAAAAGGAACAGATAAGTGAAAACAATACAAGTAACATTCCACTAGTTTTCATGAAGTTAAAATATCTGAATACACACTTATACATTTAACACTTTGATCTATACTAACACACAAGTAAAGTGTCCTGGGGTTCTGACCTAATATGGCACCTGATTTGCCAGTGTCACAGTAACTAATGACTTTGGCGGCCTTGCTTTTTTGGGTGCCCCAAAAGGGGCCTTATTTTCAGCGGATGAGTGCTTAGCACTGTCTTCAAAATATCAGCCTTATTTTAAGGTTTTGGGCACCCAGAATCACTGGTCACTTTTCATAATGTTGGTACTGGCATGTAAATCACACTCTCATTTAAGTTCAGAGGTTTGTGCTGTTTCCTGTGTTAAACCAAAAGCCAGGTATTTTTGTGATAAGTATTGTCTAGTCTTAAGCTCTCTCATATCTAATTAAATCTTATATGCGTGTGGGTGCTGGTATTAGCACATACTTCTCACCCCATCAGCACCTTCCGCCAACCAGAGGAGCTGAATCAGTGGCACCAGAGAATAAAGGTGATGACAGACAGACTTACAGACAAAGGAGATATGGGAGGAGGCAAGTTCAGAGTGAAGGACTATATCAGAATTGCAACCTTTGGAGGCCTGCGTCATGGAAGGGAAGAGAAGCCAATAATTAGAGTGGAGCAGTAGTGACTTCATAGTTAAAATAAAAATTCTGCCATAACCATATCACTGTAAACTGTTTTTTCTGATAATTATTACAAGACCATACATGTACCTAGTGCTTCCCTTTTGCTGTCATTGGCATATCTAAGTAGAAGTGAAGGTGGCACCAGGAAAATTGAAAGTTGTAAATTTAAACAAATGGAGTTATTAACTAACATTCTTAACATAATGCTTATCAGAAACCCTCTCTTTTATGTTAAAAGGAAGATATGATGAAAGGAAATGATACTTAGGCAGAAAGGGAAGGTAAGAGGTGAACGTAATCCTGGATCATACAAGGCTTAAACAGTCCAGTCAAAAGTAAACATGTAACATATCTTAAGAAAAAGGATGGTCTTTAAGGAATGTCTGAAAAGTGGCCATAAACAAAACATATGCATTAAAATTGTCAAAGTATTTGAATTTTCCATATTGGCTTGTTGCAAGTCAGGTTCATGCATACAAAATAATACCACTTAGCACTTTTGAATGAGGTGTCTCACTCTTTTTGGAGCCCTTTAGCAACAAATCTGTAATATTTTGGTATTTTGCGGCTCTGATCTTTTGCCTCCTCCATGTACTGATTACTACACTAACAATAGCAAATTCTGTGTTTTATACAGTTTCAAAAGTGACACTTTTCACCACAGAAACTAATATGACCCCATGATTCAGGCAAATGGGTCGGTGGGTTTCCCAACAATAGTTATTATGACAGAAGGTTTCAGGTACTCTGGTCCATGACACAGGTTTCAGCATTCCTCTGACTCAGAGTTAATTGAAGATGATGTACCAACCAAACCAGTTTCCCAACATGTTATAAACACGGTTGTTCTTGCAAAGGTAAGGGATCAGAAAATGACAATTAGGAGAATAGAAAAATAAGGAGGGTTATGTGAAAATGATCTTCAGCAAAGCTTGAAGCTCTGATCCAGCTCAGTCTCTGTGTTGAAGAACAGCATATGTGACACAGAAACAAAGCTGTTCCTGTAGACTCTATATTTTTGATGTGCAGAACTCTTTTTTTGAAGAAAAGGGTAAAAAAATAAATCTTTCCACAAAAATAATATGCAAAATCAAATTAACTTTTATCGTATATTTACACACTGCATAGCTATAGCTCAGTGTCTTAATGTAACAGTGATGTCTCCAAAATATCGCAAAAGTCACAACTAACTTACGTCCACATACAGTCTTATCCACAGCTGCATAGGTATGCCTGCTCTTTTAGGTTTCTACAAAAGATTTAAAGTGGAATTAAAGTTGACAACATCAATCTGACATGTTTAGGAGCGACTGTATAACGTGAAGAGGAGGGTACATGCCTTATTGAGTGTGGGTTGCAATTCATTTCTTGAAACACCTTAAGGGACAAGACTTTCCTCTTCCTTCTTGCAAAGAAAGTGACAGAGAAGAGGACTTACATATGAAAATGGCATCAATCTAAGGTGGAAATCTGCTGGTTCACAAAATTTATCTCTGGTCTACATACTTACACCAATTTTGTGAAATTTTCGTTTGATTTTTAAAAAGCCTTTAAAACGTGAGGTAAAATCTAGGTTCTGTCAAAGTGAATGGCAAATCTCCAATTGACTTTGATGGGGTCAGGATTTAACTTTTGGAAATGTAATCCAAGTGAAAAACTTGGTAGGTTAGGAGATAAGGTTGGTTGACCAATAAAGACATAACTGAATTTTTAAATTTCCTATATTGGTTTGGAAAAAAATTAAAATACGAGCAATGAAAAATCAAGTTATTGTGAATGATGAACATAAGACATGCTGTACTGGTTTTTTACTCTGTGTATATAAAGAAACAAACAGCAAATTATTCAACAAGACACAAAAATTAATAAAAAATTGTATTAATGAGGCAGCCTTGCCACTGGCAAATTATATACCGATGCAAATGTTACAAATATATTTTGTAGCAAATTGCAAAGAAAATATTTTAATTATGATTACTATTACAATATATATTTTATGCTTCTTATCCTGTCACTGTATTAGTCAAATTACACAAAATCCCAACTCATACAACACTATATATTTGACATAGTGTTCTTACATTGTTTTTAAAATTTTTACATACTGTTACTCATGGATTAAACAGTACATCAACAGGGGCCTGGTTCTGCGATATCAAGAGGGGTTTTTTTCATTGACTTCAAGCCCCAAAGTACAAACTGTAAATTGGAGTTAAAGCTGCCTCTTGTTAATTAATTTGTATGTCTTACAGAATAATTGCTATCCATTTCTTTATATACATAGTGTAGAAGAATGTTTAAGTTTGTTATGTGCTTGTAATACAACTGTTAATTTTTCATTTAATATCTTTTGGTTTTCAGTGATATCTTCATTGTTCAAGCAATCTTATCTTCCAGCCAATGAAGATTTTTGTCTGGACTAATAATAAATACAGACTAAGAAAATGTAAAGTTCTGGACAGATATTTATAGACATTGGAATTGATCCTCACAACACTTTCCTCGCCTATCACTTGGGGGATGTGGTAGTTAAGGTTGAAGGTAGAAAATAACATATAATAATAGAAGGCTGAGAACTGAACCTGACTGCGGCGGGTAGTGGCAGGCGGACCCACTGCCAGAGACAGAGAGGGTTGTTGTTAATATTCCTCTTGGTTTTACTTTGTTTCAGACTCTGACTTACTCAGATGAGAAGTTTCAGAGTAACTGCCGTGTTAGTCTGTATTCGCAAAAAGAAAAGGAGTACTTGTGGCACCTTAGAGACTAACCAATTTATTTGAGCATAAGCTTTCGTGAGCTACAGCTCACTTCATCGGATGCATACTGTGGAAAGTGTAGAAGATCTTTTTATATACACACAAAGCATGAAAAAATACCTCCTCCCACCCCACTCTCCTGCTGGTAATAGCTTATCTAAAGTGATCACTCTCCTTACAATGTGTATGATAATCAAGTTGGGCCATTTCCAGCACAAATCCAGGTTTTCTCACCCCCCGCCCCCCCCCCACACACACACAAACCCACTGTCCTGCTGGTAATACCTTATCTAAAGCGACCACTCTCCTTACAATGTGTATGATAATCAAGGTGGGCCATTTCCATCACAAATCCAGGGTTTAACAGGAATGTCTGAGGGGGGTGGGGGGGTAGGAAAAAACAAGGGGAAATAGGTTACCTTGCATAATGACTTAGCCACTCCCAGTCTCTATTCAAGCCTAAGTTAATTGTGTCCAATTTGCAAATGAATTCCAATTCAACAGTTTCTCGCTGGAGTCTGTATTTGAAGTTTTTTTGTTTTAATATTGCTACCTTTAGGTCTGAGATCGAGTGACCAGAGAGATTGAAGTGTTCTCCGACTGGTTTATGAATGTTATAATTCTTGACATCTGATTTGTGTCCATTTATTCTTTTACGTGGAGACTGTCCAGTTTGACCAATGTACATGGCAGAGGGGCATTGCTGGCACATGATGGCATATATCACATTGGTGGATGTGCAGGTGAACGAGCCTCTGATAGTGTGGCTGATGTTTTTAGGCCCTGTGATGGTGTTCCCTGAATAGATATGTGGACACAGTTGGCAACGGGCTTTGTTGCAAGGATAGGTTCCTGAGTTAGTGGTTCTGTTGTGTGGTATGTGGTTGCTGGTGAGTATTTGCTTCAGGTTGGGGGGCTGTCTGTAGGCAAGGACTGGCCTGTCTCCCAAGATTTGTGAGAGTTTTGGGTCATCCTTCAGGATAGGTTGTAGATCCTTAATAATGCGTTGGAGGGGTTTTAGTTGGGGGCTGAAGGTGACGGCTAGTGGCGTTCTGTTATTTTCTTTGTTAGGCCTGTCCTGTAGTAGGTGACTTCTGGGAACTCTTCTGGCTCTATCAGTCTGTTTCTTCACTTCCGCAGGTGGGTATTGTAGTTGTAAGAATGCTTGATAGAGATCTTGTAGGTATTTGTCTCTGTCTGAAGGGTTGGAGCAAATGCGGTTGTATCGCAGAGCTTGGCTGTAGACGATGGATCGTGTGGTGTGGTCAGGGTGAAAGCTGGAGGCATGTAGGTAGGAATAGCGGTCAGTAGTTTTCCAGTATAGGGTGGTGTTTATGTGACCATCGTTTATTAGCACTGTAGTGTCCAGGAAGTGGATCTCTTGTGTGGACTGGACCAGGCTGAGGTTGATGGTGGGATGGAAATTGTTAAAATCATGGTGGAATTCCTCAAGGGCTTCTTTTCCATGTGTCCAGATGATGAAGATGTCATCAATATAGCGCAAGTAGAGTAGGGGCATTAGGGGACGAGAGCTGAGGAAGCGTTGTTCTCAGTCAGCCATAAAAATGTTGGCATACTGTGGGGCCATGCGGGTACCCATAGCAGTGCCGCTGATCTAAAGGTATACATTTTACATTTGGTGACAATGTATACCTTCAGATCAGCGGCACTGCTATGGGTACCCGCATGGCCCCACAGTATGCCAACATTTTTATGGCTTGATTATCATACACATTGTAAGGAGAGTGGTCACTTTAGATAAGGTATTACCAGCAGGAGAGTGGGTTTGTGGGGGGGGGGGGGGGGGGGGGGGGGGGGGGGGGAGAAAACCTGGATTTGTGCTGGAAATGGCCCAACTTGATTATCATACACATTGTAAGGAGAGTGATCACTTTAGATAAGCTATTACCAGCAGGAGAGTGGGGTGGGAGGAGGTATTTTTTCATGCTTTGTGTGTATATAAAAAGATCTTCTACACTTTCCACAGTATGCATCCGATGAAGTGAGCTGTAGCTCACGAAAGCTTATGCTCAAATAAATTGGTTAGTCTCTAAGGTGCCACAAGTACTCCTTCAGATGAGAAGTGCATGCTAGAATTTTGAGTGAAAGCTTCTATCTATGACGTTTATACTTACCCCATGTAACAAACCCTGCTGATTTTGAACCGTGGAATTGATACCCCATATGTACAAGACTCTTATCCCAAGTAGGAAACCTAGTGATCTCTACATCTGAAATCCTCCCTCACAATTGACTTACGCATTGGTTGGTCTCTAGTATCAGCCTTCTCTTTTTGCTTGCACTTGGCACCAGAAGGACCCTTAAGAAGACCACCTGCATTGTCTTCAGTTGTCTTAATAAATCTTTATCTGCTGTATCCTGTAACCCCCTGTTTGTTTTGTTGGTTTCCATGTGACCTATAGTAAGTGGAAATCCCCAGCATTCCTCAGGATATCCTTTGCTTTTCTTGTCAAATCCTTTGTCCTGGCACCTGGGAGGCAGCAGTAAGCCATTCTGTTCTCGTTTTGAGTCGTTCTAATCAAATTCACAGACAATCCAAAGCTAATGGCAAAGCTAGTATTATGAAAAATAATTAAATTCTGTAGGCTGTTGGAAAGTTACTAAAATAGAACACACAGAATCAAGTTTAATTGGGATAAATGCAAGAAGAATCTGACACACATAGAATCATAGAATCCTGGAACTGGAAGGGACCTTGAGAGACCATCTAGTCCAGTCCCCTGCACTCATGGCAGGACTAAGTATTATCTAGACCATCCCTGACAGGTTTGTCTAATCTGCTCTTAAAAATCTCCAATGATGGAGACTCCACAATTTTCCTAGGTAATTTATTCCAGTGCTTAACCACTCTGACAGTTAAGAAGTTTTTCCTAACGTCCAACCTAAACCTCCCTTGCTGCAATTTAAGCCCATTGCTTCTTCTCCTATCCTCAGAGATTAAGAACAGTAATTTTTTTTCCTCCTCCTTGTAACAACCTTTTCATACCTGAAAACTGTTATCGTGTCCCCTCTCAGTCATCTCTTTTCCAGAGTAAACAAATCCAATTTTTTCAATCTTCCCTCATAGGTCATGTTTTCTAGACCTTTACTCATTTTTGTTGCTCTTCTCCGGACTCTCTCCAATTTCTCTACATCCTTCCTGAAATGTGGTGCCCACAACTGGACACAATACTCCAGTTGAGGCCTAGTCAGAGCAGAGTAGAGCAGAAGAATTACTTCTCGTGTCTTGCTTACAACACTCCTGCTAATACATCCCAGAATGATGTTTGCATTTTTTGCAACAGCAGTACACTGTTGACTCATATTTAGCTTGTGGTCCGCTATGATCCCCAGATCCCTTTCCGCAGTACTCCTTCCTAGGCAGTCATTTCCCATTTTGTGTGTGTGCAACTGATTGTTCCTTCCTAAATGGAGTACTTTGTATTTGTCCTTATTGAATTTCATCCTATTCAGATCATTTCTCCAGTTTGTCCAGATCATTTTGAATTTTAATCCTATCCTCCAAAGCACTTGCAACCCCTCCCAGCTTGGTATTGTTCGCAAACTTTACAAGTGTACTCTGTATGCCATTATCTAAATCATTGATGAAGGTATTGAACAGAACTGGACCCAGAACTGATCCCTGCGGGACCCCACTCCTTATGCCCTTCCAGCATGACTGTGAATCACTGGTAACTACTCTCTGGGAATGGTTTTCCAACCAGTTTTGCACCCACCTTATAGTAGCTCCACCTAGGTTGTATTTTCCTAGTTTGTTTATGAGAAGGTCATGCGAGAAAGTATCAAAAGCTTTACTAAAGTAAAGATATACCATGTCTGCTGCTTCCCCCTGTCAAAGAAAGCTCTCAGGTTGGTTTGACATGATTTATTTTTGACAAATCCATGCGGACTGTTACTTATCACCTTATGTAAAATGGGAGGAAGTTTAGGTATCAATATTCCAGGTTTCCAATAAACACCTAAAGGATAATGTAAGAAAGAACTGCAGAGAAGAGGATACTGAGTGTGGTCGGAGTAAATACATTCATTTATGTCATCTATAATATGATAATGCCTTTACAAGGAGAAGTACTCTGTTTAGATGTATTGTTGATGCAGTTAGAAAGGGAAAGATCCTATCATATAGTCCATTGCCTTTAAAGGGAAGTTGTAGGACTAGGGAAGGGATTGCTCTTCCTGTATAGCACTGAGGACATCTGGGACAATGCATGAAGTTTAGGGTTCCATGACATATAAAAATTGTTAAAGATAAAATTGATAGAAAATTGGACCTAGTTTAAGAGCTGAATTTATGCATCATTTACAGGAATTTATGCATCATGACTAAGGGGTGACATAATTACTGTCAGTAAATACCTGCCAAAAATTTACAGAAAGTGGATCGGGCGGGACCTAACATGCATAAATGAGCAGGGGGGGGAGTTTTAAAATGTATGATGATGTTTTTAGTAATACATACATTGACTTTTAAACATCTGAAGTCCCCGGGGCTGCTACTGAGAATGGGGGCTACATTCTCTGTTATGTTTTAAAAGGGAGAACTTGTAGCTGTTTAGCCATAAAAAGTTTTATAACCATGAGGTCAGTTAGACAATGGAGTGACATCAAGTATGTCTATTTGGCAGGTTAAACTGCAGATAACACTGATGGAGATTCTGTGGAGACCTCTGTTCCCTCCTATAGTTATAGAGGGGGATAAGCCTGTGGCAATTGCCAGACTTGATCCTGTCCTCGAGAATGGCCAGTACCTGAAATCCCACAGTAGGCAGCTATGGTGTAGTCTGCCATCATGAAATGCTCATCCTAATCCCCATTAGAGTTGATTTAAACCTTGAAGCAGGAGGGTTTATATCCCTTCTAAAATTTGTTAGCATTAACTATTATAACAATGAAATCCTTGTTATCTGTGTAAATGTTCAGTTCTTCTTTGAATATTGCTAAATTCTAGGCCTTAATGACATGCTGTGGCAATGAGTTCCAATCTTGTTATGCAGTATGTGTAAAAATATTTCCTTTGATCAGTTTTGACTTTCCCACCTTTCAAATTTCATTGACTGTCTCTAGACCATCCATTATTTTATCTATTTTTATAATGTTCCTGCTTATTTCTCTTCTTTCTAAAGCAAGCAATCTCAGTCTTTTCAGTCTCTCTTCATATGTGAATTTTTCCAAGCACTTAATTTTTCTTGCCACTCTTCTGTGAACCTCCTCGAATTCTGCTATATCCTTTTTGGGATGAAATGACCCATATTGCACACACTATTTCAAATGAGGGGGAACCATTATGGGATGGAGAACACTGCATTCTGGGAAGTTGACCCTATGCTCCCATTCCCCCCTGCATGACTTGTTTTTGTCCTGTCAGCATTTGCAAAAACTTCCCAAAACAGCCTGCTCCGGGTGGTGGCTATTTGCACAGTACGATACTCACCCCTGGTGCACTGTTCTTGGTGAGGACGCACACCAACGACACAAGGAGCAAAGTAGGCACACGCACAAAAGCTATGTAGTACCTTCTGTGGCTCTATGCCAACATAGGTTAGGTCAGCAAAATTGTGTAGTGTTGGCATGGCCATAGTCAGAGAGAGTCCTTGGTCGGAGCTTAGGGCGTATCTACGTTTAAAATGCTACAGCGGCACAGCTGCTCTGCTGCAGGTTTGCTGCTGTAGTACTTCAGTGTAGACACTACTTACGCTGATGGGAGGGCTTCTCCCATCAGTGTAGGTCAGTGGTTCTCAACAAGGGGTACGTGTACCCCTGGGGGTACGCAGACGTCTTCCAGGGGGTACATCAGCTCATCGAGCTATTTGCCTAGTTTTACAACACGCCACGTAAAAAGTACTAGTGAAGTCAGTACAAACTAAAATTTCATACAGACAATGACATGTTTATACTGCTCTATATACTATACACTGAAATGTAAGTACAATATTTATATTCCAGTGGATTTATTTTATAATTATATGGTAAAAATTAGAAAGGAAGCAATTTTTCAGTAATAGTGTGCTGTGACACTTTTGTATTTTTATGTCTGATTTTGTAAGCAAGTAGTTTTTAAGTGAGGTGAAACTTGAGGGTACGCAAGAGAAATCAGACTCCTGAAAGGGGTGCAGTAGTCTGGAAAGGCTGAGAGACACTGATGTAGGTAATCCACCTCCACCTCCCCAAGAGGCGGTAACTAGGTCTACACTAAGAATTAGATTGGTACAGCTGTGTTTCTCAGGGGTGTGAACAAGCCAATGTAAGTTCTTAGGGTAGACCAGGGTTAGAGTCTCAGACCTTGTCTCTACACTCAAGTTTTGCAGTTTAATTATGCTGGCATAGTTAAACCCCGCTATTGCAGATGCAATTATATGAGTATTAAAGTGCTTATATTGGAAGAGCTTATTCTGGTTTGAAACATAAATGCATTATGAGTGTAGATGCACTGCTGTGGATTAGCTTGCATTGAGTTAGGCTTTGTCAATTGAAGTCTATAATACAGACATACCTCATAATGCAGGATATTAGGTGGTGCCCTCTGAACTATGGTAAAGGAACTCTAGAAGTTGCATCAAGAAAGTTAGTGCCATCCAAGCAATGCAGAAAATTACCACCTGCCTAGGACAGCTTCAATACAATACGGAGAGAGGTGGACCCAAATTTAGAGCCCTCATGCCTCCAGGAGAGGCACCTTGTACTCACTGCCTGACCTCTGTGAGGGACTGCTACCTGAAGCTTCTGGAGCCACCCTTTCTCTCATGATGCTTCTTGCTCCCTTTTCAAAGCACACAGATGAGATTGCACCATGTCTTTGTTTTTTGTGACAGCAGAAGGTTTATTTGTTAAATGTTAACGTGTGAAAAAAGTATAAGGTAAAAGCCTAGGTGTGCTGTTTTGCCCTCCTTAGAAAGAAGCAATCCCCTCCCAAAGAAGATGTCAGTGTAAAAGTCTACATTGGGTTTTGTGTTTAAATCAGCATTCCTGCCTTTCCTTATTAAGTCACTTATATCAAACCTCATATTATTTTGTCCCTAAGTCACCCTGTGTATTCACTGAGGACGGTTGCCTTATAAGAGGCTCCTCATCCCTTAATGAAAAATCATAAAGCTTCTAGAAATTTTTAAATGTTTATGCAATTAATGCCTTACGCATTCTTTCTCAAGTACTGTATATAATAAAGTACACTCCAGCCAAGCCCCTTGAGAGAATTACAGACTGGGGTTTATGTGAGCTCAGTGTAAATTATTCTCTGCCTTAATTTACAGACGTCCACTTGGACACTTTTTCAGCAGAATCAAGTAAGTGTGAAAATGACTGTCTTTTATTAAGAGCAAAGATTTGGAAATGCGGTGTTATTAAATTACTGGAATCCAGTGCTGAGGAACCATTTATTCATTTTGCTACCTTGAATATGGACAATTAGGAATATGAATGAAAGGCTCTCTGAGAGCCAAAAGAAACATTTTAGACAGTTGTTTGGAATAGAAAGGTGTTTTAAAATAGTGGGCATTAGAAAGGGGGATATACCTGCAGGTCCCATTTAGTAATTTTTTTATCATCAAATGTGGCAAGATTTCTGAAGGCTCACACAAACAGACATATCTTTATCTTCTTGGGGAATGAGATCCATTCTAGGTTCTGCTTGCTCTGACTTCTTCATTGCCCTCAGGATTGCATAAAAAGAAATCTTTTACTATTAGGTTCCCCACAGCACTGCTCCCTAGGCCACATTGTGCACTGAGGTAGCACTATTAGGGGAGTTGGGGCCGGAGCAGAGAAGGAGCTTTTCAAGCATAGAGACACTGGGCACCCCCATGTCCCTGTCATCTCCCCTGTCACAAGCTACTTAATACAGCCTCCTTCCCTAACAGCCCTACTCCTGCCCAGGCCTACACACATGCCTATGTCCCCCTCCCTTCCCTGTCTGCACAGCCCCATTCTTTCTCCCTGCCCCACTTTCCACTGCTCGGAAGATGCAAAACTATTGTAAATCCAGTTTAACTGACCGAGATACTGTATGAATCTGCCCAGTGAATTTGTCCCTAAAAGTTAAAATAGAAAATTGATTTCAGGTTGATACTACAACTCTTCAGAATATTAGCACTTGCACATGGTAGCATTCCCTTTGAGTTCCTTGTTTGGAGTTCATACATGACATCTTTAGTAATTTGAAAAAAAAGCCAGACATTTCCAGACAAACCCTTCATTAAAATGGGGTTAAGGTTAGAAGTATACATAAGTAATCTAAGGGTAAAAACATTATGGAGATGTGGTAACTATCCCAAAACAAAGCCTTACAGAGCCAGAAATGTCAGATTTCAGAGTAACAGCCGTGTTAGTCTGTATTCGCAAAAAGAAAAGGAGTACTTGTGGCACCTTAGAGACTAACCAATTTATTTTAGCATGAGCTTTCGTGAGCTACAGCTCACTTCATCGGATGCATACTGTGGAAACTGCAGAAGACATTATATACACACAGAGACCATGAAACAATACCTCCTCCCACCCCACTCTCCTGCTGGTAATAGCTTATCTAAAGTGATCATCAAGTTGGACCATTTCCAGCGTTAAGGTTGCACTTAAAAGAAATCCAAGCATAAGTGAGCTGTAGCTCACGAAAGCTTATGCTCAAATAAATTGGTTAGTCTCTAAGGTGCCACAAGTACTCCTTTTCTTTTTGCGAATACAGACTAACACGGCTGCTACTCTGAAACCAAGCATGTTAAGGTATGGGAATGGACAGTTAAGACGCCCGAAATCCTTATCTCTGTCCTGTAGTCACACCAGGAGGGAAGGAATTTTTTTTTTTAAAAACCAACCTAATATGTCTTTAAAAATCTGGCTAATCTAATCTGAAACCTCAAACACTAAAATGCATGATTGTAATTGCATGGGTGTTGAATGGGATCAGTGAAGGATAGAGTTAAGGTTGTTTGGGTGTCCTAAGTGCACATTTCCAAATCTAACATGTTGAATTTCTTTTAACTTTAACCTTTAATTTTAATGTCCTGGCTCTGGAATACTTGTGTTTGGAATAATTACACCATCCCTGTAATGTTTTATGCCCTTAAATTACTGATGTGGTACTATGTAGTGTAGTTGTAGTCATGTCGGTCCCAGGATATTAGAGAGACAAGGTGGGTGAGGTAATATCTTTTATTGGACTAACTTCTGTTGGTGGGAGCGACAAGCATTCCAGACACAGCTCTTCTGCATGTCTGGGAAAGGTCCTCCTAGCATCACAGCTAAATGCAATGTGGAACAGATCGTAGTTAGCACATATTATAAGAGACCATTCAAAGTAGAGTGGCCGTTAACACCTCTGCAGTCGTAGGACAAAGAGAGAGGTTAGTGGGTTCCAGATTGTTGTAATAAATCACAAATCCAGTGTCTCTGTTCAGTCCGTGATTGTTAGTGTCTAGCAGAATGATGAATTTAAGCTCCCAGGCTCATCTTTTGCACATGTTGTGCCGGTTTACTTTGAGGATGAGGACTGATAGATCAGTGATCGCTTTGTGAAAAGTGTTCGCCCACAGGTGATAGGGTGTTTTTGTCTTTTATCATTTTCCTGTGTGAGTTCATTTGAGAGCATAGTGATTTTCTGGTTTTACCCACATAGTTGTTATTGGGGCATCTAGTGCACTGCATAAGGTACACCTCATGTGCTAGGCAGGCATAGGACCCATGGATCTTGAAAGGTGTTTTGTGGGGGATGTTGATCATTTTAGCAGTGGAGATACGTCTGCAGGTTTTGCATCTATTCTGGCAGGGTCTAGTGCCGCTTTGAGTTGGTGTGTCCTGCTTTATGGGGAGTTTGCTTCTGATCATGAGCTTGGAGAGGTTAGCGGGGAGCGGTTGTTTGAAGGTCAGAAATGGGAGTTCAGGAAATATTTCTTTCAGGACGGGGTCCCCATCAAGTATGGGTTGTTGTTGTTTGATGATACCCTGTATGGTTTCCTGTGTGGGGTAGCAGGTGACAACTAGGGGTGTGTGGTCAGAGGGGATATTATTTCTGTATTGAAGCAGGCCCTCTTAGGGTATTTGGGTGGCCCATTCCATGATGAGATCTACTTCTCTGGTGGAGTGTCCTTGTTTGGTGAAGGCAGTTTTAAGTGTGTTAAGGTGTAGATCTTGGACTTTCTCCTCATAGCATATTCTGTGGTATCTGAGAGCCTGGCTGTAGACATAACAGATTTCTTAGTGTGTTTGGAGTGGTTACTGGATCTGTGAAGGTAGGTGTGGTGAGCCGTGGGTTTCTTGTATATGGTTGTCTGTAGGGTTCCATTGCTGAAGCTGAATGTGGTGTCCAGGAAGCTGATGCTAGTGTGGGAGTGTTCCACAGAGAGTTTAATGGATGGGGTGGTGATTGTTTTAAACTGTGGTGGAAATCCATGAGGGAGTTTAAGCTGTCGGTCCAGAGGATGAAAATATTATCAATGTATCTCAGGTATATCATTGGTTTTGTGGTGCATTTGTCTTGAAATTCTTCAAGGTGGCCCATGAAGAGGTTGGCATATTGGGGAGCAGTCCTAGTATCCCTGGCTGCTCCCATGGTTTCGATAAAGTGTTGTTGAATGGAAAGTTGCTGTTGGTGAAGCTGAAATGGGTGAATTTGGCAATGTGTGTTGGTGTGGATATCTGAGTGTTCTCCATTGTCTTGTAAATATTTGAGGCAGGCAGGTATGCTGTCATTCTGAGAGTTGTTGTTGTATAGGGAAGTGACATCCCTGGTGACGACGACAGTGTTCTGAGGGAGCAAGTTAATACTGTGGAGTTTGTGGAGGAAGTCAATTATGACGTGGAGGAAGCTGGCCCTTTGTGATGTGGTACTGTCAGCCTTAACTCCATTTTAGCATTGTTTTTTGTCTGGAAGTTGCTGGAGAGCACATATCAGCATGTATAAGGAAGAACTATAGTTGTACTACTTTTATAGATTCTTTCATTCACAGATCTCAAGTGCTTTACAAATGTTACTGGACATCTCAACACTCCTGTGAAATGAGAGTTTTGTGATGTGCATTTTACAGATGCAGAAAAACGCAGGTGCAGAGCGGCCAAGTAATGGGGAAAAGTGAAGGTGCAGAGAGGTAAAGTGATGTACCCAAAGTCATATAGTGAGTTGGGGAGAGTTAGGGAGTGAAATCTGATTCCATTCCTCTTTTCTTGCCGCTAGTATTGTGTGGTCATGCTAATGTGAAATACTTTTCCCTTTTCTTACATTTTACGTTTTTGGGATTTTTTTTTTGTTCTGGTTAATTCCAGATGCTTGCAGAACAGGATATTTTATTGCCCACAACAATTTTACTTTCTGTTCATTTCTCCCAGGTAAACGCAAAGCATTGAAGTTGAATTTTGCAAATCCACCTTTCAAATCCACAGCAAGATTTACTCTCAATACGTCTGGAGTTCCTTTCCAAAATCCTCACATGTGAGTATAAACTCAAGGCTCCACTGATGAAACAATTCTGAAATTATTCTTCTAACATGGAATGTTAATTTAAAGGTAGTTTCATTGCTTCAGTTATATTATAGGCTGTTCAAAAAAAATGCTAGTTTGAATCAGTGTAAAAGGGTTTGTTTTAATGATTTTTAATAAATTTGAAAAAGGATAAGCTAGGACTCTTCCTGTCTTAAATTGGGGCTACTGCCTTTCAGGATTGGACAGAGAGCTGTCACTTAAATTATAGCTGATACACACGCAGATTGTGCCTATACCTAATTTCCAGTTCTGTTCACTGTCATTTTCCTGTCTCTCTATTTAGTGCTTGTTGCTTTTCATGAAAGACAAGTTCTTGTTCCTATGTTTACTTGTGAAAGACATATAAATGTGATATACCATGTAGCGCTAAAATGAAAAGTAGTAGACTGAAGAATGTAATTTTACCAAAATCCATATCTTGGGGAATTACTTAGTGACAAGATCTCACTGAATTTCCAAGCAAGATAGTCAGGGATAGCTTTATGTAAAAGTTGAATGTAAGTGGAGAACAGAACTGCTTCTGACATTAGACATGATAAAATGTCACAGAAAATATTAGCTTTGTATCCTCAGATCCACCAATCTGGATTGATGGGTGACCCACCCACAACCTGTAAGTGTGGCAGAGCTCAGCTAGTGTGCAAAGATGTCCCTAATTTTTCCTCTTCAGGTTTCTTTACCAGATATCAAGAGTTTTGCCAAAGGCGAGTCTCAGAGATTGTCCCTGAAGTTTCCCCAGCTGTCTGTGGTGCTCCTGGACTCTTTGGTGGTGTTTTTGTTTTTAATATGCTTCTGCTTTGCATGTTGCTGCACCCTCCCTTTAGCTCAGTGCCTTCTACTTCCCCAGAATATATTCCCTGAGATTTGTTCCTGTCTCTGGTAGCTCCCTCTGTTTTGGAGCTTTTTGAGCAAGTTTCAGCTGAGTTAGGAAAATATTTCTGATACCCAAGTAGCCAGTGCTGGTAGGTGAAAAATATAGAAACTTCCTGTGAGCACTTCAGCAGATCTCAGGGACATCATCCTCCCAGAACCAGGATAGAGGTTTCCAGCTCTCTTTTCCTTAAAATGCCCTACACTTAGGGGTCATTCTCTCTCTCCCTTTTTAAGCACAAACAGATTGTGTCATAGGCTGGAGGATTCCAGAATTTTCCAGTTAGTCAGTCTCTTTATATCTGATGATTTTTCACAGGAGGTTACCTTGGAGCCTTTCCTTTTTTCAGGCCCCTCTCTCCACCCTGCTTCATAAAGTATTCAGTCTCCCCTAGTGGGTCATCTCTAGTGACTTGCCTTCACAGTGTACCTACTTCCAGTGGTCTCTGTCTTGGCGTCTATCTGGGAAATAGTGGTTCCTGTCAAGCATGGAAGAATCTTCTGCCTGAAGCCGTGACATCTTAAGTTCCATATTTATGCAAGTGACTCTGGTCACATTGCTCTTTAGTAAGTACTACTCTGGTGATGTGGGCATTGCAGTTGTGAAGGGGACTGGAGACCAGGATGTTCGCTAGGATAATTGGTTCTCTGGAGCACAGTGAATTTGGGCTTGTTCTGGGTTAGATACAGTGTTAAACTAACAGAAGGTAAAGATGGTACGATGTGTCTGCTTTTTCTATTTGAAGGGTGGATTAGCTCATTTTTATAGACTCAGAGAGGTGTGTGACCTGCCTTATCACGAATTGTGTTTCAGGATTGTTTCTTGCTGTGGGAGGCCTGGACAAGCTGAGAGAACATCTTTTTTTATCCTTGTGCGCTTTATGGTTGTCCTTTCTGGGTTCTGTTTTGCAAAGACAACACTCTTGTCTTTTGATTGTACTCCTTGCCCAGTTCCAGAGGTCCGTGCTCCTCTTAGACACTGATGGGGGCTATAGCATGTGACTCCAAATGCACTTTTCCCTCTGTGGAGAGGCCTCTCCAGTCCCTGAGATGGGTTGGAACTGTTTTTCTCTCTTTTGATGAGAAAGATTGCTGGATGATTGATTTGGATTGGATATTTCAGACCATTTGGCTCCCATTTTTCAAGGGCCATTCTGACTGAGGTTGTTTTCTATTTATTATGTTGCTGCTTCTTCTACAAGCCTTGTGGATTGAGTGGTGTTGGGCTTTTTGGTTTCGTGTGTCAATGCTGGCTCAGCACAGTAATGCTGACCTCCCCTGTCTTGATGGGTTTTGCTGTATACATCCCGTTGGTCCAGATGGGTGGATCTGAAGATACAGAGAGGTTAATTTCTCACATGAAATTTAGGTTTCTGTGACTTGGATCCACCAATCCGGAGGCTGTCCCATTGTATCTGCCTCCAAAAGGGCAGAATTTGGTATTGTCAAATTATTCTTTTACCTTTTTCTTCTCTGAGCTCTGGAAATAACTTATGGGAAGCTGAGAGGAAGCGGTTAGTAGTGACCAACAGGTGCCACAAAATGTAATTGCCTATTAGTTGTATTCTGCTTGATTGACAGGTTGTGATCGGGGAACTGATCAGGCTGGATTGGTGGATTTTCAGGTAAGAAATTGTGGTTTCTTATTATGCAAAGGGAGAGATGGGTAATGAATGGGGTTTTCTGTTCTGTTGAGGCCTTTGACAGGAAGGAGGAAGTGTCCGTATAAATTCTGCTACTGAAACAAAGACGCCACTACAGAAGAGGTGACCAAAGTATATTCCACAGGCCAAATGTGTCCTTCAGAATTTCACAGTGTAGCCTGAAGTCACCCTTATGTTTCATGCAGAGGAGAACCATCCAAAGACCACAGTTCTCAACAAGCAGTGCTCTCCATATTGAGCCAAATGATCTGACAGAGCTGCCTGTTGGCTTTTAAAGTCTTTGTGGGCCATAGCTCTACTAAATATGAGGATGGCTGCAACCCAGCCCATTTATTATGCAGCCTAGGTGTGGCCCTCCTACTCCTGCCAGTGGGCAGAGATTAGCCCCCCTCCGCCACACTCTCCATCTGTGAGCTCTTCTTGTCATCTTACTTGTTGAAAAAAATGGAGACCAGTGTGAAAAAATAGAATCCGAGATAGCCTCGAGTTAGGAGCAGAGTTTTAGCTTCTGTGATTCTGAGGCAGAGCAGTAGCCATGTGCATTGGCTAAATGGTGCCAGAGGGAGAGGAAAGATCAGCACTAAACCAGCTGGAAGTGCTTCAAGTAGAGATTTGAGGTACACAGGGAAGCTTCCATAGTGACAGCTGTGTTGTGCCTGGCTCAGTTCACTGTGATTAGCCAATCATTTCCTTTAATAGTAAATAAACATCTCAATTTTTTGAAAGTAAGTTTTTTTGGGGCAGTTTTAGTATGTGACCTGGGGTAAAATTTTCAAAAGTGACTTTACGTCAGATTTTTAGAGGTATTTAGGTGCCTAACTACCTTTAAAAATATGGGCTGTAGGCATTAACCCCAAGACTCTATGTGTGGTGATAGAGGGATCACACACACTCACCTCCCAGCCCATTGGAGCAGTCAGTCAGTGTATCCCTGCAGGAGTTATGCTCCATTACAAGGGGCCAGAAAGTTGAAAGAAGAGGATGTTGATTAACCAAATACCCTGTGCACCTGCTCAGTGCAGAAAATGGAGGGTAACATCCATTTGAGTCAGTGGCAAAACTCTCATTGACTTCAGCGGGGCTAGGATTTCACCCTCAACATTTTCTAAATTTGGGGTAAATCTGTTAAGATCTGGGAGGGAGTTAGACTCACCTTTAAATAAAAGCCTGACTCAGTGTGACTTGGACTGAGATTACAAACTGGGATGTATTTCAAAACAAAGCCTTAACCAGTCTGGAGCTTGGCTCTCTGAACACCCACTCCTACATGATCCCAGAAGGCAACACCACCTTAATGTAGTCACAAGAGGGAGGGGAGAAGTTGTCGCCTCTGAACCTTACTTGGTCTGACAGAACCTGGATTTTAACTTGAGGGCAGAGGGTGCAGCGTATCTGAAATATCAGGCTCCTATTGAGTGGCTGGATGCAATTGGAGGTTACTTTTTGAAGTATCTTTGTGTTTGTTGGGTTAATCTCCCATGGACAATTCATGCTGTGGATTTCGTTTTTAAAAACTTTCTTCCTCTGAATAAAGGGCCCGTGGCTGTGAGGCTTGGGTGCTTCTGAGAAATCAAGTTAATTGCCCTTGTTCTGGATGACATTGGTGTGGCTGCTTTATGGGAAGGTCCAGACTGGAGATTGTCAATGTGAAGCATCTAATACAGTGGTCTCTAACCTTTTTACGCAGAAGATCACTTTTTGAATTTAAGTGCAACCCAGGATCTACCCCACCCCTTCCCCGAGGCCCTGCCCCTTCCCCAAAGCTCTGCCTCCTCCCTCTATTGCTCGCTCTCCCCCACCCTTACTCATTTTCACTGGGCTGGGGCAGGGGGTTGGGGTTCAGGAGGGGGTGTGGGCTCTGGGCTGGGGATGAGGGGTTCGGAGTGTGGGAGGGGGCTCCGGGCTGAGCCTGGGGCAGGGGGTTGGGGTGCAGGAGGAGGTGAGGGGTGCAAGCCTTGGGAAGGAGTTTGGGTGCAGGAGGGAGCTCTGGGCTGGGGCAGAGTGTTGGGGTGCAGAAGGGGGTGATGGGTGCAAGCTCTGTGAGGGAGTTTGGGTGCAGGAGGGGGCACCGGGCTGGGCAGAGTGTTGGAGTGCAGGAGGAGTTGCGGTGTGCAGGCTCTGGGAGGGAGTTTGTGTACAGAGAGATCTCTGGGCTGGGGCAGAATGTTTGGGTGCAGAAGGGGGTAAGGGGAGCAAGCTCTGCGAGGGAGTTTTGGTGCAGGAGGGGGCTCTGGGCTGGGGCAGAGTGTTGGGGTAAAGGATGGGGTTTGGGGTGCTGGCTCTGGGAGGGGGCTCAGGGCTTGGGCAGGTGCTTGGGGTGCAGGAGGGGGTTCAGGGTGCAGGAAAGGGAATGGGGTGCTGGCTCTGGGAGGTGGCTCAGCGCTGGAGCAGGGGTATGGGGTTGAGGAGGGGATTCAGGGTGCAGGAGGGGGTTCAGGGTGCTGGCTCCAGGAGGGGGCTCAGGGCTGGGGCAGGGGGTTGGGGTGCAGACTCTTGCCGGGCAGCACTTACCTTGGGTGGCTCCTGGTCAGTGATGCAGTGGGGCTAAGGTAGGCTCCCTGCCTGCCCCAGCCCCACGCTGCTCCCGGAAGGGGCCAATGCATCCCTGCAGCCCCTGGGTGGGGCCGGGGACATGTGGCTCCCTGCACTGCCCCTCTCTGCAGGCACCTTCCCCGCATTTACCAATGGCCACAGTTCCCCGTTCCCGGCCAATTGGAGCTGCGGGGTCGGTGCTTGCAGGCAGGAGCAGCACGCGGAGACCCTTGCCCCCCTGGCCACAGGGGCGTGCTGGCTGTTTCTGGGAGCGGTGTGGGGCTGGAGCAGGCAGGGAGCCTGCCTTCATGGCATCCCCGCTACACCGCCGGAATTTTAGCAGCCGGAGATCACAATTGACTGGGAGAGTGTCTAGGATCAATGAGTCGATCGCGATGGACCGGTTTGTGACTACTGTTCTAATGGAAGGGATTAGAGTGGAGGATTTTAGAGTGAAGATGGATTCTAGTTCTTACTACTGTACATGGCTACTGGATCATGAGTAGGGCTCCGTGTCTGTCACGCAGGTCGTGGAAGTCACGGATTTTGTGACTTTCCACAACCTCTGTGACTTCTGCAGCAGCCAGTGTAGCTGATACCAGGGCCACCCAAGCAGCTGGCTCCAGGGCCAGCTGCTTAGGTGGCCCCGAGGCCAGCCACAGTGGCTGCTGCTGGAGCGACACTGGGGCTAGTCGTGCTGGCCGCTGCTCGGGCAGCCCCAGGCAGCTGGCCCTGGGGATTGCCTGAACAGCAGTCGGTGCGGCTGGCCCCAGGGGCAGCCGGTGCAGCCGCTGTCGGCAGCCCCCAGCAGCGGTCCTGGGGTGGCCAGAACAGCTGCTGTCGGCGACTGGCAGTTGGTGCCGCTGGCCCTGGCCCTGATCCTCAGCAGCACCCCCTCCCCCTGTGTTCTCCCCCCAGCAGCGCCCCCCCACCCACCCCCAGATTTAGTCAGAGGTATTTATAGTAAAAGTCATGGACAGGTCACAGGCTGTGAATTTTTGTTTATTGCCCATGACCTGTCCATGACTTTTACTAAAAATACCCATGACTAAATTGTAGGCTTAATCATAAGCCTTATCACTTAATGAAGCCTAAAAAGAATGGACAGTTTGTTTAGCCCCAACTGTGGCCACGATTACTGTGTCTATTTAATGAGTTTAGTATGGATATTCTGGCATAGTAGGATGCTTTTTTCCTGCATAGCTGTACAGTACTTAGCACTGTTATCATGATAATATAACGCAAAGGCAGAGAAATACCGTAATACGTAATTGTTTTGATGAGCTTTCAAAATACTGTATCTGTTCAAGTGATTTATGTTGATGAAAAACAAAATTCATAGTATTTACATTATTCAGGGTGCAAGGTCTGTGCAGTGTTTCTTATCATTTAATTATTGTGCCTCTTGGAAACAAAAATTCTTGTTTAAGAAAGACAGTATAATTCATCTAAATGCTATGTAGATAGCCAAGGCCCTGATTCAGGAATGCACTATACATATAAAATGATGGGGTCTAAATTAGCTGTTACCACTCAAGAAAGAGATCTTGGAGTCATTGTGGATAGTTCTCTGAAAACATCCACTCAATGTGCAGCGGCAGTCAAAAAAGCAAACAGAATGAGGTTCAGAAAAGGGCAACAAAAATGATTAGGGATATGGAATGGCTTCCATATGAGGAGAAATTAATAAGACTGGGACTTTTCAGCTTGGAAAAGAGACGGCTAAGGAGAGATATGATTGAGGTCTATAAAATCATGACTGGCGTAGAGAAAGTAGATAAGGAACTGTTGTTTACTACTTCTCATAACACAAGAACTAGGGGTCACCAAATGAAATTAATAGGCAGCAGGTTTACAACAAATAAAAGGAAGTATTTATTTACACAAAGCACAGTCAACCTGTGGAACTCCTTGCCAGAGGATGCTGTGAAGGCCAAGACTGTAACAGAGTTCAAAAACTAACTAGATAAATTCATGGAGGATAGGTCCATCAATGGCTATTAGCTAGAATGGGCGAGAATGGTGTCCCTAGCCTCTGTTTGCTAGAAGCTGGGAATGAGCGACAGGGGATGGATAACTTGATGATTACCTGTTCTATTCATTCCCTCTGGGGCACCTGGCACTGGCCACTGTCGGACGACAGGATACTGAGCTAGATGGACCTTTGGTGTGACCCAGTAGGATCATTCTTATGTTCACTTAAACACTTGCATAAGTCTATGCCACTTAAGCATGTACTTAACTTTAAGCATGTGCTTATGTCCCACTGAAGTCAATAGGATTTAAGCACATCTTGAAGTGCTGTCTTGAATAGGGAGGCTGCCCTTGATGGGGGCCTGACAAAAAAGTAAAAGTGAGTATTAGGGATGAGGTGCTTTACTTAGGGATGAGGTGCGTGAGGTAATACACAATCCTTTCATAGTCACACTTTTTATTATGGTTGCATTTATAGTTTATAAAAGGTTAATCAATGATTACTAGACATATACATGTTACAGACATTTGTAGTATGTGTTACAGATGGTTATAAACATTGGTGGAAGGTGTTAGAAATGGTTATTAGCCATGATTATAAGCAATTTATTGATCTGTTGCACTCTGTAACAATCTATAATAACAATCCAGTATTCACTCTTCCTAAACTATTTATAAATGGACCCTTAAGGTAAAGTGCGGCCCCTTTCACCTTCTGTCTTCTGCATCTAAATGGGATTTAGGTCACAAGTAAAATTAATGTAGTCAGTTCATCCAAGTTCTTGTTGGTTACTGGTACACATTACACAAGATCTACAGTAATGTATAACTAGCATTCCCTGCTGAAGACAGACACAAATAGAACTAATACAGGAAGGATTCTTTGACTGGTGCGGTGGTTTATGGAATGATTACACAGCATCTGTCTGCAGTACACCTGGCTCTCATTAGAATAGTTAGAACTGAATAGTTCATTGACAAATTTAGTAGCATACTTTTGAATGCAGTGATTTAGGTTTTGGTACAAGCTTTCTGGGAAGGGTTATTATTCCTGCAGTGTACTGGTGTTCTCGTACCAGGTTCACACTGCACAGTTTATCCTTGTGTACTAGTAAGTGAGTAGATGTAAGGACTGTGCCTTCGTTACCTATTCTTCAGTGTGTTCTTTCTTGAGCATAGACTCAATGAGTACTTTGTGTGCTATCTGTGTAATCCGTCCGTTTCTGTGGCACCTCTGTCACTAGGTTGTCTGAGTATGTACCATTACAAGCTAGTTTGGAAAGCTGTCAGGATTAAGCGACTTCTTGTAAAAGTCATGAGCCTGCCTTCTGAAGTACCTGTTGGACTGTCAATCTGTTTTACCTGCTGCTCATCATCATAGAATCTGAGCATCTGGTCTCTGATTTTTTCCTTGCACTGGTTCATCCTTATGTAGGCTTCTGGCAGCGCAGAGGGAGCTGAGAGGACTCACCAAGAGGCTGCCCAATGGAACAATAGGCTCGTGTTGTACAGTGAACCTCCTCTACCGATGCAAGATTAGAGTCAGAGTTTAAGGCCAGAATCCTTCATGAGCTAATTCAGATCCTCTTACAAGTGGGACTCTGCATCTTCCTTCACTTTTGTTCAGTTTAAGGAGGTACCAAGGATGTTGTTACTAAGGTGGAAAGGGCTATTGTGGCTAGGGCCAGAATCGAGTGAATCTAGTGCCCCAAAGCTCTTAGATAGCTTCTTGTGTATTCTTCGTGGCTTTTTATTAACTGGTTGTCAGCTGCTTTGTAGGTGAGATACTTATATCTGGGTGAATAAATCTTCATGTGTAAATTATTAGACAAATTTCATTCATCTCTTTCTATTTGAAATTGTCCAAGAACAAAAGTGAAATTTTCTTAAATTTCTTTGTTCAAAATTGTTTGCCAAAAATTGCCTGTGAATAATTCTGGGTCTGTTGCTTGTCTGTAACAGTTTATCACATGTACTTGATATTCAAGTGCACTTAATTGGACGCTCTTATTTGGGCACAGGTCATACGATACCTTTCTGTTCCCTGATAGCGTGAGCAGAACTCACAGTAGTTTTTGGGTCAGTAGGATCTTTCTTTTCCATTCTTCATCACTAAGATCTTTCCTGATAAGTTGTTGGATTGTGTCTGGATATTTGCATCTCTTCAGAATGTGACAGACAGTTCAATTGTCCAAAGATCTCTGTGGCTGAAGATTGTGAGGAGCTGGTATGGTTTGCAGAGCATCTTTGTTTAGTGTCTTTGGCCTGGTGAAGGGGACCTCCTCTTTGAAGAAGATATTGTTGAGATCATCTTTGGAGTCTGGATTGCAGGTGCTACCTGAAGCTGTTTCTAGCTGCTGTTTTCGTTTCTCCTACTGAGTTTTAGGATTCTCTCTAACATGGCAGTCTTATAGTGCAGAGATTCTGCACTGATGTTATTTGTAGGTAGGTAGGAATGGCGGGGGAGAGAGGTTGTTTTATAGCTTTGTATTTATTAAGTTATTCTGCACCCTGATTAACTTATTTTCCTATTCTCTAATTTGTTTTTACTGTAAGTCTCTGCACCCTCTGCTGAGCAGCTCTTTGGTATCTGCCACGCCTTAGTGAATTGCTGCAGAAATCCCTATGGCTCCAGCAGCAATAGTGATATGAGAGCACTGTTTTCTTCTTTTGCACTGGTTTTGGCATATAAGTATCACAAAGCACTATGCTGCCAGGACTTCTGGTCTTTCTTCTCTGATACCAGTAGGTTCTATCACTTGTGAGATGTTCAGCTGCAGCTTCCGTTCCGTTTAAACGTGGGCTTTTATATTCAACATATAGAATATGTGCCTAAATCTAATGTGATATGATATCTGGTACCTATCTGGCTCCCATCACCTTAGTGTCTGAGTACTTCATACTCTTTTTAATGTATTTATCCTCACAAACTCCTGTCAGATAGGGAAATGCTATTTATCTCATTTTACAGAAGGGACTAAGTGACCTCTAAGGACACAGAGGAAGTCTGTGTCAAAGAAAGGATTTGAAACTAAATCTCCAGAATTCTAGGCTCGTGCCCTAACTACTGGCCTATAGAAGCCTGACTTTAATTACTTTGGTTTGGAAAAGTTGGCCACCTCTGCAGTAGTTAGGAGCCCACCCTGCATCACATTGGATAATTCAAGGGTGGACCTTTGAATTAGCAATTATTACCATAAAGAGTAATGCCTGCCCTTGGGCTGTGGAATGTCAAACTGATTGCCAGTTCTGTCCTAGGAATTGAGGCCTCTGGCTTTTCTGCAAGGTGAAAGGGCATCAAGAACTGAGCAGTCAGTGAGTCATGGAGAATGATAATTTCCTTACTTGCTGTAAGAATCAAGGAGGTCCATCAGATGTGGAGCAAAGTCTGTCTGTTGAATCTCATTACCTCTGTGTGGTTCAGCTGCAGTGAATTACAAGTTAGGGCAATTAAGTATGTGGGAGAATGGAAAAGTAGAAGCTGGTTGTGTTCTTGATAGTGGGAGGAAACAGAGGTTCACTGGTGCTACCGGTCATAGGGAAGGCCAGCTAGCAGTTAGATATGTGGGTACAGTCATCTCCAGCAGGCTGAGAGAGACCTGGAAAATGGTAGTTAATTGTCAAAAGCTTTTGGATAAAGGCCTGGCCTGGAATTCTGCACACTGTCTCCTTGACTCATCAGTTGCTGGCATGTTGAGGAAGGAATATTGGAGGGATTATAATGGCTTCATAATCATAGCTCGTTCTGGAAGGGAGATAGGCAGGACTGCTACTCCCTATTTTATCCAAAAGCCTGTTTTCAATAGTATATTTAAGATTCATAGATTCCAAAGCCAGAAAGGACCATTGTGATCAACCAGTCTGACCTGCTGTATAACACAGGCCAGAGACCTGCCCCAAAATAATTTCTAGAGCAAATTTTTTAGAAAAAACATCCAGTCTTGACTGAAAAATTGTCAGTGATGAAGAATCCACCATTGATAAATTGTTCCAGTGATTAACACCTTACACTGTTAAAAACGCCTTATTTTCCGTGTGAATTTGTCTAGCTTCAACTTCCAGCCATTGGATCATGTTATGCCTTTCTCTGCTAGATTGAAGAGCCCATTATTAAATATTTGTTCTTCCTGAAGGCACTTACAGACTGTAATTAAGCCACCCCTTAACCCTCTCTATGTTAAACTAAACAGTCTATCACTACAGAACCTGTTTTCTAATCCTTTAATCATTCTCATGGCTATTCTGGGAACGCTCTCCAGTTTATCAACATCCTTCTTGAATTGTGGGCACCAGAACTGGACACAGTATTTCAGCAGCAGTCACACCGGTGCTAAGTACAGAGGTAGAATAGCCTCTCTACTTCTACTTGAGATTCCCCAACTTTGCATTCCAGGATCATATTAGCTCTTTTGGCCACATTGTCACACTGTGAGTTTATGTTCAGCTGATTATCCACCATGACTCTTAAATCTTTTTGAGAGTCACAGCTTCCCAGGATAGAGTCTCCCATCCTGTAAGTATGGCCCACATTCTTTGTTCCTAAATGTATACATTTACATTTAAACATATTAAAACACATTATTTGCTTGCTCCCAGCTGACCAAACTGTCCAGATCGCTCTGAATCAGTGACCTGTCCTCTTCATTATTCATGACTCTCCCAATTTTTGTGTCATCAGCAAACTTTATTAGTGCTGATTTTATGTTTTCTTCCAGGTCATTGATAAAAATGTTAAATAATGTAGGGCCAAGAAATCATCCCTGCAGGATCCTATTCAAAACACACCCACTCAGTGATGATTCCCCATTTACAGTTACATTTTGAGACCTATCAGTTAGCCAGTTTTTAGTCCATGTAATGTGTGCCATGTTGATTTTATATTGTTCTAGTTTTTTTAATCAAAACGTCATGTGGTACCAAGCAAATGCCTTACAGAAGTCTAGTACAGGGGTTCTCAAACTGAGGGTTGGGACCCCTCAGGGGGTCGCGAGGTTATTACATGGGGGGGTCGCGAGCTGTCAGCCTCTGCCCCAAACCCCGCTTTGCATCCAACATTTATAATGGTGTTAAATATATAAAAAAGTGTTTTTAATTTATAAGGGGGGTTGCACTCAGAGGCGTACTATGTAAAAAGGGTCACCAGTGCAAAAGTTTGAGAACCACAGGTCGAGTATATTATGTCAACACTATTACCTTTATCAGCCAAATTCGTAATCTCACCAATAAAAGATATTAAATTAGTTTGACAGGATCTATTTTCCATAAAATATTTCTATTTTCCATATTGATTGGCATTAATTACATTACCCTCCTTTAATTCTTTATTAATCAAGTCCCATATCAGCCACTCCTTTATATTGCCTGGGATTGATGTCAGACTGACAGGCCTGTAATTAACCAGGTCACCCCTTTTACCATTTTAAAATATTGGCATAATATATTTTCCCATTCCAATAGATTAATGAAGGCCTTGGGTATGTCTAAGAGAGTTCTTATGAGGCATGTAGGTTGTTTAAATATTACTGCTTCCTCTGTGTAAAATAATGCTCTGTATATGCAGTGTGTGTACAGAAATTGAGCATTTAAATACTATGTTGATGGGGAAATCCTGGAATAGATTAGCTAGACAGAAGATTTCCAAAGGGAATTCAGTGTGAGTGCGTAGGCCAACAGCATAAATATGGTTGGAGTACATGGTGAGAAGAAAGAGGGCAGAGAGAGGTGGAATTGTTTCTGTGCATCCTCCCCTTCATCAGAACTACTTGAAATAGCCCACAGTTGGGCATGTGATGCTTCTTTTAGAAGTCTCTTTAGAGGCAAATTTCCAAAAAATACCCCTTTTAGTGCCTGCTTTCTCTCTGGGTGGCTTACTCTTTCCTCTTATCTAATAATATGGCTTTCAATATGACTTGTGCCTGAAAATGGGATTGAATGAGAGATATTCTATTGTCACAGTATGTGTAATATAATGATAGAGATTATCTGAGAAATGCCTGTTCCTTTTATAAGCCCTCTTGGATGACAGGATGGTTAGGGAAACCTTGGCCTCGCACATAAGGACTTTGAAAGATAGAATGCGTGGTGCATCATATGTGAGATTCCTCTTTGCATTTTTATTTGAAGGTAATTTAAGACTTTAGAAGGACTGAAACTTTTGTGTTATTAAAGCAGTTTTAAAAATATGTATCTGCTTGCTGCACCTCTGTTTGCCTCTGTGCACACAGTCTGATTAGATCAGTAGTCACAACCCTCCAACTTTATTAGGTTGTCGGGTTTTCAGAACTAAAGCTCTTTCCTAACCCGCTATAGATACAGTTAAAAGGAAAATACATTTTTGCTTTTAGCATTCTATCATGATTCTTAAAGGGACACCCCCAACTTGACACTTACTAAAAAATGAGTTACAAGTAATTTTAGGTTCTTCATCAGTCCATGTCTCTCCTACCTGTTTTTGTGATAATACAAGCACTGTTTACTGATTTTTTTTAAAAAATTGTTTTCATCTCTTGCTGTGTGAAAGACCTGCATGAATGGAGGAAATGACCATATGGGATGGGACAACAGTGAAGGCGATGTGCTAGCAAAAGCACACAGGGCAGGCTTTGTAAAAGCACTTAGCATTAGCCTATCTCTGCTCCCATTGACTTCATTAGCTTTTGCATATCTCCATAAAAAAAACTGGGGGAGAACAGTGAAAAAATTATATTAATCATACATACAGTAATTCATGGGTTGTAGTTAGGCGCAAATAGTGAAACTTGTCAGATACATTACTTTCTTAAAAAAAGAAATCCATTAAACAGTGCTGTAACAGCAGGCCTAGCAGAGAAGCTCAACCCCCCACCCCTTGGCCTCTCTTCTGCTATGTGAATCTTTTATCATGCGAACACATTTTGCTCTAAGAGAGAGCTTCCATGTAAATAACACCTCCTGCTTTCCCTTCTGCTACCAAGTGTGTATTTCTAGTCAAAACAGAAATCACATTTGCCTGATGTGCATCCAGAATACCACAGTGACACTACTGTTACCTTCTGCCATTCCAAGATTAGCCCTTCCCTGACCGCCAATAGACACACAATGTGTTCTTTGTAGTAAAAAACCTCTGTGCGAGCGCCTATGATTGTGGGAAGCTTCCCGCCTTGTTACTGATTATTTGTTACTTTCTGAGCACTCAGTGTGCTTGGGGCTGTGAAGGGACAAGAAGAAATTATCTCTGTTGTAAGGTATTTTTACAACCCAGCTGTAAGACTGAAGTCCACATCTACTGTAGATAAGGACAGATGCATTCAACGGTAATGCCTCTCCTATTTCCTGCTGCCATTTTCTGAGCCGATTCCCCTCAGAACCACAGAAAGCAGATCTCTTGGGACACCCTCGACTACAAACTCTCACTCCTTTCTGTATATTTCATCTATTGGTGCTGCAGTGACACCGAAGATCACTATAACTGAAAGATTAGAGAGAAAATATATAATGTCTGAACATCGCTCTGTCTCCATTGTTATTTAAATAAAATTTTAATCCACTTTATTTAATTACAGTATATTTTAACTGTATTCTACTTTTTTGAAGTTGGGAAGCTGCTACAAGTCATTCTAAAAGTGATGCTTCACACCAAGCAGAGAAAATATGAGGCATTTTTCTCTTTGAGCCTTCATTGCCAATACTGTTAGGAACAGCCAGTAAGAGTCTGGAGCATGCACTTTCAGAAGTGTTGGTCTTTTTATGTTCAAGGACTATGTGTCTACTCTGAATCCAGTGGCTTCTACTCTGTCCAAGTGTATAACAATATTTCAGTATAAAAGAGTGGATGGGTCTATATTCTTTCTTTTCTATTAAAAAATATTGGATGAATATTGATGTTTCAACAGTAATACAGTACTAGCATTGGTTAGTATTAGGTGCTTATACAGTACTAGCAGTGCACCTTGTTTTTGACCAGGTGTACTCTCTGGCTGTTATTGCTGGGCCTCACTTGATTCATTTTTTGCTGTTTTTGTGACATGGAGAAATGTCTGAGAAGGATTACATAGAGGTCCCCAAAGTCATTATATTTGTGACATAAGATGGTCTTATACCCAGGACTCCAGATATGAAGGGTAGTGAATCATGATCTGGAAAAAGGAGTAAACTGTGAGGTGGCAAAATTTGCAGATGATACAAAACTACTCGAGATAGTTAAATCCAAAACAGACTGTGAAGAGTTACAAAGGGATCTCACAAAACTGGGTGACTGGGCAACAAAATGGCAGATAAAATTCAGTGTTGATAAATGCAAAGTAATGCACATTGGAAAACATAATCCCAACTACACATATAAAAAGATGGGATCTAAATTAGCTGTTACCACTCGAAAAAGAGATCTTGGAGTCATTGTGGATAGTTCTCGGAAAACATCCACTCAGTGTGCAGCGGCAGTCAAAAAAAGCTAACAGAATGTTGGGAATCATTAAGAAAGGGATAAATAATAAGATAGAAAATATCATATTGCCTCTATATAAATCCATGGTACGCCCACATCTTGAATTCTGCATGCAGATGTGGTCGCCCCATCTTAAAAAAGATATATTGGAATTGGAAAAGGTTCAGAAAAGGGCAACAAAAATTATTAGGGATATGGAACGGCTTCCATATGAGGAGAGATTAATAAGACCGGGACTTTTCAGCTTGGAAAAGAGACGATTAAGGGGGGATATGATAGAGGTCTATAAACTCATGACTGGTGTGGAGAAATTAAATAAGGAAGTGTTATTTACTCCTTCACATAACACAAGAACTACGGGTCACCAAATGAAAATAATAGGCAGCAGGTTTAAAACAAACAAAAGGAAGTATTTCTTCACATAATGCACAGTCAACCTGTGGAACTCTTTGCCAGAGGATGTTGTGAAGGCCAAGTCTATAACGGGGTTCAAAAAAGAACTAGATAAATTCATGGAGGATAGGTCCATCAATGGCTATTAGCCAGGATGGGAAGGGATAGTGTCCATAGCATCTGTTTGCCAGAAGCTGGGAATGGGCGACAGGGGATGGATCACAGGGGATGATAATTACCTGTTCTGTTCATTCCCCATGAAGCACCTGGCATTGGCCACTGTTGGAAGACAGGCTACTGGGATAGATGGACCTTTGGTCTGACCCTGCCTCCCAAAACCCCAGTAAATTTTTTGCTCTGTTAACTTTTCTAACAATTAAAGTTTGTCATCGACAGTCTGATATTCACACCTGCTGAATTTAATAAAAACAGAAACCAAGTACTTTATTCTTTAAGTATTAAAGTCATCTCATTGTCATATGAGCAGCAGTTTGTATTTTTGTTTGGTTACTCAGAGCTGTTTTGAGCCCTCTGGTCTACTGGTTCAAAACTGACAGTTGTTTCCTCTGAAATCACGCCTTTGTTTTTTGCCAAGCAGCATGAAATGGACAACAAGAAGAGGAAAAGATGCAAATTCAAAGAACCGTGGCTCATCCTTTCAGGCCACCATTGTCAGCTTTTTTTCCTCTTTGCTGATGTTATCTTTTCACCTTATAGTGTGGGAAGTTGAAATAATCTGGGCTGAATGGATGAAATGCATCAGAAAAATCTGCAGTGGTTTCAGAATCAATCAAGAAGATCCCATGCAGAGGAGCTATTCTGCCACAGTAACACTGCATGCTCTGCATCAAGCTTTTGTGTAATTGGATGAGTTGTTTGTTTTTTGGCCTGCATGATTAAATTATTCTAGCCACTCCATTCATGGGAGAAGTAGACTTCAGAACGGGACTAAAATTAATTAGGTTCCTTATGTATTGTGATTAGGTGACTACAGCCCTCTGCTGTGAATCTCAGATGGGTGGAATTGTGCCCCATCATCAAGACTTTGCATGTTGGGAGGCCTTAAAGCAAAGGAGAGTCAGATGTCCCAGTCAGAATTCCAATGGATCTCATCAACTAATGGCAGTCCTGGGAAGTCTTTCCTTGAGCTAGGCCTGGTTCCCCCTTTGTGGAACACCTAGAATATTTGGAATAGAGCTGGACAGACCATTTCTCCTTCATGCTTAGTCTCAGTGATACCTTGGCTGGCAGGTAGACACAATCAATTAGAGATGAGTAAAGTCCACCAAAATTGCTTCTGATTCCCAGGTTAGGACAGCTTGGTTAGGGGTGATAGCCATTTTCCAGGAGGATGTGGGCTTCTGTGTAATCCAGTGGGTATATGCATTCTCTCTGATATTCCAAACAGGTATCTCTCTCAGGAATGATGCTTTCTCTCTTTTTTTCATAATAACTTTAATTTCCCTGTAGATTAAAGAAGGGGAAATGATTCTCTGGCAGCTGTTGGCCTTGCTCCAGGAGAGCTTCCATAGCTGTTTAGCCAAAGTACTTTGTAGATCTGAAATAGTCAGGGCAGACACAACCATTTTAAATGGACCCAACATTTAAAGTCTGTCACAATAGCACTAGACTTAGGAGACTATAGAGCATTGATACATTTGATAGTCAGTCACCTCCTCAATCCCATGACATATTTGTGGGTTGCCTTCAAAATACATGTCATGTTTGGTGTTGTACTAGGATCTTCCAGTTAGTCTTGCTGTGGCCTCTCTTGTGGTCACTGAAGTAGTTGTGATAAATGCAGCCTTCTGGATAGGCAATCCCTCTTTTCTCTCCTAGCTGGATGATTCCCTTGCCTCAGATCTAGCTTTTTCTGCAGCAGATCCCAGTGTGTTACTTTCAGGATCAGGTTTTCCTCCAAAGTTGCACTGAATTTCAGAATTAGCCAAGAGGTATCATTACCTAAACTTCTTCCACACCCTGCTCAAACAGAGAAACCAATGCAACCTAGAGCTTTTACATTCCCTAGCACTTAGCTTGAGTCACCGATAGAACTTTTTTTGTTAAGAATGTAAGAAAAGTCACAAGGGCTACTTTAGCAAAATGGCTTTAAGAGCAATTGTAACAGATAAACTTAGTTTTAGGGCATTTGCAGATGATGAGCTGAGCAAAGGCATGCATTTGTTTCTGAACATTGTTGGTCATTGCTTTATTTGTACCTACAGATATTTGAGTGATCATTTCCTGTCTGTCCTCCCCATTGCCCTTAGTAAAGTGTACAACTCAGAACCCATCAATGCTGAAAGAGTGGATCCTAGTAACGGGAAAGGGAAATTTCTTACCTGGAATGCGTATGCGAGGCTCTAATCTAGAGCCTGGATACACAGTGTACAGTAGTAGTTAGCCTTCAGCTCTTCTGTTAGCTGCAGAGATCTATCTGGAAATAAAAGGGAAGGATATAGTGTGCCCAAGGCATAAAAAATTATTCAGTAGTGGATGGGCTGATTCACCTTGACTGACAGGTCTAAATGGGAATGGCCACCACTCCTAGATTGGTGGATCCAAGACACACTAGTTTTTGTGGTAAGAAATTCTCCTTTATCAGAGCCCAAGAGGAAGCTATGTGAAGGTGATCAATGTTGTGAATCTATGCAGTCTGAGTGTTATTAATACTTAGTTATGTTATTAGTAAATTGATTCCAATGATTGGTGTTTTTAACATTACAACTGAAAATAATATTTCCATTGTTTTAAGAAAATAAAAGGCATACAATAAAATGCATTAACAGTAACAGTGCAGCTCAACGATCTTCAAATGCAAGAACTGCTTTGCTCCATTTGAAGAGAGGTGCATTAGTTAGGCTTAATGGGGAAGAAAAATATAACATGCACTAATTTCTTATGCTAGCCATGCCAAAGGCAGTATGTCTAGATGAGTATATGTTTTACGTTATTGTGTCATGTGATAACAGCACCATGTTTTCCTGTCATTTTCACAACTCTTTTCCTGGCTGAAGTGATACACAAGCAACACTGGGTAGTAATCACATTGTCCCGTTCACTTTCAAAAGGAGAGAAGCGGACCTCATCCAGAAACTTTCCAGCAGGCTACAGTAAGCTTAACTGTCTGTTAGCCATTGTCAAATATTTTCCATGTCAGCAAAAATGGCATCTATAAAGTAATGAAATTTGTCTCAGCAATACCGTGCCATTCCATGAGTTATTTCTATGTAATGATATTGTCACATTTCAGTATCATTTTTTAAATATATATATATTTATTCTCCTTATTCTCATGTTGATTCTTAATGATGTGTTATGTCTCTGTTTTCTGTTCTCTCAATGATAGCTGGCAGTGGCTCAGGAGGAAGGGTTATTAAATTAGCTAGCTCTAACATTTTCATATTACTCTAAAATGCTTTAATCCAACACAAGTGTAGATGGTGCATACTTGGTAGATTGGGCATGTGTGTTACTGTCTGGCTGCATGTTTCACTCCAAACAAAAATGAGTTTGGTGTTCTGGGGATCCATACATAAGGCCAGATTCTAGTGTGAGTTACACCACTGTGAATCAGGAGGACTCAATTGTCTTGGACATGGTTATTCAGAATCTGAGTTACACCGGTGTAAACTGAGAGAAGAATCTATCTAGTTAATCAATAAACTCAAAACAAAATGTTGGAGCTTCTGATGGCCCAATCCAAGCCCCATTTAAGTCAGTGGGAGTCTTTTTGTGGATTTGAATGGGTGTTGGATTGGACTGCAAGGGCTGTGATATATTCTGTACAGTTTTCCATGCATTGCTGAGATCTGTACTTTGAGTAATTTTGGTGGAGCATAGAAAGCCAGAACAGGCCTCAGTTGAGCTTCTGCCATTTCTTCATGATGAAAGTGAGGGACCTGGCCTTTGTTTTTTTTTCTTTGAGTTTTACTGGCTGAGGGATGCTGAATGGAATTAATTCCTTCTTTTAAAGCCTTTGCTGAATCTCTTCATCAGTGATTGGTTCTAGACACATGGCATCAAATAGAATGTGAGAATAAACAGCAGAAAGACTTACAAATGAACAAGTAGAAGCAAAACCACTACATTCTGTGTCCTCTGCCTGGGGCAGAAATCCCTATTAACTTGTTGGCTTGCTCAGTTCAAGGAAGATTTTGTTCTCAGGACTCTGTTAAAACCTCACTAGGGAGCTGACATTTTCAGGCTACTTGAAATAACTCTGCAGCTTTGCTATTGGAGGTTTTCCCCTGCCATGAAATACAAAACATGGCGACTGTTTTATTAATGTTAGTTAGCCTCAAAGGTGTACAGATTGCTCAGTAAAGAAAGCTACATTTAAACAGCCTACAGAAATGCCACACTAGCTAATGGACTCAGTGCAAATTGATCAGCCAGAATCATAAACCTGCTTTTACTTAAGAATTGTGAACAGTGCACAGTGCCTTGAGTTTTCTTTTGGTCACTAATTTGGCTTATCAGCACATTGTCCACAAATCAGCTTCTGAAATGCCATTGTGAACAGCATCTTTTTACCAGGCTTGCGGAGAAGTAGAATGAGTGTATGTCTACTAACCTCTGTGCAGTTAGTGACTTCCTTCAGAAATCCTGCATTAGACCAATTTGTGAAGCATCATTTGTCTGTCAAGCTTTTTAAAATCGTGACGCACAGTCTTATAGAATCATAGAACCATAGGGTTAGAAGGATCGGCAAGAGTCATCTAGTCCAGTGGTTCGCAAAGTTATTTGATCGCACCCCCCTTCTTTGCGTCTCTAGTAGTTTACGCCTCCCCCTAGGCACCCAGCCAGCAGCCACCGCTCTCTGGCCACCCAGCTCTGAAGGCAGCGCTGCCACCACCAGCAGTGCATAAGTAAGGACAGCGTGGTATGGTATTGCCACCCTTACTTTTCAGCTGCTGTTAGCAGCAGTGCTGCCTTCAGAGCTGGGCGGCTGGAGATCAGCGGCTGCTGGCTGGATGCCCAGCTCTGAAAGCAGTGCTGCCTCCAGCAGCAGTGCAGAACTAAGGGTGGCAATACCACACCACGCTCACTTTTGTGCTGCTGCTGGAGGTGGCGCTGCCTTCAGGGCTGGGCATCCAGCCAGCAGGCACAGCTCTCCAGCCGCCCAGCGCTGAATGTGTGCAGCAAGTTTCTTCTTTCTTTTGAAAGCTTCTCCCAGCCCGCAGAATACATTCCGTGCCCCCCAGTTTGAGAACGTCTGATCTAGTCTCACCCCCTGCCAAGATGCAGGATTTGTTGTGTCTAAACCATCCAAGACGGATGGCTATCCAGCCTCCTTTTGAAAACCTCCCGTGAAGGAGCTTCCATGACCTCCCTAGGCAGTCTGTTCCATTGTCCTACTGTTCTTACAGTTAGAAAGTTTTTCCTGAGATTTAATGTAAATCTGCCATGCTGTAGTTTGACCCCATTGCCTCTTGTCCTACCCTCTGTGGTAAGAGAGAACAACTTTTCTACTTTTTTATGGCAGCTTTTCAAGTATTTGAAGACCACTATCATGTGCCCCCTTAATCTCCTCTTTTCCAAACTAAACATACCCAGTTCCTTCAGCCTTTGCTCATATGGCTTTCATTGCATCCCTTTGATCATCTTTGGCACTCACCTCTGCATCCTTCTCAGTTTCTCTATATCCTTTCTATACATTGGTGACCAAAACTGGACACAGTACTCCAGCTGAGGCCTAACCAGTGCTGAGTAGAGAGGTACTATCACCTCCTGTGACTTGCATGCTATGTCTCTGCTAATGCAACCTAAAATTGCATTTCCTTTTTTTGCAGCAGCATCACATTGCTGACTCATGTTGAGGTTGTGATCCACCGCAACACCCAGATCCTTCTCAGCAGTGCTGCTGCCAAGCCAGTTATCCCTCATTCTGTATTTGTCCAATTGATTTTTCTTCCCTAAGTGTAGCACCTTACATTTGTTTTTGTTGAATTTCATTTTCTTGTCTATAGCCCTGTTCTCCAGTTTATCAAGATCCCTTTGAATATTAGCTCTATCCTCCAAAGTGTTTGCAACCCCCAGCTTTGCCCTTGACCCCCAGCTTTGTGTCATCTACAAATTTGATCAATATGCTCTCTATTTCTACATCCAGGTAATTAATAAAGACGTTAAAAAACACCGGACCCAGAACAGATCCCTGTGGAACCCCATGTGAGACCTCCCTCCAATTTGACATCATTCCATTAATAGTTAGTCTTTGTTTGCAGTTGTTTAACCAATTATGTATCCATTTAATGGTAGTTCTGTGAAGCCCACATTTCTCCAGCTTACTTATCAGAATGTCATGTGGGACTGTGTCAAAAGCCTTGCTGAAGTCCAGGTATATGATGTCTACCACATTCCCCAAATCCACCAAACCAGTTACCCTGTCAAAGAAGGAAATCAAGCTAGTTCTTAGTAAATCTATGCTGGCTGCTAGTGATCACCCCTTCATCCCCCAGGTATTTACAAATTGAATATTTTATACATTGCTCTAGTAGCTTCCCAGTTGTAGAGGTCAAGCTGACTGGTCTATGGTTCCCAGGGTCCTTCTTTTCCCCCTTTTTAAAGATGGGCACCACGTTAGCTCTTCTCCAGTCTTCCAGGACCTCTCCTGTCATCCATGAGTTTACAAATATTATTGCCAGTGGCTCCAAGATTTCTTCAGTTAATAACATCAGAACCTTGGCGGGAATAGCATCTGGCCCCACTGACTTGAATTCATTGAGATTAGTCAGAATATCTCTGACGCGTTCTTTACTTATCCTGATTTACATCCTTTCCTTTTTATTGTCTATGGGAACTTTGCTAGTTGTCCGATCACGTTATTTTTTTTTTGAGAAGGCTGAAGCAAAGTAGGCATTGAGCAGCTCTGCCTTTCTATCGTCTTCCAATACCAGCTCACCTTCTCCATTGAGCACCATCCTTGGTCTTTCTTTTCTGTCTGACATATTAGTAGAACCCCTTCTTGTTGTCTCTAACATTTCTTGCCAGTTATATGCTCCCACCACAACATTTCATCCCTTCCCTCTTAGTTTTTTTGCTCTGATACCCACAGCAACACAAAGGCACTCACTGAATATTCACATACTTGCATATGCCACCTTTCTGGCCTGGCCTTGCTCCATTATGTAGGGCCTTAGTGCTGTCACATAATCTTCAGGTTTGTGTGAAATTACCCCTCCACCTCTCTGCTTTCCCCTCATAGGACTTCTCGCCCATGCCAAAAAAATTCTTGTTTTTAAAAGTTTCAGCATTCCTACTGCTAAGATACTAATGGTAGAGTTTAATTACTGCAATACAATAAATTTATGCCTGTCCAAAAACGTGCAAATATTTTTATTAGGGCTGTCAAGCAATTAAAAAATTATTCACAATTAATAGCGTGATTTAAAAAAATTAATCGTGATTAATCATGCAGTTAAACAATAATAGAATACCATTTATTTAAATACTTTTGGATGTTTTCCACATTTTCAAATATATTGATTTCAATTACCACACAGAATACAAAGTGTACAGTGCTCACTTTATATTTATTTTTTATTACAAATATTTGCACCGTAAAAAAGAAGCAAAAGAAATAGTATTTCAGTTCACCTAGTACAAGTCCTGTCGTGCAGTCTCTTTATTATGAATGTTGAACTTACAAATGTAGCATAATGTCCAAAAAAAACCCCTGCATTCAAAAATAAAACAATATGAAACTTTAGAGCTTACAAATCCACTCAGTCCTACTTCTTGTTCAGCCAGTCGCTCAGACAAACAGGTTTGTTTATATTTGCAGGAGATAATGCTGCCTGCTTCTTGTTTACAATGTAAACTGAAAGTGAGGACAGGCGTTCCTTATGGCCCTGTTGTAGCCAGTGTTGCAAGATATTTATGTGCCAGATGCGCTAAAGATTCATATGTCCCTTCATGCTTCAACCACCATTCCTGGGGACATGCGTCCATACTGATGACAGGTTCTGCTTGATAATGATCCAAAGCAGTGTGGACTGACACGTGTTCATTTTCGTTATCTAAGTCAGATGCCATCAGCAGAAGGTTGATTTTCTTTTTTGGTGGTTTGGGTTCTGTAGTTTCAGCATTGAACTGTTGCTCTTTTAAGACTTCTGAAAGCATGCTCCAGACCTCGTCCCTCTCAGATTTTGGAAGGCACTTTAGATGCTTAAACCTGGGGTTGAGTGCTGTAGCTATCTTTAGAAATCTCACATAGGTACCTTGTTTGCATTTTGTCAGATCTACAGTGAAAGTTTTCTTTAAATGAACAACATGTGCTGGGTCATCATCTGAAACTGCCATAACATGAAATATATGGCAGGATGCGGGTAAAACACAGAGCAGGAGACATACAGTTCTCTCCCAAGGAGTTGAGTCACAAATTTAATTAACGTATTATTTTTTTAATGAGCATCATCAACATGGAAGCATGTTTTCTGGAACGGTGGCCAAAGCATGAAGAGGCATATGAATATTTACTTTATCTGGCACGTAAATACCTTGCAACGCTGGCTACAAAAGTACCATGTGAATGCCGGTTCTCGCTTTCAGGTGACATTGTAAATAAGAAGCAGGCAGCATTATCTCCCATAAATGTCAACAAACTTGTTTGTCTTAGCGATTGACTGAACAAGAAGTAGGACTGAGTGGACTTGTAGGCTGTAAAGTTTTACATTGTTTTGTTTTTGAGTGCAGTTATGTAACAAAAAATAATCTACATTTGTAAATTGCACTTGCACAATAAAAAGATTGCAGTAAGTACAGTATTTGTATGAGGTGAATTGAAAAATACTATTTCTTTTTATCATTATTACAGTGCAAATATTTGTAATCATTAAAATAATATAAAGTGAGCAGTGTACACTTTGTATTCTGTGTTGTAATTGAAATCAATATATTTCAATTGGTATTCTGTTATTGTTTAGCAGTACAATTAAAACTGTGGTTAATCACAATTAATTTTTTTTTTTAGTTAATTGCATGAGTTAACTGCGATTAATTGATGGCCCTAGTATTTATGGTTATTTTGCAGTAGAGTTTTGGAATCTTGTAGGCTTATTAGACTCGCCAAGCTTCCTGTGTGGATCTAGCTCAGTAAGCTTGCAATTAGCAAATTTCATGTCCTGCTTTTGTGTGACACTGTCCTTGGCCCTGAACAGTGGTGCCTGGCTCCAGCAGTCCTTGTGGCTAATGCCAAGCTGGATCCATGAACATTTTTTCCTTCTGTCAAAGGGCAACTGTTGCGAAGAATGATTGCCTTGCTTGGTGTTCCTAATCCCTGGAATATAACTGCTGTGACAAAGCAAAGTAACCAGTTGGAGTAAGGTCTATAAATTGGCATTTTACAAATGCAGTGCTCCATATAGCACTAGCTGTCTTATCTGTTCAAGCCCCATGGGACTCCCAAGCCTCTGATAGTTTTGGAATAACATTCTAGACTGGGATTTTCAAAGGCACTAAAGAGAGTTAGAAGCCCAAATTCCAGTGAATTCAATGGGAAATGAACTCCAAGACCTCTGGATTCCTTTAAAAATCTCCTCCATAATTATTGGAGGCTGAGAATGTTAATCTAACCGCTCGTGTGTGGGTATTAAAAGTGATAGTACTAATAAATCTTAAAATCTCCCTCCCCCACAGGTCCATCTTGGGGCATCCCTGGGATTCAGCTTGATCTTGTGAGGGTTTTATATGCCTAGCTTGGAAATGGCTTTGTACCCACATTCCTGGCCTGTTACACGTTGATTGCATCGTCAGAAAGCAGAAGTGGATAGGGGAAGAGAAAGCTGACATATTATGACCTAAAAAGTCTATAAAGATTCTTATATATCACTAAACACAAGTGATTGAAATCCAGCCTCCAGCAGTGAAGCAGGAATCTGGCATTAACTACTTTTGACCTTCACATTTCTCTCTAGAGTTACTCTTTTAATATTTTAATTCCCAATTCACTGTGTTGGCTTTGTAGGGCAGACTTTAAAGATGCTGGCTCTAAGCGCTTGTCTACATTAGGGCTTTTTGCACTGGTATAGCTATAATAGTACAAACCCTATTGTAGATGCACTGACCTGGAATTAAGTGGGGTTTGCATTTATCCTGGTTTCACACCAGTGTACTCCCATATTACATCAATGCAATGCATCTACTCAGGGGTATGCATTTGTGTGCAGCTACACTGGTGTAGAGGTCCCTGCATTAGATAATCCTAAATTACCTTTCCACTGAAGAAATCACTATAAATATCATAACATTTTAATGCTGACAGGAATGTTTGAGCTCCAGACTGTGCTTATTACAGGAACATGGCAATATTTACTTCTAAGAGCTTCACTACATGAACAAGGTCTGTATTAAAATGTGTGCCACTCTGTTAAACATGTCATTTGGCCAAATGACCATTTCACGTGGGCATTTGAACAGGTGACTAAAAATCTGATCGGGATTATTAGTGGCATTTCACTAGGACTAGAGCAAATTGCTTTCATGTTTATAGTTCCATGGAGCACCCCTATTTCACACCACCATCTTCGCACCTGCAATCCCCTCTGTAGGTAGAGAGGCATTGCTAAGACTTCTTACCCTCACCCCCAGGCTTGTGTCTTCCCCCTGCCACTTCAGGAACAGTGGCACAATTTGCCTTCGGGCTAAAGCAGAACAGGAACCTCGTTTTCCGTTTTGTAGGAAATTCCATGAGTTTGAATTCCTTTCCTATTCCAGAAAGGAATGAACACAAAAAATTTTGAAATTTTTCTCAAAACAAAATTCTGGGGGAAAAAAAAGAATTTGAAGTCAATCGAAGCATTTGTTGTTCAAAAAATCGAAATGTTTGATTCCAATGCCCACATCTAAATTTTTTAATAATGCAAAATAAATTTAAAAATAAAAAGTGATTTCCAAACAAAAAATGGAAATGTTCTGTTGTGAAAATGTCAAAATGGAACATTTTGACCTTATTGACCTTCCTCTGGAAGCAAAATTTTGGCATAATTAACATGTTTCTGCCAAATGTTTTGCTTTCAACAAATTGGCATTTTCCAGTGGAAAAAATTCCATCAGAAAATTTCCAGATTCTGCAGCAGCAGTGGTCCATCAGCAGGGATTTGGTGTCACCACTGTGCACGTCTGCCTTCCAGTCCTTCCTGCTACTGCTCTGGCTGGGAAGACATGAGCAGGAGGGGCCATCTCCTAGCACCTTTCAAAGTAGCAGTTCACACCTGCTAGCTTCTTCCAGCAAACACAGAACCATTTTCAGATTACTGTCAAATCAAAATGTGCTAGCAGCAAGGAAGGCTGTAACTCTCATCACCCAGCTCCCAAGGTAAATTTTCTTTATGTTCAGCAGAGGCAGGTGGCAAAGTCTGAGGTGAGGTTTCTTCTGTACTGTTCTTCTGTTAGTTTCTTTGAATTGTTTTCACCTGCTCTTGTCTTTTGTTTCCTTTTTTCATTCTTTGCTTTTTGTTAAGTACATTCCATTCAGAATCTAAGTTACTGTAGTGTTTTAATTTGAGGAATTTAACATACAGAAATCAAGGAAGGCCAAGAATAGATGAGGTCTCTGCGGATTTTTGTATTCTTAATGTTTGTGCCATCACCAGCATGACCACCCTTTAATTGTGTTTAACTGCAGGGGTTTCAGAGGGTTTAGGTGGGAAGTAGCAAAGTGGGGGAGTCAGAATAGGAAAGCTATAACAGGGGAAGGGGAGCAGCAGCATCACAAAAAGTTGCTGAGAGAAAAATAATGTTCCTGAAAGAAGCTGTTCAGTGAGATTCTTCTTCCGTTGGGTCCACGGAATGCAGATGTTCAAGGACCAGGAAGTGCAACACCAACGTTTCACAAAGAAGCTAGAACACAGCAGATGAGGTCATTTAAGCCTTAGTTGTTCCAGTAAATGGGTACTTTGGGCCTGACCTTGCTGCCCACAAAGACCAAGCTTCCAATGAAGCCCGAAGGGGTAGGCCTACGCAACTGCTGGGAGCATGGCTCTCAGCCTGGGTCAACAGACACTTGCACTAAGGGGCTCAGGCCAGCATGCTTAAAATAGCTGTGTAGACTTGGCTTTGACATTCAGACTTGGCCTGGAGTTCAGGCTCTGAAGCCAACCTCTGTCCCTAGGCTTCAGAGCCCAAGTGCCAACCCAAGTCGGAACGTTCATTTTGCTATTTTTTGCACTCTAGCGTAAGCCCGCTAACATAAGTCTGTCAACCTGGGCTACAACACCTGCTCCCAGAAGCTATGTAGACATACCCAAGGAGTTCAGGAGTGGGCCCATAGTAATATCAAAGCATATGTCATGTACAGCTGCTGGCTGATAGATGTTCTATTGTATTTATCAGCATGGAATACACTGTAGTATGTTTATTCCTTCGGCTGGTTAACTTGAGAAACTTGGCTTTCACAAATGCTGATCTGATGTAATGCCTCCATAACACTGGAGGGTTCTGGTGTGAGCGACCTTTTGATTAATGTGACTTTAAAGCAGGAAGCCCAGTCTCCTGGGATAGCTTATGACCAAGGAAGTGCTAATCAGAAGATGAACTCATGAGAAACACTGGAGACTTTTGCAGTTGTTTTAAGGTAAACACTGTTATCTACTAGGAATAAAGTGTAGAAAATACACATAGATTTTCTATTAAATCAATGTTAAGAACAAAATTTGCAACAGGTAATAGGAATCACCTTAAAACAACTGTGGAATTCTGTAGCTTCTGTCACAAACTATGGGCATCATCCTGTATTCCTTACACAGACAAATTCATATTGGGGGCTATGGGAGCTCTCTGTGCCCGAGGACTCTGGGCTCAGGCACTTTGTCAAGAAACATTTGGTCTGGCAGCTTCTGGTTTCTTGAGTAATAGTCAATTTGCATTATATTTTATATTAAAAATGGCTCTTCAGTGCCTTTTTTCAATTAGATGAAGTGATTATGCACTATTTGAAATAAGTTACAGTTTTCCATTAAGATCAACAAGCTCTTCATAAACCTGCTAATACAAACTGGAGATTTAGTTTGATTTCTGTTCAACATGAGCAATACGAGTAAGACAGGTAGTCACCAGCAAGTGCATTTCTGCAGGGGAGGTGACACGCATAGCTTTGTATACATGAGACTAGGAGTGCTCTAAAGAATCTTGGTTCTGCATGCTATACCAAGTCCTGCTACAAGCCTGATGTATTTTTATGCACAATAGAAAATAGCCATGTAAATGAGAGTAATTAGAATGAATCTAATCTGAGACACATATTAAGTCTTATGCTGCAGTTAAGACATATAGCTAATTAAAGCTGTGACCAAATGTATTTCTTTGTTGATTTAACATTCTCCCTCAACCCTGCATCCCCAAATAGAATCCTCCCTGGAATCACATTGTTGCTGTAGCCTATGTGCAACCCTCTCTTTCAATGTTTAATCAAGTGCTGCTGAAAAGAGAAAGTTACAAACTATTTAAAATGTGGAAAAATTGCTTCCCAATATTTTTGACAGAGAGAGACTGAGAACACACAGCATTGAATCATCAGGAAAATTGAAGATTTCCCCTGAACAGCATTGGGATTTTACTGCAGAGGACTTGAAAGACCTTGGAGAAATTGGACGAGGAGCTTATGGTTCTGTCAACAAAATGGTCCACAAACCAAGTGGGCAAATTATGGCAGTTAAAGTAGGTGATGCCCATAATTGTGTTTGTACTTCAGTTCATTAAGGATGGAACGTGATGGAGAATTAATATTCATCCGTCTGTCACTGTCTACTGTTCTGTTCTGTTTATCTCCAATATAAAGGGTACTTGTGCTGAAAACACAGTGTGTAATGGGCATATCTGTCAAGTGAATTGTGAAGGTCTTATATCTTGCTTGTGCACTTTAAAAAACTGACTGTGCCTCTTAGGAAGCAACTGCTGTGGGGGGTTGGATGGCTCTGGAGACTGGTAATGGGATATGAGGCCTTTCACCTGCTGATCACTGGTTCAAATCCAGCTTAGGTTGGTAGTAAGCACAAGTTAACATCCAATGGCAGCTTAGTGTCCTTTGTGAAATGAGTTAGTGACTAAAGACTGGTTCCAACTGGATATGTATCCATGCTACAGCACTTGACAGCCTCACCAGAGAGGGCAGGAAATGAGTGGGCATGTGTTTAGAGAACATACTGCTCTCTCAGTCTCACCATGATGTGAAAGCAGGGAGTGCCTCCTGTGCTGACCCAGTCCTGGAAACACAGAAGATCTAAGCCTCCAGGGCTGTCCATTTGGTACTTTACACCAGCACCAAACTCATGCTTTTTTGTTTTTTAAATATTGTTTTCCTAGTTCTTGTGTAACATAAAATAATCTTTGTCTTTGCTTTAACACTGCACGTTGTTGGGGATTTTTGATTAGTCATTTGAAGGTCCAGTTTGGGGTGAGATGGGCAGTGGATGTTTTTTCACTCTGGAAGTGATGAATTCTCTCTTCTTTACTTGTGCTGCGTACCAGTTAATGATATCCGCCTCCTAAATCTAGTTACAGGTACAAAATAGTGACACATGCTCCCCTGGCTTCACTGGAAGAGTAGAAGTGTGCTCTGAACCCAAACTACCTAGAAGTACGTGTTACTTTCTTTAATGGTCTCTCTCTCCAAACACTGTCTAAGTGGGTCTGGACATGTTAATTCCCAGTGGGTTCATCTACTTGTTGGAGCCAGTTTGGGGATGTGTTGCAACCCTCTTGCTAGCAGCCATTCTATATGATAGAGAGATGGATAAGACCCAGTTGCCCGAGATTTGTATATGTGCTGTCCCTGGGAACAACTAAAATGCTCTTGGAGTCTCCAGCATCACTCCTCTTTCCTCTTACTTCCCCCAGCAACATGGCACCCTCCTTCCAGCAGACAGGAGGTCAGTTATGCCTTCTGGAGTTGTTGGGATGGGCATAGCAGAATGATGCCTGGCACCTTTCCTGACTCAGGGACAGAGCTTGCTGCTGCTGCTTCAGCACTCCCAGCCTCACCAAGCCCAGTGAGTGGGAGATGGAAGGAGCCACTGGAGAGCACTGTGAGGCACTCCTTACCATTGGACTCAGCGGGTGGGCTGTGCCACATTCCTCAAGGCAAGTAGTCTTGATGTTGAAGTTGTTTAGGATTAGCTTTCCCCACAAAGCCGATCCTGAGCTAGCTGCTGGAGCGTGTACTGGACATGGCTTTCTCTGATTTTTGTGACTGTTGCTCTTTGGGCAATCCAGGAGGTAGGTCAGCCTCTTTAGACCAGCTGGACCCTATTGTCCCTCATGAGTGCCTGGTGCTCCGTGATGGGTCACCACTGGGTTATTCCTCCTCTCCTTCCTCGCATAGAGAGAGGCTCCTCTCTCTCTAGCTTACAGTGTGCCACCAGCAATTGACTCTGTTCCAACTCCCAGTGTCTTGCCTCTGCTTGAAGAAGCAGTTGATGTGGTTTTCTAAGGCTCTCCACTTTCTGTCTGCAGGCAGGAGCTTTCCTCACTATTTTGGTTTTTCTCCCTCTGCCTTGTGCCCCCCCTTGGCAGGAAGAGGATTTTTGAGAACAGGAAATTGGTATTTAAAGAGAAAACATGGCAGGGCAGCAGGCCCAGCTAAGATCAAAGAACTCCAGCACATGCCCAGCCACACATTAGTGTGCCACCTGCTCCACTTTACAGCAGGGTGGCAGGCAGCAGGGAGTGAAATTCAGCAGGAGGAGCTGGCTTTGCAGACTCTTCAAGCTGATTGTTCATAGCTGCTTGGTGCTTCAGGCCAAGATGAAGCATCGACTCCAACAGCAGTGATGCAGCAGACAAGCTTTCAGCTGTGCGGGCTGGTCATTCAGCAGCAGAACGTGACGTTTTGGAAGTGACAAGTCAGAGACCCGTGGCTCTTGTTTTCTGTTCTGACTGGGGTGAAATAAAGTTCCCAGGAATGTGTCTGTAAATGGTGGATTCTCTGTGACTTTAAGTCTTTAAACCATGATATGAGGACTTCAGTAACTCTACCGAAGTTGAGTCGTCTATTACAGGAGTGGGTGAGTGGCCTGCAATGTGCAGGGGGTCAGACTAGATGATCATAGTGGTCCCTTCTGACCTTAAAGTCTGTGAGAGGCTGGAAGTTAGAGCGGCAGGAAAAATCCATGGTGCAGGACCCAGTCCCCCCATCCCTTTTAGGCTGACATGGTAACCAGGTATTTTTGCTCCACTTGTTCCAGGAAGGGCCATAGCCATTTCTGATTGTGGTTGCTATCTTGAACCCCCGTCTCCCCAATGGATCTCGCTGACCTCCAGGCCAGGTCTGACTCCTACAGGCTAGAAACAAATCACAGTTTAAAAAATGAACAAACAAACCGAGTTCCCCTACTCCAGTGGCTCAGCTTCCCCATATTTACTCCCTGTTCTCGTACATTTGGGCAGCATGGGGTTCTGGGCACTGAGCCTGTTCTGTCAGCTCCCTCAGATAGGTCATTTGCGCAGCAAGGCCTTGCCTTTCATTTTCCACTTCTTCCACTGGCTTTTCTTCAGAGAGTCAGCAGAGTGGTGCAGCCCATACTACTAGCCTCCTGGTGTCCATAAGCCCACTGTTCCCCTAGCTGTCTCAAGTTTAACCTACCTCAGTCTTCCATTTTACCACTGCTTTCTCTGTGTCTTCTTTATCGCAGGATGCAGCAAAGTGGTCTAGCCCATACTGCTAGCCCATCAGTGTCAGCAGAGCTCCTGTTTTCTGTTTGGCCTTCCTTAGGTAGCCAACTTCTGCTAGAATACTGCTTTTCTTACCAAAGCAGCAGAGCAGCCTAGCCCGTCCTGCCAGCCTGCATGTGCCAGTCCCCACCAAAGTAGCTGGTATCTGCAGGCAGATGTACTATTAAGTTTTCTTTTTTTAGTTTCCTTTCATAAATGCTAGTATGGCTTAGCCAACCATTTTATTGAGCCTGGCAGCAGCTTTCATCTAAGTATTACTGCTGAAGCTAGTTGCTCACACCATCAGCCTGCCAGCTTCAATGGACAATCCAAAAGGCTGTGATCCTACATTAAAATGTCAGCATTAAGGGAGGATGGTGCACCATTTTGTTGCACAGGTGTAAAAACACTTCAGCAAGGCTTTGAACCTCGCACAGCATTACTGCATGAGCAAAGGACTTCAGCATGAGTGCTCATGCCCAGCTCTGCTTCCCTCTCTTCCCCTTATGATCCTCTGCATGTGTATGTTTAAAAGTAAATAAAAAATATAAATGTGTTCCCATGTCTCTCCAAGAGCCTGGGGCAGAGCTGGGGGCAGCGGGTAACTGAAAGGGGGGGGGGGGGGGGGAAGAGCAAAAATAAGAGAAATACTGTAACAAACAAAAACATGCACCTTGGGCTTCTCCATGTTTCCCTCTTAGAAGAGAGCTTTCTAGAACCAGGAAACCAATTATCTTCTGCACCACTAAGGGAGCTCTGTTGTCTCCACTCAGTTCCTGGTCAGTGGTTGTCCCAGGAAGCTCATCAAAACAAGTACCTAGAGTTGCAAGTAGTTAGGAAGGTGAGCTCTCTATCTGTAAGCCTCCCTCTTGATTTGTCTACCGCCTCGTCCAGCTGTTAGCTAATGTTATACCCTTTGGTACTAGATTGAAGAGCTCATTATTAAATATTTGTTCCCTATGTAGGTACTTATGAACTGTAATCAAGTCATCCCTTAATCTTCTTTTTGTTATATTAAATAGATTGAGTTCTTTGAATCACTGTAAGGCGTGTAATCCTTTCATCAATCATGGCTCTTCTCTGAATCCCAGTTTATCATCATCCTTGAATTGTGGACACCGGAACGGGACACAATATTCTAGCAGAAGTCGCACCAGTGCCAAATACAGAGATAAAATAACCTCTTCACTTCTACTTGAGATTCCCCTGTTTTTACATTCAGGGACTGCATTAGCCCTTTTGGCCACAGCATTGTATTAGCTGATTATCCACCAGGATCCCCCAAGTCCTTTTTCAGTCTCTGAGCTTCCCAGGATAGAGTTCCCAATCCTGGTAAGTATGGCCTACATTCTTTGTTCCTAGATGTATGTATTTACATTTGGCTGTAATAAAATACATATTGTTTGCTTTCGCCCAGTTTACCCAGTGATCCAAATCGCTCTGTATCGATGACCTGCTCTTTTCATTACTTACCACTCCCCCAATTTTTGTGTCATCTGCAAATTTTATCCATGATGATTTTATGTTTTCTTTCATTTCATTAAAAAAAATGGTAAATTGCATTGGGCCAAGAACCAGTCCTGCAGGACCCCACTAGAAACATACCTGTTGGATTATTATTTCCCATTTACAGCAACATTTTGAGGCTTATCAGTTAGCCAGCTTTAAATCCATTTATTGTGTGACATGTTAATTTTATATCTTTCTAGTTTTTTAATTAAAATGTCATGCGGTACCAAGTCAAATATTACATCAACATTATTATCTTTATCAACCAAACTTGTAATCTCATCAAAAAATTATATCAAGTTAGTTTGACAGGATCTATTTTCCATAAACCCATTGACTGGCATTAATTATGTTGCCCTTCTTTAATTCTTTATTAATCGAGTCCTATATCAGCGGGTCCATGATCTTGTCTGGGATTAATGTCAGACTGACAAGCCTATAATTATCTATGTTATCACATAAGAACGGCCATACTGGGTCAGACCAAAGGTCCATCTAGCCCAGTATGCTGTCTTCCGACAGTGACCAATGCCAGGTGCCCCAGAGGGAATGAACAGAACAGGTAATCATCAAGTGATCCATCCCCTGTCGCCCATTCCTTGCTTCTGGTAAACAGAGGCTGGGGACACGATCCCTGCCCATCCTGGCTAATAGCCATTAATTTATCTAGTTCTGATTTGAACCCTGTTACAGTCTTGGTGTTCACAACATCCTCTGGCATTGTGTAAAGAAATACTTCCTTTTTAAAATATTGGCACAGCCTTACATTTTCAGTCTTCTGGAACTTCTGGAACTTCTCTGGTGTTCCAAGACTTATTTAAAATCAACATTAACTGTCAGCAAGATCCTCATCCAGGTCTTTTAAAACTCTTGAATGAAAGTTATCTGGACCTGCTGATTTAAAAATGTCTAACTTTAGTATCTGCTGTTTAACATCCTCCTGAGATACTGGTGGAATGGAAAGAGTGTTATCATGTGATATGGCTACATCATCTGGTTTTTCCCCAAATACAGAACAGAAATATTTATTGAACACGTCTGCTTTTTCTTCATTATTAATGATAATTCTAGTAATGGACCAATACTATTGTTAGGATTCTTTTTTTTTCTAATGTACTTTAAAAATGCGTCCTTATTGTCCTTAACTCTGCTGGCCAGAGATTTGCACTTGCTTCCCTTATCAATTTTCCACAGTTCCTATCGTCTGATTTATAGTTATTATTATCCATTTCCCCATTATTCCATTTGTTACATATTATTTTTTTATTTTTTTAAGCAGTAAGAGCCTTCTTCCTCAATTGTAAAATTGTGGCTTTTGGGTACTTAGTAAGGTGTTCTTAAACAATTCCCAGACATCATTCACATTTTTCTAATTAAATTTTTCCTCCCAGCTGATTTGGCTCACAGTTGTTTTCAGCATTGTGAAATTGGCTTTTTAAAGCACCAAGTGTGTATGTCATTCATCTGGACTTTATTCTGATTGCACATTATAAATGTGTTCAAATCATGAGGTCTTGTGTCTAAGTTACCATTAATTTTTAGTTCTGTGATCAGTTCCTCTTTATCTGTCAAGATGAGGTCTAATATAGAATTCCCCCACGTTGGATACAACAGTTTTTGAGTCAGGAAACTGTCATCTATATTTAGAAATTCTAAGAATGTTTTAATATGGGCATCATGAGACATCCAGCATGTGTCACTCAAAATCTCTCAGCTTTTTTCTTACCCGTTATTGATAGGTGCATCAGGAGCCAGTCATCCTGTTCCCTTGTGTGATTTGGGGTCTGTAACAGAGATCAATTAGTACCCCATTTTATGTTTTATCTGTTAGGACATTGCTCATTTTCATCATCTGAGTCAGATGCCACCAGCAGAAGGTTGATTTTCCTTTTTTGGTGGTTCGGGTTCTGTAGTTTCCGCATCAGAGTGTTGCGCTTTTGAGACTTCTGACAGCATGCTCCACACTTCGTCCCTCTCAGATTTTGGAAGGCACTTCAGATTCTTAAACCTTGGGTCGAGTGCTGTAACTATCTTTAGAAATCTCACATTGGTACCTACTTTGCGTTTTGTCTACTCTGCAGTGAAAGTGTTCTTAAAATGAACCACATGTGCTGGGTCATCATCTGAGACTGCTATAACATGAAATATATGGCAGAATGCAGGTGAAACAGTGGGAAACATACAGTTTTCCTCCATGGAGTTCAGCCATAAATTTAATTAATGCATTAATTTTTTAATGGGCGTCATCAGCATGCAAGCATGTCCTCTGGAATGGTGGCCGAAGCATGAAGGGGCATACAAATGTTTAGCATATCTGGTATGTAAATACCTTGCAATGCCAGCTACAAAAATGCCATGCAAATTCCTGTTCTCACTTTCAGGTGACATTGTAAATAAGAAGCGGGCAGCATTATCTCCCGTAAATGTAAACAAACTTATTTCTCTTAGAGATTGGCTGAACAAGCAATAGAACTGAGTGGACTTGTGGGCTCCAAAGTTTTACATTGTTTTGTTTTTTAATGCAGTTATGTAACAAAAAAATATACATTTCTAAGTTGCACTTGCACGATAAAGAGATTTCACTACAATACTGGAATGAGGTGAATTGAAAAATACTATTTCTTTTGTTTATCATTTTTACAGTGCAAATATTTGTAATAAAAATAATAATATAAAGTGATCACTGTACACTTTGTATTCTGTAAAAACAATGAGACAATTCAATTGTCTTAGTCTTTATTCAAGCCTAATTTGATGGTGTCCAGTTTGCAAATTAATTCCAGTTCTGCAGTTTCTCGTTGGAGTGAAAAAAAACTTCAAAAACAGACTCCAACGAGAAAGTGCAGAACTGAAATTAATTTGCAAACTGGACACCATCAAATTGGGCCTTAATAAAGACTGGGAGTGGATGGGTCATTACAAAAACTAATTTCCCCATAGTAATTTCCCCCCTACTGTTACTCACACCTTCTTGTCAACTCTTTGAAATGGGCCACCCTCATTACCACTACAAAAGTGATTTTTCCTCATTTGGTATTCTGCGATTAATTGAATTGTCTCGTTAGCACTGACCCCCCACTTGGTAAGGCAACTCCCATCTTTTCATGTACTGTGTATATATATCTGCTACTGTATTTTCTGCTCCATGCATCTGATGAAGTGGGCTTAGCCCACGAAAGCTTATGCCCAGATAAATTTGTTAGTCTCTAAGGTGCCACAAGGATTTCTCATTGTTTTTGCTGATACAGACTAACATGGCTACCACTCTGAAATTTGTATTCTGTGTTGTAATTGAAATCAATATATTTGAAAATGTAGAAAAACATCCAAAACTATTTCATAAATTTCAATTGGTATTCTATTGTTTAACAGTGCGGTTAAAACTGTGATGAATCGCGATTAATTTTTTTGTGTTAATCAAATGAGTTAACTGTGATTAATTGACAGCCCTAGTAATAACTAGACCAATCCTGATTGGTTTTTGTCTAACCTGTTCTTAAAAAACTCCAGTGACCAAGATTCCATAACCTCCCGTGGCAATTTGTTCCAGTGCTTAACCACCCTGACATCTTTCCTAATGTCCAGCCTAAACCTCCCTTCCTGCACTTTAAGCCCATTGCTTCTTGTCCTATCCTCAGAGGTTAACGAGAACAATTTTTTCTCCCTCTGACTTGTAACAAACTTTTATGTATTTGAAAACTCTTATCGTATGCCCCCTCAGTCTTCTCTTCTCCAGACTAAACAAACTCAGTTTTTTCAATCTCTCCTAATAGGTCATGTTTTCTAGACCTTTAATTATTTTTGTTGCTCTTTTTTGGACTTTCTCCAATTTATTCACATTGTTCCTGAAATGTGGCGCCCACAACTGGACACAATAGTCCAATTGAGGCCTAATCAGCGTGGAGTAGAGCAGAAGAATTACTTCTCATGTCTTGCTTACGACACTCCTGTTAATACATCCCAGAATGATGTTCACTCTTTTTGCAACAGTGTTACACTGTTGGCTCATATTTAGCTTGTGATCTACTATGACCCCCAGATCCCTTTCGGCATTACTCCTTCCTGGGCAGTCATTTCCCATTTTGTATGTGTACAACTGATTGTTCTTTCGTAAGTGGAGTACTTTGCATTTGTCCGTATTGAATTTCATCCTATTTACTTCAGACCATTTCTCCAGTGTTTCCAGATCATTTTTAATTTTAATCCTATCCTCCAAAGTACTTGCAATCCCTTCCAGCTTGGTATCGTCCACAAACTTTATAAGTGTACTCTCTATGCCATTATCTAAATCATTGATGAAGATATTGAACAGAACCAGACCCAGGATCAATCCCTGCAGGACCTCACTCATTATGCCCTTCCAGCTTGACTGCGAACCACTGATAACTACTCTCTGGGAATGGTTTTCCAACGAGTTATGCATCCACTTTATCGTAGCTCTATCTGGGCTAAATTTCCCTAGTTTCTCTATGAGAAGGTCATGTGAGACAGTATCAAAACCCTCACTAAAGTCAAGATATACCAGGCTTATCGCTTCCCTACTATTGGGTTAGATTTATTTGTTCCTAGCTCTCCTCTCTATTACTCTTGAGCTTTGGAGGGTTTTCTCCAGGGGAGTGGCTGCAGCATGTTGCACTTGTGGTCTGCATGTTAGTTGGCAGCGTTTTTGTACAGCCTTCACATGCTGTTGGGGAGGTGTGCTGATCACTCAAGATTCTGCTGCTTATTCCAACAGTTTATTTTGTTCTTGTTACATTGCTAAATGTTTGCTCCTTAGCCAGTTAATCATGGTCACTGAGCTGTGGTGGAATGTCCCTGGTGCACTTTGGCTAAACAATATCATCTCTTTCTGGCCAGACCCACTCATAGCCTGCGGCTGTACTGGATGCAACATATGCTTTTCCTCTATTGGGATCACCTATCTTCAGTCTCCAGCACTTTTGTATGGGACCTCCTCCTAGTTCCACTATAAGGTCTTCTTCTCCACTCCATGAAGGTGCATTAGCTGAGGATATCATGCTGTCTTCTTGGGTTTTCTTGTAATTCTTGTGTCTGTTTGAAAGAGTTCTCCAGTATAACTGAAACTCTTTCTCTTCTCTGGGCCTGCTGTCTGTCTCCTCCTCCTCCCTTCCCGGTTAGAATGTACTTGGAAAAGACTGGGCAGGGTGGTTTCTTGTTCTTGACATTCATTTCAGTTTATTGTTATAATAGCGTCTTCCATATAAACTATATTCTCAAGTGCTTTACAATGGTAAGTGATAAATAACGCAGAGGAGGTAAAGGCAGGGAGAGAAGAGATGTTTTGAACTGAAGTTTGAAGTGCAGTGGAGAGCCAGAGAGATATAGGGATGGCAGGAGCTGTAGAGGAGGAAGCTGTTGCACTAGCCTTGATGAGATTGTGCAGGGGAGGAGGGAGAGGCCAGTACTAGATGACTAGAGAGAACAGTGTGTATCTGGGGAGAATCCAGGAAAGGTCTTAAAAACAAGAAGGGTAATTTTAGGCTGGATCCTGAAACGAAAGGAAGTCAGTGCTATCGTAGTGATGGGGTTGCACAGCTAAACTTCTTTCTCGGTGTGGGAAGGCCGATCACAGGATTCTGTGTGTACTGGAGCCAGGAGAAATTGGGGACCCATCGAGAAAAGTGTTCTAGTATTGAAAGGGGATGGGCGCTATGGATGAGGGTTCAGCAAATGTGGAGTAGAGGCAGCATTGTTGAAGGAAGATGTGGGCAGAGGAGATGACCTCTGAGTCGAGGGAGATGCCAAGGTTTCAAACTGGAGAAAAGCTAATTTCTGAGCCCCCACTGTTCATCTGCTTTGTAGAGTGTTCCAGGTGGAGATGACCAGCAGTGTGGCAGTGTTCTACATGAGTAGCGGTCTGAACCGGGAGCTGCCCAGACAAAGAGCTCAGTACATTCAGTGTTTTTAAGAGGTGCTAGGCTGATGGTCCTGGCTGCTAATGTCCTCTGTCCATACCATACCAAAGCAAAAGCAGCAGTACTGCAAGCTTCTTGAGACCCCAACCACCCTATAGTATGCCTCCCCTCCCACCTTGAGGGAGCTGTTAGGTTCTTTCAGCCCTTGGCATCTCTGCAGGGGCAGCCCACAGGGGGTCAGTGTACTGTATATTGTAGTCGTGTCTTAAGTGATGTGTCATGGAACAGACTCACCAAACTCATTTCACATACACCACTGAACTGCTGTCAGATAGATTTGAACCAGTGACCTAGACATGAAAATGTCTGTAGCTTCATTACTAATCCCCTGAGCCATCCCTCTCTGTGCCTACAGTTGCTGTATTTCACCCATTTGGCTGCATTGGAGGGGTGTGTGACGTGATTCCTGTGTATGCTGTGCAAGTAGCTTGCCAGTTTTCCACAGTACTGTAGGATCCGTTGGGAAAGGAAGGAATTATTGTTCTAGGCTAAAACATAAGTTACTAGAACATTAAGGCTGCATGGTGAAGCACTCAGAATATCAGGAAATGTCAAAAGTAAAAACAATTGTACAACAGCTACTCTACCCCCTGTGTATGTGTCATTACGAGACAGTATGCAATTACATGATCATACGTTATTTCTCAAATAGTGCAGTACAAGAGCCTGACCCTGAAAACAATCTACAACCATCTGTAGCGCTTATTAATGAGTCGTCTCACTGACGTCCATGGTTCTACGCTCAGTTGTGAGCACTATGCTTGGTAGTGTTGGTAGGATGATGCCCTTGTGCCACAGTTTTTTCTACATGTTTTGGCAAGAATTGGATTATAATGACAAAATTGTCTCTGTCCCTCCCCTTTCCCCGACTCATGCTGGAAAACAGTTGAACTGTTTTTGCTGAAGCTTTTGAAAAACAAAAGTCTTCAGTCAGAAACTGAGCATGGAAAACTTTATCCTGAAACACAAGTTTTGGAAAGCTATAATAGAATGCAAACCATTATGTATCTTTAACTATAGAGGCCACTACCAGGCAAGAAATGCATAGTTGTTTGGTCTTTTAGTCTGCCTAGTATGTACAGTATAAATCATGGCATGAAATGACCATCTGGTCTGAAAGACCTGCAGGCATGCTGTGATGGATGCATAGTGTAGGGAGTGCCTTCGTCTTAATTTCCTTCCTTTAGTAAATTTAAATATTATATTTGAGGGTTACATTTCAAAGCAGTGTTCAGGTCCCAGCATCAGTGGAGCTGTGGCTAACTCACCACTGCACGTTGCTTTGAACATAAAACCCTGAATATTGTTTTGCTGTAGGTTTTAAAGAGGGTAAAGAAAATCTTTGATTGCCTTTTGCTGCTTAATGATGCTCCACCTGATAACACTGAGATTTGAAGTAAAATTTGGCCACAGATTTCATAATCTGAACTAACTTGCTTTAGGTTTATATTAATTGCAATTTTTTTTCTCATTTAAAAACATGGTCTAGTTCTTTAAAGCATGTTGTTTTCATGTGTTTGAGACTCCATGCCCCATCCTGGGACTGGGATTCTGGCAGGTTTCTTGTGGACTGGCTGAGGATGATGTAGTAGTAGCATATTAGTGATAAAACTTCTTCCATTCCTTACTCTTTCAGAGAATTCGGTCAACGGTGGATGAAAAGGAACAGAAACAGCTTCTAATGGACTTGGATGTAGTGATGCGAAGTAGTGACTGCCCCTATATTGTTCAGTTTTATGGAGCACTCTTCAGAGAGGTGGGCACTCAGAGTTTGTTTCATTTATACCAGAGGTTTTATTTTAATTTAAAATTTAATTTGCAGCAGCCTTCAGTTTACTATAGGAGGAAGGAGTTAATTTACTGTGGGATTTTTGAGTCGCAAGTTGTAATCAGACCCATTACTAGAAGGGAAGAGACTCTGGATTCTGATTGCTGCTATGTATATAGTTTGGTGTTCATTTATACGATCCCTGTCAAGATTATTGCTGCTTTCCTGCCATGCTCTCTCATGATCACATCTAGGATTTGGAGGAGTTTCATTGGTTTGACTGTCTGGACAGTTGTGTGGCACTCAGATATCTGACACATTTCACACATCTGATTTATAGATGTGCTCTACACAGACTCTCAAAGGTTGTGTGCTTTGCACACTGGCTTGTGCTGGGGAGGGCTGGAGCTGCAAAGCCCCAGGAGTCGCTGCAGCAGGGGAGAAGGGGTGTGATGCTTTAGGAGGTACAGTCCTTCCCAGAGCTGCTTGGCATGCATGCTGCACTATGGACATGCCAAACCCTCTCAACCAAGGCACTTCTTTTGGAGCGATTTTCACCTGGGGACACTAGAAGGGAGTCAGTCCTACATTTCCCTGAGCCCAAGGCCTGGGACTACCTTTGGCCCTGTCACAGGGCTTGTCTGCCCTGGGAGATTACATCACGTAGAACATCATGTTGGGTAACCAGGAGTTAGCACTTGGTGTAGATGAGGACTGCCCCACTTAATGTCTCCGCTGGTTAGGGTTAACCTGAGCATGGACCCTAGTGCTATCCACCACATGGCAACGAGATGTTAAATGCTACATGTCCTGACTATGCTGAGTGTTTACCACCATATAGGTTAACGTGTTTTCAGGAGATGTAATTTCTGGGTGTAGACCAGGACAAAGAAAGTGTAGCAGAGAGGGATTGTCTCTTTGCTCCATCCCCTGCACCCACAAGGACGAAACAAATCCAATCTTTAGTGAGCAATAAAAACAGTGGGGAAAGAGGCTCACTGCATGGGTGTGTGCAGCTCTGTACTCCTGTGCACAGAAAACCTGTTCCTTCATTCTGTGTGGGTGCAAACTGAGGGGATGGAACTGGAACTAGCACAACAGCCAGAACTCAAATGATAAGCCAGAATTGTAACTTCACAGTCTAGCCCACACAATCGGCATGGCAGGGATCAGACTGTGACTGTGAACATCATGGTCTGGTTCCCGTCTCCCCCTTTCTCCAGGTGGAAATGGTCTATGCCAGCCCTTCGCTGATGCAGATTATTTCTCCCTTTGCGCTGGCTCTGGTAGTTCACGTAATATGGTGGGGTGAGGGAGGAGGCGGAGACATAGCTCCAATCTTGCTCCACCACTGCCTACCCGCTCCCTGCATACCTGCACTGGCGGGAGTGTAGCAACTCATGAGCAGCCTGTGCAGATGAGTAGGAGTTCATAACTGAGCTCTGAAAGCAGAAGGTTGGCCTTGTAGGGTAAGGCAGTGGACTACAACTGGAAAGACCCCGGTTCAATTCCTGGCTTTCCAGACTCCCTGTCTGATCTCTGGCACATCACTCGTTTCCCTGTCCCTTAATTCCCCATCTATACAACCAGGCTAATAATCCTTCCTTTCTCCTGACCTCTGTCTGTCTTGTAACCCTTTAAGGATAGGGACTCTCTTACTATGTGTGTGGTACAAGCCCCAGCACAATGGGGCCTTGATCTTGGTTGAAAGCTTCTAGATGCCACTATAAAACAAATAATTATCAATAATTCTGATAAATTGGTTTGAACAAAATCCCTGGACAGGAATGTTTCTTGCCAGTTGCTGCTGAGTTACAGATTTATTGTTTTATGTCTCTGGCACCTCTCCACAGCTCTCAGGGCATCAAAAAATGAAAACGCACAGCATCAGTATGATGTTTTGATTTAAATTTCCACATAGAAAAATAGCACTCTACAGACTTAGATACACGCTCTGCCATATCATGAGCCCCCTACTGCATCATCCTCCCACCGGGCTCCTGCCTGTCCGCCTGCAGACCCCAGTGTCAGTAAATGTAGACAGCATGCCTAGTATGCTGTTGACCTGGGATCTACCTTTGCCATCACCCCGTCCAGCCAAGATAGTTACAATAGAACTGAAAGTAAACCAATGGAACTGAGATTAAATAGTACATTTTACAACTGGTGAGTAACATCAGCCAGAATTGCCCCACCGCATCCATCCTGCCAACCATTCACAGAGATTGAAAGAAACAGTCTCCCCATAACGTTACCCAGCTCTGCCATATCCCTCACACACAGCAAGGGTGTTCCTCCTCACCCCCCACCCCACCATATCTCTCTCACAGAGCAGGGGTGTTCCTCCTCACCCCTCCCCCCCATATCCTACACACACACATTCCTCACACACAGCAGCAGTGTCCTCCTCAGCCCCCCCCACCCCCCAATACCCTTCACACATAGCAGGAGTGTTCTACCTCACATACACACACACACACACCATAACCCTCACACACAGCAGGGTTGTTCCACCTCTCTGTCTCTCGCACACACACGCACGCACACACACTTGCCATAACCCTCACACACAGCAGGGGTGTTCCACCTACGTAATCATCAGTAGCATTCATTCTAGACTACTTACTATACCTGAAACAACAGGGACTATCTGCATCATCTCTTAGGGTCCACCTGGCCGCAATCTCAGCATTTCACCTGTGATTGAACAGCCATTCCGTGTTCTCAAATACTGTCTGTAGTTGTTTTCTCAAGGGACTTGACAGGTATCACAACCAATCCCTCCCTGGGATTTCAACCTGGTATTGTTGAAGCTCACGGGTCCCCCATTCGAGCCACTGGCAATATGGTCTCTGCTCTACTTGTCCTGGAAGGTGGCCTTCCTAGTGGCCATTACTTCAGCCAGAAGGGTCTTGGAGATTGAGGCCCTCACTTCAGAACCTCTGTACGTGGTATTCTTCCAGGACAAGGTTGAGCTGCATCCTCATCCAGCCTTCCTTCCAAAAATGGTTTCACAATTCCATAGTAACCAGGTCATCTTCCTCCCTTCTATCTGAAACCACATGCCAACAGACAGGAGCAGAGGCTTCACTCACTGGGCGTCAGACATGCACCAGCCTTCTACATAGAAAGGACTAAATCATTTTGGAAAATTACTCAACTTTTTGTGGTGGTTGCAGACAGGATGAAAGGTCTTCCAAATTCAGCCCAGAGAATTTCATCATGGATCAGTTCCTGTATCTGCACATGCTACGACCTGGCAAAGGTCCCTGCTCCTGCCCTGACGACACATTCCACAAGGGCCCAAGCATCTTCGTGTGCATTTGTGGCACAGGTTCCTAAACAGGACATTTGTAGAGCAGCAACATGGTCATCAGTTCACACTTGCGTGTCTCGCTATGCCATCACTCAGCAGGCTAGAGACGATGCTGGATTTGACCGAGTGGTGTTACAATCAGCTTGTCAGTGAACTCCGAACCCTGCACCTGCACTACTACTTGGGAGTTACCTACATTGGAATGGACACAAGCAAGCACTCGAAGAAAAAATAGTTACTGATCTTTCTTAAATGTTGTTCTTCAAGATGTGTTGCACATGTACATTCCAACCCTCACCTCTGCCCCTCTGTTGGAGTTAGCCGGCAAGAAGGAACTGAGGGGGCTTCGTCTCAGTGCTATGAGCGCGTGACTCCAGGGACCACTAGAGCCAACCTGACAGATACCACTGAGAGAAAAACTTTCCAGCAGTAGTGCTCAGGGCAAGCACACATCTACATTGGAATGGACAGCTCTAGGCCCTATTTCTAATACAGGCATCCATCTCAGGCCTGGAATAAGAATTCCTAACTGAACTGACAGGCAAGTCAACCTGGTGGCAGCTATTGAGGCAAAAGATTTAACTCAGCAAGGAAAGGAATAGATTCCCCCCACTCCATTCTTCCTTCCTCTTTCAAAAATGAAAAATGGTGTACAGTCCAGCAAGAATTCTCCATCAAGAAGAGCTTACAGATGCATGTTTCTCTCTGGGAGCTGGGACACTTCCATTTGGAAATCCATTAGAAGCATTAGTGGTAGATGCAGCAGATACATTTTTGAGGCAGTGGCTGTTGCCATTGTGATGTGCTTTGAATCATGGCTTCACACTTTGGGGTTTCCCACAGAGGTCCAGAACATCCTGAAGGACCTGCCCTTTGATGAAACTCACCTTTTTAACCAAAAGACAGATGAGTCCTTACACAGTCTACAGGACTTCAGGGTCACCCTCTGCTCCCTGGGAATATGTACACCTTCCCCAAACAACTCCACAGGTAAGCATACAAGCCTAAAACCAAGGCTCAACAATTTTACCACCAGCATCCTTACGAGCTACCCCGTAAGAGGAAAAGGATTCAGAAGTCCCATTTCCTACATTGTCTGAAGCAACATTATCACCCCAATCCCAGCCCCCATCTAAACAATATTTTTGACGAGAGCTCAAGAACTGCAAACCACCAAATGCTGATTCCCACACGCCTTTTGGGAGTCATATAGTACTCTTTTTCCACATCTGGAGTGCTGTAACAATGGACAAATGGGTACTAAACATCATCCATTCTGGCTATGCAATCAAATTTACCTCCCCCTCTAAAACTCCCGTCACCACACCTTTTCAGTGGCCATTCTCATGAGATTTTCAAACAAGAAATACAATCCCTCTTCTCATGTTAACAGAAAATGCAATATATAGTACTCCAGAGAAGTCCTAAGACATAACTGACAGGCTAATGCTCTACTTCTTCTGTAGTCAGACCATCTGAAGTATGCCTTCCTCGTTTACTGCTCCCATCTCAGGTCTTAGGGAAAATTCATCAGGACAAGGCAGAGTCGTCCTCATTGTCTTCAATTGACTCAGCTCTTTATAGGCATTGCCTGACCCCTTCCCATCTGAGTTTAATAATCAAACTGGGCTGGCTGGCCTTAGGCCCCCATGTCCTTAAAGGCATGGACCACCCTGTTACATCTTGAAGCTTTCCTAACTAGTCTTGCATCACCACATCATAACAACCACTCTCAGAAGCAGATGTCTGGTAGAAGAGAGCTCCTTAATCTAGCTGACAAAGGCAGCATGAGATCCAGTGGCTGGAAGCTAGACAAATTTAGACTGGAAAAAGGCACAAAATTATAAGTCAGGGTAATTAACCGTTGGACCCATTGAACCACTGGAATAGCATACAGAGGGTTGTGGTGGATTCTCCATCATTTAAAGGCTTTAACATTGGATGCCTTAGGATATGCTCTAGACAGATCTGCTCTAGCTAACCAGAAGTTATGGGCTTGATGCAGGAATTACTGGGCAAAGCTTCTGGCCTGTTTATGCAGGAGATGATCATAATGGTCTCTTCAGGCCTTTAAATCTATGAATCTGCATGAAAGTTATTAACACCTAGACGTAGGTTCAAAATTCCCCCCAGAACTCTTGGGATTTATCTCCAGGTGAACATGGCCCCAGCTCTGTGAAATAGGAGTGAAAGGGTTATAACACAGGATTTTTTTTCCTCCTGAGAGAAAACAATGAGTTTTCAATAACTTAAAGAAAAGTTCTAGTCTTCTCTTAGACACCTCTCCATGTATTAGCAAGCAAGGCCTTTTCTGATGTCTAATCAAGAAAAATCTACCACAGAGCTGAGAAGACTTCTTTGGAGGAATCTCCTACATTTGTTGGACTGTAATTGACTTATATCAAAAGTCTGTATCTTATGCATAATCACACACTCCCAAGACTCTGAATTGCCAGTCATGGGCCCAAGGTCTGAAAACTGTGATGGTAGGTATACACATTGCAGTACGCAGTTGAAACAATGCACAACACTTACAAGCATAGATCAATCACCCACCTTTTAATTCTGAACTCAGTGCAGCCAGCCTTATGAACTGCTTTTCCGAAGAGTTTGCCTTGTCAGCGCTCTGTCTCTGCTCCTGCCCCTTCAGACAGCTGCTCTGGGCAAAGGTCAACCAGAAGAAAAAAGACTAGTTGTCTGAACTCTAGACCCATTTGATGATTTAGTCCCATATGCTTACATGATTAATTACTCTAAAAAGTGTTTAAGTTCAAGAATACAGCGCTGCTGTTGGGAAAAATACCAATCCTGTATAATGCCTGTATTTACAACAATGAAGACATGCCTCAGGATGCCAAAATCCACCATAAACAGCTGAAACTAAGCCATTTGCCATCCATAACAGTTAGCATAGAAGACTTTGGAACAATAGCCCTTAGTTTGGACTGAGAGTTGGTAGATTTTTGAACTTTTTATTCCAGTTAAACAGTCTAATTTAATCATGATTTAAAATGTCATCTTTTAAAAAAATTATTTTGATTTTAAATAACTTAAATGTTGTGCTATAGCTTAGTAAAATGCTCAGCCTCATACTCTTAGTTTTATCAAAGCCTGTTTCTCTGGTAGCTGTGGTATCCACAGCTGTGTAACACATTTAAGGTTACATTCTGCCTTTACCACTGTACTGGATATAATGAATTGAAATATAAAATATGAAACCATTTGCAAATCACTTTTAAAGATACCCATCTCTCAGTATTAACAGAACTGCACATGGGCAGGGGCACTCTTTGAAATGAGGGGATATTAATCTCTCATGGAGATTTGCTTCAGTTCTGGGTTTGAATATTTTATCTGGGGTTCGGGGTTCTGTGTAATTTGCTTTGTAGTCTTTACATCTTTTAAATAAAATGATGTAAATGATGCAAAGCGACTCAGACCTGGGTTTTAGCTGCCAATTCCATTTCCAGTGACCTGGCATCTTGCACGCAGGAGGGGATGAGATGCCCCTCCTCCCGGTGGTCTTCTCTTTCTTCTAGTAGGGCAAGGTTGTCACAAACCAATGTCTTTACTTTCACTGTCCACGTTAGTATCCGAGGTTCTTCAGCCTGGCTTCAGCCCCCCTCATGGTCCAGGCTGTTGGAGCATAATAAACGTTTGCCTATTCATGGTCCCGACCAGGTTCAAAAGGGTCTCTGCATTCTGTTGATTCTTATGTATTATTTCACCGTGACATCTGTTTGTTCTTTTTTAGGGTGACTGTTGGATCTGTATGGAGCTCATGTCTACCTCGTTTGATAAGTTTTACAAATATGTATATAGTGTATTAGATGATGTTATTCCAGAAGAAATCTTAGGCAAAATCACTTTAGCTGTAAGTATTTAGATTTTGCTGCTCCCTTTTTGCACATTTTTAAAGATCATTTAAAAAGTTTATGCTTTTGACTTTTTAGCCCTGTTCCCTCTGGTTTATTTGCATTCTGTAGAATCTTTAGGGTTCTGGTTTTACCATTGCTTTAATATTATGTTAACTCTTTATTACTTGGTGGAGATGCAGTCAGCAGCACTGGAGCGGGAGGCCTCAGTGAATAGAGACACCCCACAATCTTTTGCCTGAAATTCAAGCTAAATCCAAAGGCCCTGGTTCTGGTTCATTGACATTCCAGTAACCCTCCACCCGGATTGTCACGTTAACAGATGGCACTAACCAGGGCTGGTTCGTTGCCTGGCAGGAGGCTCTCATTCCAGGCAGGGCCAACGGAGGGATGAACTCTTCTGGTTTGCCCTCTTTTCATGCTGCTCCCATGTTTTTCAGTGCATCTGGAATTCATGAAAATGGTAATTTGGCTGAAAAATCATGAAAAAGCACAAGTTTTTGAAATGAAATTTTTTTATGTTTATGATAATATTTTATCCCCAGGGTTTCATAAAGAAATGGGATGGATTTTGAATCCGCAGTGAAATATAAAATGTCACATTTCAGGCATTTTGTATTTTCTTGTGACTATTTCTTCCACCTCCACTGGCCACCCAGAGATGGGAAAAACCTGATCTTGGGGTGTTTTGATCAGGCAGTTTCAGAGTATGTAAGAGTTCTGCACTTGGCTATATTCTCCATGTCAGTAAACTTTGGAGTGAAAAGGTACTGCCAAAATCAAAGGGAAGACCAGTCCTGGGCAGAGTGGAAGTGATGGGGTGTGTCCATGCAATACTGGGGCTGGCGCTGGGTGTCCCTCTCATAGGGTTTTATCTCTTCTGCTACTGTTACTGCAAATTCTCAAAAATAAGTTAGGCTTTTGGAGCAGTGTTTGACATCTGTGAGTTTAAGGCAAGATAGCTCAGGATCCCCTTGTCCCTAGAGCCATCCTATCACTGTAGGGCAACTGGGATTTGTTTGTAGCTTTTGGAGGGTCAGCCAAAACTGAGTGGACAACACAGACTCCATTTCACCTATTGCTATGGAGCAAGAATGATTTCTCCTTAGTACCTAGCAATGGTTAGATTGCTTTATAGAACCATTAATGCCCATCACTTGCTTTGTGGGCACAGTGTGAGGCATGCTGATTGCATGGAAGAGCTGGCAACTTCTGAACCTTTCCCTGTGGTCCAGGAGCGCTGAGGCTTCATTTGAATGGAATCAGGAGGTCTGTGAACCTCAGCCAGTTACACAACTGGCTTCTTCAAACAGCCTTCCACAAGAGAGGCACAATACAGTGACACAAGCAAAAACAACCCACCCCAACTCCTGCCCCACACACACACGCCAAGGTACAGATCTTGCAGAACAGTGGGACAGTGACAGGAGAACACTATGTATATGCATCATCATTTTGTTAGGTCTTTAGATGCTGCTGAATAAGAACCTAGGTAACAGGAGCTGCATGCATGAAATATCATAGCAGTTAGCTGGGCCTGACCCCTAGAGTCCTACGTGGATACAAAATTTGTATCCACATCCAATCCATTAACCACAAACATGGTCCACGGATATCCGCAGATTTGCAGGGCTCTAGTGACCTCTCCTTTGGAAATGTCGGAATAGGTTCTTCATTAGCCACACTGAGAGAAATAGCTTGACAGCCAGATTGTTAACATGTCCATATGATCCACATTCCTCAAGAGTATTGTCTTGTGTATACATGAGGGAAGGGGATTGGGGTATAGAAAAGTAGTGAGATCAAAGTGACATCAGTAGCACCAGAGGTTTATAAGTAAAGTGCCAGTCCACCACTAGTGCCAAAACCCACCTTTTTCAAAGGGTGACTGAACTGCAGCCTGCTGCCTCAGTGGCTGTCGGCGCTGCAGCCCTCTGGCATTTCAGGTGAGCTCCTAGTTCTGAGTGTGTGTGGTTTTTCCTCCAGCCAGTTTTCAAACTTCGGTAACTAAAGTTAGGCCCGTAAATCTGTATTTAGAAATGCCTAACACAGGTTTAGGTGTGGGTGTGAAAACTGAACTAAAATACCTCTCTGACTGTTCCTCTATAGCAGGGGAGAGCGGCACATACAAAGCTCACCATCCCTCCTCTAGCCTATTATTACCATAAAGCCTGAGGTTACATCAGGAAGGAAAGTGTGTTGTTGGGTGTGTTTAGTTTTGATTTGGTTTAGATTGGTTTTCTGAGGACATATTGAACTACCTCCTAAATTCTCCTCCCTTACTAGCCCCACAGACTGAGATGAGGAAGATTTTTTTAACAATGTTCTGAGTGTTGGGTTCTTCTCTCTGTGAGAGCATAACTGATAGGTAGACGGAGGTGCACAGGGACAGGTTGTCTAGCCCCCATGTTAGCTCTTAACCATGCTGTCCTGCTTCCTTCCTGCATACACAGTTCCCCACTAGCTTTTGCAAAGTACCACTTTCCCACTGTGTTGCAAAATCATTTATAATAGCAGAGCTAAGATGGGGAGTGAGTAGTAAGGACCTCTAGACCTAAGCAAACCAGCTGTCAAAAGCCATGCCTCTTGGGACCTTATTATTGGTTCAGGAAAATGAAATTCTATGACTTGTCTAAAGAATAGCTTCTGATTGGCTCAGCCAAGAGGCATGGCTTGTCCAAGGCTGACTGTCCTGGAATTACTGGCTGACTGTTGGCAGCTGCCAGGGTAAGTGCCTTTCTTCTCTCTCTGCCTCTTGGTCAGTGACGCAGGCTTTCTTCGTTTCCTGTTGGTTTAAAACTTTTCTGCAGTTTATCTGAGTTTGTTTTCTTTTTGTTTCTGTAACAGGCTGAAAAGCTTTTACTTTTCTTGGCTGTTCTACAGCCTCTCTCACTTTGTGCTGCACAGTATTAAAACCTGCCCCACTTTATTTTCTCTAAAACACATGTTCTGTTACTAATATTTAATACCTTTATTTCAGAAAAACATAGTTATTTTTAGACTTTATTTCTAAACAACCTAAATGCATAACATTTTTTTCTAAAAATGCATGTTCTGTTTCTAATATTTAATGCCTTTATTTCAAAAAAATACATACAGTATACAAAAAGGCCTGTTAACATATGTATGTCTTAACACTTTAATCCTCTGTTTACTAAACTTTATTTAAAATGTATAAAAAGCCTATTTTTTTCTTAAAATCTTTAAAATGGCTGTAACTGTGAAAAAGCAGACACATAGGCAGTCCTAATGTTCCCCATAAAAATTCAAAATGGCCACTATTGCAAAAGTGTACATGGCCAAAAATGAGATTGGAGGGTGGACATACACCAAAAAGGGGGTGTGAAAACCTGTCAAAATTTATATGATGATGACAGATATGGAGGTCTTTACATTGTTTCCTTTCAGACACTCAAGGTTCCTCTTTATTGTTTTGGCTCATGTTGCTCAAACAGTTTAATAATCACAGGAATCTCATTGCAGTAACTTATTTTTCATCCATAAAATCTCCTCTTTTCTCCTAGACTGTGAAAGCACTAAACCACTTAAAAGAAAACTTGAAAATCATTCACAGAGGTAAGTTCGTAGGTTTCTCTTCTGCAAAGGAATTATCAATTATTTTTCCTCTTAACTACAAAAAATTAATTTCGCATAATTTCATGGTTAGTCCCTATTTTAAGTGAAAGTATAATTGTGGATAATCATTAAAATTAGTTTTATAAATATATCAAATAAATACTTTAAATTCGTAGTATTTTGTTTGGGATGGTTTCAATCATTTTTCCATTCTCCCTTGACATCTGAAGTGCGTAAGTGCAGATAATGAGAACATACATCTATACAGAGTGCCTTTCCCAGGACTGGGGAGGCTGCAGCGGCACCACACACTCTCCTTCGGGAAGGGGCGGGGCTGGGGGCTAGCCTCCCCCTGCCAGCAGTTCACACGCTGGCCAATTGCGCTGGCCTGCGGGGCCCCACAAAGTGCGGGGCCCGGAGTGATCTCCCCGATTGGCCGTACCCTTGGGATGGCTCTGCCTGGGGTCGAGAACTATTCCCCATGGGACTCTACTGGAAACACATCTGTTCAGTGATGATTCCCTCTTTACAGTTACATTTTGAGACCTACCAGTCTGCCTGTTTTTAATACATTTAATGTATGCTCTGTTAATTTTGTATCATTCTAGTTTTTTAATCAAAATGTCACGTGGTAATAAATCTAACACTTTACTGCAATCTAAGTATATTACATCAAAGGGAAGGTGGGTGAGATCATATCTTTTATTATCATCGACGTCTGTGGTGAAAGAGACAACCCTTCGAGCTAACACAGAACCCAGCTTGTCTCTTTAATATCATGGGCAAACAATAATGGAAGATATATTACATCAACTATGTTACCTTTATCAATCAAACTTGTAATCTCATTTAAAAAATCATAAACCTCTGTTGACTGGCATTAATTATATTACCATCTAATACTTTATTAATTGAGCCATATCATCTGCTTCATTATCTTGCCCTGGATCAATGCCTGGCTGACAGGCTTATAATTAGCAGGCTCATCCTGTTACCCTTTTTCACATTGGCACAGGATTAGCTTTCTTCCAGTCCTCTGGAACTACCCCAGTGTACCAAGTCTATATCACCAAGGCCCTCTGGCCATACCCCTGTCTTTATGTCTCTAGTAAAGGGAAGTGGTGTCAGCCTAGCTCAGAAGTTCTCAACTTTTCTTCACCTGGGACCCCAAACTAGCCACAGTATTTTTGTCATGACTTCAATCCCTACAGTGCTATGGAGTCACTACAAGAAAGCATGGGTGGAGCTGGGAAAGTACTGGTGCTGTTTCTTTCACTCCCCTTTCTAGTCCTGCCTGCACTGTGCTCTGTTCTAGGGGCATGCTAATTCAGAAAGGCAAGGAGTCAAAGTCTGAGTAGCAAAGGCCAATGGTTAATTTAGCACATGCAGGCAGGAGGTTGAAGCTGCATTGGGGGTGGGGTACTGCAGCAGCAGAAGCGAAGAGGAGAAGAACTTGCCCTTCCTGCCCTTTTCCTTACTTCCCCTAGGTCCTAGCGCTCAGCTGAGGGCCCCAGCCTCTTGTCTTGGGACCCCCAGACCTAGATGTTGGGACAGGAGGGTCCTTGAGGAATCGCGATCTCAGGAGAGTCGTTCTGTCAGCTTGGAGGAATTGAGAGCAGACACATGGCTGATTCATTAAAGGCAGTTGTTCTGAATTACTAAAGGCGAGAATGGTCTCGGGGGACTGGGAGGGAGGGAGGATGCTGCCAGAGGGACCTCTCTTCATCTTCCCAGAAACCTCGAGGAGTCAGCTAAGGCAGACCTAGGAGCCCAGGCCCACGCTGTAGGGCTTGTTTATAGAAGTGACTAGCCGGCTTCTGGGAACATCTTCCATTGGAAAAGCCACTGTCCTGATACGGTGACCACACCACTAGTATTTCTCACTTCCCCTTCATCTGCTTCAGAAAGGCTTTACGAAGTGCACAGTCGTAGTCTATGGACATTCTAAATATGGAGAAAATCTGTCTTGTATACTTATGGCGCATGTGAAGTGCTATGAATGAGAGCCATGGAGCAGTGAGTTTAGAACTGATTTCATACAAACACATCTCCAGTAGTTAGTGGGATGTGTCATTTCCACACTAATCTGTGCTTTTCCTTTGTAAGTAAGGTACCATGGCATCCCAGTCTTAGCTGGGTGGTTTCTGTACATAGATCTGCTATCTCTGTGTCTAATGCCATTTGAATCATCAGAACATTGAAAGCTTTCTAAACTGCCTGAAGTGAGTGCCACAGTTCGCTGTGTGTCTGAGAATTGATACCGTAGGTCTCTTCTGAGGACAGTGTATAGCTGAAAAGAGCCTGAGTTTGTGCATTCACTGTAAAAGATTCTAATGGCTGTGGTCTCTGATGAGAAGAGCCTGTGTAATGGATAGATCAAATTGTTTCATGTTTCTGTTTTTTCTCAGGGTGGTGTTATGGAGGCAGAGTTCAGGTCATGTGAGTGACTTTAACTACGCCGTTGCATACTTTCAAATGTTTGTGGGAGGTTGTAGAGAGGAACTTTCATGTTGCATTTCCCAGGATTTCTAACCTTTCCTTTCCGGTCGATGGGGTCTCCTTCTGATCCCTTCCCTCAGATGGCTCTTCCAAATCATTCTCCACCATAGTACCTGTGCAGAGAGCCTGAAAACCGTTTCTTACCACTATCTGCATTGGGGATACATGGGTTCTCCTCTTTCTTCTTCTGGAGGTCACATGCTGCCAATTTTCTTCACCGTTCTGCACTACCCTCTCTGATTCTTCAGCATGCTGTGCCTGCAGTACCAAACGCTGACTTCTATCCAAAAAATCTTCCTTTTTTGTCTGTTGCCACACAGGGTTGATACTGGGTCTTTAGTCCTTTAACCTTCTCCTCCAATATGGAGACCAGCTTGCACTTCGTACAGACAAAGTTTCTTCTGTCCTCTGGGAGAAAGACAAACATGGCACATCCTGTGCAGGTCACAACAACTGATCACTCACTATCCATAATATCTTCCTTCTAGGAGTCTCTGCACATGTTGTATTTACTGATCACAGAAGCCTGAAAGGCAAAAAAAAAAAGCTCTGTGGGAACTCCCCCTCAGGCAAACTCCCTCTGTTTGCCTGTCCTCTGTTCGTGGCTTAGTATTGTCCTAGTATTGTGTGACAAACCAGCTTCTGCGTGGGGCTCATAGTGTTGACCTTATTTGGCTATTGTGGTAAAAACTGCCTGAACCTTTTCCCCAGTAGGAATTTACAGTGAGATACAGTGTGTTAGTTGACTGAGTGACTCGAGGCCCTTCTCTCAATTTGATGGCATTTCTCAGTATGTTTGTTTGTCTATCTGAAACACAGGTGACCCATCTGTAAGCAACAAATGTTTTCAATTTCAAAATGCCAGAGATGTTTGTACCTGCATTGCAGAATTGCACTGCGGAAGCTGTAGCTGGCGCATGAGAAAACAGACCCTGCCCCAAGGAGCTTACACGCTAGTTGAGGCCCACCTGCAAGAGTCCAGTTTCACAGAGCATACCAGGGGCTGTGTAGAGATCTCACAGAGGTCACTGTTGGAAGGAGTGAGCTCTGGGGAGGGATGTGAAGTAGTGGGAGGTCCTGTGACACATGGGAAGAGGGGAAACTGTTCCACTCAGAAGGGGAGGCATGGGAGGCAGCGTGAAGGTGATGGGGAGAAGACTACAAAGGGGGAGGTTGGGGGGAGGCTGGGACTGAGCGAGGGGAGAGCAGGAGAAGGTGCAGGCGACAGGGGAACTGTGCAAGGCCTCGCAGAGAAGGAGAAGCCTGACTTTGATGCAGGAGGAACAGGGAGGGCAGTGCAGAGAGCTGGAGAAGTGAGTGACCTGAGCAGAGTAACAGGGCAGGAAGGGAATTTGAGCAGCCCTTTGGCTGGGCTGCGGGAGTGTGAGGCCAGGGAGAAAGTGTCTGTGGGAGTCCAGGGGAGAGATGACCAAGGCAGGGAGCAGGATTTTAGAGTGGGAGCGGGGCAGGGATGAAGAACAGTGGCAGCCTGGGTACGTGGGGGAGTAAAAGGCAAAATGGAGGCAGCAAGTCTTGGGAAAGGCAGGGACTGAGTGGGGATGGGAAGGGATCAGGGCAGCAGGACTGCTGCTCTTTGTGGGTACACCTACACTGGAGCTGGACGTGTAATTTCCAGTCTGATTAGACATACACACACTAGCTTTGAATGAGCTTATGCAGTACAAATAGAAGTGTAATCACAGTGGCATGGGCTAGCTGCCCATCTGAGACCCTGGGTATGTGCCGCTGCGGCTACATTGCTGTTTTAGCACACAAGCTTGATCAAAGCTGGCATGGGTATGTCTCTCTGAGCTGGCAGTCACAGCCCCACTTGTCATGGAGACACCCTCTCTGGGAGTGTACCGCTCAGCCTGTGTGGGCTGTGTACACTTGTACACTTGCTTGTATACCCTCTTGTACACTTGCAGTAAAAAACCCCGGATGTGGCCTGCCACAACCTTAGATGCCACTAAACACAGTTTTGTTTGCTAATTAAGAGCCAAACACAGTGGCTAATGAGGCTTCTTCAGAAAGAACTTCAGAACCAGGACAGTCTCTGTATCTCCTCCTACTTTCCCAGCCAGTGCTCCCAAAATAAACTGCCAGATATCTCTGTGATGGGGCTATGAGGCAGTGATAGATAGTATGTTTGGGAAATATGTGATGACATCACCATTGAACATAAATGTTAAAGAGGAAGAGTTGACACCAAGTATTCAACCTTAGCTCTGATTTTCTGATGCCTGTGTCTGTCACTGCGCAACCACATGGCTTTTGAAATGGAGATCTCCATCCACGACTTAACCTGTTCCTTTCTTTCTTTCACTCACAGACATCAAACCTTCTAATATTCTTCTGGACAGAAATGGGAATATTAAACTCTGTGACTTTGGCATTAGTGGACAACTCGTGGACTCCATCGCCAAAACAAGAGATGCTGGGTGCAGACCATACATGGCAGTAAGTGGGATCTGACAGTGTTGTCGAGGGGGCTGGGATGGGCACAAGATATGGAGCCTTTTGCCTTCTAGCTCAGGCTAAAGTGAGGCCCAGCTCACTAGTGGTTCCCACCCATTGGCTGAGTTGTGCCTTAGTCGAGTTCACCAGGGGCAGGCATTCACATACCAAAAATAACAACTGCAAATCTAGAACGATCTGTCCTGCTGGCAGCCTCAGCAGGGACGCCAAGGACAAAACAGGCCACAGAGACTGGGCTCTCTTCTGACCCTGGAGATGAGAGTCAAAGCGCATCTGCCGGGGGTCTGAGCAGCGCTTACACAGCTGCTGTCTGGGCTGTTGTTCTGGGACAAAGCGAGAACTTCATGCTCCAGCATCTTCGACCAGGACCAAATTTTCATGCGAAAATAAACAGCATGGCACAGAGAAGGAAACTCAGGAGGAAGTGTTTTTGTGTCTATAATGAACCTGTTTTTGTGAGGTATTGTCAGAATTAATAGAAAGCAAAATCTCTCATAAGTATTGTGATTTAGTCAAACAGCCAAATTTCCAAATTGTACCCGGAAGATACAATTCTGGGGAGCAGCTGAATGGAAATTTCTTCATCTGTGTAGCAGGTTTTGAAGAGTCACTTCATTCCACCATTGTGATTTTCAAAGCAGTCAGTGGGATTTAGGGGCATTTTCCATTCCCTGGGCTGCTCTGAAAATCTCAATCCATATTTTTATTTGTGCTATGGGTTTGGGGGCTGGTTATGTTCATAGCTATTGCTCTTCTGAGATGAATGTAACACAGGCCAAGGGTCACGCAGAACTTTGCCTGCTTGTCTTTAAGCATTTTGAAAAAGCTCTTTTCTTTAAATCTCTTCTTCTGAGTGAATCTGAAGGCAAGGTTTTACATACAGTAGTGACTGAGGATTACACTGAAAGGAGATTGTCTCAGCCAATCAGAATGCAGGGCTGTTCCTGATCCAAGTTATTTACCACCCAACTATTCGTCTCCCCTTCCTGGCTATTTATAAATCTCTTGAATGACACCATTGCTAGTATTGATCCCTGCAGTACATTCTGTTATTAAACCCTGTCCACAGTGATATTGGCCATCAGTGCTACTTTTGATTCCATACTGCAACCTTTCACCTCATTGAATCCCAGTGGGCTTCACACTGTGCTTTCTTGTATCCTTAACAGTCATTCTTTGTCTAAATTAATTGTTTCCACTCGTTCATCCTCTTCCACTGTTTTAACTGTCTCTTGGCATTCTGCACAGGTCACTGCTACCGAAGTTGTGCTGGTTTGTCCCTCTCATTTTATACATGTCTAGCTGTTCTATAACTTGTTCTGTAATTATTTTCTCGTCTCTTTTTTTGTTACGTTTAAGTGAGGCTCAATGGGCTTCTTTCACTTTTAAAGGTGGGTACAATGTTAGCGTAATCCAGGCCTTTGGTTTGGTCACTCTTGTTAAAGATATAAGGCATGTCTGTTGTATCTCTGCTGCCTCAGTTCCTTTATAACTCATGCACGGCTGGATGAATGCCTACTCCTCTCTCCTCACTAGGTATGTTGGGAAGGATTCACATACATCTCTGTATTCTCTGTCTACCTCTCCAGGATCAGGTCATGACTGCAGTTGCACATTTGTTGACTTTTTAAATGAGAAAAAATGATTGACTGTAGTTTGCGTTGTTAAGAGCTTTCACGTGGTATGTAATTTGGGGGAGAGGCCAGCATGCTGGCATTGGGTGTGGCGTGCTGGCACCTTTCCTTGTATTCACTTGGTTCAATGACAGTTAGCTGGGGGGAAATGGGCATGTAATGGAAACTTCAGGAATTTGGGCTGCATAGCCAACTTTCTGCATGATGGTAGAGGTGGGTTTACAGCCAGGCTCCCTAGCCTAGGTAGAGTTCAGGATCTGTGAGTGTTTCTGTAATCAAGCCTGTACTTCAGGGACTTGTAAATGGGAGCGGGTGTGCCAGCTCAAATGTCATTCTTTTTTCCTTTTGGAAGGTAATTTAATGTAGAGCAACTGCAAGGCACTAGACTGCATCTCTGGAGACTGATGTCCTATAGATGTCTACTAAGTGGGTACCACAAGGGCCACAGCAACATAAGCTTTCCCCAGAGGGGCCCTTTCTGAAGGTGGGAAGATGTTAGTTTCCACTTCCCACTCAGTCCTTGGTTCCTCTGCCAATTGTGGCCATTTTTGTGTTGTGGGCACCTGACCACGGGCGGAGGAGGGAAGGACTGACACAATCCTACGCATTGGAGCAAGACCCCTGAAGAGCCAATGGACATAACAACACTGGATGACTACTGACGTTGACTGCCTGTGAGGCAGTGCTTTAGTGAGCAAGACTCCCTGTCACATTATTAACCAAAGACACTTGTTTTTTAAATGAAATTGTAGAGTATTTAGGCTCTAAGGGCTAGATCCTCCTGTGGTGTCAGCCAGCCGAGTAGGTCCATTGAAATTAGCAGAGATATATTGATTTACACCAGCAGAGGATCTGTGTCTTGAGTTTCCAGTGCTGAAAAGGATTCTTTGCTTCTGTCTCTTTGGCTTTCCATGTGGCCAACGTATTGAAATGGAAAATACGCTCTTGCCACGAGCAGAAACGTGTGTTTTGTTCGTACTTCTGGAAGAAAACCACATAGGAAATGCAAAACAAAGGAACAGTGGGCATCCAAATGGAGACCTTTGAGGTTGCAGAGTTGAGACTTCATCTAGAGTGGTTCAGTTTGCAGCATGTTTCCATGAGTAGTGCGTCAAGGTGGGCTGAGCTAAGAGCCCCCCATCACCGCCAGGCCTCTTGGCCTCACTCTGCCTTTATCCGTCAAGCTTCCCAGTGCTGGGTCTCCCTTTCCTCTCGCTCTCATCTTTTGGTAACCCATCCCCCTTGATATCTGGGGAGACCCCAGTGGTGTGTCTCCTCAGATACCTTGAGTCACTGTGCAAATTGCTCTGTTTACATGTGCCCAGGAGAGCTCTCTTTGGCCTCCCCTTCTGGGGCATTCATTGTCTTTCCCCTTGGAGTATTAAAATGAGCCCTATTCTCTTGTCAGTCACAGCAGAGCGCAGGGGTGTCTGGGTCCTTCAACCTGGGATAAAAAGGTCAAGGGACAACAATCAGTGCTTGGGGAAGAGTATCTGTCTGGATTAGCTCCCTTTGTGCCCCTCAGGCACCAGTCTCTCTGAGGGATTGCCCTGATGTAGAGAGGCGGGGCCAGCCTAGCCAGTTAATACACCACCTTCCCCATGGGTCCTGACTCACAGGTCAGGTTAGGGTGTGGTTGCACTACACTGTATGTGGTCCCTAGGGCATCACTGCCAGATGGTGCAAATTAGAGTAGGACCCAGGCAGCTGTAGTCTATGCGTGGGCTGGAACTGGAACAGTTTGGCTTTCTGTCACTCCACTTTTTCCTGCCCTTTCAGGAGCTGTGTGAAGGGAAACTGTTCTTTGCTAGTGGCTTCCCTAGGCTCGAGCTCCTGACCTGCTCACCCTGGGATTCCCAGCCTGACAGGGAGGCAGGCGATGGAGCAACCAGACTTCTCTCCTCCCACACCAGTGATGCAGCAGGCCTCAGGAAAAGAACAGCAGCTGCTCAGAGCGCTCTGGGCTCACTCTGGAACTGCTCCTGGGGTTTCAGAGAGACTTTTTCTGTTGATTTGTCCCCTTTGAGGACTGCAGTTTAGAGTCTTGAGGGCCACAGGTTCAAAACCCCATTCTTAAAGGGAACAAAGACATGGTTTTCTTAATTCCAGTGAAACAATCCTATAGCAATCCTATATGAAGCATGAATTCCTGACAGACTGATCCAGTCATCACACTTCTGTTGAGAGGAAGGGTGTTTGACACCTGAGTTAAGGTGGTGTTCTTTTCTTGTTGCAAAGCCATCAAGGTCAAGGGACGTGCAAGGGGATAGCTGCACAGCAGCAGATTTTGCAACAAGGGGGCAGGTGTAGCAATGTGAGAGGGAACGACCTGCCTGGGAGTGTGTATACAAAGCTGATTTTCAGCAGTTGGATGTTGTATCTGTGACTTATCACATGCCTTTTGCATTTGCCAGCTAGTCTGAACTATTAGGGAGTGAAGACACCCAGACACTGCAGTGCAAGGCGCATTGCAGAAATATCTCTGAGAGATAAATGAGACTAGGATTCACTACCCCCCTGTCTGCTGCAACTCATTTCTCCCCCAACAAGGAAAATCTTCCTGACCACATGGAAGCTCTGTCACTGCATTCAAATAGCTAACACTCTGGGTATGACAGAGTTCAGCACAAGCACTGAAAGGAGAAATTCCTAAGACTAGAAACAATGCAGCTACTGTACTGTGCTTCACATGAATCTCCATGTGCATGTATGTGGGAGAGACTTCATGGTGTCTGAGCTCTGTGATCCATTTGTACAGACAGAGCAGCAGCATTGGCTGCAGCGAGCCTCTGTATTTGATCTGTAGCAGCTTCACACTCCTGATCTGATGACCAGGTTCTCTTTGGGCTCAGTCGTTCACTTAACAGAGCAGTCAGGCTGTTTCTTGATCGTACATCATACAGTTAAATCTCCTCAGATGCTTTTGAATTAAATGATTGTTATTTCTCTGAAGTTGGGCAGCCAGAAATAGCTTTATGATTAAGTAAATGTGTTTTAGTAGGAACTAAGACACGTGCAAATAGCCTCAGGGGGAGACATCCCAGTCCGAGTATCATGGCATGGTTCCATGTGTCTGACACAAGCAGCGTAGAGAATAACTCAAGAGATTCCTGAGCTCTGAGCAAACCCTTTCTGCCAAAGGCATGCTGGTGATGTCACTCGCATACTTCAGTGGTTTAGGCTGAGAACATACCTCTGCTTACTCATTCATAAGCTAAAAATGTTGATGAGGTTAGCCCAGTGTGGGACCTCTCCTGTCTAAACTTAGCTCATTACATCACTTGGTGCACAGCCCACACTGAACTGCTTCCACTGCAGACAGTTAGGGCACGTCTGCGCTTCAGTTGCCCCACATCTCTCTTTCTGGGGAAGAAAGCAGGAACGTTGTTTCCATCCTGTACATTTAGACACTTGACTGTGGAGAGAATTTATACAAAACGAGCAAGACCTGTGACCAGCCACATGTGTGAGCAGGCCATTCAGCCCAAAGTGCCTTATCACTTAGGGCAAGATGTGAGCTTTGCAGAGAAAAGACATTTCTGTCACTGGGAGTCAGATGCAGAGTGTTTAAAAATTGGCTCCTAGGGACAGCTGCTCTACAAAGGCACTGTAAGTCAATAAACAGAGCCTGTGTTATTACATGTATAGGAAGTATAGAGTTCTGATATGATTCACTTTCCTTTTATGTGAATTAAGGCAGGGAAACAACCCAGCAGCATCCACATGATGTAGGCACATGGCTTCATGCAGCTCCAGCTCCCGAACTGGCGGGACAATGACTGAGCCCAGATGAGCTGTTACTCACTGATACGTAGGCAGTAGGAGGTTATATCTAAATGCTGAGAACACAGAGCACATGTTAGTGGGGATATTCACTACTTTGAAAGAACTGGTGAAGGTTCCTAAAGGGGAATAATGCCAGATTCAAAATCACAAACAGTGGGACATAAGGATTAATCCCACAGGAATATTGGCATTACACAGAGGGCAGGATTAAGGGTACCTGGGCATGACTTTGGTTACTGCGGCTGGCTAGGGTTGGTTTCCTGGCCGAATGAGAGAGAGAGTGAGTGTGTGTGTGTGTGTGTGTGCGCGTGTGCAAGAGAGGGTCATGGATGTAGGTACATGCCTTTACACTATAGTTCTTGGGTTCGTGGCTTTGAGTTTTTCATTGCTGTCCCTCAGCCACCTGAACTGGTTTCACGAAGTGGCTTTTATCATTGGATTGGCCTGTCCTTTTAAAAAAATATGTTGAAAATAGAGGGAGGCAGAGAGTCAGGGTCAAGGAGACTTGACTGGGATCCCTGCAGGGAGGCTCCTCTCCTGTACAGGTGAGTTTGCCCTGTGCAAGGTCGGTGTGCACCTACTGTGTGTACAAAGAGGGCTGAAGGTAGGCTGGTGCCAAGGAGCTGTATGGCTCCACCAAGTGAATTTCATCAATCCAGCAGGCCCCCGAGATGGGCACACAGCCAACTCTTCCAGTCCTGTGCCACCCCAGTATTCCTGCAGCATAGAGGGTGTTCTGTGGTAGATCAAGGGCAGGAGACGAAGGCATGGCCACAATATCCTGAACCACAGGGATCCCCTAGTACAGTGATGCCCATAGGGATTATGGCAGTAGGAGGTAGGGAGGGAAAGCTAGGGCTGTCCACAGGCTGCTCTAACCTGCTACTCGGGCCTCTCTGCCTCCTGCCTGCCCCAGCATCAGGGAGGTGCAAAGCCTCCCCTTTGGTCCCTGCACTCACTCAGGAACCCAAGGTGCTATAGAGTGCTATCCACGATCGGAATGATCATCCACAACTTTTCTCTAGGTGGTTACAAACTGTGATGAAGTCACCTCTTAACTTTCTCTTGGATAAGGTAAATAGACTGAGCTTCTGAAGTCTCTCTCTGTAAGGCAGGCTTTCCAGATCTCAAATCGTTCTTGTGGCTCTGTTCTGAATCCTTTCCAGTTTTCCAACATCTTTTTGCAGTGTGGACATGGGTAGTAGGCATAGAGACCTTGGTAAAGTCACCGTCCTCACCAAAGATTTTCCTGCTGGGGTTAGTTCAAGGCTCATGGGCCTCTGTGAGGTCCTCACCCCATGGAAGCCTTCTTGCTGGGTGAAGTGAAGGGATGCAAGGCTCCAGGAAGTCACCGCCTCAGCACAGCCCTAGGTACTGGGCTAACATAGCTCTGTGAAGTCATTGGCTCATCACAGCTCTGTCTGCTGGGCTAATGTGTCATTAGTGGCCATGGCTGCGACAATGTCACTGCCACACCATAGTCTGGCTTGCTGGGCAGCTGTCCAGCACTCAGGGCTCTGTAAAGGATAGCTAGCTCAGGTAACGTGAAGGTATACAGCTCTCTTAAACTTTCGCTTACTTCTTAAACTTCTCTTTGATAAGCTAAAAAGATCAAGCTCCTAACGTCTCTCACCCATGTGGGTTTTCCAGACATAGAATAATTCGTGTGGCTCTTTCCTGAACCATTTCCAACTGTTAATCTTCTTTTTTAAAATGTGCACACTAGAATTAGACACAGTATCTGGCAGTGGTCTCACCAGTGCCATATACAGAGGTGATACTGTCTCCCTACTCCAACTAAATATTCCCTTGTTTATACATCCAAGAACCGCATTAGCTCTCATAGCCACAGCATTGCATAGGGATCTCATGTTCAGTTATTCACCATGACTCTTAAGTCCCTTTCAGAGTCCGTGCTCTCTACAATACAGTCCCCCATCCTGACCTACATGTTGTGGAGGTACGGTGACAGAGAACAAGTGTGAAAATTCGGGATGGGTGGGGGGCCCTGGCAGGAGATTGGTGCCTGGATGTCCATAGGGAGGCAGCCGTGCCTGCCCGAGACAGAAACGTAGGCACCAAGGGAACTTTTATTGCAAAGTCTTAGGCGCCAAGTGAGTTTAGGCACCTACAAGGTTCAGCTGGAGCTTTGTGCTTTGCAGTGGTCCCAAAAGCAGGACTTCAGCACCTAAAACAGAATCAAAGGTGCCTAGCTCCTTTTGTGCACCCAAGCCTTGGAGGGTATGTCTACCCTGCAATTAAACGCACTCAGGCTCACATGTTTGCACTCAGGCTCACATGGCTCAGGCTGCAGGGCTGTAAAATTGCAGAGCAGACATTTTGGCTTGGGCTGGAGCTCAGGCTCTGGGACCCCGAGTGGGGGGAGGGTCCCAGAGCGCAGCTCTAGCCTGAGCCTGATCATCTATACCACAATTAAAGAGCCCTGTAGCCTGAGCCCCGCAAGCCTGAGGCAGCTGACATGGGCCATCTGTGGGTGTTTAATTGTAGTAAAGTCATACCCAGAGTCCAAGTCCCATTGGCTTCCAGTGAGTCCTAGGCTCCTAAGTGCCTAGCTCACTTCTGAAAATGGAGCTTAGGCTCCTAAGTCACTTAGTTGCTTTTGAAATTTCAGCCTTTACTTCTTGTAGCAGTGAGTTCAACAGGTTAGTTGTATTTCACATGAAATGTATTTCTTATTATCAGTATGACATTTGATGCTTTTCAATTTCATTTAATATCCCCTTGCTTCTGTATTTTGAGATCAAAGCAGTCCCAGTCTTTTCAGGCTCTTTTCCTATAGAAGTCTTTCGAGGCCAGTAAATCATTTTCTTCTCCTGTCATTGGACCCCTCCCTCTGCTTCTTCTGCAGTCTTTTTGAAATGGAATGAATAGAACTGAGTGATGCTTGTTACTCCTGGGGGAATTCTGTGCCAAACAATTTAAAAATTCTAAGCACAATATTTTAAAATTCTGCAAATTTTGTTTGTCAAATAAAACAATATAATCATGCCAGTTTAAATTATTTTGGTAATTATTTGAAAATGCCTGTCAGCAAGTATGTCTGTAACAATACAGACAACAAAAAAGATTCCCCAAGGAGCAGAGAGCTAAGGAAACCCCTATGACAACTCAGTTCCTGTTTTTCTGTTATGGTTTTGTTAGGCGCCTCAGTCTGGCTGTGTCACACATACCAGCTGGGCACATCTTGGGGGAAAACTCTGCCCCTCCGGTCTTTTAGTTGATTCTCGTTTTTTTACTCTGCTCCCATAGGGTTACTATATAGAGGTTCCCAAATAGAGGACATTGCTGGGAGCAGGAGGAGCTGGAGGGAGGTACAGTTGGGGATGGCTAGAGGGGTGTGTGTGTACTGGGAGGGATATTTTGAGGATGCTGGAGGGGGTATTTGGGGCCCCCCTGGCCCAGACACCTGCACACCCTCCCCCAGAGCCCAGCCGTGGGGCACCCCCGACCCAGATGCCCACAACCCCTCTCCCCAGAGCCCAGCTGCGGGGCCAGACACCTGCACCCCCCACACCCCCAAGCCCAGGGATCGAGAAGGAGAGACAGCCTGATGCTGGATCTCAGGCTTGTATTCAATTTCCTGCACACTGTCTCCTTCCTTCAAGGCCTGCTGGGAAGTTTAGCTGTTGGGAACCCTCCAGCTCCTTCTCCCCCTGGCAGTGTCCTCTATTAGCAAGCTGGGGAGCCTGGCTCTGCGGGGTCCAGCAGCCTCTAGTGGCAGCCAGCTGCTCTGCAGCACCAATTATGTGTGTGTGGGGGGGGAATGAAATTCTGTGCAGAACATTAATTCTGCACAAATTCTGCATTGTGCAGCAGCACAGAATTCCCCCAGGAGTAGCTTGTGTACTGTTGGCTATGAAACTGGCGTGCCTTAACCTTATCAGCCGAATGAGGCATTGGCTCAGGGGAACTTGGAACCGAGCACAAGAATCAACATGATGGCATACTGTGGATTTACATAAAGGCATTGATCTGCCCACAGTGACACCCAGGTGTCTTTCCAGTAAAAAGAACCCAGTAAGGTGTATGATTAGTGAAAATTCTTCCTTCCAGCATGAATTATGCTGCCTTTGTCAACGCTGAATTTCACCTACACTCGTCCTGCTGTCACCCAACATTGTTAGGTCCCTCTGAAGTTCCTAGCTGTCTATTCTAGTCCTAATCGACTGAAATAATATTACGCTGTCTACTGATTTTGCCAGCTCACTGCTCCCTACTTTTCCAGATCATTAATAAATAATAAACTTTGCTTTGGGGCATCTACTCCCTACTCTGTGTAGTCTTCAGTTCTTGTAAAAGAAAGTTTTATGTGAGAAGTTTCTTATGGGAACGATGCATGGCTCAGCTTTAAAATAGTCCAGTATAAGGATGTTGCATTTGCATGAAGAGTGGGTGCTAGCATTTTTCCTAGATATCCTGGCTAAACAACACAGTAATTTCCAAAACTAGTCATTTATGGTCCTAAAAACTGTATAATCCTGCCATCTGCATGTACAGAAATATCGTCCCCTCCCTTTCTGTGGCTTCAGTTGGCAATCCTTGCAGGAGCTGAGTCATTGGGACAGTGACAAATGCATATCTTCAGCAGTTTCCCTGAAATCCCTGGAATGATGCTGTGATACAAGTGATAAAGCCATGTTAATGGATAATTCCCAGGGGGCCCTAAATACTTTTGTCTTGACAGGTTTCAGAGTAGCAACCGTGTTAGTCTGTATCCACAGAAAGAACAGGAGTACTTGTGGCACCTTAGTTAGTTTTTTGGTCTCTAAGGTGCCACAAGTATTCCTGTTCTTTTTGTCTTGACAGTTTCTAAACAGATAAACATTTAGTACAGGATCTGCTGTTAAAATAACAGCATAATGGCCTAGCACTCAGGCAGATTGGAGGTTGGTGTCCCATCTGTGTTAGAGTACAGCAGAGGTCTTGGAACCATTCAGATTGGTGTTTACACCAGGAGAATCCATACTATGGCTTACAGCCAAATAAAGTGCAGATAATTGTACACCTAGACATACAGCAAGTCCCACAAACAGCTGTGTCCTGCAGGACTACAGTTTTGGTATGCAGTGCTTCATTTTGATCTGATCATCTGTGAGAATCAGGGAAATCCCCAACCTTCAGTCTGAGCTGATTTCAGCCATGTGCTAAATGTCTCTGAGAGGGCAGAGGAGGGAGTATACCAGGGAGGGAGAGAGCTTGCATCTCACATCCATCTGTTCCTGTTTTTACAAGGAAAGAAGGGTTAAAATGTGCAATTCGCTTACAGATCTGCTCCTGCTTTTAAATGAGTACATTTTAGATCTTTATGGTGACTTCCCTTGCATTTACTGTCTGTCAATTTACAATAGATGGTGGGTTAGGAAGAGAGGTGAGTTTTTTGTGCTTTATAAAAAGATTGTTGAATTTACAGTGTATGCAGTGTAATGTTCCTTGACTGTGTAACCACTAAGAATCAGAAGAACTCATGTTTTGAGGACTGCACTTTCCAATAATATATCTTAATTGCATAGTTATGTGCAACAAACCAACACTTTGTAGAGAGGTATCTGTAACTTTGCAGCTGGGTTACACATACAGATGCATGTGTTTATATAGGCACTTGGTCCTGGGAGGAAGTGGGGGTTGAAGAGGGAGCAACAGCTCTGCTAGTTTTGAAGACAGAATGTTGGTCCCTCTTCTGCTTAAATGGAGACTGTCAAATGGCACCAAGGTCTCATTTCAGAAGATATTCCCATATTTGGTGTATCCAAACCCTCCTTCTTTACAGTGTCCATTGGTTGACCTCTGCCTCTGCCTCAGCCTTTTCATTTCTTCACTCGCTTTTGACATTGGAAGGATCTCTATGAAGTCATCAGTGTTGTCTTCAGCTTTTTTTCCGGGTCCCTGGAGTGTAACTGCATTGAATCTTATTTCATTGGGAGTCCATATGGGGATTTCCCAGAATCTTTTATCATCCTTATTGAGACACAATTAATTTTGGCCATTTGACAGCAGTCTTCCATCCAGTTTTCTCTGTAACTGTGCCACAGATATTTAGGTCCAAATCACTCGCTCATTAGAGTAACGTGTGATCTCTTTCTTTCCAGGAGCCTCCTTTTTGGTATAAGTCTCTTCCATGGCTGTTTGCTTCTCTGTCCTGTAGGGAGAAGAATGTCTATGACTTCATCACTGTTTCTCTTCTGCTCTTCTTTGATGCCACATTCTTTCATCTTCTAGCTGTTGATTGCAGTTTCAATTTTCCGTGTCTCTCTGAATCTCTTGGGCTAATGTTCCTGATCAGTTGGAAATACCTTCTTGATAAAGTTTTGCTTCCTTTGTATCTTTCAGAGACTTTTACTTCTGATCAGGCCTCTCCATGTTTTCCTCCAGAGCACGGAGCAACTTGAGTTGATATTCTTCATGCACCTGATTTATAAGCAGGAGGATTGTATGCTCTATATCAGTCTACCTTGGGTGCTCCAATAGCTGTTCTTTTAAAGAGTTTTTGCTTCTCACATAGGAATGTCTTCTCACGTGTTGGAACATGTAAGTGTTGAGATGCTCTGCTCTGCTCTGCCAAGGACTCCTCTCTGTGCAGAGGCCTGTTCATTAGTTATTGAGATTTTTGGATGATCTCTGTTAAACAGTTCCTTCCTCCCCTAATCATCATATTACAGTATGCACCTTACTCCCGCTCAGCTCCAGACTCCCTCTTCGTGTTTTTTCTTGCTCTGTCACGCACTCTTCATCTCTCAGCTTTAGAATTCGGAGGTATAAAATGATTTAGTAAAAGAACTTACTTTTCTCGTGACCGTTTCTGAAAGAAGAGGTGAGTTTTGTGTTTGTTTTTCTCCATTTTTTGGAAAAGGAATGAAGAATGATATGAGCAATTTTTGCCTTCCAGTCTAATTTCTTTCCCCAGTAAAATAATGGAACAAATATTAAGAGACAAAAATCATTAAATGCACAGATAATAATGGAGCCATGAGCCATAAGCAGCATGATTTTATGAAGAACTAATATGGACAAACTTGATTCCCTCTTGACTGAATTACAAAAGAATGGATGAAGGGCTGGTGGTCAATACACCAGAGTTAGATATTAGTAAAGCATTTCACATGGTGCCTCATAGAAACTTAATTGAAAAATTCATTCAAATTGATTTAGATTGGAACAGTGTCATGTCACTGAAAACTGTCTGGCAAATCATAACCAAAATAAATAGCAAAGTACTGAGTCTGGGAGAGTGTTCAGTAAGGCATTGTTGTTAGGTCCAGTCTCATTTAATATATATCCGCTATTATCTAGAAATGGAAGTAAAAAACATTAATGAACTTTGGCAGGAGTTAGTGAATTAGGTAGTGCTATGAACACTAGTTAGGACAGAAGAATAATACAAAGACCCCAAGAGAGGCTACCAACATTGGAAATGCAGCTAACACATCTCAAACACAGAGCTGCTAGATATTGTGGTAAGCACCAGTAGTGCAAATTGCTACTACCCCTCTCTGTGCTCAGGGTTTGAACCAGAGCAGCTATGTTGCAGCTGCAGCTGGACTCTGGAAAATAGCCTAGGTAGACAAGGCTGCAGCACATCAAGGTGAGGGAGGGATCTGGAAGTGGCAATGACTGAGACACACCCACACTTGACAGTGGGCTGCAAATGAGAAATGAGTTAGTAATGTCATATCATGGGCCAGAGTGATGGTCCTCTCCCCTCCTCCCCCACCCCTCACCCCGTGTATTAGAGGAACTCACACTGTTGTCCATGGGGCCCTTCCCAGTGGCCTGTGGAGAGCTGGCTGGTCACATGGTGATGGCTCCTTCCCTTTCATGATTTCATAGTGATTAAAGCCAGAAGGGGCCATTAGATCATCTATTCTGACCTCCTGTATATCACAAGCCTCTTCAACCCACACAAGCCTTTACATTTCACTGCGTTGTTGTCGCAGTTCTCATCTGTGGCTACGCATATGGCTCGAAGTCTGAATCCTGATGCACAGAGTCGGCCGCACTGAGGGCATGGGAAGTCTGTATTTATGATGTTTGATGATGCAGGTCTGTGGCACCTTTCACATGCCGCCTGGAGATGAATTTGTCAATCCTGCTCAAACCTGTTACATGCTGATCTTGTAAGAGATCATCAGTGAGTCCTATTCTGAGCCATTTGCTCAAGTTCTTTAGGATTGATGACAGCCCACTGGAAACTGCTCTTCAGATTATCTTTGAAGCACTTATATGGACGACCCTTCTTTCTTTTGCCTTGACTCCGCTCCCAAAACACGATCTGTTTTGGGAGATGGTGGTCTTCCATTCTGATGGCATGTCCAGTTCACCTAAGTTGTGCTCTCAGTAACATTTCCTCATCACTCGTTGTGTTTGCTCTTTCAAGGACCTTAATATTGGTCACTCTGTCCTGCCAGCGAATGCTGATTATTGAGCAGAGGGAGCGCATGTGAAATTGCTTAAGCTGTTTAATGTGACATCTATAAAGAGGCCACATCTCAGATCCATACAGGAAAGATGTTAGAACCACTGCACTATAGACCTTAGATTTGGTGGAGAGACGAATGTTGTGTTGGTTAAAGACTTTTGTTTGGAGTCGACCGAGGACCTGGCTGGCTTTACTAATTCTGGAGGAAATTTCCCTATCAAGGGAACTGTCACTTGAGATGGTGCAGCCCAAAAACTTGAACTGATCCACATTTTTCAGCTGTGTGCCTTGGATGAAGCTGGCTGGCGCTGGGGCATTGGAATGAGGTGCTGGTTGGAACAAGACCTCTGTCTTCCCAAGACTGATGGTGAAGCCAAAAAGCTGGGATGTTTCAGAAAAATCTATCGACGATGACCTGAAGGTCGTCTTGTCTACTGACCATCAAGGCACAGTCATCTGCAAAAAGTGCCTCGACGAGAAGTCTCTCCAGCTTCTTGGTCTTAGCACTGAATCTTCGAAGATCAAAGAGGGAGCCATTGAGTCAGTAGCAGATGTATATCCCCTGATCCAAGTACCTTGAGGACACAGGCAAAGAACAAGTTGAACAGCACTGGAGCAAGTATGCAGCCTTGCTTCACTCCATTCGAGATTTTGAACACATCAGAAAAGTCACCACTGGCAACCACTTGCACCGTCATGTGGTCATGGAACAGATGGATGATTTGTATGAACCTTCTTGCACAGCCCATTTTATGCAGAATAGCCCATAAACCCTCTCTGTTGACTGTATCAAAAGCTTTGGTCAAATTGATGAAAACTGCATACAGGTCCATGTTCTGCTCTAAACGTTTTTCCTGGACCTGCCTTACAACAAAGATCATGTCCACAATACTACGACCTGGTCTGAAACCACACTGTGCTTCTGGCAGATTCTCCTCAGATATGTTTGTAATGAGTCTGTTCAATAGAATGTGAGGCAGTATTTTTCCTGCTGTACAGAGAAAAGCAATGCCTCTGTAGTTTCTGCAGTCAGCTTTCCTGCCTTTGTTTTTTAACAGTGATAAAATAATAGCATCTTTGAAGTCTTGTGGCATTTCTTCTTCCTCCCAAATGCTACTCAAGATGTCATGAAATACCTGGATGGCCTTGGGGCCTGCTACTTTATACAGTTCTGCTGCAATACAGTTCTGCTGCCATGCCATCCTTTCCGGAGGCTTTGCCAGAGTTCAGTTGTTTGATGGCTTTCAAAACTTCCTCAACTGGAGGGAGGTCGAGATCTTCTTCGATGGGTTTCTCAGGTGAATGATCAAGGACACACAAATCAACTGTGGACGGTCTATTGAGTAGATTATTGAAGTATTGAGCCCATCTCTGCACCATTCCCTCCTTGTCTTTGATGAAGGTTGTGCTATCTGCCGAGTTCAAGGGGGCTGTGCCATATTTAGATGGTCCATAGGCTGCTTTGAGAGAGTCAAAGAATATATTTGCATTGTTTGGAGCTGCATAATGCTGAATTTCTGCAGCTTTCCTCTCCCACCACTTATTCTGCATTCTCCTCAGTTAAGACTGAGCCTTGCTCTGCAGGTACTTAAACCTACCTTTCTTTGATGGAAATTGATATTGTGAGATATGCCCATAGGATCCCAGCAGGCAAACCATGTCCTATGCTTCAACGGAAGGCAAAACACTCCCAAGGTCACAGCCAATCTGACTGGGGGAAAATTCCTTCCTGACCCCAAATCTGCTGGTCAGTATGATCCTGAACATGTGAACAAGACCCACCAGTCAGGCATGTAAAAATGAAGATTCTTCTTCAAGTCTCTATGTGTATTCCACATATGAATACCCATGCGCACCATAAGCCAAAGTCCAGAGATTTTTGGCAAATAGTATCCATTGATCTGCAAATGTGCAGTTGTTTTTTTCATGCTCTGAACCGAGGGTATAAAGGGAGGTGCGGACCAACGCCTCTCCAGTTCCTTGTTACCAGTGCATAGTCTTGTGTGTCCAGAGCTCCCTCAACTTAAACCATAAAAATATATTGTAAATAGTTCTTAGTATTGATAGTTTTTAGTGTGTAGCATAGTTAGTATAGCTGAGTTAGTTCTTCCCTGCCTTGGGGAGTTTTTTCCCCACAGACAAGTACTATCCCCAGAATCCCAGGGTTTAAGAACTGCATACCCTGCCCCCGCTCCTTTTCAGTGAGTGACAAACACCAGTGCTGCCTTTACTGCCTTGGTGAGGCTCACTTCTCACTAATTGCAGTGTCTGTCGCTCCTTCCCTCCTCGAACCCATGAGAGTTGAGAGCTCTGCTAAGAGAACATCTCATGGAAAAGGCCATGAGACCCCACTCAGAGCTGGGCCAGGGAGACCATCATGTACACCAAACTAAGGCCTCTGAGCATAAGCTCAGGAGCTGAGTCTACAACCTCTAAGCCTAACAAATCCCTTCTCAGGGCTTCTCATGAGAGTAATGGGCACACTCACAAGCACAAGGACAGACCCTCTTCAAAATCTGCTCCCAGAAGAAAGGATCTCTCCCTGACTCTGTCCATGTCGGGTGAGTCCTCACACGAAGGACTTAGACACACTTAAATTTCCTCATAGAATCATAGAAGATTAGGGTTGAAGGAGACCTCAGGAGGTCATCTAGTCCAAACCCCTGCTCAAAGCAGGTCCAACCCCAACTAAATCATCCCATCCAAGGCTTTGTCAAGCCGGGCCTTAAAAACCTCTAAGGATGGAGATTCCACCACCTCCCTAGGTAACCCATTCCAGTGCTTCACCACCCTCCTAGTGAAATAGTTTTTCCCAATATCCAACCTAGACATTCCCCACTGCAACTTGAGACCATTGCTTCTTGTTCTATCATTTGCCACCACTGAGAACAGCCTAGCTCCATCCTCTTTGGAACCTCCCTTCAGGTAGTTGAAGGCTGCTATCAAATCCGCCCCCCCCCCGCCCCCACTCTTCTCTTCTGCAGACCAAACAATCCCAGTTCCCTCAGCCTCTCCTCATAAGTCATGTGTCTCAGCCCCCTAATCATTTTCGTTGCCCTCCGCTGGACTCTCTCCAGTTTGTCCACATCCTTTCTGTAGTGGGGGGCCCAAAACTGGACTCCAGATCTGGCCTCACCGTTGCCGAATAGAGGAAAATAATCACTTCCCTCAATCTGCTGGCAACACTCCTACTAATGCAGCCCAATATGTTGTTAGCCTTCTTGGCAACAAGGGCACACTGTTTACCCATATCCGGCTTCTCATCCACCGTAATCCCAAGGTCCTTTTCTGCAGAATTGCCGCTTAGCCAGTCGGTCCCCAGCCTGTAGCAGTGCATGGAACTCTTCCATCCTAAGTGCAGGACTCTGCACTTGTCCTTGTTGAACCTCATCAGATATCTTTTGGCCCAATCCTCCAATTTGTCTAGGTCACTCTGGATCCTATCCCTACCCTCCAACTTATCTACCTCGCCCCCCACTTAGTGTCATCCACAAACTTCCTGAGTGTGCAATCCACCCCATCATCCAGATCATTAATGAAGATGTTGAACAAAACTGACCCCAGGACCGACCGCTGGGGCACTCCACTTGATACCGGCTGCCAACTAGACATCGAGCCATTGATCACTACCCATTGAGCCCGACTATCTCATGAGCTTTCTATCCACCTTATAGTCCATTCATCCAGTCCATACTTTTTTTTAACTTGCTGGCAAGAATACTGTGGGAGACAGTATCAAAAGCTTTGCTAAAGTCAAGGTATATCACATCCACCACTTTCGCCATATCCACAAAGCCAGTTATCTCATCATAGAAGGCAATCAGGTTGGTCAGGCATGACTTGCCCTTGGTGAATCCATTTTGACTGTTCCTGATCACCTTCCTCTCCTCCAAGTGCTTTAAAATGGATTCCTTGAGGACCTGCTCCATGATTTTTTCAGAAACTAAGGTGAGGCTGACCGGTCTGTAGTTCCCCAGATTCTCCTTCTTCCCTTTTTTAAAGATGGGCACTATATTTGCCTTTTTCCAGTCGTCCAGGACTTTCCCTGATCGCCATGAGTTTTCAAAGATAATGCCCAATGGCTCTGCAATCACATCAGCAAACTCCCTCAGCACCCTCGGATGCATTGCATCCGGCCCCATGGACTTGTGCTTGTCCAGCTTTTCTAAATAGTCCTAAACCTGTTCTTTCACCACTGAGGGCTGCTCACCTCCTCTTCATACTATGCTGCCCAATGCAGCAGTCTGGGAACTGACCTTGTCTGTGGAGACCGAGGCAAAAAAGCATTGAGTACTTCAGCTTTTTCCACATCATCTGTCACTAGGTTGCCTCCCCCATTCAGTAAGGGTCCCACACTTTCCCTGACATTCTTCTTGTTTCTAACATACCTGTAGAAACCCTTCTTGTTACCCTTCACATCCCTTGCTAGCTGCAACTCCAGTTTTGCTTTCGCCTTCCTGATTACATCCCTGCATGCTCAAGCAATATATTTATACTCCTCCCTAGTCATCTGTCCAAGTTTCCACTTCTTGTAAGCTTCCTTTTTGTATTTAAGCTCACCGAAGATGTCTCTGTTAAGCCAACCTGGTCACTGGCCTTATATGCTATTCTTCCTGCACATTGGGATGGTTTGTTCTTGCGTCCTGAATAAGGCTTCTTTAAAATACTCCTCAACATGAGTGTATACTGTGAAGGAGAAGGATCCATCAGTACTGACCTTGGTTCCGACACATAAATTTAAGGATTGGTCCCCACCGGCACAGTCTACACAGTCTACAAGCTCCAGTCTACAAGCTCCAGGCTAGACTCTGCACAGTCTACGAGCTCCACGCTAGACTGCACTGGTACCAGCATGTTCCTGGGAGGACTTGATGTCCATTGTAACCTGGGAAGTGTCAGATCTTCCAGTTCCATCCACCAGTATACCACACACTCCAGAACAGTCCAAGACCTACAACTCCCTGGAGGAGATCTTCACCTCCCCTATACTCAAACTCCTCTCCAGTCCAACCTTATTCAGGAACACTGAAACACCAGAAGAAGAATCGACTGGAAGAATACGGCGTTGTTCCCCTATTCCCTCCCTGAGCCACTGGCAGTTCTGTCAGTTAGGGAACCTTCTCTCAGATGAGTAGGAGGTCCCAGATGAACCATCACCTCCATATAGAGAGGCTAGTCCAGACAGAAGCTCTAGGTTCCATCCTCCACCCAGATATGACCTCCAAAGGAACCAATGATACCTAGTGCTCTGGGATCTCCCTTGACCAGTTGACCCTGCATACTGGCATTATTGGGTCCCCTGGGATTCTTACACCAGACCCTCTGGATGCCTGTATGAACCCTATTTACCCTCTCCTGGCCGGCACCAACCAACTCCGTCAGAGCATGTAGAAGAAGAACCTGTGCTGGATATAGCAGTCCTGATGGCCGTTTCATTCTTCTATCCAGATGAGGTGGTTACTCCATCTTCACCATCTCTGCCTGATGATCACAGGCAATGTCAAGAGCTCCTTCACAGAGTAGCATCTGAGCTTCAGATCCAGTGTGAGGAAATCCAAGAGAGACAACATAGGCTTCTGGGCATCTTGCAACCATTGGGTCCCAGTCAGGTGGCCCTTCCAGTTAACAAGGCCATTATAGATCCAGCCAGGGAGTTTGGCATACTCTTGCTTCCTGCGCCTCCATCCCAACAAGGGTTGAGAAATGTTACTTTGTTTCAACCAAGGGAATAGAGTTTCTGTTTTCACACCCACCACCCAACTCCCCACAGGTAAAGGTTCAGCTTCTGAGAGATTCAGACTGTAAGATCCCTTCAGACCTAGAGCATTGGTATTTGGTGGCTATTCAATCCGGTCTCAATCAAAGAAGAAAGATTTCCACCAGAAAATTCTGTCTGACTAAATGGAAACATTTCTCCATCTGAATACAACAGAATCAGTTATCCCCACAACCTGCAGGAATTCCTCTTATTTTAGACTAACTATTCACTCTCAGGACATTGGATCTTTCCATTAGCTTGCTATGGGTCCATTTTGTACAATCAGTGCCTTTCATCACACAGTTGAGGGTTATACTGTTTTTGCTCTTCCAACAAGAACCAGATTCCTGGAGGGGCTCATTAGAATTTCCCCACTGGTGGGGAAATCAACACCACAAGGGATCTTAATCTTGTTCTTTCAGTACTTTCAAGACATCCCTTTGAACAGCTAGGCACCTGCTCCATGTCCTCCCTTGTCACTTACTATAAATCTCCGGACTCCTGCACATGTGTGCTTATGTACCCACGTGTAAATACACAGGGACTACACGTCTTGAAGTACTTCCAGTTACAGGTAAGTAGCCTCCATTTTTCTTTGCCACCTCACAGCACTGGTTCAGCCTGTCTGGTATCCTGTCTCCATTTGTGGCCAATCCCTGATGCTTCTGAGAAAGGCAAAAAATAATTCCAACCCAGAATACATCTGGCCAGTTGTGCATCAGGAAAAAAATTCCTTCCTGACCCCTGCAGGCAACTGGCTGAAGCCCTGAAGCCTGAGATGTGACTATAGTCATCTTAATGCAGAGCTCCAAGTTTTCTGAGCATGGTGAGAGCAATGTAGGCAATGCTGTTCTCTCCACAGTCCATGAAGGAAGGGGATGAGCAGGAGGACTCATCGATGTAGAGATTCCAAGGCCAGAAGGCACCACCATGACCACACAGGCCATAGTATTTCTTCTAGAAGCTGGATTAAAGCATATCATTTTTAATTTCAAGGTTGAATTTGTTGAAATTCCAGCAATTTGATATTGTTATGCCTTTGTCGTCAAGATTGAAAAGGCCCCTGTTCTCAGATCTTTTTTTCTATGTGTCAGTACCTATACACAGTGAGAAAGTCACCTTTCAGTCTTCTCTTTGATATGCTAAATAAGTAGAGCTTTTTCTTAAGCCTCACATTGTAAGGCTTATGTGTTTTCCAGCTCCTGGGGGGTTTTTTGTGGCCATCCTTTGAATTCTCTGCAGTATTTCCACATCCTTTTAAAAGAGCAAACAGCAGAACTAAGCGTAATATTCCTGCAGTGGACTTTCCAATGCTGTGTACACAGTAAAAATCACTTCCCTACTTCTACTTGATATTCCAAGGATTGCATTAGCCCTGTTTGACGCAGTATTGCACTTAGAGCTAGTGTTGAGGCAATTATCTGATTTCTGAGGCACTGCTTTCCAAGACAGAATCAACCATTTGTAGGTATAATCTGCATTCTTTGTTCTTGCTTTTGGTGGTATTATTTTGCATTGTAACCACTTAACCAAGTGATTTACATCACTCTGTAACAACATCCCATTCTGCTGCCCCACCAATTTTTGTGTCATCTGCAAACTTTACCTGCAAAGGTTTCATATCATCAGATTGCTGATAAAAATACAAATATTGGACAAACATCTGATCCCTGGGGGGCCACATTCGAAACAGCCCCCATTCATTGATATCCCCCCTTTAACTACATTCTAAAATCTGTCAGTGAAACAGCTGTTAATCCATTTTATGTCTGCCTTGTTAGATCCATACAAAGCACGTTTTTAATCAAAATGTCATGTGGTACTAAGTCAAATGCCTTGGCGAAATCCAAATATACTGTATCAACACAGTTACCTTTTTCATCCAGACCTATAATCCTTATTGTCTTTAACCTTTTTATTTCATTGATTCCTTTGGCTTCCCATATCAGCTGCCTACATTTTTAACTTGTAACATATATTCATTGCCATTTACTTCCCATTCTTTCTGTCCTTTATGTATTAGTTTTGTTATATTTTATCACTGCTTCCACGCTTCCTTTTAACCAGGATAGCTCATTGCCTAGCATAACTTTTTTTTTATGTCTGTGTAATCGTGACTTTTGGGGCATCCAGTAGGAGCACCTATCACAATGGGATCCTGTTCCATGAGGAAGGCTCCTAGGTGCTACGATTATACAAATAATAAGTCATAATAATAATGTCCTTGAAAATAGCATGGTTTATATTTCTTGCTGCTAAATTACATTAAAATACAGGTTAAAAAGCACTACGTGGTTGTCTAGCATTATTCTTCCCTGTTAATTTTAAATAAAAAATTAAAAAAATAAATAATAAATTATTGCTTTAGTTGTCACAGGAATGTCATGCAATTTTGAATAATCCATGAGATAATCTCTTTATGAAAATGTGGTCCATTTTGAAAACATGCACATCCCAGCCTATGCAGTTGAGGTATGACTCTCCTGGGAATACTGGGTTCAGTGCAGGGCAACTCGTTGCCAGAAAGACACTGACAAATAGATGGGAATTTAGAGGAGAGCGGCAAAAACAATGAGGAGGGTAGAAGGGCTGACTTGTTAGAAAGATAAAAAGAGCTTAATGTTGGTCCTTGACTCTTAAGAGCATGAAGAGGAATTTGGCTGCTAGGATGGGTTAATTCCTCTTGGCAAAGGCAGAAGTGATCATGGCCCAGGATATTCTCTCCTTGCCTTTTTCTGTTCTCCATGTGTTCACTGTTCCTGTTCACCTGGAACAGAATTGGGTAAAGAACCCAAACTAAATACAGATTTGAGCTTGCATTTCCAAATGAGTCACCTTCTCTGTAGGCCTTAGCATCAAGCTCAAAATGTCATCTCTTGTGCCTCATTTTTCCAGTACTTGGAATATAACCACCCTGTAGTGTTGGGGTTGATATAGGTAGGTTTGGTAGTTTTTCACATTTACTTGGAAGTGCATTGTCTCTCTACCGTGTGTTAGTGCATCAGGCCTGATTTCTGATTTCTAAAGGGAATTTTAAAAATAACAATGAAAACACTTTCCAACTAACCTTCCACCTTGGTCCTCTGCCTGAGCAATCTGATTGATTGGCAGTGGGGATCAACGTGTGTGACAGGCGGGGCATTTTACATAGTCTTCAACCTGCTAACCTATGAGAGCTTAATCCCCTAAGCACCGTGAAGCCAATGGAAAGTTTCCCAGTGACTATATTGGCTTTGGAACAGGCCCTTGGTGCCATGATATGCCTCTAACTACAAGGAGAGCTTTGTAGGCCCCCTTCCACCACTGTGTACTGAGCTGTACACATCTCATTGGCTAACAGATTGGTTTTATCCCCTTTCTCTGATGTTTCAGTTCTGTAACTGATACATAAGCATTTGACTGCAATTTTGATCTCTGTTCAAATGGGAATGGCTTCTAGCTTTACCCTTGTAATAAAATCTGTGAGAGAGCCTACTTCTTTGGCATTTTAATAGCTCAGTAAAAGGAAACACAGTCAGGGTTTTCTCACCAGGGTGACCTGCAACCGGGGCAGATGGGTTTGTGTCCGTTTCCCTTCTCAGTGGTGTGTAATTCTACTTGGAGGTTTACACATTCGGGTCCTGGCTACCCTGTTTTGGGATGTCAGCAGGACTAATAGCATCATGATCTCACAAGCACCTAAAAGTGAGTCCTGGGCAACTGATAGCAAAGGGATTTGTAATCAGATAGTGTAAAACCTTTTGTTCGGTTTGGCTTTTTGTTAACACCCATTTAACAGCCCGACAGACAGATGGGAGGAAACAATCGTGCTCAATGTGCGTTGGCCCCCCAACAGAGGGATGAGCAGGTGCTCATTTCAGCTCTCTCACTCTCCCAGGAGTCCTCCTGCAAACACAAGGAAGGCCAGACTTGATAGCCAGAGAATTTCTGAGGTTACAAAACCTCAAATAGTAAAACAATAAAACCACTTAAAGGCCACCTTTCTGCAAGCAAAGGGAGACCGAGCCCCATTATATTTCCTTTTGCAGGTCACCTTGGAGTCTAGTCTTCAGTACAGTGGTCAGGACTATGTTCGGTGAACTGTTCCTCCTGTGGGGCTGGATGTCTGCCTTAGACAGTTCTGCTGGGGGCACATGGGGCTTTGTCCCTGGGTACTGAGATATCCTTTTATGTTTGTAGAAGCACACTCATTTCTTCCTGTGCTGCATACTGCTTGACTGTGGTTCCTCTTCTGTTTCAGCCTGAAAGGATAGACCCCAGTGCATCCAGACAAGGCTATGACGTCCGCTCAGATGTCTGGAGCTTGGGAATTACGTTGGTATGTGAGTGCTTTAAACTGTATTCTGTGGGACAAGTCTTTCTTATTGGGCAGCATTATGGGCTCACTTTAGACAATAGTAGTGTTGGTCAACTTTCTAAAGCAAACGCACTGTGGTGATATCCAGCCCGTCTGCTGTGAGCGGAGTCAGTGGGGTCTGACTATGTGACACTCGAAGCCCACCTCTGCTGTGAGCAGGGCCTGGGGGGCCCTGCCCATGTGATGCTCCCGTCCCAGCCCACCTCTGCTGTGAGCAGGGTCTGGGGGCGGGAGGGGGGGGTCATGCCCCTTTGCACTTGGAGATGAAAATAGACAGCTCCTAGAAGTTAAATAATTTGTTAATTCCCTGTACTGATGATGGCTTTCCTGAATCCTTAAAGTCCACACTTAGCTATGGAACTGGAATAACAACTTGCAGCATACAGATAAGAGAGCACGAGGAAGGGCTTGGATCTTGAATGCTGTTTTCCCTTTGTGGCGTTCTAGAGGGCCGTGACATCAGGTCTGCCTAAATAACCCACATAGCAGCCCTGGCTTTGGGTGGACCTTTATTACTCAGAAAGTTTCAACCAGTTCTTGATCCCACCCATTGGCCCCTCTCTGGTTAACCACACTACTGCAGTGTCTGCATCCATGACCTTGGAAAGCACTATTTCATTCCACAGGAGGGTGGAGCTGGTAACATGAGGAGTGAATAGTAAGAAGCAACCAGAATTTGCTGACCCTATCTGTAGAATGAGCTACTACTAACATGCTCTCTTCCCCGGCCCTCAGGTTGAAATGCTCATTCTCTCGTTCTCCCAGGGTAAAATGTTCATGCAGCCAACTGTCTCTAGGACACTAAGAAGCTGGGGTTCATGTAAGGGAGGCTGGCTAGCTCTCCCTCACCCTGTGTGTTCCTTGGGCATCTGGGGATGACATTTGCCTACCCTGTTGGAAGGAGCTCTTTGTGTTACTCATGCTAACCCGGCCTGCGCTGTTGCTGTCTCTGCAGTATGAGCTGGCCACAGGGCGATTCCCCTATCCCAAGTGGAACAGTGTATTTGATCAGCTGACACAAGTAGTAAAAGGAGACCCGCCACAGCTGAGTAACTCAGAGGAGAGGGAATTCTCCCCAAGTTTCATCAACTTTGTCAACTTGTGGTAAGCGTTTCAAATCGATTTAACTTATATGGAGTATTTTAGGTCTGAAACATTAGAGTGACTCCAGGAGCTGCACAGTAAAATCAATGTGTAATATTGAATTAAGAACGAAAGATGAGCCAGCCTCATTATCCCTCCCCATGCCAAAGGAGCTGGCAGCTGAACACATGCACCCCACGCTCTCCCAGCTGCATAAATCCCACTGCACCGACATCCCCTCTTGCTTCGGTTGGGCCCTCCACATGGTTACAACCGGCTACCTGCAGCAGGACACACAGGAGAGAGAGGCAAGGGCTCGAGAAGCACAGCTCTATGAGCAGGGGAACTATTGCAGGGTGACTGCAGCCCCCGCCACAGCCTGTGTGGCGTGCACTAGCTGTCTCTATGTCCTTAACACAGTCATTTGTCCTGCTCTGACCAGTGCTGGTCACCTGCTCTAGAGGGTCCAGGTGAGGCTCCCTGGCTCTCCCTGTGAGTCCTGTTCTGTGGGCTGACATTGCAGGCTGGTGCTCTGCTAGGGCTCTGGGTTCATAGCAAACCTCAGGCAACCCAAAAGAAAATCCCCTCTGACCTCGGCTATGCTGCATAAGGGGACACTGTCTGTGTTGCTGCATTTACCACCTTAGGGCAAAGAAGAAATGCACGGGGGAGTGTCCACAGCAGCCTTTAAACAATCCATTAACTCAGGCCCAAAAGACTAGTGTAGACAGTTCCCCGTGGGGGTCTTCCCTCCTCCTTGCCCCCAGAGCTCTGTCTTCAGGCCCCTGGTCTTGTTGAGTTTCCCTCCCAGACTCACTCCCGTGCTTTGTTGTGGGAATTGCTGAGCTTTGTTGAGGATTTTGCTGCCACCTGCTGGTCCCTTGCATGACTGTGGTGTTTTCAGTTGTTGGTGAGTGGAGGGTCCCTGTGGGGTGGGATGTCTGTTCTCTCAGATCCTTTCTGCCAGTGAGGTGACCCTGGTGCTCCCAGCATGGTCCTGGTGGACATTGTGCATGTACAGACTGGGGTTTGGTTGCAGCCCCTCCCGGCTAGCGATGGAGCAGGAACTCCTGGGCAAGGGGTTATGGATTTGGCAGCTCTTTTTTCTGACACATCTCTGCAGGCCCCATTTGCCCTCACTGTGGCAGGGTGAGTGTTTAGTGCTGTTGCTCTGTAGTGTCTCTTTGCAGGGCTTAGTGGCATCTTTCCAGCACTTTGGGCGTGTGTGGGTTAAGAATGGTGCCCTAGGTGGCCTGCCCAATATGCCTCCTGAAGAAATGGCTCTGGTGCCCAGCTGACTGGGGCTCTGGATATGGCGCAGGGGCTCTGCACATTGCATTCTCACATCATGCACGTGGGCAAATTCTGCCCCGGCATCCCTGGCCCTGGAAGGTCCCCTGGCAGTGGAGCTGGCAGACACCTCTTGTGCAGCTTGGAGCCCAGCTGTGCAGTGTCTCCCTGGATGCCAGCAGGCAGGGGCAAATGGGGATGGGGGAAGCAAGCCATGGTGACATTAGAGGATCTGCTCCTGTGCCCTTTGGCTCCCTCTCCCTCCCGCCAGCCTGGGAGACAGCATCAGGAGCAGCTTGAATAGGAGGCAGGGTGTCCCTCCCCACAAACCCTGCGGCTTCCAATGGCTGCAGCGTCTCTCTTTCAGGCATAGGAGATTGGGGGGACAGGAGGCTGTGGCAGAAGGTGTACCGGGTGAATCAATCAGTAGGGTCAGGTGCAACTGGGGATTTCAAGGAGCATGGTGGATACTTCTTCCTACTCTGTTGGAGGGATGATGCTGTGGGCCAGCCATAATGATCTGTCTGACTGGGGTGCCAGGATGGTGGAGGAGGGGGACAGGAGATGCAAGTTAATGGAGGATAGATCGATCAGTGGCTATTAGCTAAGATGATCAGGGACGCAACCCCATGCTCTGGGTGTCCCTAAACCTCTGACTGCCAGAAGCTGGGACTGGATGACACAGGATGGATCACTCGATAAATTTCCCTGTTCTGTTCATTCCCTCTGAAGCACCTGGCATTGGTCACTGTCAGAAGACAGGATACTGGAGGGACCATTGGCCTGACCCAGTATGGCTGTTCTTATGTCCCTAAGCCTTTGGGCAGGGCTGTCTCCTCCGATGTGGTGTGTGTAGCTGATGGGGCCGGGCACAAATAATCAGCGGTACTAACACACTGCTGCTCCCCTTGGGAGGGAGCACATCAGAGCTACAGGAGCCTGTGCAGCATCACAGCCCGTGCAGCTTCCCATGCCATCTCCTGTGCCCAGCCTGGGTACACAGGCTGGAGGAGTGGATCTGGCCCAAAATGCATCAAACACTTCCCCCTCCTCCCTAGGACATGTGCCTCCTTTCCGTGAGGCCTTCGTCCTTCCTCCCTTCACTTGTGTGTTTATTTTTTTTTTTTAAACCAAAGAAATTTAATTGTAAAATAAAATAGTGACTGCAGGGCACCTCTGAACAGTGCACCCGGCCGGGGACAGAGCCTCGTGGTGCGGAATGGGCTGTAGCACACAGTGACAAGGCACACATGCAGGAAGGGCAAAATGCTCTGTGCAGAGCTGAGAACCCACAGTTGGTTTGTCTTTCTGATCTGGCCTGGTTAGTCACTGCCTATGTTCTTCTTGTGCTTTGACTACATCCTCGCACAGTGACCTTACAGCCCTGGCCTCTGCTTGTCCACAAGCACACCCAGCCTTCCCAGGGACACCAGATGCTGCTTCCTGCAATTGTGTCCCACCCCTGCCCCAATTGGCAAGATGATAGCTCTGAGCAGTCAGTCCTTCAGTGTGCTGGGGTCTGGGAGATGGACACTGGTGATCTAGGAACTGTGTCGAGTTCACTGGTCAGCCTCCAAATGGCTCTTGGAGAGCAATAACTTTGGGCCACATTGGCACCCCTGGCCCAGTTAAAAGGTCTTTACCCAATCGTCAGCCTCTGGAGCTGCCCAGAGCCCTAGTCTGGAGGACGGGGAGGGTGTAGTTGCTATAAAGTGTAACAAGGCTGTGTTCCCTAGCAAGTGCAGGGTTCATTGTCCTCTGACTAGCTGCTGAGGCTCTGGCTGTATGCACATACTGACCCTCCCAGCCTGCAGGATCCATGGAACCGCCTTGTGTGGGTGACTGGAGCAGGTCACTGACCTCGTGTTTGTGTGTCTGGGATACGCCTCTGCGATAGGAGCCTTAGTGTCTCCCTACAGTGAGTCCACTGGGGGTTGTGGCAGAGCTGCCCTGTAGCTCACTTAGCCCTGGTCTACACGGTAAACGTACGTTGGTATAACTACGTCGCTCAGGGGTGTGGAGTCGTTATACTGACCGAATCCCTGGTGTAGACAGCGCTATGTTGCTTCTCTCATCAACGTAGCTCCCACCTCTTGGGGAGGTGGATTAACCACGCTGACAGGAGAAGCTCTCTTGTTGGTGTAGGTAGCGTCTTCACTAAGCGCTACAGTGGCGCAGCTGCACTGGTGCAGTGCTTTAAGTGTGGACAAGCCCTGACAACGTGCTTCCCCCACTGTGGAAATGAGGCGAGTTTAAGCGTAGGGGCATATTCCAAGAGCCAAATTCTTAGACTCTGGACAATAGTCTGGTGGTGAGTGGGGCTATCAGCATAGCTAGCCGGGTCATGGGCCCCGGATCTATGCAATGGGTTCAGTTTCATGTGCCATACACAGCTAATGTTTAATCTCTTTGGAATGTGTTTACAAATCTGCCTTTTCCTAATCCTTTTTCTGATTTATTAGCCTTACAAAGGACGAATCCAAAAGGCCAAAGTATAAAGAGCTTCTGGTAAGTGTGGAGGTGTTTGAGTGGGCGGGCTGAAGGGAGGGAATGATTGCAACTGTTCTCTATTGCCTGATATCAAACAGTGGGATCAAGGCTGCATGTTTATGTATGAAAGTGCTGTTTTCTCGGGTGATCGGTATAGTGTGGGCTGTACACCTGCAGGGAGCGATCTCCTTCAATGCCATTATCCTTCCTTCTGCGTGGAACACTGTGCTGCCCGAGGAGCTGCATGAAATAGGCGTAGAGCTCCACGAGCAGCTACAGGGATTTCCTCCTCTCACGTTTGAAGCACAAGATGGCTTCCAGGTGGCATGTCCACCCAGGACTTGGCATCCTGTGGCAAAAAATCCCCTGCACCCCGGGCACTGCCAGAGTGACAGCTTTTCCGTAAAGGAGCGTGGATCCCAAGGCCCTGGCTCGGAAAGGTATTTAAGCACATGCCTAACTTTAGCCAATTGTAATTGAAGTCAGTGAGAAGTCGTCCTGCTAGGCTCGTGCTTACATACCTTGGTGAATCAGGGCCTAAATTCTGAACAAATCCATAAATAAATCCACTTAAGTGCCAAGTTAAAAAGTCCCCTAGAAAATGGCTTGTGCTCCCCCTGGTGGCTGTGCAGCAGCAGTTCACTAACCTGCCAGTCCTAGGGAGTTCATTGATGCACACAGAGGAGCTGGAGATGGTGAAACTTTTGTTCAATGAAACTTGTGTAAATGTCCACTCACTTTTAAATCCTGGGCGATAGTCAACATTTGCCACATAGTTTCTCCAGGGGTGGAACAAATAATAGGAGTGTAAGGAGCGAACCAGCACCCCCTTTCAGGTTAGTGGTGTCAACACTCTGCAAATGATCATATTATAGCAAATCAGCTAACTGAACTCAGGTTAGACCAAATTAACACGGCACTGTACACGGGTTCAAACAGAAATGTGCCCCCCAAATACCACCCTGGCCTGTGGTCCTCAGATCTCGGAGCTCAGCAGGCTCAGGTCCTGGCTGGGAAACACTGTCAGGGATCAAATAGCCACAGTGCGTTCAGTGCTCTGCAGCCCTCAGGCTCTGCCACAAGGACAGTGCAGTCACAAGGCTGCACACTGTGGGAGGGCCCGAGGAAAGTGTTGTTAGCTAAAGTCTTCTCTGCTCCACAGTTAACATTCATGTTGGGGAACCTGCTAAAACTCCAGGTTCTCTTAACATGGCTGTACCATGATTTGGGGATGTGTACACAGCAAACCAAACCACAGTTGCTACAAGTGGATTCTTCTCCCTGAGGTAATTGGAGAGCAGACAGTTCTCTCCCGCAAAGGAAGCTCAGGTTGCTGCAGAAAGGGCTGCAGATGACTCAGTCGGTGGCTGAGCCAGTGCCAAGCCACCATTCCTGAAGTCCTGCCCAGCAGAGTGTTGGGGCAGTGGCTGCTGGAAACTCCATCTCCAGATGGCAAATCTGGCATAGGAAGTCACTACGGATCCCATGCAGGTTCTCAGGAGGTGGGGATGGTGCCCTGGTCCCAGTCCCATTTGGCTAATTACGTTTTTCTGGAATTCCCTCGCCAGTTTCATGTGACTGTGTCATCTATGTCACTCCTTGGTCTGCCCAGGGCTGCTGAGCAGTCTAGGATCCGGGAGGGTGAGGAGCACAGGGACTGATGGAGATCCCAATCAGTACAGATCATCCCTTCCCACAGAACTCTCAGTCTCATCACCTTGTTAGTTACTGGTCCCCCTGCAATGCTGTGTTGGCTGTAGCCAGTGTGGCCTTCTGGATAGAGCACTGGACTGGGACTTGGGAGATCTGGGTTCTATTCCCAGCTCTGCTGCTGGTCTGTTGGGTGACCTTGGGCAAGTCACGTCCCTGTTTTGTGCCTCAGTTTCCCCATCTGTAAAGTGGAACTAATATTGACCTTTTTCATAAAGCATTTTGAGATCATATGGAGATACAAGGACTAGGTACTACAGTAGAACCTCAGAGTTACGAACACCAGATTTATGAACTGACCAGTCAACCACACATCCCATTTGGATCTGGAAGTACGCAATCAGGCAGCAGCAGAGACCCCAAAAAAAAAAAAAAAAAAAGCAAACAGTACAGTACTGTGTTCAATGTAAACTGCTAAAAAGATAAAGGGAAAGTTGGAAAAAGAAAGATTTGACAAGGTAAGGAAACTTTCTGTGCTTGTTTCACTTAAATCAAGATGGTTAAAAGCAGCATTTTTCTTCTGCATAGTAATGTTAAGTTCCAAAGCTGTATTAAGTCAATGTTCAGTTGTAAATTTTTAAAAGAACTGTAACGTTTTGTTCAGAGTTATGAAGAACCTCCGTTCCTGAGGGGTTGGGAACTCTGAGATTCTACTGTATTATTATTATTGTTGTTATTATTCCCACTTCACTACTTCTGAGGCAGAATTTCCCAACCCATGGCAACATCCCATTGTAAGTTACTCCGGAAATATATTGTAATTCATTATATTGTCGGTTTAAGAAATGAAGTTCCCTTCCTTTAAATGCCATCAGAGCAGGTTGTACCTGGAGTCCTACGATGTAACCACCCAGCCCCCACTGTATCTGGGAGCAGGTGAATCCCTGTGCTGTACCAGTTTCTACTGGGGCCTCAATTTTATGTCACAAAAGTGAAACTAACTTTATTGTTCCCTTTTTGGCTTCCAGAAACATCCCTTCATTCTGATGTACGAAGAGCGCACAGTGGATGTGGCATGCTACGTCTGCAAAATCCTGGATCAGATGCCAACAACTCCCAGCTCTCCGATGTATGTTGATTGACACTGCTGCTTCATCCAACTCTAGAGAAAGGGCTGAGAGAAAACAAGCTGTAAAGAATTTTCATCACATATTGCAGTGTTTTTAATGCTCGCCCAGACACCATGTGCAATAATATTGGTGTTATTTCCATCCTGTCTGTATACTATTGTCACATATAAAGTGCATCCCTGTAATACCTGATCACACAGTGTTAGTGTTGGTCAAAGAGAGACCTCGTCTTGCTCTTTTGTGGACATATTCATGAAATGTGGAAATAAGTACATTTATTTGTTGACCGTGATTGGATAGCACCTAAAATTCATTTCTAGACTCAAAACTTGGAGACTTCTCAGCGGCTACTGGAAAGATTTTTCTCTCAAACTCTTCCAATTATTGTTTCAAGTAATAATAATAATAATAATAAAAAAGTTAGGCGTTGTTTGTCTGAACATAATGAGACTTTGCCTGGAGGAGGAAGAACTTGCATAACCAACGAGATACATTGCCTCCTGGAGTTGGAAAGGCAAAGGAGGATTTTATTCTTCACAAAGTGCAATAGATTTACTGTTATGAAATTCTGTTGCTTTACAGTCGTAGTGTATTTTCTGGGGACAGTGCTCAGCTGAACTCCCTGTTAAAGAGAGATCATGTTAAATATAGTGAATATGTCTTTACCAAAAATATGTTGCATTGAAAGATGCTAACATTAAAATATTCAGAGATGAGACATAATGTATTCTTCTCTCCTTTACCAAGCCAGCCACTCTTCATTATAACTAGGTGTCCTGTACATTGTTACCTGCTAAGATAAGACCTTTGACCTGAAAAATTATTAAACTACTCAATTGAATTTAACCCGCTTGTGACCTGATTTATAGCTGCACGATGCTCACTAGCTGGCTTTGCTTTTACTCCAAAAAGTGCAGTGTATAGACTCTACAACTGTTTTTGATAAGCCACAATTTAATCAATCTTGTGATTATTCAGTAAATATTTATAATTCCTCTCCTGTTCCAAAACCATAATCTAGCACCTTTTCACAGACCACAAGGCACTCCTTATCAGTCTAGTATCTGTCACAAGACCAAATCTCTATGGCTTTGCCTCCAGCCGCCTGTATCCGGGACTAGGATTGAGAGCCCTTCTCCTCCAACTTGGCTGTGGCTATACATACTGCTGCAAATAATATATTCTGTTTAGTTTGTCTGATATTTCATTCATTTTTTTTTTTTGTGTAAGTTCAACCTCTTCTGTGATTCTGAGTGGCCCTAATTATTGTATTCAGGTCCGAATTGCACTTGAATTGTTCAGTGCACACTGAAGGTCTGGGTACCCTGGAAATCAGATTGGCCTTTTAGCATCCAAGATGTGCTGTTCTGGCCAACCGTTAAACTCTAGAGCTGGTCAGCATTTTTGAAATTTGGTCTCTTTTTTAAAAATGACAAATTTCATGAAAACATTTTGATTTTTTCAAAATGTTACATTTTTCAGAAATGGTTAGATTGCAAATGACAAACTAGTGCGTGTGGCTGGGCCTGGAAAAGAGTTCCCAGTTTTCATTTTGTGATTTTCAATTGGTTGGCCTAGCCACTTAGTGGGGTTTTCTCAAAATCAGAATGTTCCATTCTCATAAATGGTTCTTGGAAAATTTGGAAAACAAAACTTGGAGGGTTAGAAACATAATGGGAAAAGCTGCCGCATTGCTGGAATTCTTGTGGAATGTTTCCCCACTTTTCAACCAGCTCTACCAAACACAGAGGCTATGACAAGACAGCTGGAAAACAGCACCCAACCCCTATGCCCTCCATGTATTCTCAGCTGAGAAAGGACAGAGCAAAGTCTGTAACCAAACAGGAGCACTATACTATTGCCCTTCACTCACAGCACCTCTCCAGATTCTTCAGTGATGTCTTCTTGTGTGGCCTTGAGGCATGGCTCTGTTCCTAGCTTGCCCAAGTTAGCTGTCCTGAGCAATTGCTTTCTGATACTGCCAAATGTTCACATCCAGACATGTTGGGCCTGCTACTCTAGGGCACTGAGTGTCTTCAACTTCTACTGAAGTCTGTAGGAAATCAAGGTTCTGAACCCCCCACAGGCTCAGGTCCATTGTGTATTGTATTTCTGAAGCCCCTGTCTGTCATGTGTGGCCAGAACATCATGCAGCGGTGAAAGCTTTGCCCGTCTATGCTGGCAAAGACAAAACCAAATTCTCTTAATCAATGAATTGGTTCCCTACACCTTCAATTAATCAGATAAGACTAACTTGAAAGTATTAGCCATGCAAAATATCAAGAGAGCAAACCATGCTGTCCTCTAATCCTGTCCTGGCATCACTATGGTAACAAATTTCCCCCTGGACCCTCACACTGGGAAATTTCCACCTGTTCACTTGGCAAATTGCAGTATCCGTAGCCATCCCCTGCAAGCACGTGTCGCCCTGCTCCCTTCTGCAACCCCATGCCACCATCCTTAGCAGTATCGTCAAGTTTCCATTCAGCCAATGGGAAATGGAGATTAGATGCTTTGAATTCCCAGTGTCAAAGCCAGGTTCAAAATGTGCTGTGGCATGGATGGCTGTACAGAAAGGCAAATCTAGGATGTTAATCACAGGTTGTTATAAACTATTAAGGGTGCAGCATTTATTACAATGTATCTTTATTTTTTTAAAAAAAAAGGTGTATAGTGTTCAGAAGCTGTGAAAATAGTGTAAGAACTGTACATTGTGAGCGCTGGTTATTTTTCTTGTACCATAGACAAATGTATAAAAATGATCACGAAGCTGATGTCCAGGGATGTTGCCTTGTTGTCTGTACAATGGAGCTTGGTAACGTAAATTGCTTCAAAGAGCTCCAGAATATTTTCTCCTATATTCTGGTTTGACTTCCTCCTCCATTTAAGATATTATACGTGGAATCGGAGTGCCTGTGTGAGAGTTCTATCCTTTTGCCTGCAGGACAGTTGTAATAAAACTAGGATGGGACTGTGACCTTGTTCTTTTTATTTTATAAGGTCAGAGACACAGTGGGGGAGATCCAGTAAACGCTATTGAAATACACAATCTCTATCCCCTTCATGCAGCTGTATTCTGGGGACATTGACCCATATACGATGCAGCCTTTGTTTCTAAATCTGTTGTCAAATAAAAATCAAGTCTCCAAGGGCTCCCCTGCTCTCTCTTCCTTCACCTACTGCGGCGGCAGGGGCTCGGCTGGTCTGGCAGTTGCTGTGTGCTGTCAGCTGTTGCTCTAAGATTTTGGGGGAGCAAACTACACAGTTGTCCCTATTTGCTGCCCCACAAACCATTTTGCTGTCTTAAGGCACTGCATGCCTTTCCCAGGGCGACAGAGGGTCAGGCCTTTGCTGTAGATCACCACTAAAGTATTGTTGCCCCTTTGGACCAAGCAATTAGCCAATATTTGGGGCCTTGCCAGGTTCTTTCTGTTTGGAGCAGAGGTTGGTAATATGAGTCAGGTCTATTCTTTGGTGCAATCCTGTACAAGGAATGTATGTAAAGTCCTGTTTCCCTGAATGCTGTAGGAACAAACAATAGGCAGTTTCCTTGCTTAGACATCCCCAGCTGCCTTTCCAGCGTGTTCCATGACCCAGAAGCTCTGCTTGTTTCTCAGTGTCTGCTCGATGTCTCTTGGCTTTCCCTCTCACACACAGTTTGTCCAACATTCCTTTAGCCCCTGCATTTGCAACCAGTCAGGAAAACCCCTCTTTTTCTCCTTGGATTAATTCTTGCTCAGGCCTTGACATGTGGCCCAGGGCCTTGGCCGTTAAAAGACGCTTAATGGCTCCTTCCATGTAGCCATAATGAAGGGTGCATAGCACATCCATTGGCGGTAACCAAATGTGTTTGTCTAATGATCAAAGACCCTAATCTGAGCCATTCACATCTTCCAACATAATAGTAGACGCCAGTCCATATAAGGGGGCCAATTCTGATCACACATAATTGTTTACACTGGTGTAACTCCACTGCACTGGAATTACAGCTGATTACATGGTCCATTATTTCATGGCAGTGATTTTAGCTGTAAATATGATTGTTGGCTTCTGCCCAGTGCTGAGTTGCCAGCCCCGCTCCATGATTCCCTTTGCAGAAGCAGACTTGCTTCTTTTCCATTCTCTTCTCCCTGTCACAGATTGAGGTCTTCCTACCCTGCCTTTCATTAAACTCACCACATGGGTGTGATCTGTGTTTTCACTCAGTCACCCTGGCTATTATTGGCAACCACACTGCTGCTCCTCTGTCCTCGAGCACCCTTTATATAGCACTGCAGGAACAGCTGGGACTCGGGCGGGTCATCGGGAAGTTAGTGACATCGGGCTGCAGAAATAGCAGGCTCCGTACAGTGAAGTTTTGCCTCATGCAAGGAGTGGGATGAGTGCCTGTCCATGCAGCAACTGGTGCAGTAAAGGCCCAGTTCAATGGTATCTGGGGAGTTCATCTGCATCACTCCATGTTAACCTTGTGGGAGGCAGGCAGCCATGTGGCTCAGAGGGATCCTGGTCCCCTGTCGTGTTTTGCCAGCAGTGCTGGGCCCTTTCCTGATTGCTCACAATTGCAGCCTCTCCTTTTTGCTCCAGAGCTCTGCTAGGCAGCCCTTTGCTTCAGGACCTGCTCTCCGCTGTGCTCTTGGTACCGGAGCACATCAGCAAGTAACATCTGGGTACTCTGCATCCCTCTGAACTGTATGCGCCTCCACCCTTCCCTTTCTTTTCTGATGAAGATTAACCACATTCTCCCCTCAATAGCTCTCCTCTTCATACCGTTGGTGGGTGTGTCTGCAACTACCAATTCGAGCTCTTTCCAATACCCCAAATTGCATGGTCCATCCCTCACACACACACAGCAGTGAGTGTTCTGGCCCCTAAGGTGCCGCTGGTGTTTCTGCTGTCTTATTCTACGGATACAGCCCAGGAATATGCTGCTTTTCTCATCTCTGTTCATTTGACAAGTTCTATTTTCAATAAAAGCCACGTTGATTGGCATTAATTCTATTAACCCCACCCCTTTATTTCTTAATTAATCAAGTCCCATGTCAACTATTCTGTTATTTTGTACAGGATTGTTGTCAGGCTGACAGGCCTGACCTGAGGCATCCCATTGTTAGGGGGCTTATTCCTTCACCCACTCACTTCCCTGGTCCTTTTCGCATGAACAGAGAGCAACAATACCCAAAGTCCAAAGGTGCAAACAATTCGATGTTTATTGGGGTGAACTTCCAGCAAGCATGATTCCAGTTTCCTTCCTTAGTATCCTCCTTCCCAGCTCTGACACCACAGAGCCTTACACCTGTGTCCCTGTTCCCATTCCTGCCCTTAGCCAAACATGATTCCAATTTCCCCAGCCCCATTCCCTGTTCCCATTTCCCCCACCCCCACCCCCACCCTCACCCTCACCCCCCTACTTCCTGATTGACTGCAGACTATATAGTAAAACTTGAGTTCTGCTTTGCTATACCTTAACCAATAATGTTCCTGAAATTTAACTAACCAATCCTAACATATAGTAACATGATTATGTACCCAATTATATCCCACCACCTTAATTAGTTTACACCCAGCAAAATTAATTATACAGCAGACAGGAACAATCACAGAACCAGACAGAGATTATACAGACAAACAATAGCAAAGTGGGAACTATAATGACAAAACAATACAGAAGTGAGGATTTCACATCGCAGCTATTGATAAGTGAGTTCTTGCCAGACAGGATGCTAGCAAACTAAGTTTCCTTTTACATTTTCTAGGCACTTCCCTTTCTCTGGAGGTGATAGGAATACAGTCCTGTCCTGATAGTCCCTAACAGCCCAATAGCACCTTATTTCAATGTGATTAGGTTGGAATGTGAGGATGTGACCGGTCGCTTCCCAGCTTATGGCTGCCTCTGCTGCTTAGCCAAAGGCCTTAGCCTAAGAACAGGGCCTCAGACTGTCACAGTAAGAGAAGGCCCTTAAACTGGCAGACAGTGATTTTGATTCTTTCTTTTATACCTCTATAACTAGCCAAGTGATAAGAATACGCCTAAATTCTTAGAGTATAGGCCTTTACAGACAGACCTGAATATCTATATCCTAACACCCATTTAGCCTTTTTTATTGTATTGTCACAACATTAGCTTTCTTCCAGTCTTCTGTATTTTCCCTAGTGTTTTGAGAGTTATTGAAAATCCACATTAACGGTCCAGAGAGCTCCTCGGCCAGCAATTTTAAAACTGGGGTGGAAAATATTGTATCATCATATGATATGACTACATCATTTGGCTTTTTTCCCAAATAGAGAACTAAAATAGTTACTGAACATGTCTGCCTTTGCTGCATCATTGACAAGTCTACCATTTCTGGCTAGTAACGGATCAGTACAATTGTTAGGATTCTTTTTTGTTCCTAAAATACTTAAAAAGTCTCCTTCTTATTGTCTTTAACTCTGCTGGCCATAGATTTCTCCTTGAGTCCATTTGCTTCCAGTATAAATTTTCTACCATTCTGAGTTGCTAATTTATTTTAATGATCAACCTCTCCTTTTTTCCCCATGTGTTATCTATAACATTTATTTATTTGTTTATAGCTGCCTAGGTTTTTGACCAGTTGTCATGTTTAGGGAGAGCAGTACTTTGATCCCTCAATCAGCTAAAAGGATGTCTGTCTAAATGGCATGCTCTACTCCTGTACTTCTCTCAGCATGGAATCCTGCAATTCATCCAACTTTGAGGCTGGGATCTCCAGGTTACAATACCTCTGTTTATAACCATGGTTCCTCAGCAGGTCCAACTCAATTTGGTGCCTACTCTAGACTTCCTTTTGGGAGCTGTGACCAGTAGGAAAAAATCAGTGACTCTGAACTATCTCTTTAAAACAAAGTTGTATACAGTGTTGTAACTGTGTTGGTCCCAGGATATTAGAGAGACAAGGTGGGTGAGGTAAAGTATTTTACGGGACCAACTTCTGTTGGTGAGAGAGACAAGCTTTCGAGCTCTTCTTCGGGCCTGGGAAAACAAAGTATTATTTATTTATCCACAGCAACATAGCAAACAGAGAAAGGATTTCAAATGACAAAAGGCCTACACACCCATACAGGGAGAGGGATAGCTCAGTGGTTTGAGGGTTGGCCTGCTAAACCCAGGGTTGTGAGTTCAATCCTTGTGGGGGCCAAAATGGATCTGGGACAAAAATTGGGGATTGGTCCTGCTTTGAGCAGGGGGTTGGAGGCTAGGTGACCTCCTAAGGTCCCTTCCAACCCTGCTATTCTATGATATTACCTACCTAACTTTAGATTTCCCTCCAGATTTAGGTAGGCCCAATTTACCCCTGATACTCCAACATCAGAGAGAGGAGGAACACTGTCTACACAGCAGTCACTGCTTCCTTCCGACTTCCTCACAGCTTCAGGGCTGAGGCTTTTAACACCACCCACCTCCCAAACTCTTTGTTTCATTTTTCCCAATTGGATGCCCCTCTCCTTCCCGAACGGTTAACAGCCAGCCTGCTAATCAGAGCATGGTGGGGGTAAAGCTTCAAAGGAGTTATTACTTAAACACTAGTTTACAGGTTACAGTGATTGGGCTATCTACAGCAATTGACAGTAGGCTCATGCAAAAGCCACTGAAGACTGAATTAACATTTTGCAACCGTGAAGCAGATAGCATGGCAATGGTAGCCAGCTAGTCAAATAGCTACCATATTCATAAAAAATAATACAAGCTTTCTCCTATGTTCTTCACAACACCATAGTTTCTGTTCACACTTGTGGGATGGTGGCTTTTTGGACATCAAGTAAAATGTTCTTAAACAATTCCCAATTATTATTCACATTTTTCTGAGTAAATTATTCGTCCCAGTTGATTTGACTCTTAATTGTTTTCAGTTTTGTGTTATTGGCTCCTTTAAAGCACCAAGTATATGCATTCCTGCTTTGGACCGTATTCTGTTTGCACATTGTATTGTATTCATGTATAGTTAGAGAGCTGTTGCACTGTCCCTTTAAGAGCGGCACAAGGAAGTGACTTTGCTATACTAGCTCTGTGTAAAAAGAAAAGGAGTACTTGTGGCACCTTAGAGACTAACCAGTTTATTTGAGCATGAGCTTTCGTGAGCTACAGCTCACTTCATCGGATGCATAGCTGTGATGAAGTGGGCTGTAGCTCACGAAAGCTCATGCTCAAATAAACTGGTTAGTCTCTAAGGTGCCACAAGTACTCCTTTTCTTTTTACGAATACAGACTAACACGGCTGTAGCTCTGTGTGTGTGCTGAGGGCAGAGGGTGTATTGGAGAAGCCTTTTAATAAAACCTGTTCAGTTTACTGTAGCCTGTGTGGCTCTCTAGCCCTGTGAGCAGTCTGCACAGAATCCCTACACACATAACAAATGTGACCAAATCATCCACATTTGTTCCTAAGCTAACACGATTTTTTAGTTCTGTGATCAGTTCCTCTTCATCTGTCAAGACAAGGGCTGATCTAAAATGTCCCCAGGTTGGATGCAACACCTGTTGCACGAGAAAATTAACATTTATAACGTGTAGCCGTTCTGAGGCTGTTTTAGTACTGGCAGCATGAGACCTCCAGCATGTGTCACTCGGGTTGGAGTTGCCAGTGCTAACACAGCTTTTTGCCTGCACCTTAGAGATAGGTGCATAAGGAGCTGGTCATCCTGTTCCCTAGTTGTGATTTGGTGGTGTGTAGCCCACACCAAAGAGTACCCCATCTTGTGCTTTATCTGTTAGGATATTGTTCCAAAAGTATTCAAGATCATTTTCTTACAAGTTATCTGTGACTTGGAAAGAAGTAATGCCATTTTGATATAGAGAGCCACTCCCTCCCCCCTTTTGCCCACTTGATCCTTCCTACGTAGATAATAACCATAGATTTTAACATTCCAATCATAGAAATCATCCCACCATGTTTCAGTAATACCAGTTAGGCGCTAGCAAACCGGAGGAGCAAACAGGAGTTTTGCATGGGAGGTCTCCAGATGAAGGAGGAGCGACTACATGAGCTGTGGGTGAGTTTGTTGTCCATTTGTTGTTTGTTTGTTGTGTCTTCTGGCTTACTGTGTGCCTGCTTGACTGACATCCATAGTGTGGTGTGTTTCAGGGAGCCATATGCTGAGCTAGGGGCCTGATAGGCCAGGCTGAGAGCATCTTCAGGAGGCATTAATCCCTAATCCCTTTAGGAGCCCTTAAACAGGGGGCAGAGCTACTCAGGAAGAAGAGGGATTTAAAAAGCCAGCTCCTAAGTGACTGGCAGGAGCTAGCAAACAGGAGTTTTGCAAGGGAGTTTACTTTAAACATCCACCCCCAGAAAGTATAACAAAACATTTTCAAGTGTGAAAATAATGCAGACAGAAGTCCAGCAGTGCAGTGGGGCTATCCAGTTTATTGCACTTAATGCAGCATGTACAACTACCTGCCTCATGGGCAATCGGCATATGTGTGCATTCAGTGCAAGCAGCTCTTGGCCCACAGAGAATGAGTGCAGGCTCTTGAGACCAGAGTGGCTGAACTGGAGGATCTAAGAGAGACAGAGAGGTGCATAGAAGAGACTTTCTGGGACAGAGTAGAAGTGGTCCCACCACCAGTCTGACAGCCTCTGTGCTTTTAAGGAGGATGAAAGTCTCAGGGAAGGAGAACATCAAACTGGTACACAGGGGAATGATCCCACAGTTGGGGTCCTACCTCCAGATGATGTCGTGGTATACTCTTACACTGAGAATACCATCCCAGGGGAGGGGACCCCAGTTATCAGAAAGAGACATGTAGTAGAAATGGGGGATTTGATTATTAGAAATGTAGATAGCTGGGTTTGTGATGACTGGGAAAACCACCTGGTGAACAGCTGGCTGGGTGCAAAGGTTGCAGACTTCTCATGACATCTAGACAGACTTATGTCCATTGCTAGGGAGGAGTCAGTGGTTGTGGTACAATAAGTAGGTAGACACAGGGAAAGGTAGAAGACAGGTCCTGGAGGCCAAATTTAGGCTGCTTGGTAAGAGATTAAAGTCAAGGCTCTCCATGGTTGCATTCCCTGAAATGCTTCCAGTTCCATGCGCAGGGCTAGTTAGACAGGCAGAACTGTAGAGTCTCAACGCGTGGATGAGACAATGGTGTAGGGAAGAGGGATTTAGGTTTATTAGGAACTGGAGAACCTTTTGGAAAAGGGGGAGCCTATACAGGAAGGATCGACCAAACCAAAATGGATCCAGATTACTGACATGTAAAATGTGGTAGAGTAGTTCCTAAACTAAGGCCTGGGGGAAAGCCGACAGCTGCGGAGAAGCACACAGTGTGCATAGAGACATTCCTTAATGGAGGATCTATTAACAGGGATTCTCTATAGCCTAGTAAAGAGGAGACAATAGAAGTCGAGAAAGTGCAGGTAGGAGGTGAAGAGAAACAATCAAATGAAAGAATCCCACTCAATTACATTGCATGATGACACGCAACTAAATATTGACAAATTTTATAGGTGCTTGTATACAAAGGCTGGAAGTCTAAATACTGAGATGAGCATGAGTGCCGGGTATTAAATGGGGATATTGATATAATAGGCATCATGGAAACTTGGTGGAACGATGATACTCAATGGGACACGGTAATATCAGAGTACATAATATATAGGAATGACAGAGTAGGTCATGCGGGTGGGGGAGTGGCATTATATGTGGACGAAAGCATAGAGTCAAATGTAGTAAAAATCTTAAATGAATCGAACTGTACCATAGAGATGCTATGGATGGAAATTCCATGCTTGAAAAATGAAAGTATAGCAATAGGAATACACTACTGACCACCTGACCAGGATGATGACAGTGATTGTGAAATGCTCAGGGAGATTAGAGAGGCTATAAAAATAGAAAACTCAATAATAATGGGGGATTTCAACTATCTCCATACTGTCTGGTTACGTCACCTTAGGATGGGATGCAGATATAATTTCTAGACACCATTAATGGCTGCTTCTTAAAGCAGCTAGTCATGGAACCGACAAAGTGAGAGGCAATTCCAGATTTAGTCCTAAATGGAGCACAGGATCTGGTCCAAGAGATGAATATAGCTGAACAGCTCAGTAACAGCAACCATAATATAATTAAATATAACATCCTGCCAGAATGTGGAATTACACAAAAATGAGGCAGCTAGTAAAATGGAAATTAAAGGAACACTCACAGGCGTGAAATGCCTGCAAGCAGTATGGAAACTTTTTAATATCACCATAATAGGGGCTCAATTAAATGTATACCCCGAATTAAAAAACATAATAAATGGACAAAAAACCAAAAAGGCACCATGGCTCAACAACAAAGTAAAAGAGGAAGGTAGAGGCAAAAAGACACCCTTTAAAAATTGAAATTCAAATCCTAGCGAGGAAAACAGAAAGGAGCATAAACTCTGGCTAGTGAAATGTAGAAGTATAATTAGGCAGGCCAAAAAGAGACTGTGAAGAGCAACTAGCAAAAGACACAAAAACTAACAGCAAAAACATTTTTTAAGTCCATCAGAAGCAGGAAGGCTGCCAAACAATCGGTGGGGCCACTGGACGACCGAGGTGCTAAAAGAGCACTCAAAAAAGACAAAGCCATTGCAGAGAAGCTAAATGAATTTTGCATCCATCTTCCCTGCAAAGTATGTGAGGGAATTCCCACTCTTTGAGCCATTGTTTTTAGGAGACAAATCTGAGGAACCGTTCCAGCTTGAGGTGTCAATAGGGGAGGTTTTGGAACAAAATGGATACATTAAAGAGTAATATGTTACCAGGACCAGATGGGATTCACCCAAGAGTTCTGAAGGAACTCAGATATGAAATTGCAGAACTGCTAACTGTGCTATGTAACCTATTACTTAAATCAGCCTCTGCATTAGATGACTGGAGGAAAGCTAATGTGCCACCAATTTTTTTTAAAAAGCTCCAAAGTCAATCCTGGCAATTACGGGTAAGTGAGCATAACTTCAGTATGAGTCAATTTGGCTGAAACTGTAGTAAAGAAAAGAATTATCAGGGACAGATGAACATGATTTGTTAGGGAAGAGTAACCACTGCTTCTGTAAAGGAAATCATGCCTCATTAATCTATTAGAATTTTTGAGAGGGTCAACAAACATGGACAAGGGGGATCCAGTGGATATAGTGTACTTGGACTTTCAGAAAGCTTTTGACAAGGTCCCTCACCAAAGGCTCATAAGCACAGTAAGCAGTCATGGGATAAGAGGGAAGGTCCTCTTATGGAGCAGTAACTAGTGAAAAGACAGGAAACAAATGCCTTGTTTACAGAGTTTTGTCAGCAAAAGTTTGTCGACGGACAAAAAGAGCTATAAGAAAATCAGTATTGCATATTCACACTACGCTCCCTCTATCGGCAGAGCATGTCCAAATTTGGGTCACTAGCATTGAGAGTCTGAGCAGAGCACTGTGGATAGCTATCCCACAGTTCAGATTACCACCTTCTGCTGATAGGTCTTGTGGGAAGGCGGAGTGAATTGCAGTGCATCATGGGTCCCAGCTCAGTGTCTCATGACGAATCACTTTCTGTCCCAGCATTCCCTGGGCTTCTGTCTTCAGTTCATGGCATTTTTCAATCGCCCTTGTTTGCTGTTCGCCCTGCCAACTCTGTGTGAAAGGATGGATCCCACACCACTCTGCTAGCTGTCAGTGACACATCGCGAATGGCAGTGCAGTTAATCATGAAGTTCCTAACTCAACAGGAGTCACTCACAGTTGCCTGACGTGCTGTCTGACATGGATAGGAGCAACATTTGATTACTTTTGGCATTCACAGAACATCTGCACACGGTAGACTGTCGCTTTTGGGCTCGAGAAACTAGCACTGAATGGTGGGATTGCATCATCACGCAGGTCTGGGATGATGAGCAGTGGCTATAGAATTTTCAGATGAGAAGTCACCTTCCTGGAACTGTGTACGGAGCTCACCCCAGCTCTGAGGCACAAGGACACCAGAATGAGAGCTGCCCTCTCAGTGGAGAAGCGCACGGCAATCACAGTGTGGAAGTTGGCGACTCCAGACTGCTACCGGTCAGTTGCTAATCAGTTTGGAATCAGGAAGTCAACTGTTGGGGCCGCATTAAGGCAAGTGTGCAGGGCCATTAATCGCATCCTGCTGCAAAGGACCGTGACTCTTGGCAATGGGTAGATGACTTTGCAGAAATGGGTTTCCCTAACTGCAGATGGGCAATAGATGGTACATATATTCCAATTTTGGCACAGGACCACCTTGTGAAGCAGTACATCAATAGGAAGGGGTACTTTTCCATGGTGTTGCAGGCACTTGTGGATCACCATGGGCATTTCTTTGACAACAGTGTGGGGTGGTCCAGGAAGGTGCATGATGCACGTATCTTCAGGAACATTGGCCCGTACAAAAAGCTGCAAGCAGGGACTTTCTTTCCAGACCATAAGATTAAAGTGGGGGATGTTGAAATGCACATAGTGATCCTGGGAGGCCGGGTGTACTCCTTAGTGCCATGGCTCATAATATCTTACACGAGAAACCTGGATAGCAGTAAGGAGCGGTTCAACAACAGGCTGAGTAGGTGCAGGATGACCACGGAATGTGCCTTTGACAGATTAAAGGCGTGTTAGCGATGCCTTTATGATAGTTTAGAGCTCAATGATGCTAAGATTCCCATGGTCATAACTGTGTATTTTATGTTGCATAATATTTGCAAAGGTCAAAGTGAAAAGTTTGCTTAGGGGTGGACTGCTGAGGCAGACTGCCTGGCTGCTGATTTTGAGCAGCCAGATACCAGGGCTATTAGAGGGGCACAACCAGGGGCAATTTGAATCAGGGAGGTTTTGCGGTAACACTTTGAAAATGAGAACCAGTAATGTATATTATTATGCTCAGGACTGAAATGCTCAATGAAACTGAGTTTTGCACTTGCAATTTTTGTGGCCTAGGATTCAATGTAAGCAAATGATTAAACTGCTTGTGTATGTGCTGCTGCCACCTGCTGTCACAATTTGCAGGAAACAAATTAAGATTACTTATTATTCAAAAGCTGCTTTTATTTCACAGAAAACAACACACACACACACACACTCTTGGTGGGAGAGGCGGTACCAGGGGAAGGCTGACTTTCAGAGCTGTGTGTAAGTCCAGCTATCGTTTGAAAAGGTGTCTGTGGAGGTGCAGTGAAAGGGAAAGTGAGAAGTCCCAGAAACCAGAAAGGAATGTGTGGGTGGAGTTTGGGGAGGGCATGGGAAAGAGTTCTCAATGTGCTGAAGGGGCGGGCGGTTACACATCTGCTCAGTCTGGAGCGTTATGAGGGACTTCAGCTTCTCAGTTTGCTCCTCCATAACTTTAATCATCCTCTCAGTAGCATCCTTAACAAAGGCCTCATTTTCTTTTCTGTCCTGCCTTTCAATTTCCCTCCAGTCCACGTGTTCCCTCTTTTCTGCATCTGAGTATTGCCGCAGCTCCCGGAACATGTCCTCCTTGCTCTGTCTCAGGCACTTTATCTGGCGGAGGCACTCTGCTGGTGTGTAAGGGGTGCCTCTGAAGGCCACATCTGCAGAAGCACAAGGAACAATACACAGAAGCATGATTAAGTACATGCACAGCATTGAAACAGTATTGTGAAATACACCTCTAGTAACCTACCAATCACTTTCTCACTGATTCTTGGCAAGAACACATATTGGCGGACACCCCAAGCATGGTGAGTTTACCCCGGGGCAGGGGGCATTGTACATGGGGAGAAAAGCAATATGAAAGAGTCACGGTGAGGTTGACTAGGGACAATATTCTAAATTTCCCCACCCTTTTCCACAGGCGGAGGTCACTGTAGCAGATATCTCACACCTGTGAGTAAGCAAGGGGGCAAGGCTTCACCTACTGCATGCTTCAGCTTCTGACACAGTCCCTATGTTGCTCACCTGTGTGCCACTTTGGTCCCTGTGTAAGTGATTGCTGATTGGCCAGGGAAAGTTTCCTTCAATGGGGGAAGGAACAAAGCAACTTGGCAGAAGATTGCCGAGTACCTCCAGGAAAGTTTCCTTGGGATTTCTCTGGAGGAGTTCCGTGAAATCTTGGTGTGCATCAACACCCTGCTCCACCGTACTGCTTAGCTACCCAGGGAAATGTCCAGCACACAGAAACACAGCCAGCCTTGTACATTTCTATTACCTCAACCCACCTCCGCAGTTCACAAAGCAAAACCACTTACCAGGGGTTTCCTCTCCTGCTTCCTGGAGTGCAACTGCTGAGACTGGCTAGACACCTCCGGAGTGGAGAACAGCTCCTGACTGGACGCATCACCAGGCAACCCCACCGTGGGCTCCACATCATCATCTAACTCCACCTCTTTGTCAGTTACTTCATCCTCTGGGTTAGGTCCACTTTCTGCCAGCGCCAGCTCCAGCCCCACCGAGGTATCCATGGGTCTCTTGGCGGTGGAGGTGGGGTTACTGCCGAGGATAGCATCCAACTCCTTATAGAAGTGGCAGGTCTGGAGCGATGGTTGCCTCCCGCGCCTTCTGGTACTCCTGCCTCAGCTCCTTGATCTTTGCTCTGCACTGCACTGCATCCCGATCACAGCCCTTTTTGCAGAAGCCTGGAGAAATCTGCCCATAAGTATTGAAATTCCTATGACTGGAGCACAGCTGGGACTGCGCAGCCTCCTCTCCCCAAATACTGAGCAGCTCGGCACTGCTCCAAGCAGGAGAGCGTTTGCTGCATGGAGCCGCCATGGTCAGCTGGGAAGACATGATGTGAGTTCTCCACACCAAGCAAATAGGAAGTGGAATTTCAAAAATTCCCAGGGCTTTAAAGGGGGAGAGGTGGATGGTTGTTTACCTGGCCGCAGAGCAGTGGAGTTGAAACTGCTGACCAGAGCAGTCAGGATGGGCATTGTGGGACATCTTCCAGAGGCCAATTTAAGCAATAAAATCAAACGCGACGTCTACCCTGGCACTTTGTCGACAAAGCTTTTGCGCAAAAAGCGCTATGTCTCTCGTTGAGGTGTTTTTATTTTCTCACCAAAACTGAAGAGTTTTGTTGCCAAAAGTGGCATTGCTGTGCATACACCTCCACTGTTTTGCCACCAAAACTCTGCAGTGTAGACAAGGCCAAAGGCTAGGAATAAATGGCCAGTTTTCACAACTGAGAGAGTTAAATAGTGGGGTTCCTCCAAGAATTGGTACAGCGACCAGTGCTGTTCAACATATTCATAAATGATCTGAAAAAAGGAGTAAACAGTGAGATGGCGAAGTTTCCAGATGATGCAAAATTAGTTTTACTCAAGATAGATAAGGCCAAAGCAGACTGTGAAGAGTTACACAAAGATCTCACAGAACTGGGTGATTGGGCAAGAAAATGGCAGTTAAAATTCAATGTTGACAAATGGAAAGTAATGCACATTGGGAAACATAATCCCACCATACGTACAACCATACGCAGGGAGTTGGACTAGATGACCTCCTGAGGTCCCTTCCAACCCTGGTATTCTATGATTAAATTGGATATGAGTCAGCAGTGTGCCCTTCTTGCCAAGAAGGCTAATGGCATATTGAGCTGCATTAGTAGGAGCATTGCCAGCAGATTGCAGGAAGTGATTATTCCCCTCTATTCAGCATTAGTGAGGCCACATCTGGAGTACTGTGTCCAGTTTTGGGGGCCCCACTACAGGGGTCTAAATTAGCTGTTCCCAATCAAGAAAGAGATCTTGGTGTCATTATGGATAGTTCTCTGAAAACATCTGCTCAATGTGCAGCGGTGGTCAAAAAAGTTAACAGGATGTTAAGAATCATTGGGAAAGGGATAGAAAATAAGACAGTAAATATCATATTGCCTCTATATAAATCCATGGTACACTACACCTTGAATACTGCATGTAGTTCTGGTCTCCCCATCTCAGAAAAGATATATTAGAATTGGAAAAGGTACATAGAAAGGCAACAAAAATGAGTAGAGGTATGGAACAGCTTCTATATGAGGCTGAGATTAAGAAGACTTGGACCGTTCATCTTAGAAAAGTGAAGACTGGGGTGGGGAGATATGATAGAAGTCTATAAAATCATGAATGGTGTGGAGAAAGTGAACAAGGAAGTGTTATTTAACCCTTCACAGATCACGTGAACTAGGGGTCACCCAATGAGATTAATAGGCAGCAGGTTTAAATCAAACATGAAGAAGTACTTCACACAATGCACAGCCAAACTGTGGAACTGGTTGCCAGGGGATGTTGTGAAGTCCAAAATTATAACTGGGTTCAAAAAAGAATTAGATAAGTTCATGATGGCTAGGTCCATCAATGGCTATTAGCCAAGATGGTCAGGGATGCAACCCCAAGCTCTGGTGTCCCTAGCCAAATGCTGTGACTGGCCGGCATAATTGCCCTGATCTGTTGCTTCCCTCTGGAGTATCTAGCACTTGCCACTAACAGAAGACAGAATATTGGGCTGGATGGCCCAGTATTGCCATTTGTATGACTGATTTTTCGCTCATAAATGAGAACTTCAGTTCCTTTTGTTTGTTACCCAGGCTCCTAGCACAGGTGTACACGCCAGTCAAGAAATTCTTCTCTTCATGTCTTCTGGTGCCTTGATTAATTTTATTCTCAACATTAAGATTTTGTGCTAACTGCGTGCTCAAGTTTTCCCTCTTTTCACCCTCCCCTTTTGTTTTTCCGTTCAACTCCCTCCTGTTGACTCTAGCCAGCCTGTCCCCAGAGTGGTTCTCCACTGGGGATGGTCCCTGTGGGGCACATATGCTCAATGCACCTAGGAGTGGAAATATTAGTAGCAGAGTCTGGTGGTTTGTGCCTGCCCTTCGGCTCCTCATACTTTCAACCTAGGGCTGAAAGGGCAGTGTGGACCAAACTCCTCTTTAGTTCCTTTTCCAGTGCTTGCAGTCTGGGAGGGAACCTTCCTGTTTCTGTACTTTCCAGCTGGCTAGAAGCTCTAACCAGTACAATATGGTAAATAGTTCATAAAATGTTACTGTTTTCGTAGTTAGTTTTCTCAGTTGTAAGTTAGCAGGAATTGAGTCCCCTGCCATTCCCCGTTTATTCCCCCAGTGCTGGGGAATTTATGCCCAAGGTCCCAGGCTTCAAGTGCTGCTTCACCTGCCCTCAGGTCTTTCAGTAAGCAAACCACACAAGAGCTGCCTGGGGGGTTCTCACACCCCAGTAAAGTGTGAGAGCTGCCGCTCAGCCCCCGCCTCCCCTCCCCGACACTAGGCAGTCTCAAGAGTTCAGACTTCGTCAGAGCTTAATGGAGCTTACCATGAAGCCTCAGTGGGATCTGGGATCCTCCTGTTCTCCACCCCAGGCTCTGGAGCCAGAAAGCAGTGCCTCTCTGGCCCCAGCAGAACCTGCTCACAAGTCCCAGGACTCCAGGAAGCGAAAACATGATGTGGGTAAGGAGACATACCCTCATAAGACATCAGACAAATCCACTCATAAGATCTCACAGCTGAGAGAGGCATCTCCACTTCCCTTGGGACTACAGGGGATGGGTGCACCTGGAGGTCAGGGAGAACATGTGCAGGCACCAATAGTACCTGGGGCTTCCCGTGCTCCTCCACCAAAGGGCGCAGGGACGGACACTAGTAGTACACGCCACCTGTCCAGACCTGGGTCACGGATACACAGGGTCTGGTCTGTGCCTCAACCTGTAACCAATCTCCTGGGAATTACCACTTTATTGTGCTGGACCCACCAGCTCCACACAGTCCACAGGGGCAGGCCAGTGGCCTCCAGGAGTCTGAGACTGGGCTCTTCCCATAAGTGAGGCCATTTTAGACCTGGCCAAGTCATCTGGCAGCCCCTGACCACCTGTGGCCCCACCCTAACAGCCGCTGAAAAGAACTAATTAGTCCCTTCCAGAGGAGCAGAATATTTGTTCTCTCATATGAAGCAGAACTCACTTGTAGTCCAAGCCATCTCGGAACACCACAGATTGCACCAGCTGAAGGCCACTCCTTTGGCCTAGAAGGCCAAGAGGTTCTACCTCTTTGGCAGGAAGAGCTTCTTTTCAGCAGATGTATTCTTCAGGATCACGAATCATCAGCTGCTCATGTCAAAATATGACAGTCATGACAGGGGCGTGGGCAGTAAGGTCTAGTGGTCGGAGCAGGAGTCAGCAGCCAGGAACAGAGCCAAGGGTCAGAGCCAGAGTCAGGAACCGAGTGGGGCTGGAACAAGGCTGGGTACAAGACAGGAGCAAGGCAGACACAGGAGCAATCACAGCTGCAGGTGTAAGCACTGAACAGCCATTGATCTGCTGCTGGTGCTGAGCTTAAAAGCAGGCCTTCTGACTGCCTTCAGCCATCAGACAGTCCCACCACAACCCACCTGAGCTCATTAACCTTCCTGGAGGCTGGGCTGGCTAGTCTTCAAACTCAGTTAAGGTGCTACATCCTGGACAGGGGCCTTTCACCCAGATGAGGTTGGTGGCAGTCCTGCAGTAGATCTGGTTCATGGACATTCTCCGCTGGCTCTCAGGAGTGGTCATCAAGCCAATAGCCTTCCCAATCCAGTAGGTTTAAAGCTTACCCCACACTTTCTTGGAGTCCAAAATCTGTCAAAGTAGGTATTCCTCTTGCCCTTTGACCAGTGTGGGTGGTGGTGGCAGATTGGATCAACTAAGGAATGGGGTTTCTGTATAAGGGTTTAGGTGGGAGATGTGGGTTTTCATAGACTGCAGTTGCTGCAGTTTGAATGTCACTGGGTTCATTTGCTTGAGGATCTTGACTTGACCTATGTATTGATGGTCTACCTCGACTGACGGTCAACTTGATTGGAGGTTTCTGATTGACAACCAGCCCCTGTTCCCCATGGTAAGGTTAGGTATGGCCTGACAGCCCCGATCAGCATAGAGCTTGTAGATCTCTTTGGCAGCTTCCAGATGTTCCATGAGTTCCCAGTGCAGATGGGTGACCAGTTGGGACTTGGGAAACTGTGGGTAACGCTGATTGGAAGTGTGGATTCAAGCTGAAATTGGCATAGACCAGGCTCTGTTGGGTAGAGGAGCAGACTGACTTACTATAGGCGAATTCTGCATGAGGCAGCAGGGGATCCAGTCATCCTGATGCTAATTTAGGAAGCAGTGAAGGTACCGCTACAGGATCTGATTTGTCTGTTCTGTCTGTCCATTAATTTGTGGATGGCATTCTTATGAGTTAGAAATTCTATTCATAGGATCTTAAAGAAATTCTATGCATAGAAGCAGTGACAAATTGTGAGTCCTGATGTATCTTTAGCGAAGCGAGACTCACCGCCGCGGCACCTCCTGCTGGTCGTCTGGGAATTAGCTCTTTTCCAGCGTATGGAGCGCCCTCTGCAGGACAGGGTCTCACCTGCCTCAGGCCCTGTGTCCCTCCCGGACCCCAGTGCCCCTTTACCTCGGGGTTCTGCCCCAGCAGAACCCCCACACTCTGGGTCTCCCCTCCCTGGGGAACCCCCAACCCTCTAAGCCCACCTTGCCTCAATGGCTACTGCCAGTCGTCATCTAGCCCCTGCTCACTGGGACGGACTGCCACTGGGACGGACTGCCACACTGTAATGGCCACTCATCACTGGCAAGGGGGTAGGACCTGCTGCCTTTGCCTATCTCCATCTGTATCTCTGCAGCCCCAGTACCTTTGATAGGCCTTCAACAAGACCTGCAGCCAGGGGGTTTACCAGGCTGGAGCTCCCCAGCTCCCTTTGCCCTTCCTCAGCACTGCTCTACTTCAGGTACCTTGCTCCCAGGCAGCTAGCCCTTCCCACTCCAGGGCTAGAGTGAGACTCCTTCAGCTCCTGGCCCGCAGCCCTCTTATCAGGGCCAGCTGGGCCCTAATTGAGCTGGCCACAGCTGTGGCTGCTTCCCCAATCAGCCTAGCTTGGCTGTTTTAACCCCTGTTCTCCAGGCGTGGGGCAGCCACCCCCCTACAGTATCGTAATGCCAGTTGGAAGTCCATGAAGCCAGAAGGCATGTTCTAAAAAGAGGCTGTCTCTGAGGAGGTAGGGACAGTGCAGGAAGGAACAAAATGTGCCCTTTTGGTTAAAAGGTCAACTGAGACTAGCACCACCATGCAACTGTGGGAGTGAAGCAGACCCACAATGAAGTCTAGAGATCAACAGTGGACCAGGGCTGAGATGGGGTAGTCAGGGGCTGGAGGAGGCCGATAGGCTTCACGAGTGAGGTCTTGGTTTAGGAGCAAAGGGAACAAGAACTATCATAGTTCTTGATGGAGGCATGCATATCCGGCCACCAGCAGTGCTCCACATCTCATTTTGACCAAAGTGACTGGTGAGTGGCATGTCATGGCAAAGTTTCAGAACTTTGAGTCAAGGCAGACTATTAGGGACATAAAAGCATTCCCCATAGTAGAGGATCCCATTCCACAACTGGAAACTTGAACCAGGGTGGGTAGCTGCACTGTCCAAAGCCTGGTGAATCCAGCTAGCAAATGGGTCATGAGGCAGCAAGGACCAAATGAAGGACATTAGGGTCTTGTCCATCATTCAGTTGAGAAAATTGGATAGCTTAAGGACTGTTGGAAGAGGTTCTGTGTGAGATTCAACATACTGATGCTTGTGGGACACGGCATCCACCTTTCTGATTCTGGTACCCATGCAGTAAGTCATGACAAACTTGAATTGAGCGAAGAATAGTGACTAGTGGATCTGATGCTGATTTATGTTTCAGGTCATGTGGAAATATTCCAAGTTCTTTTAGTCAGTAAGGACCCAAACCTGGAACCAGGCTCCTTCCAGGAGATGACGCCACTCTTCAAAGGCTGTCTTGAGTGCCAGTAGCTCTTTATCCCAAATGTTATTGTTACTCTCTGCTGCGATTAACTTTTAAGAGTAAAAGACACATGGGTAGAGCTGATTAAGTGGACCCATTTGTTGTGACATTACAGCTCCAATGATGAAATTTGATATATTGGCCCCCACAGTGAATGGCTTGATGGGGTTTGAATGGATAAGGATGGCAGCCATGGTGAAAGCTCTCTTTAGTTGGTCAAAGGGGGATTGAGCTTCAGGAGACCTGAAAAATTGGACTCTCTTCTGGAGGAGTGCCATCATAGGGGCTACCAGGTGGGAAAACCCCTTGATAAAACATTGGTAAAATTTGGCAAAGCCAAGGAATCATTGTACCCCTTGCACTTCCCTCGGCACTGCCCACTAAGCGATGGCTGCCCACTTGGAGTGAGCCCTTCAGGTGAAATGATGTACCCAAGAAACTCGATTGTGCTTTGGTTGAATTCATACTTCTCTAACTTAGCATAAAGGCATTTCGGACGAAGCCGCTCCAAGACACAGCACATGTGTTGGTTCTGGAGGGCCTGGTTCTTGGAGAAGATGAGGATATTGTCAAAGTAGCTCACGACAAACTGATCCAACATGTTGTTAAAAGTATAACTGATGACATGTTGGAACACCGTAGGGCCTTGCACCATCCGAAGGGCATTACTAAATATTCAAAGTGCCGATATCAGGTGTGAAAGGCATTCTTCCATTCATCTCTTTCTGAATACAGACCAGGTTATAATCTCCACGGATATCAGCTTGGTAAAGATCCTAGCAGACTGAAGTCTCTCAAAAAGCTCATTAATGAGCAGTAGAGGGTATCAGTTCCTGATAGTTACCTCATTCAAAGCTTGGTAGTCTACGAAGGGTGCAGGGAGCCAAACCTTTTTTGTCCACAAAGAAAACTGGAACTTGTGCTGGGGATGTGGATGGGCAGATGAACCCCTTCTCCAGATTTTCTCAGAGGTATTCTCAGGGCACCTGCAGTTCAGACTCTGCGAGGGAATAGATATGTACAAAAGGAAGCTCCACTCCTGAGCTGGAGATTGATGGGGCAATTGTAGTGGCAATGTGGTGGTACTATGTCAGCCTTCTTATCGAACACATCCGCCAGATTCCAGTGCTTGGCTGGTACAACTGGGGCTACCGGGGGAGCTGTGGGTGCTGATGGAGGTTCGTCTGGCCTGATCCCATCTGTACTAGGATCCCCAGGGATGGGGTTTCCTTGGGTTTAAATGGCGGATGGCCTCCGGCATGGAACTAGTTTTGGGAATGCAACTGCCAGCAAAACGGTGAGCAACAACATACCATGCCTGCTCCCTATGTGGATTGTGCGTAGTGAGCCAGGAGATGCCAATAACGACCGGGAAATGTGGCGAGTGAACCAGGCTGAACTGCAGAGATTTGTGATGGTCCTGAAGAGTTGTGACTTCCAAGGGCATAATCGCTCACGTGACCAGGCCTGGTGAGAGGAGGGAAGCATCAATGGATTCCATGAGGTCAGGAATGTCCTTTGCTGTGTTGGAATCCCATGTGCCCAGGCGAACTTCAAGTCCATAAAGCTAGTAGAGGAACAGGAGGTGACCAGCCTTTCTTGACTAACCTCTTGCATGGCAGGATACCACAGAGAAAGCAGAAGCTGGAGGGGTGTTGGCCATTGGCTGGTTGCTGCAACAGGTGTAGGCTTTGCATGCTAAAATGAGGGGAGGCAAACTGGCCCAGCTGTGATCCCCCTATTGGGGCTGGAGCATGGTGTTTCCTGGCTGAGATGTGGGCAGGACAAAACAAAATGCCCAGGTTGCCACAGTACGGACGAAGACATTTGCCTGGCATTGAGCCTTCTCCCCTTGAGAGCCTGGGCCATATTGACCTACATAGTTTGGGACTGCTGGGGGGCACAGGAAATTGACTGGTCAGGGCCGTTGAAGCTGTCATGGCTCAGAGTCTCATCCTCCTTTCTTAGCAGGGTTCTGATTTTTAGTGCATATATTGATAAAAGGGTCCAGGCTGGCTGGAGGCTTTACCTGAGCTAGCTCATCTTTAATGTCGTCATTAAGACCTTGCCAAAAATGATGGCACCGAGCAGCCTCGTTCCATTCTGTGCCTGCCACTAGGCATTGGATATCAGTAGCATAGTTAGTAGCTGACTGGCACCATGCCCTAGGGTCTGGGCACAGCCTCTGCAGTACATGTGCAATTCAGGTCACCAAAGATCACTGACATGGCATGGAAAATTCTTCAAAACTGTTCAAGAGGGGACTGGACTTTCAAGGAGTGGGGAGGCCCAGGCCACTCACTGATCAGCAAGCTGATGATAAGCCCCACCGTGACCTTGTTGGTGGGAAATGTCTGCAGGTGCAGCAGAAACAGGGGACAGCATGGGCTTAGGAACCCGTGGAACTTTCCCCAGTTGCCACTGAACTTGTTGGGTATTGGGCAATAGGTCTGGGTGGCAGCTGTTCTACTGCCAGCATCCTGTGTGTGAACGGCTGCGGAAGCGCTAGAGGTTACAGTCAGGCAGACACACTGCTCCACGACCTCCCCCATCCCAGCCCAAGCTGCCTTCTAGGGAAGCATTTTGACAATAGCTCAAGAGCTGTCGACCAGTCCCCACACCACCAGTCTGACCCCCTTTCGGTGGCAACTTGCCCATTTTCTTCTGAGGTGGCAGTTTTTAACCACGGACCGCTGGGTGCTGGAAGTCACTTCCACCATCTACACAACTGAGTTCCTATCTACCCGTCCTCCAAAATCCCCTTCCCATCCGTCCTCAGGGACCCCTCTCAGCAAAGGATCCTCAAACTGCAAGTGGACTCACAGATCCAAGGAGAAGTGATACAGCGCATGCCTCCCCAACACAAGGGGCACGGATTTTACTCCAAATACTTTCTGGAGGCTGGAGACCCATCCTGGACTTCAGGCAGTTGAACCAGTACCACATAAGATTCAGGATGATTACACTGGCTGCCATGATCCCCTCCTTGAATGAACATGATTGGTTTGTGGTTCTCAGTTTTAAAGACACATATTTTTACCTAGCTATCCATCCAGCAACAAGAGATTCTTATACTTCCTGGTGGGTCTTGTGCACTTCCAGTACAAGATGCTTCCCTTTCGACTTTCAGCGGCCAGGAGAGTCTTTGCAAAGGTCATGGGGATAGTAGCAGCACACTTCTGCAAACAACTCTGCAATATATTTCCCTACCTGGATGACTGGCTCCTTAAAGATTGAATGTATCCGGAAGTACACAGGGTGACCCCCACTCTACTACACTCATGCCTTTACTTGCCATGTCAAGTAAACTCAGAAAATTCTACTTGCCTCTTGCTGGTGTTAGGGGGCTTATTCCTTCACCCACTTACTTCCCTGGTCCTTCTCGCATGAACAGAGAGCAACAATACCCGAAGTCCAAAGGTGCAAACAATTCGATGTTTATTGGGGTGAACTTCCAGCAAGCATGATTCCAGTTTCCTTCCTTAGCATCCTCCTTCCCAGCTCTGACACCACAGAGCCTTACACCTGTGTCCCTGTTCCCATTCCTGCCCTTAGCCAAACATGATTCCAATTTCCTTACTCCCATTCCCTGTTCCCATTTCCCCCTTTAGCAAAACATGATTCCAATTTCCTTACCCCCATTCCCTGTTCCCATCTCCCCCCCACACACACCCCCCCTCCCACCCACACCCACTCACTTTCTCATTGACTACAGATTATATAGTAAAATTTGAGTTCTGCTTAGCTATACCTTAACCAATCATGTTCCTGAAATTTAACTAACCAATCCTAACATATTGTAACATGATTATGTACCCAATTATATCCCACCACCTTAATTAGTTTACAGCCAGCAAAATTAATTATACAGCAGACAGGAACAATCACAGAACCAGACAGAGATTATACAGACAAACAATAGCAAAGTGGGAACTATAATGACAAAACAATACAGAAGTGAGGATTTCACATCCCAGTATTGATAAGTGAGTTCTTGCCAGACAGGATGCTATCAAACTAAGTTTCCTTTTACATTTTTTAGGCACTTCCCTTTCTCTGGAGGTGATAGGAATTATCAGGACAGGATTGTATTCCTAACAGCCCAATAGCACCTTCTTTCAATGTGACTAGTTTGGAATGTGAGGATGTGACCGGTCGCTTCCTAGCTTATGGCTGCCTCTGTTGCTTAGCCAAAGGCCTTAGCCTAAGCACAGGGCCTCAGACTGTCACAGTAAGAGAAGGCCCTTACACCAGCAGACAGTGATTTTGATTCTCTCTTTTATACCTCTAGAACTAGCCAAGTGATAAGAATACACCTAAATTCTTAAAGTACAGGCCTTTGCAGACAGGCCTGAATATCTATATCCTAACAGCTGGTTCAGTCACTTACATCTGTTTCTGGGCCTACATTTGCAGAACAGCAGGGCCGAACCAATCATCCCAAACTGGCATCCTTCCATCTGGCAGCCTGGTTTTCAGGTGGGCAATGAACAGCCTTGCTCAGTGTAGTCCAATTCATATTGCTCAATAGTAGAAAAACTTCAACAAGGAAGTCTTATGCTGCCACGTGGAAGTGGATCTCCGTGTGGTGTCAGCAGCATCATTTTCCCCAGAGGAACCTGGGATTCCCCACATCCAGGATTAGCTGCTGTTGTTCAAATCATCTCATTAAAGGTACGTCTAGCTGCTATTAATACCTTTCAACCTCTGGTAGAGAACTGTTCAGATTTTCCCCATCCCACAACAGTGAAGCTCTTAAAAGGCATCACTGGAACATTTCAGCCAATATCAACACCTATGCCTGCCTGGGACTGACCCTAGGGCTATCAGCACCTGTGAACCTGCCATCTGAACCCTTGGCCTCCTGCTCCCTTTTGCACTTATCAGTGAAAGTGGCCTTTCTGTCAGGGATAAGCTCAGCCAGGTGAGTGGGTGAGCCACAACCTGTAGGGTGAGCAGCCCCCTCTGCTGGGCAAAGTGCCCATATCCGGGCTAGCCTTCCATTTACACATGCTACTAGCAGAGAAGCAGCCAGATGAGCACCTGGTGCTGCAAAGAAGTGAGTTCCACTCAATGCATTAGGAAGCTTTTGCTAGTTCAACCTGAAAATGTCTGTCCCATCTGAGCAGCAGCACCAGGACAGCAGGGTGAGCTGGCAGTAGCCCTCCAAGAAGGGGTCCTGGGCACCTCCCCGGAGGTCAGTACAAGATGCAGGGTGCATGGTGGGTGGATGCATGTGTGTGTGCGTTTGGAGGTATGGGTCTATGTGCAAAGAGTGTGAGTGGAGGGTGTATGTATGGGAGATGTGTGTGTGTAGGGGATGTTATTCACACACCCATGCTTGTTTGTAGTCCACCAAGCTGAGAGTGTTCTGTTGACAAGGACTGGGTGTGTGCCAGTGGGCTGTCAGTTGGGAAAGGTGTGTGTGCAGTGAGACTCTGTCACCTCCGGCCTAGATCAACAGCACGTCATCATTGAACTCTGCCAGTGTCAGAGCCCCATAAACCAGCACTGGCAAATAGCTTAAGATGTTAGAGATTCAAACTTGCAGAGTGCTTTTAAAATCGAACCAAGTCTCAGAGTTTTCCCTGAAGGGAGTGGTGGGACAGATTCAACCAGTTGTCACCCCTTAGCCTGTGGCTGTGCCACCCCCTCAAGATAGACTACACCAATCTCACTCTTTCTGACAGGGGTGTCTGGTCCTCGTGTCCTGCCCAGAGCAGCCTTGATTTCCCCTGCTTCCCTTTGATTCCCAAATTTGGTTCATCCCTGCTGCAAAGGCAGCCCTTGTCATGCCTTCAGCGCTCCATCCCACAAAGGGTTTCTGTGCCTGCCAAGTGATTTCTAGGGCACAGCCATCACACTCAGCAGCCTGTCACACTTCTAGCAGCTAATCTCTAGCCAAGCACGTTGGGAACATTGTGTTTATACATGCCACTGCAGGGCCAGGCACAGGCCAGTGCAATTAGGGAGGCTTCTGCAGCTCATCCTGCGGGGCTTACCTTACCATGCCAAGAGCAGAGGCAGAGTCCAGGGCCTGGAGCTGGATGGGCTCCCTCGGGGCAGGACTGAATTGCTCTCAGTGCTCTGTCCCCAGCCTGGTCGTTTCTCCCTCTTTATCCGATCTGAGACATGGTGCTGCAAATAGGCTGAGCAGAGCTGAAAACAGCACTCGGGATGGTGGCGTTCCACAGAGTTACTGCAGCTCCATAGCCACCCAGCAGATGTGTCTGGGCCCAGCACTGTGGTACCTAGGTGGCTGCTTGCAAGTGTAAATATGAGGCCACGCCCAGACCCACCCACTGATTTTTCTGATCTCAGTTCAGTGTCCAGTACCTGGAAGGCTCTTTTAATTGCCATCTATTTAACTGGCCACAGAATTCAGATCTAGGTTTCAAACCGGGTGGTGAAAGCCGAGGGACTTGCCGGGGGAATGAGGAGTTGATGTGCAGTGTGGATCAAGCTCTGGGTTTGAAGCCCGAGTGTGGTTTTGGCTGGGGCCCATTGCTAACAGTACCCTCTGCTTGAGAGCAGCTCTGGGCCTGCCCAGATCCAAACAGTTGCCAGCTGGAAGCATCCAACTCAGGCGTATAAAGGAAAAAGCTGCTCAGTGTCTGGCAGCACCCAGGAAAATGAACAGGTCATCAGGAGGCCTATTATGGGTAGCGTGGTGTGATGACCGTGAGCTGCTAAGCCTGGGATGGAGACCAGGGGCGATAGCTCGGCTGCTCTGGTACAGTGGAACTCTCTATAATAAGAGCAAAGTGTGTCCGTGCAGGAGACAGAGCTTTCGCGGGGCTGTTCCCAGGCTGTGGAACGAACAGCCCCAAACGCAGGACCAGCCCAAACCTCCCCGCCTCCTACTCCAAGTGCCCAGCACACGTCTCTGAGCGGCCTCCCCTAACACCAACACAGTCACGCCCGCAGGGAGTATTTACAAAGGAGCACTAAGGAATGAATGGGTAAGGCAGGCTGGAGCACTGTCAGCTTCACACCCGGCTATGGGGACTCATGGGGTTGGGGTAGGATGTGAAAACTCTAGGGTGAGCAAGGCTCCAGAGTAGGGTACCAGGGAGCAATGCTCAGGGCTCTGTGCACTTTTCAGTTAAGAAAGAAATGGAAAATTTCTTCGTCTTGAATGTATAAATCTCTGAGATGCCTCCAAGCCCAATGGGTTCACTTAACCCTGTGCTCTCCACACACATGGCACGGCTGGGACAGCCCTTTGTCCAGGAGCAGAGCTCTTTGCTGCATGTCACCTGGTAGTAGGGTGCCAGACAGCAAGTGTGAAAAATCAGGACAGGGGGTGGGGGGTAATAGGATCCTATATAAGAAAATGACCCAAAAATCGGGACTGTCCCTATAAAATCAGGACATCTGGTCACCCTACCCTGTAGGGGAGCTGCTGTTTCATGATCCAAGGAACTGGCGTCAGAGGGCCCATGTTCCCTGGAGGAGCTGTTATTGAGGTGACATCAGGGAACCTGGCCATGTTGGGAAGTTAAGTTGGAAGCTACTTGGCCACATAGACAGAGCAGAGCGCATGGTTTGATAAAGTGCCACTTTTTCAACTTAACCTGCATCCAGCTTCTCTCTTTGCTAATGAAACAGCTCCCTCCACTGTTAGGGTTGCCAGTTTTGGTTGAACGTATTCCTGGAGGTTTCATCACATGACACAATCTTTAATTAAAGATTAATCTTTATTTCCTGGAGGCTCCAGGCCAGTCCTGGAGAGTTGGCAGCCCTGTCCACTGTAGAGATTCTGCTCTTGCTCCTGGAGCCATGTGTACAGATACTGTGGGCTCCCCAGTGGCCACCCCAGATCAGCAGCCGCCCTGCTCAGGAAATGTTGGCCCCATTAAAATCTGGGAAAATAAATAAAAACACTGTTTGGTTCTGAGTCACTTGGTTGTCTTTCTCCAGTGACCCACCAACCATCCCAGAACGATCTCGAGTCAGGCAGGCAGGCGGGGCACAGTGTGACAGGCCCTACACCAGGCGCACCCCTCATGGTCCAGAGCAGAGAGATGGCAGAAACGCTCGCCGAGCCCGACAGTCCTCGGAAGGGCTGCTCAGAAAGGCTGTCCTTGTACCTGAGCATGTCTGTGTGGGGGTATCTCGCTTTGCCCACCCGCTTTATGGCGAAGAGCTGTGAGCGATGTCTGAGGCACATGGGTGCCTTATTTTCTTGTGCTCTTTGTTTGAACGCTGCAGTTGGGTTAGTATCTCCAAGACACCGTCCTATCAAAGGTGGAAGCTCTCAGAGCGCGGGGAGGGGACATGAGCTGTCGGGGAGTGCCACAATGCTTGTCGCTTGCTGTGAATGGTGGGGTGGGGGGGGGCCTCTTTCCCTGCCCTGTAAAACTCCACCAGCCATTTCAGGCTACAGAAAGTGAGATGGGCTGGGGTTGTTTATTGGCTAGTAATTTCCTCTGCCACTGGGTGTTCTGCATCGGAAGGAGGAGCCTCCTTGCTGCAATCCCAGCTGGAGCTGCTGTCCATCTGGGTAACTTTCCAGCGGCGGAAACTGTTGCAATGTTAGGAATGGAAGAGTCATAGCACAGTGCTCCCAGCTGTCTGCAATGCCTCCCTACTAGGGTGACCATACATCCTGTTTTGGCTGGGACAGTCCCTTTTTTAGGCCCGTCCCGACTTCTTTGGCAAAAGTGGGCATTTGTTCCATTTGCTCTTGCCAACTTGACTACTTGGCAAGAGCAAACGGGACAGATGCCCACTTGTGTCAAAAAACTGGGGTGTGGAGGAACATGCTGGGGTGTGCGTGGCGATGCCAGCCCTGTGCAGGTGGGCAGGCAGGGCTCCAGCAGGGGGCAGGCAGGGCTCCAGCAAGCAGTGATGCCAGCCCCGTATGGGGAGGGGGAGGGCAGGGCTTGAGTGATCAACTCAGGCCCCTTGGGGAAGGGGGTGGCTTAGGTGAGCGGCTCTAGGCAGCCCTGTGGTAGGAGGGTTGGGGGGTTCTTGGGCCAGCCCTATGTGGAGTCCCATTTCCCCTTTGGGAAACATGGTGACCCTATTCCCTGCAGATACTTGTCTGTCACTGTCAGGAGGTCTCACCCTAAGATGCTGACCACCCTCCCTTCCCCCCAGAGCTGGACGTGGCCCAGCAGAGACCCAGCGTGTTTTGGCTGCTGGTGCAGATAAGGCCCAACGGCGCTAACCATGAAGTGCGGTCACCCAGTGACTCCCAGGGAGAGCTTGCAGCAGAGCTCACTTGGTGCATCGTGCTCTGCACACGCTTTGGCTCTGTCCCCCAGCAGTCATGGTTAGTTGTGGCAGAGGAAGAGAAAGGCGCGAGGGGACAAGCACAGCAGGCTTTCTGGTGCAGGAGCTTTGCTGCTTGAGGTAAGGACTACCTGGCATAAGTCCCAGCACCCGCTCTGGCTGGTTAAGGAGAGGTGCTGGTGAGTTTCAGCGAGAGCCCCTGTTTCTTCCTGGGAGGCTGTTGGCTGCAGTAGAGAGCCCTGAGAGTTCTGGATCCTGTAACGGGAAGGGGATGCTCATGGCTCTGGCAGGGGTGTGGTGTTCAGAATAGACAGAGAGGGCTAGTGCCACAAAGGGGACTCAGAGTGAGCACTGCAGTCCCTAATGTTAGGCGCCTCGTCCAGTCCACAGCCCGGGTGAGGCATTCAGCCTCCCTAGACAATGCCTGGGGAGAGTCAGGCACCTACGAATGGGAGCCACAACCCCAGTATGCAGAGTTAGCAGCTGCCTCTGCTCGCCAGGGAAAGGCATTGGAGAAGGGGACTGGATGCAGGGGCTCCCATGTCATAGGCGAGAGCTCTAACCAGAGCCAGTGCTGGGCATAAGCAGACTAAGCAATTGGTTAGGGCCCCAAGCAGCTCAAGAGGCCCCTCTTCGGTGTTTATTATGAGTTGTGTGTGTGTGTGTGTGTGTGTGTGTGTGTGAAAATTATTCCTGCTTTGGGCCCCCAATGGGCTAGCACTGCCTCTGCTAACCACTAGGCTACAGAGCCATTCTCATGCTTGAGCTCCCTCTCTGGGGCCCAATGAGTTTTTCATTAGTTAGCCACAGTGGAGCAGCTTCAACAGGCAAGAATGAGGGGTTCCCCACATCAGAGTACCCCATAGCTCGGTGGTTAGCACACACCCCTAGGAGGCAGCAAAGCCCTCTTCAGGCAGAGGAGAGTGTGAACCAGCATTTCCCACATGCCTGGTCTGTGCTCTAACCACTGAGCTACAAGTTACGAGGGAGATGAGGCTCCGCCTTCTTGCCCCCACCCTCCCAGCTGTTTTGTGGGAGCTCTGGGCCTGCAGCTGGGGTAGGCAGGGGATGCCTAGCTTCTCTCGGATCGTGCAGCGCCAGACGCCTAGCATGAGGCTGCAGTGCACAGGTACAGAGCCAAGGGCTCTGAGAGAGCGTCTTCTGCAAACAGGCACCAAGACCGTTTTGGCACCTACAGGTTCGGGGGCAGCTGGATGGGGACTTGGTGAGTCCTAGTGAGGCCTGATCCTGAGATTTAGGTGCCTAAGGCCCATTGTGAATGCAGCCCTACAGTAATTCAGATCTCCTTGGAAGAGCCAGGCACAGGCAGTGGTCTCAGAGATTGCCTCGGCATCTGCAAGAGAAACTTTTGCTTTTTATTATCAATAATAGTAACAATCCTGATAATTAAAGGATTTATTCTGATTGGCTAATTTATTCACATGAGTAAATGATCATCCAATCAGACCACAGTATTCCAATGTACATCATGATCAGAGAAATGGCACCAGAGCTGGGCCTGGGAACGCGCAAGCAGGCTTTGCTGGTTTCCTGTGCAAAGCTGTGCCATTCTGCTTGTTCCTGAGAGTCCCGGGAAGCAAGGAGTCTCAGGCAAAGTTGGCAGGCAGGGCTCCCCACTGGTACATTTCTGCAAGCCAGGGGATAACAGAACGCAGCTCGATCTGTTGAGAGAGTCCAGCAGACATTTGACGCAGAAGCTAGTCATGCTGGGTGCCAGAAGCTTAGCTTCTGAGGCTTCCACAACACGCTGGGAAAGCAAAAGCTGTTTGGGCCAGCCTCGAGAGCACCAGCCATTTCATTCTAACGGGACAGTATAACTCACATCTGACCCAGAGATCAGCTTTTCTAAAAGCTCCCAGGCTCTTGCAACCCTCAGAGCAAGAAAAATGCTCCAATTAGCTTGTTATGAACCTGCCAGTGAAAATGTGGAATTTAAATAAATACAGAGCCCTTAAGGCTGAGCCCCTGAGAAGCTCATAGTGAACTGTGTGACACCGCACCCATATTCGTCACAGTAATATTGTTACAATATGGTTATGGCATAATTATGATGCATTTTGTACAAGATAAGTCATGTCAAGTGTCATTGGAAAAGTTATGATTTGCTGAATATGATTATCCTATTTGTATGCATATATCCTTTTTGTATCTGAGATTATAAATACTGACTATAGAATCAAAGAATATCAGGGTTGGAAGGGACCTCAGGAGGTCATCTAGTCCAATCCCCTGCTCAAAGCAGGACCTAATCCCCAACTAAATCATCCCAGCCAGGGCTTTGTCAAGCCTGACCTTAAAACCTTCTAAGGATGGAGATTCCACCACCTCCCTGGGTAACCCATTCCAGTGCTTCACCCCCTCCTAGTGAAAAAGTTTTTCCTAATATCCAACCTAAACCTACCTCACTGCAACTTGAGACCATTACTCCTTGTTCTATCATCTGCTACCACTGAGAACAGTCTAGATCCATCCTCTTTGGAACCCCCTTTCAGGTAGTTGAAAGCAGCTATCAAATCCCCCCTCATTCTTCTCTTCTGCAGACTAAATAACCCCAGTTCCCTCAGCCTCTCCTTATAAGTCATGTGTTCACACCCTTCCTGCAGTGTGGGGCCCAAAACTGGACACAGTACTCCAGATGAGGCCTCACCAATGACGAATAGAGGGAATGATCCCGTCCCTCAATCTGCTGGCAATGCTCCTACTTATACAGCCCAAAATGCCGTTAGCCTTCTTGGCAACAAGAGCACACTGTTGACTCATATCCAGCTTCTTATCCACCGTAACATCTAGGTCCTTTTCTGCAGAACTGCTGCCTAGCCGTTTGGTCCCTAGTCTGTAGCGGTGCATGGGATTCTTCTGTCCTAAGTGCAGGACTCTGCACTTGTCCTTGTTGAACCTCATCAGATTTCTTTTGGCCCAAGCCTCTAATTTTTCTAGGTCCCTCTGTATCCTATCCCTACCCTCCAGCGTATCTACCACTCCTCCCAGTTTAGTGTCATCTGCAAACTTGCTGAGGGTGCAATCCATGCCATCCTCCAGATCATTAATGAAGATATTGAACAAAACCTGTACAAAACTATGTATCTGTACTTCAATTGTAGTTACACCTGAGTAATGCCCACTAGACAAGATGCTTTCAGTCTAGATAGCTTTTTGGGAAGGGCCTATTCAGTGCAATGAGCCATTAGGGAAAACAATAAGCCTTCCTGAGAATGCTCCAGCTAACCTGTAAGTAATGGCTGATATGACTCTACAAGGACATAAGACCAGGACAACATGATTCTGGACTCCACCTTGGGATGGCAGCATTTTTCCACAAACTGGTCTGGGAATCAAGATTTGAAACAAAGGGCTCCCACCATATGCTAAAGCTATATAAGACAGGGAGTGACATCATCTGTGGTTCTTCACTCTCCACACAAGAAGACACTTGGAAACACTGAGGAACAAAGATTGAACTGGGGGAAGTGCTGGACTCAGGCTAAAGAGATTTATAGTTTGTGTATGAGAGACCTGGGGCTTCCGAGCTGCAATGCAAGTGCAGCTTGTCCCATAAGAATCTGCAGCCCGCTTGTCCCATCAGGCCGGGTGAGAATTTGCTAATTCATATTCTATCTTCCTAGTATCTTAGACTTAGTTTGCGTTTTGTTTATTTACTAGGTAATCTGCTTTGCTCTGTTTGCTATCACATATAATTACTTAAAATCTATCTTTTGTAGTTAAAAACTTATTTTATGTTTTAATCCAAAGCAGTAAGCTTTGACTGGAGTGCTTGGGGAAAATCTCTGCTTGGTTACCACAAGTGTGCACTGTTCTCTTCACATTGAGGGAGAGGCAGACCAGATATTAAACCCATATACTGACCAGATTTGACCAGGGCAGGATGGTACTGCTCTGGGGTCCTAGGCTGGGAAGCTGGTGGTTAGAGAGCCTGCGTGTAACTGCAGCTGGGTGTGTCCCTATGTGTGTGAATGCTGATGAAAGTGCAGGCTGGAGGGCTTTGCAGCTTGTCACCACAGCACAGTGTGAGAGGGAGCCCAGGCTGGTGGGTCAAGGGGCTTAGTGGTACCTCAGTTCCAGGTGGCACCCCGGGACACTGAATTCAGTGGCTGTCCTTGTCCCAGCTGAGCAAAATGAAGCAGCAATCTGAGAGCAGAGAGAGTGACAAGACAAGAGGGTATTTAATAATGAAGGTGTTGTTGGTAACATAGCTGAGGAAACGTGTCTGTTTATAAGTTTTAAGTTGACAGCATCACTTTAAATAAGGAAATACATTTGTCGAGAGGAGAAAACTATCTGGGAAGCCCTGTACATTTAGGCAGTGCAGCAGCTAAACTACTCTGGATTCAAGTGCTATTAAAATTCACCATGGAATGGTTTCTAAAATCGCTCACTTATAAAAAAAGAAATTCTTTTAACAAATAGCAACTTGTGATTGTTCTAGCTACCAGTGTCTGGTGAACATTTGTACAATAGAAAAGTGGTGCTTTAAATAGTGACTTTAAAAAGCTACTAACATGTTCTTTATACAACATGCAACAACATAATACCTCATTAACTGAGGCCAAAGAGGGCTGCAGAGACTCCTCCTCAGGCTCCAACAAATCTTCAGCAAGTTGCCCACATGGGAGTGTCCCCCCCGCACAGTCCCTTTGCACTGGGCTCTTCCCCAAATGACTGCATGGCCAGTGTGCTGCCCTTCCAGTAACACAAATATTAAATACACGCGGGCTGTAAATATTTTAACAATCTTTGTCAGCAACAATATTTACTTTTGCAAAACAGCTGACAGGTAATTCCTAAAAACGTAGATGCATCCCTAAAACAGTAGACATCAGATTCTTTGGTGGAAGCCAAATGGTGACAAGATGGCCGTTTGTCACCGGGGAGCCCAGTGAACAATATTGCACGGTGATTCAGAGGAGAAAGGCAGGTGGTTTCCTACTGCAGCCAGTGCTGCAGCAAAGCATCCATCTCTGATGAACTGGGAAGAACGAGCTCCTCTAGCCTTGTGGATTCACAGCTGTTCTCTGGATGACCTTGCTCTGAGCAGAGCAACTGGTGGGGCAGCAGTAAACTCAGAAAATGGAGGGAGAGAGGCGCGAAGGGGAGAGGGATGGCAGGGAGGAGGGCTGGCATAGGGAGCATAGACTGCACAAGCAGATGGTCACACAAACTCCAGCCACAATTAAGGGCCTGTTCTGACCCATTGCATTTCTTGGGGAACACACAGGAGGGGCTATTTATTGCAATTGAATTTCTGTGGCTCTCCCCCACCCTCAGGGTTCCCTGCAAGTTCAGGGTTTAGGAGAGGTTCATCCTCAGGTTTCTTATACTGCAGAGAAAAGTGCAAGAGATTCCCCCCAGAGCTTCTGTTTGTTTACTTCCTGGTTCAACATACTCCTTGTCCCCTGCTGGAGACATATTTATACCACACCAGTTACTTATACCACATCAGTAGGAAATTGACAGCTCTGTCAGTGCATCAGGTTCTTTCAGTAGCTCTATGAGCAACCTGAGCAGCTGGAGTCAGGTATCAGGACATCTGTGGTGTGGGCTTCTTTGAGGTTAAATTATAAAATGTAACTGTGCAGCATGGAACACGCCTTGGCTTTCACTCACTAAAAGTGACCATATGAGATGTGCTCACATGAGTTCTGGCACATCTCTGACATGGCACAACTCCCGCCCTTGATTGGACAGCAGCTGTCTGTGCTATGGGGACTTTGCTTCAAAACCATTTTTGATCAATGACTAATTGGAATGGAGACTGGAAGCAGAGCGAGGTGGACCTGGCTGTACAGTGCAGTGTGTTTTGTCACTGTGGTGGGCAGACAGCATGGCACTAGCTACCCACAATACTTCTGACCAAACTGGGCCTTTCTCCATGGCTAAGATGTGCCGTGCAGTATTTCTTAAAGGAGATGAGGCAGCTTTCGGTAGCAATGCCTTGGACCCTGTTCTGGATGCTTTCATGCTTCCTCCCAGGTAGGTCTCTTTTCCACACAATATGTCACGAGCTACTCCAGTTCTCATGTGAATGGCTGCTAAAACTGAAAAAGTATAAAAAAATGTTTTAGAGAAGTCTAATTTTTAAAAGGCATCAATAGCCACATAGGTGTGAAACATAAAGGCTCAGCATCATTGTGCTGACAATTCTTAGTCACTGAAGAAGGACAGGAATTATGTATTGGGAAAAATACTCCAGTTTTCCCTGACTGGTTCACACATTAGCCCTTTGGACCGGGACTCAGTTCCTGTTGGTTCTATTGTTTAATGAAAGGACTTGTGGTTGGCTGCTTTTGCTGTACATTCCCATCTGTAGTGCCCCCACCTTTCACCACTGCTGTAAGTGAAGGTCCATGGTGGTGTTTAAGCTGAGATCAGTAACATCTAAGAAATCTATATTGAAGAGGCTGGGCCCGGTGGTGGTGAAAGAGCCAAAGCCAGTGGCTGAGCTAGGTGGGGTAAGATCCAGCCATTCCATCGTTTCCCAGGGCGATTCAGTGAAACTCATTTGTAAACCGGAGCCTTCAGCGGAGGAGGGTGACAGCTGGGTCTCCATGGGCGAGAGAGGAATCTCCTGGGATGTCAGAAGTTCATCTGCAACTTTGCTGGAAAACCCATCGATCAGCCCTTCAAAGTGAGACTCCTCACCGCCCATTTTCAGGAGGGGGATCTCGCTGACCTTTCCCAGGGGACTCTGGGAATTTAATAAGACTTCGAGGTGAGTGTCATTGCTGCCTGTGCAGTGGTCAAATGAGAGTTGGGCTGAGGAAACATGTTCAAACGGAGCAGAGGCCTTTGGAAGTGAAGTGCTGGTGTTCCCTGAAGACACCGTTATCTGAGGTACTTTTTGGAGGCAGGAACGATCTTCTTTGGCAATGGCTGGCATTTCTGTTTGAAAAGGAAATGGAGAGATTAGACCCATGCCATGTAACAGCCTGAGCCATCTACACTGGCCACATGCTTTGACTACCTGCTTTCCCTCAGAGCCTACCCCACCGTTTTGCTCCTCTCAGGGTTCCCCTAATCTTATCAGTGCAAAAACGGACATCTTCCAACAAGTCCTCCTTCCTCCCTGCACCATTTACCCCACACACACACTTCACATCCATCCACCAGCTCCCTTTTCTCCAGCTTATCAAACACAAACTGCCTGTCTTCAGTTGCAAGGCTCTTCCTGGCTTAGCCCTGTACTACTTATCCTCTTATCTACAGTCATGCTGCCACCAAGGATGCCAGCCTACATTGCCCATGACTTTGATTTTCCAATACATGCCCCTGTGCATGGGAGGAGTTCCCCAGAGACATCTGAAAACCCATCACACTGTCCTCCTTCAACTGCCTCCTTGCAACAACCCTCTGCTAAGAGACCCAGTTAGCTCTCGGCCGTGCTGGGACAGAGAGTGCACTGGGACTGTTGCTACTGACACGGATCAGCATGGTCTCACTGGTGAAAGGAGAGCCAGCCCAGGGTATGTGGGGAAAGTGCGGCACTGAGTGGATGGCCCAACGGACTCTCAGGCTCGGGGTGACTCAGGATCAGAATGTTGCTCTGACCCTTTGTAAACAGGACACTGGGTCCTTGGCTTTCTTGTCAAATCACCCCAAAATGGCCTGGTTTGTCCATGTCATACAGGGCTCTGCTAGTACCAGCCCTCAACTGCTCAGCTTCCAAAGTCACCACAAGGCCTACTCATGGAACGTTATAATCAGCAATGCCCGAGAACATGGAGCCAGCCCATCTAAGGAGCGAGTGACAGGAGATGCTTTTAAAGTTTGATTACCTAGTATGGAAGCCAACTGACAGCTAAGCATCAATGATGCTTTCTCGATAGGCACTGGCATATGGACAGGGTACAGACAATGGCCCTATAGGCCATCATCAGAGCAGATAATGCATCTTTGTAGCTCGTATGTGTGGACAAGGGGCATAATTAGTGTTCCCCAAAGGGATGGGCCTAGGCAATGCTTGGCCTAGACATGGCCATGGTAAATGAGTGTGGGAAATGGGCACTGTGTGACTCAAAAGCCATTAGTGGTTCACTACTCTGTGGCAGCAATACCTGCCAGGCCTGACAGAGTCATTGTAACCAGCACATGGCTGGCATAGTATTTATCTCTAAAGACTGTCATATGAGGTATCAAATGAAAGCTTATATTCTACTGGTCTGCATAAGCATCATGAGATGTCTGTACAGGTGTTCTTCAAGAAGTTGTATGTATGTGCTAAAAATAGGTTTACACTAGGTAACTGGGCAGGGCTGATAACAGAGGTTATCAACACAGACAAAGGAATGTTGCTTTACCTGGCTGCATAGGTCTCAGATGTAAAGCAAGTCTAAGTCAATGGGAATTACATTTGCATCGGAGGCAAAAGGGACGAACACGTTAATAGGCTAAGAAAGCTGCATGGCTTCAGCTCCTGGGAGAGGAAACAGCAGAGGAGAAGACCTTTATCTGGGGGCACACTTCCAAAGGATACAGTGCCAAGGCTTACTGGACTGTAAGAAGGGTGTCCCCCTTTGCTGAGAAAATAGGACAGCACTTTTTGTATCCATGAAAGCTGGATCCTGGCCCTGGTGGCTGGTGATGCTGAGAGGTTGCTTTAGGTAAGCTGCTTATCTGAGACCAAGATTTTCACCTGCTAAAGTTATGTTTGTCTCTTAGAAGTGTGTTACACTCTGTTTTATTTGTAACCATTTCTGTGTTCATTACACTTCTTTATATCATTGAAATCTCAATCTTTCTTAATAAACCTCTCTGTTAGATCATATGAAGACCTCTGGGCTGTAATACTAAGCAAAGCGTGAATTCTTAGTTGGAGATAGCAAGATAATTTCTGTGAGTGGCCAATGGCAGGGGCTGGGTGCTCCAGGGGAATGGTTTCTGAGGGGGCTCAGGAACTGCAGTGCACAAGTGTTACCTGTAAGGCAAAGTAAGGGCTGACAGAGCCACGAGAAGTTTGTTTGGCATGGGTAGCAACTTAGCACCAGCAAATCTCTCTCTAGCTGGAGCAGAGGGGTCACACAGTGACTAACAGCTCTGGGCCCCCTGAGAAAGCATCACAGGATCATTGTTCTCTGTGGGGAATGGGCACAGACAGAGCTCTCTAGGGAACGGGTGCGGGTGGTGCTCGCTCTCTAGGGAACGGGTGCGGGCGGTGCTCTCTCTCTAGGGAACGGGCGCGGGCGGTGCTCTCTCTCTAGGGAACGGGTGTGGGCGGTGCTCTCTCTCTAGGGAATGGGTGTGGGCGGTGCTCTCTCTCTAGAGAATGGGCGTGGGCGGTGCTCTCTCTCTAGGGAACGGGTGTGGGCGGTGCTCTCTCTCTAGAGAATGGGCGTGGGCGGTGCTCTCTCTCTAGGGAACGGGTGCGGGCGGTGCTCTCTCTCTACAGAATGGGCGTGGGCGGTGCTCTCTCTCTAGGGAACGGGTGTGGGCGGTGCTCGCTCTCTAGGGAACGGGTGCGGGCGGTGCTCTCTCTCTAGGGAACGGGCACGGGCGGTGCTCTCTCTCTAGGGAACGGGTGTGGGCGGTGCTCTCTCTCTAGGGAACGGGCGCGGGCGGTGCTCTCTCTCTAGGGAACGGGCACGGGCGGTGCTCTCTCTCTAGGGAACGGGTGTGGGCGGTGCTCTCTCTCTAGGGAACGGGCACGGGCGGTGCTCTCTCTCTAGGGAATGGGTGTGGGCGGTGCTCTCTCTCTAGAGAATGGGCGTGGGCGGTGCTCTCTCTCTAGGGAACAGGCACAGGTGGTGCTCTCTCTCTAGGGAATGGGTGTGGGCGGTGCTCTCTCTCTAGGGAATGGGTGTGGGCGGTGCTCTCTCTCTAGGGAACAGGCACAGGTGGTGCTCTCTCTCTAGGGAACGGGTGCGGGCGATGCTCTCTCTCTAGGGAATGGGCGCGGGTGGTGCTCTCTCTCTACAGAATGGGCGTGGGTGGTGCTCTCTCTCTACAGAATGGGCGTGGGCGGTGCTCTCTCTCTAGGGAACGGGTGCGGGCGGTGCTCTCTCTCTAGGTAACAGGTGCGGGCGATGCTCTCTCTCTAGGGAACGGGCGTGGGCGGTGCTCTCTCTCTAGGGAACGGGTGCGGGCGGTGCTCTCTCTCTAGGCAACGGGTGTGGGCGGTGCTCTCTCTCTAGGGAACAGGCACAGGTGGTGCTCGCTCTCTAGGGAACGGGTGCGGGCAATGCTCTCTCTCTAGGGAATGGGTGCGGGCGATGCTCTCTCTCTAGGGAACGGGCGTGGGCGGTGCTCTCTCTCTAGGGAATGGGTGCGGGCGGTGCTCTCTCTCTAGGGAACGGGTGCGGGCGGTGCTCTCTCTCTAGGGAACGGGTGCGGGCAGCGCTCTCTCTCTAGAGAATGGGCTTGGGCAGTGCTCTCTCTCTAGGGAACAGGCACAGGTGGTGCTCGCTCTCTAGGGAACAGGCATAGGTGGTGCTCTCTCTCTAGGGAACGGGTGCGGGCGGTGCTCTCTCTCTAGGGAACGGGCGCGGGCGGTGCTCTCTCTCTAGGGAACGGGTGTGGTGGTGCTCTCTCTCTAGGGAACGGGCACGGGCGGTGCTCTCTCTCTAGGGAACGGGTGTGGGCGGTGCTCTCTCTCTAGAGAATGGGCGTGGGCAGTGCTCTCTCTCTAGGGAACAGGCACAGGTGGTGCTCGCTCTCTAGGGAACAGGCACAGGTGGTGCTCTCTCTCTAGGGAACGGGTGCGGGCGATGCTCTCTCTCTAGGGAATGGGCGCGGGCGGTGCTCTCTCTCTAGAGAATGGGCGCGGGCGGTGCTCTCTCTCTAGAGAACGGGTGCGGGCGGTGCTCTCTCTCTAGGTAACGGGCGCGGGCGATGCTCTCTCTCTAGGGAACGGGCGTGGGCGGTGCTCTCTCTCTAGGGAACGGGTGCGGGCGGTGCTCTCTCTCTAGGGAACGGGTGTGGGCGGTGCTCTCTCTCTAGGGAACAGGCACAGGTGGTGCTCGCTCTCTAGGGAACGGGTGCGGGCGATGCTCTCTTTCTAGGGAACGGGTGCGGGCGATGCTCTCTCTCTAGGGAACGGGCGTGGGCGGTGCTCTCTCTCTAGGGAACGGGTGCGGGCGGTGCTCTCTCTCTAGAGAATGGGCGTGGGCGGTGCTCTCTCTCTAGAGAACGGGTGCGGGCGGTGCTCTCTCTCTAGGTAACGGGCGCGGGCGATGCTCTCTCTCTAGGGAACGGGCGTGGGCGGTGCTCTCTCTCTAGGGAACGGGTGCGGGCGGTGCTCTCTCTCTAGGGAACGGGTGTGGGCGGTGCTCTCTCTCTAGGGAACAGGCACAGGTGGTGCTCGCTCTCTAGGGAACGGGTGCGGGCGATGCTCTCTTTCTAGGGAACGGGTGCGGGCGATGCTCTCTCTCTAGGGAACGGGCGTGGGCGGTGCTCTCTCTCTAGGGAACGGGTGCGGGCGGTGCTCTCTCTCTAGAGAATGGGCGTGGGCGGTGCTCTCTCTCTAGAGAATGGGCGTGGGCGGTGCTCTCTCTCTAGGGAACGGGTGCGGGCGGTGCTCTCTCTCTAGGGAACGGGTGCGGGCAGTGCTCTCTCTCTAGAGAATGGGCTTGGGCAGTGCTCTCTCTCTAGGGAACAGGCACAGGTGGTGCTCGCTCTCTAGGGAACAGGCATAGGTGGTGCTCTCTCTCTAGGGAACGGGTGTGGGCGGTGCTCTCTCTCTAGGGAACGGGTGTGGGCGGTGCTCTCTCTCTAGAGAATGGGCGTGGGCGGTGCTCTCTCTCTAGGGAACAGGCACAGGTGGTGCTCTCTCTCTAGGGAATGGGTGTGGGCGGTGCTCTCTCTCTAGGGAATGGGTGTGGGCGGTGCTCTCTCTCTAGGGAACAGGCACAGGTGGTGCTCTCTCTCTAGGGAACGGGTGCGGGCGATGCTCTCTCTCTAGGGAATGGGCGCGGGTGGTGCTCTCTCTCTACAGAATGGGCGTGGGTGGTGCTCTCTCTCTACAGAATGGGCGTGGGCGGTGCTCTCTCTCTAGGGAACGGGTGCGGGCGGTGCTCTCTCTCTAGGTAACAGGTGCGGGCGATGCTCTCTCTCTAGGGAACGGGCGTGGGCGGTGCTCTCTCTCTAGGGAACGGGTGCGGGCGGTGCTCTCTCTCTAGGCAACGGGTGTGGGCGGTGCTCTCTCTCTAGGGAACAGGCACAGGTGGTGCTCGCTCTCTAGGGAACGGGTGCGGGCAATGCTCTCTCTCTAGGGAATGGGTGCGGGCGATGCTCTCTCTCTAGGGAACGGGCGTGGGCGGTGCTCTCTCTCTAGGGAATGGGTGCGGGCGGTGCTCTCTCTCTAGGGAACGGGTGCGGGCGGTGCTCTCTCTCTAGGGAACGGGTGCGGGCGGTGCTCTCTCTCTAGAGAATGGGCTTGGGCAGTGCTCTCTCTCTAGGGAACAGGCACAGGTGGTGCTCGCTCTCTAGGGAACAGGCATAGGTGGTGCTCTCTCTCTAGGGAACGGGTGCGGGCGGTGCTCTCTCTCTAGGGAACGGGCGCGGGCGGTGCTCTCTCTCTAGGGAACGGGTGTGGTGGTGCTCTCTCTCTAGGGAACGGGCACGGGCGGTGCTCTCTCTCTAGGGAACGGGTGCGGGCGGTGCTCTCTCTCTAGGGAACAGGCACAGGTGGTGCTCGCTCTCTAGGGAACAGGCACAGGTGGTGCTCTCTCTCTAGGGAACGGGTGCGGGCGATGCTCTCTCTCTAGGGAATGGGCGCGGGCGGTGCTCTCTCTCTAGAGAATGGGCGCGGGCGGTGCTCTCTCTCTAGAGAACGGGTGCGGGCGGTGCTCTCTCTCTAGGGAACGGGCGCGGGCGATGCTCTCTCTCTAGGGAACGGGCGTGGGCGGTGCTCTCTCTCTAGGGAACGGGTGCGGGCGGTGCTCTCTCTCTAGGGAACGGGTGTGGGCGGTGCTCTCTCTCTAGGGAACAGGCACAGGTGGTGCTCGCTCTCTAGGGAACGGGTGCGGGCGATGCTCTCTTTCTAGGGAACGGGTGCGGGCGATGCTCTCTCTCTAGGGAACGGGCGTGGGCGGTGCTCTCTCTCTAGGGAACGGGTGCGGGCGGTGCTCTCTCTCTAGAGAATGGGCGTGGGCGGTGCTCTCTCTCTAGAGAACGGGTGCGGGCGGTGCTCTCTCTCTAGGTAACGGGCGCGGGCGATGCTCTCTCTCTAGGGAACGGGCGTGGGCGGTGCTCTCTCTCTAGGGAACGGGTGCGGGCGGTGCTCTCTCTCTAGGGAACGGGTGTGGGCGGTGCTCTCTCTCTAGGGAACAGGCACAGGTGGTGCTCTCTCTCTAGGGAACGGGTGCGGGCGATGCTCTCTTTCTAGGGAACGGGTGCGGGCGATGCTCTCTCTCTAGGGAACGGGCGTGGGCGGTGCTCTCTCTCTAGGGAACGGGTGCGGGCGGTGCTCTCTCTCTAGAGAATGGGCGTGGGCGGTGCTCTCTCTCTAGAGAATGGGCGTGGGCGGTGCTCTCTCTCTAGGGAACGGGTGCGGGCGGTGCTCTCTCTCTAGGGAACGGGTGCGGGCAGTGCTCTCTCTCTAGAGAATGGGCTTGGGCAGTGCTCTCTCTCTAGGGAACAGGCACAGGTGGTGCTCGCTCTCTAGGGAACAGGCACAGGTGGTGCTCGCTCTCTAGGGAACAGGCATAGGTGGTGCTCTCTCTCTAGGGAACGGGTGTGGGCGGTGCTCTCTCTCTAGGGAACGGGCGTGGGCGGTGCTCTCTCTCTAGGGAACGGGCACGGGCGGTGCTCTCTCTCTAGGGAACGGGTGTGGGCGGTGCTCTCTCTCTAGAGAATGGGCGTGGGCAGTGCTCTCTCTCTAGGGAACAGGCACAGGTGGTGCTCGCTCTCTAGGGAACAGGCACAGGTGGTGCTCTCTCTCTAGGGAACGGGTGCGGGCGATGCTCTCTCTCTAGGGAATGGGCGCGGGCGGTGCTCTCTCTCTAGAGAATGGGCGCGGGCGGTGCTCTCTCTCTAGAGAACGGGTGCGGGCGGTGTTCTCTCTCTAGGTAACGGGCGCGGGCGATGCTCTCTCTCTAGGGAACGGGCGTGGGCGGTGCTCTCTCTCTAGGGAACGGGTGCGGGCGGTGCTCTCTCTCTAGGGAACGGGTGTGGGCGGTGCTCTCTCTCTAGGGAACAGGCACAGGTGGTGCTCGCTCTCTAGGGAACGGGTGCGGGCGATGCTCTCTTTCTAGGGAACGGGTGCGGGCGATGCTCTCTCTCTAGGGAACGGGCGTGGGCGGTGCTCTCTCTCTAGGGAACGGGTGCGGGCGGTGCTCTCTCTCTAGAGAATGGGCGTGGGCGGTGCTCTCTCTCTAGGGAACGGGTGCGGGCAGTGCTCTCTCTCTAGAGAATGGGCGCGGGCGGTGCTCTCTCTCTAGAGAACGGGTGCGGGCGGTGCTCTCTCTCTAGGTAACGGGCGCGGGCGATGCTCTCTCTCTAGGGAACGGGTGCGGGCAGTGCTCTCTCTCTAGGGAACGGGTGCGGGCGGTGCTCTCTCTCTAGGGAATGGGTGCGGGTGGTGCTCTCTCTCTAGAGAATGGGCTTGGGCAGTGCTCTCTCTCTAGGGAACAGGCACAGGTGGTGCTCGCTCTCTAGGGAACAGGCATAGGTGGTGCTCTCTCTCTAGGGAACGGGTGCGGGCGGTGCTCTCTCTCTAGGGAACGGGTGCGGGCGGTGCTCTCTCTCTAGGGAACGGGCGCGGGCGGTGCTTTATCTCTAGAGAATGGGCGTGGGCGGTGCTTTATCTCTAGGGAATGGGCACGGGCGGTGCTCTCTCTCTAGGGAATGGGTGCGGGTGGTGCTCTCTCTCTAGAGAATGGGCGTGGGCGGTGCTCTCTCTCTAGAGAATGGGCGTGGGCGGTGCTCTCTCTAGGGAATGGGCACGGGCGGTGCTCTCTCTCTAGGGAATGGGTATGGCTGATAACCACAGGACAAGCTCTCCACAGGAAAGTGGTTACAGTAATGCACATGAGGATTTGTTAAAAGCAAAGCTCCCCAGCAGTGGTGGACATGTGCAGGGCGCCTCCAAAGCACTGCTCCACTTGTGTAATGGAAAACAAGCTTTAAAACCAGCCTCAGCCATTCCTTCCTCAGGGAAAGCCAATGCAAGATGTCAGCCTCAAAGAGGCTGCTCCAATGGGGATCTCACAGTCACCACGGCGCTGAGCATGCTTTTCCAGCAAGGGCACTGTGTGTAAGGTATCAAATCTCTGCCTACCTCCACTCTCAATCAGCACATCCAGGAGCTCGTCCATTTGCTGACTTCGAGTCATCTGCTGCAGCAAAACACCACAAGAGGAGAGCAGGGGGTTAGAAGCGGTTTCTCAGGCCAGGGGCCAGAGCACAAGATGCAGCTTTGCTAGTCCTAGAGTGCTGGAAAGGTGAGATCCCATGCTATGCTGAAGAGTATGCTGAAACCCCAACGTGTGACCGGGATTGGCATCCAGAGACGGGGAAGACAAAGGGGATCCCTGGGACCAAGAGGACTCTCCATGCAGTGTGGATGTGCTTGGCTCCCGATTTCCTAATTTGCTGTGGCTAGTGAGCAATGAGCTGATCTCTGTCCCTCCCTGCAGGTAGAACTGAGCTCATAGGCTCTATGGTCGCTGCACAGCCATCTATTACAACGATTTAAATCAGCCTCTGCTTTGCAGCTGGGCTTCAGGAGCCTGAGGACCAAGTTGGGTGCACACAGGCTCCTTGGGACTCTTGTGCCCAGCACACCCAGTGCTTGCCCCAGAAGATGCCTGCTCCCCCATGCCCTCATCCCCTGCTGTCCAGCTGAGCCTTGCTGATGAAATGCACTTTCCTTGTTGTTTCCTTTGATTTAAATACAAAATGACTCCTTGTCCCCCAGCCATTATATGCCAATATTTAGTGCTATCCAATGGCCCACATAGGATGAGTTTGGTGGTCTCAGTCTAGTTACCAATGGAACTACTATCCACCATCACAGCTGGCACTAAGTGGCACCCTGATTTCAGTCTCATGAGATGCCAGGGATGAAACGGACTACGGAGACTGAGCTACCCCTCCACCTCAGGCACAAGGCTGAGGCACTCTGGCAGGGGGCAGAGCAGGCCAAACTCGTACTTGCTCTGGGTCTAACTACAGGAGCCAAGATTTTCCAAAGTGACTAGTGATTTGGTGTGCCCAAGTCGGGACACTTCAAAGGGGTTGAGCGCCCCCACCCGCTTGGAGCTCACATCCATTTGAGGTGTCTCAACTTGGGCACCAAAAACTGGAGCTCTCCGTATCACTAGCCCCTTCTGCTCTGCTTGACCAGGGCATCAGTCTGCAGAGCTGTCAGCCTAGCACCTTCACCAGCACAGTATTCAAGTCAAATCAAGTCTGATGCTTCTCTGTCACACTGAGACAATTGTTTAGCAGCTAACGCCTGGATGCACAACAGGGGTTAGGCAGCTAAGGCCCAGTTTCTGGAGCACTGCAATGCACAAAACTCCAGCTGCTCCCATAGGTGCCTAGGGTTACTCAGCGCCTAAGAGTTTGCAGTAAAAGTTCCCTAGTGCCTGTGTTCCTGCCGCTGGGCATGTGCACCTGGCCCCCTGTGGGCATCCGGGTGCTGATCTCCCACCTACGCCCTGGAGCAAATTCACAAACTGGGGGAAGAGCGGTGCTTGGCCGCCTAAGTCACATGCGGGACCCCGTCTGACAGGCACACTCAGAGGCTACCCACCTCTACCGGCCGGGCCCTCAGGTGAGCTCACACAAAAGAATACCCCCTTCAGGTAGCAGTAGGACTTGAACCGGGGTGGGGAAAGCTTTCCACATCCCTGGTAAGACCCCTAACCATTAGGCTGACAGTTCTGGAGTTATCATTGTTCTCCTTCCCTCTGGGATTCTTGCTGACAGCACAGGCACCGAGTGCCAAGAGAGCATTTGCACCTACCTCTGACCATGTACCCCTGTCATTGGCCGCTCCCGTTGGCTAGCTCATGCCTAGTGTGCTGGCTTTTGTGGATTGCAGTCTAAGGTGCCTCACTCTCCCCATTCAATGGACAGGGAGCCTGGGCACCCAACTCAGGCTTTGTGGATCACAGTGGTCTTCTAGGCACCTAATGCCTTTTGTGCACTTAGGCCTAAAATGTCAGTTCAAGCTATTTCTCGTACACATCCAATGTGCCTGCTTCGCTCATAGACCAGGCGATGTGCTGTAATCGCCACAGCTGCTACTTCCATAAAACTCAATCAAAACAGAACAAGATCAAAATGGTAAAACCTATTCCTGTAGAAAATAAAAACCATGCAGTTACCTGCTTCACTGCATCCGCATAGGATGGAGGCTGCTTTACCTCCGAGAGGGCTGGGCTTGACTTACAAAAACTTGGGGATGGAATAGAAAACTTTTGACCTGCCTGCGTAGTCATCTGCGTGGGGGAAATATAGGGAAATGTAATCAATCCACAGGCAAAAGGTTATGCTCCTCTCTGCCTTTCTTGCTACCTTTATTTGGGGCCCAAGCCGCCTCTCACCCCAGTGTAAACCAGAAGTAACTCCACTGGAGTCAATGGTATTACACCAGTGCCAAACCAGACTAAGTGAGGGAAAAATCAAGCCTGGGGGCAGGACAGATGGATTCAGGAGACTAGTTATGAGTTCCCCTAGCTATGAGGAAACCATTCAGGTCTGTCTGTATACACAGTTCCTGTGCATTTTAACATGAGGTGACCCTGAGCAGTTTGTCTTTCAGCACCTCCGTTCAGCACAGCTCTGAACATTCCTACACCAGAACAAGAGGAAGAGCAAAACCAGGCAAAATAATATGCTGGTGAAAAATACTGGCCAAACATAGACAGCAAGGTCCCAAAGATACCGCGTTACTGGTGCATGAACCCACCTCTCCTGCCCTTATCTCCCTTCTTACAGCAGCCCTAGCTGATCCTGACCAGGTCTTATGCTAATCAGTGCAATGCTTGTTTGTTGACACCCAACCCAAATTCCACTGTATGACTCAATTGTCTGAATCACTGGACAATGCTCCAGCTAGGAAATGCAGTAACCCCAGTACTCATCTCTACTGCCCCTTGTCAAAGGGTCTCTAGAGGCACAGTGGGTCAATTCTCTGGACCTTCTCTGAAGATCTGGTTTACATGGGTTAGGGCATCCTTGCAAAACTGTCCTACTTGACCCCCCTCAGCCTGAAATCTCCTGCCCTTCACTTCTGATGATCATGAAAAAACTGTTTCTGTTTTAAATGTCCCAATTACTCACCCTAAGTAAGTGGTGAGAAGAATACTGTGAGGCCGGATTAAGCCACAAGGGAATGAGTTGCACAGGTTTTATCCTGCAGTTTTTCTAATCCCACCCATTTTACCACTTCAGAAAACTTACAGAACCAGTGGTGTCTTCTGCTTAGAAGGGGCTCACGCACTGGCCTAGCAGGAATCTTGCAACTCAAAGATGAGTTTCTTGGTAGAGGTTCTGAGGGAAACTTGCTAGAACACCTGCTCATTTTGTTCTGGGTTTTTGCCAATGAATGTGACTGAGTAGCATTCTGCATGCAGCCTGTTATGCAGCAGGCCAGACAACATCAGAATGGTCCCTTCCAGCCTTAAAGTCTATGAATCTGTGAAGAGATTAGCTACCAACCCCCTCCCTGCAGATAACAAATTCCTTTCCCTTTCCTTCTAATTTGCTCCAAGACTGCTCTGCCCCTGCTGGCTGGCTCTGTCTCCCCTGTTCCCATGGTGTTATCATGGCAAGGTGCAGCATGACTGTGGCAGGCAGTGTTATTTCTGGGAGTGTTGATTAGTGTGGGAGTGATGCACACATATCCCAGCAGCAGCAGCTGGAGCTCCTTCTTCACCAGGATTCTCAGTGACCCATCAACACCCTGAATGGGAACCCAGAGGAATGGCTCAGATCCATCTCACAGAGAGCACAGGTCATTAATGCTGCTCTGTCCTACACGCCCTCCTCAGGTGAGGACCCCCGGCACTAGTGTGACATCCCAGCTGGAGATCTGAGAGGCAGCCCCAGCTGGGAAGGACTCACGCCAAGCACAGTTAGGCTCAGAACCTTCCCAATGGCCTCGCTCACATCAGGGCAGAGGAGGGGGTTGCTGTGGGACAGGGAGCTGAGAAGACAGAAGAGCTGCCCTGGTTATATTGTTTATAGGTGGGCCTGGGTTATGGTGTCTGATTTTTAGCCACATGAAGAGAATGTGGCCAGAGACTGGAACTGCAGAGGTAGGGTGAGGTGCCCCCCACGGCACCAGATATGCAGCCCCAGCCTCTCTCCACCCACCCTGCCAAATGGTGTCAATCGGAAATTTTGGGCTTGCAAATGTTCCATGCCCCCAAACGCTGACATCTGCACATGCAATTCAGGAGAGTCAGACACTCCTAATTCACACACACAGCTGGGCATGCAGAGTTGACCTGAGTGCAAACACAAGAGACCCTGATATAAAGGCGATGATTAGAGGCCACTTTGGAAATTAAAATGATGACATTGTGCCCCTGCTCCCTGTGCCATGACCCTCATGCTCCCCAGGGCACAACCTGGCTCCCTGTGCCATTCCCCCTGCTGCTCCCCAGGGTACGACCCGGCTCCCTGTGCCATGAGCCTCCTGTTCCCCAGGGTACGACCTAGCCCCCTGTGCCATTCCCCCTGCTGCTCCCCAGGGTACGACCTAGCCCCCTGTGCCATGAGCCTCCTGCTCCCCAGGGCACAACCCGGCCCCCTGTGCCATTCCCCTTGCTGCTCCCCAGGGTACGACCCGGCTCCCTGTGCCATTCCCCCTGCTGCTCCCCAGGGTATTACCCAATCACCTGTGCGATCCCCCTGCTGCTCCCTGTGGTACAATCCTGTGCAATGGAGCTACAAAGACGAGGACTACAACGCCCCATGGCACATAGCCTCCCCCAGGCCAGGTAAGGGGACAGAGCTGTTTGTGGAACCGGCTGTGACTGCTGGACATCGCAGCTGGGTGCAGGTCTGTGTGTGCCTTATATGGAGCAACAGAAGCTGGCCAGGGAGCCAGTGCAGAGTGGCCCTATGAGAGTCACGAACGAAGCCTGGCTTGGTAACCCCCAAATGCTTATTTGCTGGAATAGAGACTGGATGGAGAGGGCACCCCAGGCACGAGGCTTTAAAAGCCCCATTCACGCACTGCTATTGCTCAGTTTGAACTGTAACAGTTTAAGCCTCTGTACCTGGGTATTTGCACCTTCGCCCCTTCCCTGCCATCCTAGTAAAACCCTTTCCCTTAGCCACATGCCTGAGTGGGTATGGGACCCTCCAAGGCTGGACTACAAGGCGTAGCTGCTGAAGGCTACTGGCACCCTAGGAGTTTTGGGTACAGAGGAACCCAATAATTACACCTGCTCCCTGGCTGCAACTCTGTTGCTCTCCACAGTACAACCCTGCTCCCTGTGACACCCCACAATATTGCCCTGATCCTGCTGCCTGTGTCACCTCCTATATTACCCCACTCCCATGGCCTGTGTCACCCCCTCCAGTACCCAGCTCCCACTGCTTGTGCCTCTACCCAAATTACTGCCCCCTCCTGTGCCCTGTGTCACCCACTACAGTCTCCTGCTCCCTTTGCAACCTGCATAGTTTCTCCCTCCCACTGCCCGTCACTCCCAGTGCCCTGCTCCCAGTCATCCCCCAGTCTTCCCTCCCTGTCACCCCAGAACGCCCCCTCCCCCTGCCGGTGTCACCTCTGGAGCGCCCTCTCCTCCCTGCCTGTCACCCCCAGAGTGCCCCCTCCCTGGCTAAGTCACCCCCACAGTGCACCCTCACCCTGCTTGTGCCACCGCCACAGGGCCCCTTCTCCCTGGCTGTGTCACCCCCACAACTTCCCCCTCCCCTGCCTGTCACCCCCAAAGGGCCTCATGGGTGGCGTGTAATGGAGGCTGGGGGAGGCTAAGCCTCCGCTAATGCTTCCTGCCACGGCCCTGGGGCCAGGACCCAGCAGGGCTCAGAGCTCCTCTGGCTGTCCAGGACTTGGGGTGGCTCAGGCAGAGCATTCAGGGCGGTTTGGGCAGATGGGCAGGGACTTGCGGTGGCTCAGGTGGGCAGGTCAGCACTCGGGGAAGGGCAGGCCAACCGTCTGCGGCTCCTCCGGCCGCAGTGGGTGGCTTGGTGCTCCTCTGGCTCTGGTGGGCAAGAGTGAGGGGGCCTTGGGAGGATGGGGCAGGACAGGGGGCTAGGCTCCCTGAACGGGGGGGGGTTCACAGAGAGCCCCCTGCCCCCTGCCTGTCACCCCCACACGGTCCCCTTCCCTGGGTTTGTCACCCCCACAGCTTCCTCCTCCCCACCTGTCACCCCCACAGGCCCCCTACCCTGCCAGCGTTACCCCCACAATGGCCCTCCCACCAGAGTCACTCCACAGCACCCCCTGCCCTGTGTCACCCCCACAGTGCATCCCTTCCCATCGCCCCCACAGTGGCCCTCCCCCACCTGTCACACACACAGTACCCCCCTTCCCCGTGTCACTCCCGCAGCACCCCCAGCTCTTGCAATGTTTTTGCTGTTACAGGATTGGCTGGTACGGGAGCCATCTGTGATGAGCCCACCTTCTGGGGGTGAGCAACCAATCAGATCTGCTGTAGGCAGAGCTCCCCCTCCCTCTCCCCTCAACAGCCAGAGCCATTCTCACAGGAAGGGAGGGCGAGATAAAGAACCCAGCTGCTCTGGGTGGCCCCGCCCCCTCCTGCCTCTCCCCCTGTGAGCAACAGAGAAGGGAGGGTTCCTCTTCCCCTCCCTCCGCTTTGCAGCTCCCGCCTGGGTCAGGGCAGAGGGGGATGAGGGGCACCTGGAGCTCCCTAGCCTGGAACAGGGAGAGGGGACCCTGCTGCAGCCTCCAAGCCTGGACGGGGCAAGATCCAAAGGAGGAGCAGAGAGGGGCTGAAGTCTGGGTTGGGGCTGTCGCGGGGACAGCATTCATTGCTGGGCACGGACGGGCAGTGTAGGGTGAGAGCTCCTGCAGCAGGGCCCAGAACCCACTCCCCCGTACAGCTGGGGGCACTGGCAGCACTGATTGTCCCCCCCCCCCCCCCCCGGGGAATAGCAGGGGAGCACCAACACACGACAAACCAAATACACAGCATCAGCCCTGTGAACGGCTCAGGGATGGGGGCTGACTCACGGTTTCTGATCCCTGGAGGTCAGCAACGGTGTGCAGTTTCCCCTGACAGAGCCGGCGCTGGGTATAAGTAGACTAAGCAATTGCTTAGGGCCCCAAGCAGCTCAAGGGCCTCCCTATTTGCTTTTTTAGTATGTGTTGTGCGGGTGGCCCCCCAAAATATTCCTGCTTAGGGCCCCCTGGATTTGGGTAAGCAACCCCCAAAGCAACGGTACTGCCTGTGCCCCCGGATTCCCAGAGCTGCCCTCCTCTTCCTGTGCTGCACTGCTCCTGCCCATGTTGCTCCTGCCCACGTTGCTCCTAACTGTCCCTCGATTGTGAGCACATCCAGTGTCACCAGGGTCTTGGCAAACTCACTGGAGCTGGTCACTGCATGTGCTCAGGATTTGGCCCTTCCAGCTACTCTGACCGCAGCCTGTGTGGTGGAGGCAGCTTGCATGGAGCGGTGGCTGTGTCTGGGCACACCCTGTGCAGCACACCCACGCTCTTGGGTGATGAGCTCTCCCTGGCACTCCTGCTGCTCTCTTCCTGGGTGCCAAGGAAGTCAGTAGGCCAGGTGGCCCAGGCTGGAGAGGAGCACACGGGACTCCTGACCTGTGGCACTGGTTTGTGTAGAGTCACAAAGATGCAGCCTACAGCTTGGTGAGGGGAGACGGAGCAGATGCTACTCCACTCACTACTGCCCTACTTTGAGCATGCTAGCCCTGTTTGCTCCTGGGATAGAACCCTTGGCTCTGCCTGGAGAACTCCCATTTGCGCATGCGCTTTAAGCCTGGGCTCCCATGCTGCAAGCCAAAGACTGTTCTGTGAGTGCCCAAGCTGTAGGGGAAAACCCAGTCTGTTTTGTGCGGCCCTGTTGTGCTCACATGGGCCAGTTTACGATTCTGCCAGAGATGAAGCTGCCGAGTGATACATTTTAGGGGCAGCTGCACATCCTGCTTCCAGGCAGGACAGGGAGCAAGGATGTGGAAGTGCTGCAGGACAGGCTGTTCCTCTGGTGTTCCAGGGTTGTCAGAGTCAGGGCACATTGGAGAGCTCATGGAATGGCCTGTGCCCAACCTCATTCCCAGGCCAGAGAGATTTGGATAAACAACCCCCAAAGCAACCTTTAATACCAGTGCAATCTCCATGGAGATAGGACAGAATGGCATCAGCCTTGTGCATTCCCCACTTACCGCTGCTGGGCGAAGTCGATTGCTGGCCTGTGGGGAAACACTGCGCCCTTCTCCCTGAGAGCCAGGGGACACAGAGAGAAGGTAATGGCTGTTAGGGGATGGTGGCAGACTGATATGCTGTGGGCTCTTTGCAGTCCCAAGTGGAGAATGCTGTGGAGAGCACTGTGGGCTTAGAAACGTGGAGGAGGTGATGGTGCTCTTGCCCGCTGACTCCATGCAAAGACTGTTTACAATGTGAGGCAGTTGCGGTGTCCCACAGTTACTTAGTTTATCCAAGCTGTTCGCTTGGGCTTTCAAGGCAGTTTGTTTTGATGAGAATGGACAGCTGGATACTGCGTTTTCTTGCTTGATAGGAACACCGAAGAAATGCTGAGTGGGTGGCTGCTTCTCCTCCAGGCCATTGTTCCTTTTTCGCTTCTGGAGTTGCATCCGCAGCTCTTCCACCTGTCTCTGCTCTTGTTGCAGCTTCCATGTCAGTTCATTGATGACCTTCTGTTTTTCCACCAGCATCTTGTCTTTCTCTGTGTCGATCCCTTCCAGTTCCAACTGGATGCTCCCTCCATTCATGCTGCCCATCAGGCTTTCTTCAGCACTGCCATGCACAGGGGATGGTTGGAGACCAAACTGTGGAGAAGTTATTGGTCCATCGTTGAATGTGTCTGGTAAGGAGCCACTGACGGAAAGGTCAGAGGATGCTGGGGAGATGGGTGGGGAGGAGCTGGTGCTGCCAAACTGATAGAAGCTGCTGGATAGCATGCTGGCCGAGGGCTGTGACTGGTAGCTTGACAGTGTGTTTGTTGGGGTGACTGGAAAGGTGACCGTTGTTATTTCATTGAAGTTTGGCACCACACTGCCACTGCAGTCCTGGAAGGGCCGCAGACGCTCCATCAGTGCCGTTTTCGTACCGGATACGGGGAGGCCTCTTATTCGGAGCTGCTGCCTCAGTTCTGACACCTAGAAGCAGAGCCAGCCATTTAGTGACAGTCACTTCCAGCACCTCCCCTCACTGTCATACTCCTTATACACTTGTGGGGAAATACCCTGCTGTGGATATTTCCAGCAGTGAGAGTTCTCCTGGCCTCCTGCCTGATGGGACCGAGCCCCACCCCTCACTGTTACTCACAGTCATTAGAAGCACCATACACAGCCTAACAGCCTCATTGTGTCCCAGCAGAGGAAATACATTCCTCCTTCCAGCAGCCAGAGCTGCTATAAGTGGAGAGCTGGAGCTGTGAATGGGTAATGTGGATAGCAGTGCTCCTAGGGAGGTAATTCTCATGGAACGCAGGCTGACACAGTGGGGCTTGGTGTCCCTGCTAGCAGCTGGCCCTCCTATAGAGGTTTGTGAGTCTGCTACTGATCATGAGCTAACAGGCCAGCTAGCTAACAGAAGCTCATGCTTTTAGATCCATATGGCTCAGGTTCAGGCTTCCCAGATGACTCAGCCAGGGCTTCATTACACACATGCTCCACTTGCTAATCCTTATTCATGTCTCTGAATAGTAAGGATTATTTTACACATCCTGATTCCGCAAGGGACTGGTCTGGGACTTTAATCATGTTTGAGTTTAAGTAACAAAACCTGAAAGAATTGTGTGTGTAAATGACCCACATCAATTAAAATATTTATGCCTATATCTGTAATTTTCACTCCATGCATCTGAAGAAGTGGGTTTTTTACCCACAAAAGCTTATGCCCAAATAAATCTGTTAGTCTTTAAGGTGCCACCGGACTCCTCGTTGTTTTTATCAATCTAGCGTGAGTCTTTATTCCCCACCCTTTCCCCTCAGGGGCTGGTCTATATAAGAGTTAGTGACTCAGCAACAGCTTCTAGCTACAGGACTAGTCCTTAAGTTCAGGCAGTAAGAGCTCATGCTTTTCAAATCATAGATTTGTTCCCCACAGACAGCTCCTCAAGGAGTTACCACTTTGGGTTCTCCTGCAAACATTTGGCACAGCTCTGACCTCCTGCCTCAATCTGATGGCAATTTGGGGATTCCTGCACAGCAGCAATAGCATGGTCTCTAGTACCACTGCGTTATTTGTCTCAGGACAAAGCCGAGCATTTTGTGAAACATAAAGGCACTTAGCTCTTCTCCATGCCTTGTACATTTTGCTGCATTCGCTTGCTCTATAACATGCAAGTTCAGGTTCCAACCAGCTCATCACTGTTACCTTGGGATGCCCGATAGACTTCAAAGCATTTTCATTGTAAGGTATGGTGTCGCTAGATACTATTACTGTTAATGAATGATTAATGGGAGGTTTGCACTCACTTTCAGATCATCCAGGTTGGAAGGGAGAGGGCCTGGTTTGATAGAAGAAACACAGGTCTGTCCGGAAAAAGTGGTTTTCACTGGGGAAAGGGGCATGTTGGTGACTGGAGTTGAGGAAGAGTTTGAACTTTTGACCATTTGCTCACTTGGTTGCCTGAAATTACAAAGGAGAGGTTTTGGGTAACAGTGTCCAGTTTTTGCCACATTTACTAATAGAAAACGGGACTTACTTATGGAAGGATGGCCAAAGAACAGCCCCTGCCCATCTAAAATATGATTTAACTTCTACATCATAGCTGCTTTCTTCTTCACTTTAGAGGGGTGCCCCAAGGTCCCAGTATATAATGCTCCATCTAGAGGTGATTGTAAAGAACATTGGAGACACTATAGCAGGGCATGGGGAGCCCCAGGAAGGAGTGCAGCAAGAGCCTGCAGAGTTCATGGGAGGGGCTGCAGAGAGAGGACTGAGGATGATTATCTTTCCTTGTCCATTTTCAGGGGGGATCAACGGAGGCCTTATGTGGCTGTCATCCCTCCATCTGGCCAATCAGAATAACGCTTTGGATGTGACCAGCGCAACATTTTCAAACTGTGCTTCCAGATCCCCGCTATGCTGCACCAACAGGCACATAAGCATCGAGGAGGGACCTGCAGGAGAGCCTAGAAAGCCCCCCAAAACATCTAAGTCGCAGTCTACTGTGCACACATTGTTCTTCACAGGCTGCTGACTCACTTGTGCTGCGCTTGGGGGATTCCCGGGTAGCTGAAGTGCTGCTGATGCTGCTGACTGAGGATTTGTAGCTGCAGGAAGAGCTGCTGCTGTTGGAGGAGCCTAGCATAGGCTGAGTCCATGGGCGGAGGAGACTTCTCTGCTTTCTGGTCAGGCGGAATGTACTGGTGATATTTCAGCTTCTTCACCTTCGGCTTGGCGTCCTTGGGCTTTTTGTGGCGGTTCTTGCTGTCGCTGGACGATTTTGACTGCATGTCATACAGAGAAAAGAACAGGGGTTATCTGAGAAATCAGGCCCTGAGCTGGAGTTGGCTAAGTGATGACATTCACATGTATGAATTTAGAGACCTGGAACCAGAGGATGGGAATGTCCGTACTCCTGTGGACATTCTGCACTAAGAATTTAAAAATTCTACACCAAAAAATTAAAAATTACGTGCAAATTATTTTAAAATTCTACAAGTTTTATTTGTCAAGGCCTGGGCCTGCCCCAGAAACACCCTGGGGCCCTGCCCCTCTGCACCAGGCGCACCAGGTGTGGGGCAGGTAGGCTCAACCAGGCAGGATCCAAGCATGGAGGGGCTCAGTGTGGGAGGATCCAGGTGTGGGGTGAGAGGATTCTGTGTGGGACAATCTGTGTGCAGGCAGTTCAGTGGGGGGTCTAGGTGTGGGGGGATCTGGATGCTCACAGGCTCGTTGGGCGTGTTCCCGGTACAGCGGCAATGGGATTCTGCAGGGGCTTCCCGGTGAAGGTGGCTGGGGCTCAGCAGAGGGGTCTGGGTGTGGGGGAGTGGGGCTTGGTGGGGTGGGAGTCTGGGTGCAGCTAGTTGGGGGTCTGGATGTGGGGGCTCAGGTTGGTGCAGAGACTGGGGCATCATGGTGGGGGTTTGAGTGGAGGGAGCTCAGTGGGTGGTGGTCTGGGTGCAGGGGTGGGGGTCCAGAGGCAGAGGGTCTGTGTGAAAGGGGGCTCCAGATGCAGGGGTTGAGGTTCAGTGGGGTGGGGTTCAGGTATGGAGGGCTAGGGGAGTTCTGAATGTACATGGTAAGGCTTGGCAGGGGGGTCTGGGTATGGGAGGTCTGGATGCATAGGGGTTGGGTGGATGGGGGAGCAGCTGCCTGTACAATGACCCCTCCCCACACAGTTGAGGAGCGATGGGGGCAGGAAGCAGGGGAGGATGCTGAGCTTCCTGCAGCTGCGGGAGGTTTCTGGGGGTGGGTCTGACACAGCCCCAGACACTCTTTGCAGGGGAAGAGGAAGTCCTGTCTTCTCCTGCCTCCAGCCCAGATGGGACTAGCATCTGATCCTGGCTCAGGGTAGAAGCCACTGGCTGGGGTGTCCCCAGCCCCATGGTGATTTAGCTCTCTGCTAGCTGCTCCGGGTGCGTGAAATGATGTACCTGCTGTGCTAGGGAGTGGTGCGTGACTGCTCTTGCAGCTTCCCTTTGCTTCCCTGTCAGAAAGTCATTTTTTTCTGCAGGAAAGCAAAGAAATCTGAATTCTGCGCATGAGCAGTGGTGCAGAATTCCCCTAGGAGTAATGTCCTGAGCCCAGCACTGTCACCTGATCCTAATGGTGAGCCCCAAGTGGTCCTTCCCCTCCAGGGCTCTGCCTACATGCCCAGGCCCCAGATCTGGAGACCATTCCTGTCTCTAAGTGACAATCACCGAAGTGACGCACCTGCTTCCAGACACACCAGATGAACCAATAGTATCCAAGGAGCTTCCCTTTTATCTTGAATTTTGCATTCCTAGTTTGTATTCTTTTCCCTCTCTGTGTAGCTGGTGGGGCTATCTAATATTCAGAACCTAGAGAATTGCCCACATTGAGACTGTGTCAGAATTCAATATCCAGGGCTTCTCGCAGGGCACAATTCTACTCCTTGACCTTCATGGCGGCTCTTAAATGGGATCCACTATGGAGTTCCATTCATGCAGGGAGAGCAGCACACCAGCCCTGGGGTCTCCTGTGCAGAGCAGGACAATAATTGGGGTTTTCACTCTTTTGATTTTAGTGCTTCCATTAAAAAATCCCAGTGTGCAATTACCTAGATCATTAAAGTCAATGGAAAATGAGGGGACCTGCAGCAAACTAAGCAGAGATAGTCCCCATTGTCTTTCCTGAATGAGCAAACAAGCTTTATACCAGGCTTTGCAGTCACTTGGGCATTGGAGATTACAGACTGATTTACAGACTGAATTAGTGCATTTCATTGTACTATAGGGATAACACGTGCACCAAGGACCTGGTTAACTTTTACTAAGTTGCATTTCTCTGGTTAAAGTTCTGCTCTCAGGTCAGCCTGGCAGATTGTGACTCTGATATTCTGCTTCCTTTCCATTCCTGGACCTCCCAGTGGGTGTCCACAAATCATGTTGCATTGGGAGATCTGCCCATGCATGACAGCAGAATAGCATTGAGAGTGTCAGAGGAGTATTATGACTTAATAACATCCTCTCTTCTCACAGCTGTTTGTTCAAAAGGCCTAAATCCTGCTCAGAGATACAGGGTGGGTGAGGCAGTATCTTTTATTGGACCAACTTCTGTTGGTGAAAGAGAAAAGCTTTTAAGCTACACAGAGCTCTTCTTCGTGTCTAATCTAATATCTTGGGACTGACATGGCTACAACAACATTGCATAAATCCTGCTCAGTGAGGCACCAAAAGCTGCTTTCTCTAAAGCAACTAAAATCCTCATCTGAGGCCAGTCCTCTTACTCATCTACTCATTTACATTGATTAGCCTAATTCAATGTACTGCTGGGGGACTGAGAAGTCACACTCACTACGGACTGTGCTGCTCTGAGTGCGAGGAGCCCAGCCCTCTAATGCACTGTATTGAACTCCTCCGTGTGACCCTGAGGCTTGGCATGCTGATAACTCTAATAAAACAATGACCATGATACTGAGATCCCAGCATCAAGGGGTGAGTGGTCTTTCAGGGCAGCAATGTGTGCTGTGAGACATGTCCCGGGCAGTGGGAACAAGGGGAGTGTTTACGCAAACTTTTCCAGGTGATCCCGGCCTGGGAACAAGCTAAGCAAAGGCTCAGTCCAGACAAGACAGAGGTGGTTCTAGTAGGTAGCATCTGGAGAGCATCTCAGGATTGATGGTCTGGATGGAGGAGAACTGTACATCTTTTATCCTTATGTGAGGTTCACCATGTAGAGCACTTCTGGAGCAGGGATTTCTCTTACATTCCCAGCTGGTGGAGGTGACCAGAAGGGCCTGTTTATGGTTGGTGTGGTGATGGTGGCTGGTATCTCTGTAGACTAGATCACTGCAGTTCCTTCAGCATGGGGTCCCCTCACAGACCACTCAGAATCTTGTCCTGGTGCAGAATGTGGCTGCCTGCTTTCTCGGTATTGCTGGGCAAAAGAAGGACATTTTGCCTGCAGTTCAGAGCCCACATGGATTCCCTGCTTACTTCTGGGTGCCATTCAGGGTATTGGCATTGATCTTTAAAGCCCACTTGCCGAGAACCTCCCTTTCAAATCTCCCCCTACACCCTCCTCTTCAATCAGCCTCCCGTCTCTTCTGCTCATCAAGAATCTTCACATCATCACGCTAGGAGCTGCTGGCCCATATCCTGCCTTGCATTTGTTTCCTTGTCAAGCTCTTCAGGATGGGGGGCCGAGCCAGTCTGTCCCATGGCCTGGGTCCTAGCTGCTCCCTCCCTCCCTCTGCACTGGCTCAGAAGCCACAAACAGACAATGCACTCTCATTTACGGAGCCAAGAGTTGCGTATCTGGAGGCTGGGTGGGGACAGAGCATTTTCTGGGGTTTGCCAGCTCCTGAAGTGCCAGACTGAGTCTCTATGGGTATGTCTGCACTGCACTGCACAAGCCCCTTCCACCGCCATACAAATCAGTCTGACTTGGTCAGAAAGCACCTGGCTTCTAGGACCCTGTTGGAGATGGGTCAGAGCCTGAGTCCTGCTGAGAGACAGAGTCCAGCAGTTGTAAACCCAGATTTAAAATGCCGTGTGGACGCTCAAGCATTGGCTTGGAAACACCAAGCCCATAAGCCCGGATCCCACAAACCTGGGCTTCGTCTGTAGTGTAGACATACCCAAGGGGGCCCTACCAAAAGGACTACAACTATAATGGCTACCAGAGACTTCTGACCCCATTTCCCAGCATGCATTGAGCTGGGGTGGGGACAGAAGGAACCCTGCTGGGCCAAGAGGGAGACTTCTGCATGGGGTGATCTGGACCAAGCGGTCCATGGACCAATGACAAGTGGGCGCTGCATAGCCCCTAGCAGGGGACAGCCTGACTCAGAGAAACAGCTGAAGTTTGGTTTTGGTTTGGAAGCTGGGTGTCCCTGCTGAGCTGCCATTCCTCCCACAGAGCATTCTGGCTCTGCTGTGAGATCTAGCTGCATGGACCTGGCAGCTCCAGCCCTGCAGTGACAGCATCCTGCAAAGCTGTCTGGCCTGGCTACCAAGAGCCAGCTGAGACTCAAGGAGGATCCCAGGCCAGGGAGCAGTGAGCCTGGTAGGATTGGGAAAGGGTCCTGCCCCTCTCAGGGGTGAAAAATAAAATCAGACGACTTTTATTTAAGCCAGCCAGTGCCACAATGCTGCAGTGCTCCACCTCGGGACTCAGCCTTGGCATACTATCTGCCTGAGATGGTGCCAGGGGAAGGAGCCAGAGCGGGGGAGGAATTGGGAGTTTGTTATTCTGTTATTTTGGGAGTGTCGTTCCTTTGCATGGCCCAGTGAGGAGTCACCTTGGGTGAAGACACCAGGTGCCAGAAAAGAACCCATGACCCAGCCCAGCCCACATGAGTAGAAGGGAGAAGCCACTCCTAATATTAGTAATAGCAAGCACCAGAGAGAGAGAGAATGGAGGAAGCGTAAGCCACACCTTGCAGGAGAGGCTATCTATCTATCTATCTATCTATCTATCTATCTATCTATCTATCTATCTATCTATCTATCTATCATGACTGTAATATTCTACAATTGTGTGAAATGTGCATTAGTATCAAAATCCCCTCTTCCTATGGACAGCAGCACTTTCTGAAGAGACACATAGGTGCCTATGCAGCCTTGGGGCAGGGTTTCAGTACTGTGGGTTGAAACTGGCTGCTAAAGTGCATTAAGAAAATGTAGCTAAACTTTAATCAGCAAAACTCAGATAGCCGTGTGGTCATTCTTCGCAAGGCGATGGGGTAGATACGTTACCTTCACCACCGCAGGCACCGGGAGGGGTGGGCTCTGCTGGCCGTTCACCTGCTTCGGGCTTTCACACTGGCTGTTTTGCACTGATGTCAGGTCAGTCACGTTGTTTTCAGAGCTGTGGGAATGATCCTGGAATCAAGAATCAGTCGCCATTAGCATGTGGCACCTAATGTCCAGGAATATAGGAAGCAGCATTAAGAAACCTTGTCATGTGTGGAAAAACGTTCCCTCTCTAGTCATGGAGCCAGCACCCTAAGTGGGTGTGAGCCTCCCAGCCGTCTGTGGCTGATTGGCACGGTGTTGTTGGGGATCCTCCTGAACATGCATTAGCTGCCTGCCTCAGGGCATCTGCGGACTGCAGCGATGGCTCTGCAGCCTCTGGAGCTATCACCTCTCAGGTGGGGCTATCCTTGGAGCCAGGGACATCGTTTCCAGCTCAGGTCGATATACTCACACTAACTCGCCAGAAACCAAAGTGTAGCCGCAGCAGTGGAAGTAGCGGGAGGGGCTAGCCACCCCGAGTATGTACCTAGCATCTCAGACGGGTCATACTCGGGATGACTAGCCCCCTTCCTCTACCCGGGCCGCTGCAGCTACACTGCTATCGTGAGCTCTGTAGCTGCCTCCAAGCTAGCATGGGTATCACACCTCCAGCTTGCGGTGCAGCCAGACCTGAAGTGCTGAACCCGAGAGGCAGGCAGAGGCCCTCGGTCCTGCACTAATGAGAGTGCTGCTGCACAGCCACCAGGCACCTCCAGTGCTCCTCGTACCAGGAGTGAGCTCTAAGCCTGGATCCTGAGGGTGGTGTCTCCTTGGGCACTCCCATTCTCTTCCCATACTCCAGCCTTGGGAGTAAGGGGGAGCGTGGACGAGACCTGAGACCTTCCCTGCTCGGTGTCAAACCCCATTCACTACCCACACGCAGCCTCCGCACCAGGGCTAGACTGTACATGGGCAGCTGTTGGTATCATGCTACCAGCAATTAAACACTCCAGCGCCACGAGAACCGATGGATTCTGTTCCTCAGGACTATTTACATCACCCAAGCCACCAAAACCCAGTTTGCAAAGATTGCTCTGTCAAACAGAGGAAACAAACTAAGAGACAGGACGAAATCTTGCTCCTAACTGGAGCCCTGCAGTCATCGCCCTCATGGGATATCCCACACAGGCAGCTTGCATATGCAATTGTATCCATCTTCTCCTAGAAGCTTGTTTGGAATACAGTGATTTCTCAGTGCAAGTCAGAACAAACCTTCCTGATGCCCTGCCTTGGTTTATATGTGTCTCACACCAATAGCGTTTCATCAGGCCGATACAATTAGACAAACCAAATGGACAATCATTTGGCTACCTGCCATAAGTGCTTGGAAAATTGAGGTACCCAATGCCAAGTACGCTGTGTAACAAAGACATTGGAATGGAGAAGAGTTGCCTAGCCAAGAATCCGTCACTGGCAGGTTAACAATATCTCAGGATCTTTTGCAGAACACCCCAGTGCTCCCTGGGACGACCAGAGACTGATATCCCCCTGCTTTCCCCTGCCTGCAGCCTGTGCACTCAGAGTGGGTCCTGCCCGGGGATCTTGCACTAGCCCATGCTTCACAAGTGGATTTAAAGAGAAAGCACGTTTATTTTTTCAGGATCCTGAGTCTGGGTCCCCATTTGTCTCATTAAGTCCCTGTCAGAGCAAGTTCCCTGGGGACCCTGGGCAAGGCTCATGGAATTGTCCGCTGGGGGCTGCCCTTTCCCCTTGGAGGTTGACAGGGGATGCATGCACATAGCATGGCCTGCAGCTTCATCCCCACAGCAGCTGCTGACCCTCCCTCCCAGGCAGCAGCGCTCTGTATTACTCCTGGAGTGGCCTGCAGTCCCCCATTTTCACGGAGTTGATCTCCTTCAAAGGTATTAATTACTGTCAAATGCTGGGGAAGGAAAGGCCTCCCCCCAGAGCCATGTGCACAGCCACTACCTCAGATTGCAGTTACAGAGACGCATCAAGACCCGGGGACGTCACTCTGGGGGAGCTGCTGACTGACAACCTGCTAGTTACAGCACTGGCCGCACACTGATGCTAGTTAGCAAAGCCCAGCTCTCCAGCTTTGATTTGTCTGGAGAAAAGCATTACAGCCCCGCTGCTAGCTAGTTCTACTGTCTGCTTGTACCCACTCCCCATGCCCCCTGCTGCCCCTTGGGTCTGGAAAGCCTCACCCTTTCAGCCTCACAGCCTTTCAGCCTCGATTCCTCTCCTGTCTGTGGTCTCCAAGGAGAAAAGCTGCTGACATGCTTAAAGCTGCCAAAACTACAAGAGAATCTAGGTGCTAGGGTGATACAAATAATAACTACTAACACCGAATGCCTAGTGACCAATAGAAAGGGCAGAGGGGAAGCCACAGCAAAGGCATTTGCATCCTAGAGCAGTAGGGACAGGAAGAAAGATAAGCACTGCCCCCTCTTCTACAGCCAGATTCAGTCAGACCCCCTGAAAGGGCCAGAAATGTTTGGGTAGAGCCTTGCCCCTGTTGAGTGATGGCAGGGACTGGAACTGGACATCAGGCACTGTCACAGCAGAGGCTGTTCATGTGAGTTGCAAGATCGGTGCATGGGATTCTGCTGCAGCATCTTCCAGAAAGTATCTGGCACCAGTGGAAACTTTGGAAATGCACCGGGCCTTTGCTGCCCCACAGACCCTGCAAGCTACACAAGCATTTGGCCTCTGTTCTTTCCTCCGTGCCTGCATGACCACACTGCCCATCAGTCACCTGTTCTCACTCTCTGACCTGAATGCCGCTTGCCAGGGCAGGCTGGGCTGGGAGTGAGTGAGCCTTTTCACAGCATGTGGCATCGAGCTAGATGCTCTCTCTCTCTGTCCCTTCCAGCCCAGATATAAAGCAAAGAAATAGATCAAAGGAAGCAATGAAGCAGTTAGGCTCCATGGAGACTCCAGGGCAGCTGGCTGTACAGGAAGGCTGAGCCAGGCAGCCACATCTCTGCTTTCTTTTAAGCAGCCTGTGCCAGTCTGAGAGCTCCCAGGGATGGTCAGCCTAGGCATTGCTCCCCCTGTCTCCACTCTATATAGGAGGGTACTATGCTAGCTTCCCAAGGCCAGATACTGCCTCCTTTGCTGACACTGAGCAGAACCTCTCTGAGCCCATTGCGGTCTGTGGGACTCTTGGAATAGGGATGGTCTCCTGAGTGTGGGCTGAGACGGAGGCAGAATCAGCCCCCTCCCTAGCAAGCACACGCCTCCCCATGACCATGTGGACGGGTGGAAGGAGGTTGTTTAAAGCCCTCACTTGAAGGTTGCTCTAGGGGGTGCGTGCAAGGGGGAGAGAGAAGAGTCAGCACTGTGAGCAGCTTTCGGGAGGGCTCTGCAGTGCAGCCCCACAGTAACCCAGCAGTAAGTTCCTGAGCCCTGGGCGTCGCTTGCCCAAGGGGATGAGCACTCCCCCCCCCCACATGGGGTGCAGAGTATTCCTGCATTCAGAGTGTTGGGTGGATGTCCAAATGCCCTCGCTGGGCAGAGGGGACAGGCTTCCCCAAGCTGGCTCCCAGGGCCAAGCCCTGGCCTGCCCACAGAACACTTTTTATTTTTTTTACCTGAGTTGTCCCTGATGTGGCAGAGGAAATTGCCTCTGAATTTTTGGTGCCTGCTGTTGATTCTGTGGAGCCCTGCAAATCCTCCCTCCTGGCCTGCTCTGGAGACAGGCCATCATTGCTACTGTCTTCTTCAAAGGCAAAAGCATCAGCTGATTTAGAGAAGCTCCCCTGGGCACCTTAACAAGTGAAACAAAGGCAATGGGTCAGTGGTGCGTAAACAGAGACAGCCATAGCAACGTGTGCAATGAACCATTTCAGCGGCTATACCAAACCCCCTACAATACACAAGTCCAGCCCCCAGTACCTGGTGTGGGAGCACATTGAGCACAGTTGAGGGTGATTTTGATGGAATGAGCAATAGCCCCTGGGAACAGTGCCCTGATTCCAGTATGGGCATTTCAGATATTCCTGGCTGTGATGTGGAGCTGTATTTTGTGCAGCATCTTTCATACAAGTGTTCAAACATAGGCATCCCATTGGAGTGCCCAAGAAACAACTCCCGTAAAATCATATCAGGTTTTGGTGTCTCTGTGCCCGTTTTATGCCTAATACTCTGTACACATCCACCTACAGATCTGGGCCTTCTAGTAAGGGGCTCACAGAAGTGCAGCTGAGATCTGAGCTGAGATGGAGAGTCCATGAGGCGAGAGGTCAGGCAAGCTGCTCAGACTGCAGGAGTGCCAGAGGACAGTGCCCTGCAGGCTCATGTAGAGGGACAGGGAAGAGCGTCACAGAGGGCAGTAGGGAGAGATTTTGAAAAACCTGCCCCATTGAAATCTCTACGCTGCAGATGGATTTTGGCTTATTCTGGTTATCATCCTTTGAATTGATTTTATTTCAGATGTGTCTGTCTGTTTCCCATTTGTATCCATCTGCTCCAGAGCAGGCTGTGGGGATCAGGCCCTGGAAACTTGGGGCATTTCAATCATTAAGCCCTAATATGTGTCCTCCCAACATGGATGTGCAAAAATACGGAGACCCAGGCTCCTGCTCTCTCACTGGCCTCACTGGGCACGTTGTGGAGGCAGCACACTCGTGAGCGACACTCTCGTGAGCAAACGCAGCACAGTGATTCTGCTCCCCTCTAGTGAATGGGATGCTGTTGACTCAGGGTCTTTAGGGAAAGAAGCGGGAGATCCTAGGAACTTGGCTAGGCAATTGGAGCCTGGGAAATAGTGTAATAGGCCCCCTACTGCACCAAGTGTAGTCCATGGGAGCTGCAGGTATTCAGCACCTTGCAAATCAGATTGTGGGGTTATGAGCCTGAATACAGATTGAGGTGCTTAACTGCAGAATAGGAGTGTAGTGTTCATCTCCAAAGAACACCAGGACCGGTAGACTCAGGAAGTAGCTCGGGGTGAGTGTTTCCCACCTAGGTGGTTGCTTTGAATCCAGAGGTATGTGAAACTGTTCTCACCAGAGGGGCTAGTGCCCAGCAGCCTGTGTAAAATGACTGGGGCGGGGGGGTCCTCCTCCCACTGGACAAATGTTTAAATCACAAAACCAATGGATGCACTGAGCCTGTCCGGAGCCTCCGCAGAGAAGCCAAGGCGTGAATCAAACAAAGGTCTCAAATCTCCAGGCCCCTCCCCTCCCCTGGCTTCTCTGCACAAAGTACAAAGAGTTGGAAGAAATGCTCCAAATGACTAACTGCGCTTCCGGAATCCCACCAAAGCCTGGTCCAGAGGATTCCCAGGGCAGTGTCCCACACTCAGATGGACAAGAGCTCTTGACCCCAGGGTTGTGCTGATAAGCAAAGTGCTGAAAAAGCAAGGCTATTTTGCAAGACCCCCTGGAAGGCTTAGGCCGGAGGGTGGGTAACAGAAGGATTACTGCTGCTGTGGTCATATGCTGCCCAATCTTATCATGCAGCTCTGCACTCAGATAGCTCGGGGACAGCTGGGGAAGGAGGAAGGGCTGGGGAAGAGTGGTCCACCTGTCCGTGCTCCAAGCCTAGCAGTGTGCAGCTTCTCACCAACACACTTCGACGTGTTCTGACCTCTGCCTTCTGTCTGACAAGATAGGCATTATCGCCCATTTTCTTTGCACAGGGTGTGTTGTCCGGAGGGAGAAAGCAGATGAGAGACTCCATCATGTGTGTGGAATAGCTTGCTAAGTCACTGGCCCTGCTGTCGCCAGCTATGCACTAGGGGAGCTCCTGGAGTCTGTGCTCATCTGCCCAAGGCACTTGGTGGGAGGAAATACCACAGGAGCATTGCTAGTTACCATAGTTACAGGTCCCCCAGTGCAGAGCTTGGCTAAGTGCTGGGCTACGCACTCTAGTGGTCTGGGAGCTGCTCGCCTAGCCATGAGCCGCAGTACTCCTAGCACTGGGCTCGAAGGGCTCCAGTCCCACTAACATCCATGTATCAGGAGTAACACACAAGTGGTTTGGTAGGGCTGCCAGGGTCTTCAGGGTGCAAATACTCTCAGCACAAGGGCTCTATCTATTGGAACAAACCCCGCAACCTCAGCCCCAGGGCAGCCAAGGAGAGGGATAATGAGGTAAACTTGTCTCAGTGGGCTCCTTCCTCCATGCCATCCTCTTGCCTGCAGGGCACTGCCCTGGATCTGCCTGCTGCAGCTGCTGCTGTCCCCCTCCAGCAATGGGCTGTGTTCCCCTCCCAAGGCTGTCAGGTTGTGATTTCTAGGCTGCAGACAGGCTGCGCTCCCTCCAGAAGTGCACGTGCTGCCTGCCTGGCTTCTGCCAGGATCTAACATACTCCATTGCGCCCGGCGGGCACCCTGTCTGCACCCCCCCTGTCAGTGCAGGTCACTAGTTCAAGGATTTCTCTGTCACCGTAAGCCTTAAGAACTGATGTGCCTGGGAAGCTGCAGGAGCCAGCAACACCCAGAAACCAAAATTAGGTGTCATGCAGCACAGAATGGTTGTTCTAGGCCTGTTGAAACCAGCTGCTGGTTCTGGGAAGGCCAGGAAAGGGAGCTTGTCTGGTGGGAATCTGTGGAAGCTGATGGCACCTTTTATTCTTAAGATACCATGGGAGGTCTAGGAAGGGTGCGCAGGCAAGGGCATGGAGCAGTGTTGCACCAAAATATGCCAAAAAATAGCCACAGGAGCTTCAAATATTGTGGGGTTTCTGTGATGCCGAGAGCTGACTCAACGGCAGGGTGCTCAGGTGGTGACAATGGCTGTCTTGGTGAGCGCTGTCCTGAGAACTGGGTGACATAGCATGACAGATGGCAAATTATCCACCTTCAGTCTTCCTGCTGTCTGGAGCTTTGAAGGAACCCTATCAAATTCCAACACATTACCATCCTTAGCCTCATATAGAACCCTAGAAGATTAGGGTTGGAAGAGACCTCAGGAGGTCATCTAGTCCAACCCCCTGCTCAAAGCAGGACCATCCCCAACTAAATCATCCCATCCAGGGCGTTGTCAAGCCGGGCCTTAAAAGCCTCTAAGGATGGAGATTCTACCACATCCCTAAGTAACTCATTCCAGTGCTTCACCACCCTCCTACTGAAATAGTTTTTCCTAATAATACAGCTGGGCTGGCAGTTAGGAGGCATTTAAATCCCCTCCAAGAGGAGATACACATCAAACAAGTGAGCCGAGGGGACCTCAGTCAGGGACAACATGGCACTCCAGAGCATGGTTGGAATGTGCTGCCTCTTACTTCACGTCTTGATACCAAGGGTCTGCATGGAGCAGGGAGAGGGAAATGCTCGGCTTATCTCGCTTGCTCTCACTGCAATCTGCGGCTATCCATGTTGTTTCATGATCCCATGCCTCTGCTGTAATCTCAGGCAGGATGGTGTTTGCTTGGGGCTGTTTTTAGTGTACTGCGTATTGTCCTCCTGAGTGCATTGGACAGAGTGATGACAAGGACCTGGTAAAAAAGGCTATTAGATCACCCCTCAGCTATGTGGAGCACAGGCAGCCTCCTGTTGCTGGGACATTAGGGATCTAGACTGGCTTCAGCACTTTTCTTTCACCCTGTTGGATGTGATTAGATGAATATGTCAACTATACTTTCCACTGTATAAACATTTAAAATTCCAAGGTTACAGTAAGACAATTTTAAACCCCGTCATTTTTCTGGTATTGCAAAAACAAAAGACTCAAAGTTTCAGAATAGCAGTGTTCCTCTCTGCTCCGTGTCCGAGCCTGGGCTGCAGGCCCCCAGGGGAATCATGGACCGGGCAAACACACCGTGCTGCTCCTTTGACTTAGGCATTTTGCTACATAAATCTAAAGGCAAGCACTAACATCATGTCGTGCTGCACAGTTCAGAGCTCAGCATTCAAGAACCCCAGAAGGTTTGTTTAAGGATGTGCCCTTGACTCTGCCCCCTTGTGTCTGAACAGCCAACAAAGGGTAGATTCACCCACTGATTGCTGTGCCCAGGTGGGATTCACCCCCAGGGCAGGCAAACCGTCTCCTGGTTGTTCTGCTGGGGAGGACACCTTAAACTCATGGTGGGGGCTCCTCTGCCCATCACGGGGAAGTTGTCTAGGAGAGAGGTTAAATCAGTGCATTCCTGGGCACCTTGGCCACACCTCTCCCAGGGCAGTGCCATCCCACTGTCCAAGCTGCACCAGCTAGCTCCAAGCCTTCTTAAAGTAGGGATTGCAGGCACCTTCCACCCTGCTGCAGGAAGACTTGCTGTGTCAGGCAGGCCCTCAGCCTGCATTTCTGCTGGCAGGAGCTGAGACTGGCTAGAGACCACACTCTTGAATTGTGTGGCCATGGATAATTTCTGAAATAATAAGGTATTAATTTCCAGACACAAGCTGTGATCAGTTGGAGGTAAGGCTGAGAGCACATATTACTAATTTAGGGCAAAACCCCATTACCAATACGTTGTAATTATTCTAAAACAAAGTGTTATAAACCAAGGAAATACACCATCGGGGTAATTCTTAATAGAAATTCAAAGATGCTGAGATGTGGCAAAGCACAGGTAAGGCACCCAAACAACCCAGCTCTGCCCCGTAGTGATGTCATGCAATAATCATAGGATTACGATTCAAATGTTTTGGAGCTGGTGGGCCCAGACTAGATTAAGCTGATTTTAAGGACACATTGTGCTTTTTCATATTTTTACCCTGATGATGTCATTGCAGGGCCTGACAAGAGAATGACTCTAAGCTTTTGAACAGGGGAAGACATTTTTAGTAAGACCGTTTAAAACTTTTGGTTGTTAAGCCCTATTTAATTGAAGCCCCTAACAAGCACTTAGGAGAAAGGCTCTCTTTGTTCAAGATTCAGACACACCTGCCCAGTTTATTGTGAGCTCAGAAAGGTCCCATGCCAGGTGTCTGATTCTGACCTCATATCAGCTTTACGCTCAGCTAACTCCACTTACTCCTGATGTATGCTGGGCTCAGTGAGAAGAGAGTGAGGCCCTCATTGGCTCATCTGTGGTAGAAAAATCCTTGAAATCCCAGACATTCCACAAGCAGAAAATGGTTGGGAAGAAAAACCTTGCAGGCTGTCTTGGTGTATCACAGAAGGGCACAGAGCACAAAGCCACGTTCTTGTCCATTGTCTGTCACCTTTAAGGCCTGAGATCATTGTATGCTCTCGTGTTGCTTGGTGGGCAAGGGAGGAGCCAGGAACTGAGCAAAGTCTGAACACAGCCTCTGACCCAGGTTTCCAAACCACCCTCCCTCATGCTAGGGGGGTTCCCTGGAGTCCATGATTCCCAGGTGGGTTAGTGTGCACATCCCAATGCACAGGCCATGACCAGGATGCCTTTTGCAAGTGTGCCTACCATAGGTTGTTTTCCAGCTGGGCAAAGGCCCTAACCCTCCTCGAGCACTCTTCCCCCAGCAACCTTCCAGCCTCCAAACCTCAGCTCTTTCTGACACAGCTGCATTCAAAGACATGGCTATGGAGTTTTTGTAAAGTAGGAAATGTATTTTTTCCACTCTTCCATCATTTAAAAACGGCTGACGAGATTTGTCTTAAACTCCCTTTAAAAAAAACAACAATCTTCAGGGAGGCACCCAGCCCGAAACATTTCAGGCTAGCGTATTGAAAAGTTACAAGCATGAGAAATCAGGGCATGACACTGGACCCTGAACTATAGTGATGTGACCCGTGCAACACTGGGCCTTAAAGGTGCACATTGTGGTTCACCATGAGCAGAATATACCAAGACCAGAACAGTGACAATAACAGGGGCCAAGAAAGGAAACCTCTGCACATGACAGCATGGGAAATCTGCAGGCTTCACTCTGCTCAACAGTGCTCTGCCGAGTTGGCTCAGCACGGGCTGGAATAGCTCAGGTTCTGCATGCTGGGTTCTTAGCCGAACCAAGAGTCAAAGAGCTTCCTTCTTCTCACGCCACTTCCTGTGTCATTCTAAAGTCAATATTGCCAAAGAGTCTAAGTTCCTGGTGAGCAAAGCCCCTACCATTGGCTCCAGCTCACCCTGAGCACTAGCCAGGACACTGAACGCCCTCACTGGGCTGCACACATAACTGGCAGGCCAGTGCAAATAATCCGTGACAATTAGTGACTGAGTGTTATTGAACAAGGAATTTGGGCTGCATGGGACCAGCTCTCAGGGCCACATTTAAGTCAATGGCAAGACTGCTATTGACGAGTAGAGCTGGATCAGATTCCTCCATGAATGGGCCAGGATTGCGTACAGATAAGCCTTCTTGGCCTGTCACTGCTGGGATCTGTTGGGTCTCTCGTTTCTCGCCTTCAGATACTTCCTGTATTGGGAGCGATGCTGGCAGGATTGAAAGTGCCTTTTCATTTGCGTGTCTGGAACAGTACCAGCCCCATGCAGAAATACTAACAGAGAGCACGGCTGGGCTAGGCTCCATCCCTCCCGCAGGTGCTATCTGTAGGCTGACAGGGTAGTAGCAGTCCTGACCCTGCATCTGCCTGAGCACTGCAACCTGCATTTCCTAGTCCACAGCTCTCCCGCCATTCCCACTGGCCAGTGCCAGGCTCCCCGGGGCTGTTCCAAACCCCAAAATACCGAGAGACAGCATGGGGTGCTGTGCCACAGAGCCACTGCTCTGAGTCAGAGAACTCCGTGGGGCTAGGGCATTTGGCTGTGGAAAGCACCCATGTAGTGCTGGGGCTCTGAGCGGGCTTTATCCCCTTGGTGAGTCAGCATGGCAGCTTAGCGTGCCAGAGCGAGCAGTCCATGCCCTAACTGCACAGCCTGGGCCAGCCCTTACCAAGACCCCAGGGTGACAAGCTGTTTGTCTCAGGTGAGCCAGAGAGCCAGGAGATGCAGGGGGGAGTGTCTTCAGCATCCTGAAGAGAGGAAGCCCCTTGTGTTCACTAACATGAGTCCTGTGGCCTGTGCATCAGAGAACAGCCCCAGCCTGGCTGCTCTCTCTTGGGGCACTGCTGAGCTGCAGTGCAGACACACAGGGCCTGACTCGTCCCTTCCTGGGCCTTGAGGCTGTTTACACCAGTGCAGAGTGAGTGCAAAGCACCACCTTTCTGATTGGGGACCGTTTTACACCCACTTTGCACAAGTCTAAGTAAGTGGAATGACACTCCAGGGAGTGGCAGGGGGCACCAAGGCCCACATGGTACACACAGCACGACCCCTCATGCCCATCATCAGGCATACTCATTCTCCCAATCCTCCTGGCCACCGCCTGGCACTTCAGGCAGAGGCACAAAACCAACCAGCCAACCAAGCAAATGCCAACCAAGTAGCTGTGCACTAACGCCGTGGGGGTGCCTCCCAAGCCCTGACTGATTCCTTACCCCAGCTGTCCCCTGGCTGTGCAAAGAAGGAACTGGATTCTGCTTCGAGCAAGTGAGATGAAGGGATGGTAGGAAGAGACTGAACATGCTGAGGCTTTCTAGCTCAGGCTGATGGAAGCTGTGCCTTCTTCTTGGTCCTTAGCCATAGGGTAGGATTTGGGTTGTGATGCCTAACATAGGTGGAGGGGATGCTGACTCACAAAGGGGTGACTGAACATGTTAGCCTCTTACCTAGGCAATTTAATGGGAGACATTTCTGGGAGGAGATTACAGTTTCCTTTCTCCTCTTAGACCTGGTGAGGAGAATATATGTGCTGCTGACTGGGGCTGCTTGCAGTGAAAATAATATGGGCTAACTTAGGTTCTGTTATGACTCTTAACTTTGTATTGGTAATTTCCTGCCGGACTCATATCTAAGTACTGCACTATATGTATCAATGTCCTTATCAATCTGTGCTGTACACACACGTGCGGTACAAGACGTGCTTCTCTCGTGACCTACCTTTTATCGCCTCTTTCACAGCTGAGTCAACAGGAATAATATTCTTCTCCACCAGCTCCAAAGGACCTGGTCTGAGAGCAATTTTTTCATTGAGATCATCTGCAAGTCGGGCTCTTTTCAGCTTCATCTGAGTAGCTTGAATGGACCCCTCTGCAGCTGAGTCTAAAAGGCCAAAATTGAAAGCATCAGTTCCAGGTCCCGCTGAACCTGTGCTCTAGCTACAGAACACTCAGTGATAATGAGATTCCCCTTCTGGGATCACAGTCAAAACAAAACACATTTCAGGTTAGAGCAGTAAACAGAGAGAGATCAGTTCCAGTATTCTGAGCCTGGAACACTGGCTGTTAGACTACTCCCTAGACATAGGACTGTGTGTGGGATGGATTGTGGGTCTCCACATGGTTCTCAATGGTTCCCAGGTCAGAATTCTCCATTATCAAGTAAAAGATTTTTTCCCCCTAGATTCCAGCTGTGCAAACTCAGCCTGGGACTGTAGAGTTATGCTGGGTTCTGTCTGATCAATAAACAGTCTGCACTGAAACTTAGTTAAAAATTGTGTGGGTGATGTAGGAGCAGAATAGTCTCCAGCTCCTCTCCCCGAGCTGGACTGGCTCTGCCTGCTAATGGGAGCAGACTCCAGCTCCTTGGATGCTGAAATATTAGAGCGTGTGTAGAAAGAACCATAAAAATGATTCAAAGGCTGGAGAGAATCATGCTGTAGAGGAAGAGATGTACAGAGCTCAGTCTGTTCAGTTTATAAGAAAGAAGATTGAAAGTAACTTGATTACAGTGGAGAAGTACCTTCATGGGTACTACGAAAACGCTGGATACTAAAGGGCTCTTATTCTAGGAGAGAAAAGTGAAACAGCCACAAACGGCTGAAGCTTTAGCCAGACAAATTTAAACCGGAAATAAGGCACAAATTGTTAACAGGGAGGGTGATTAATCATAGGAACAAAATCCCAAGGGAAGTGGTGGATTCTCCATCTCTTGCTGTCTTCAAATCCAGACTGGATGCCTTTCTGGAAGGCACAAATTATGCTTTAGTCAAACACAAATTGTTGGCTTAACACAGGGGTAACAAGGTAAAATGTAATGGCCTGTGTTATGCAGGAGGTCAGAGTAGATGATATAATGGTCCCTTCTGGCCTTAAACTCTATGAAACAATAACTCTCTGAGTCCTCTCCCAGAGCTACATGGGCTCTGGAATGTTAACAGGAAAAAACGACAGAATTTACTGGTTTATCCTAAGGCTCCATTGATAAATGGTTTATAAAGAGTTGGTAAATGATTACTAGAGGTTTTAATAAGTCGTTAAGCAATTGTTATTCTAGATTGTCACCAAGTCCAACATGTCAATAGATTGCTTATCACCATGATGCTAACACCTTCTATGAATGTGTTTAGAACCAGCCCTAAACACATATTACTAATGTCTGCAACATGCTTATATCTATTGAACACTTACTAAGCCTTTACAAACCATTTATAAATGGACCCTTAATATAAAGTGTGACCAACCTGCAGTAGCCAGTAAAGTCAGGGGACATCTCTGGACCTGAAGGTACCACCGCACACCCTTATGGTTCCAAATACAACTACTCTTTGAAGAAATTCAGGCTATGGAAAACACAAGCCTCAGAGTCTCAGCAGCATGCTGTATAGCCAGTTACAGATCTGATGGGACATATGAATTCATGCTACCCTGTGAGTGGCCATTCACCCCAGTCATCCCCATTTGTCCTTATGAAAGTCTCTGGCAGCTGTTCTACTCTACAAAGCTTCTACTCTCCCAGATTAATTCAGATTAAGGTAGATTGTGAACTGACTTCCAGGAGCTGTTCCAGAATAACTCGATGTGTAGCCAAGCCCTTTGTTTCCCCATTTGAAAAATGGGCATAACGTGAGCCATCTTGGAGGTATATGGCTGGACAGCTGTGGCAGAGGGAGGCCAGTGTTATACAATAGCTCTGTGACAGAGCCAGAACTAGAACCCAGGTGTTCTGGTCCCCCATGCAGGCGGTATCCCTCGCACCATCCTGCCTCCCTCACAGAACGGCAGCTGCCTAGTCAGGAGAGCACATGGAACTTCCTGTTGCTGTTTGTCCTCACTTTATAATCCCAGCTGACAGGAAGAGCAGATGGTGCCTCCTGCATACCAGTCACTGGTTAACTGAAGCTTGCACCGTTTTCAGGTGACTGCACTAATTAACCAGCCAGCATCTACCTCCTACTCAACAGCTGCCCCAAACCAGAGTGCCAGAATTATGGGATGTGACTCACGCTCCTGGCAAACTCAGGCTAACACCCCAGATAGGAGGCTGCAATGGAACGTGAGGGCCATTCACTAAAGCCTGGCACCTGTGACTGGGAACTGGGGGCCTCCATTACTCTAGCACATGGGGAAGGGATTAGCCTCCTCTTCTTCCCATGCAGGGAGCAAGGGCCTAACAATTCTGGCCATAACAAACGCCTCTTCACTCTCAGGGTTGAGGGGAGCCTAGGAGAACGCCTGCTCCCTCCTTCCTCCTGGCCCCATGGGAGCCCTTCTGTGAGGGCTCCATAGGGCCTGGTCTCTGTGGGAGGACAGGGGGCAGGGTTGGAGTGTCTCTGGAGTGAGACTAGTTTCCTGGTGCTTCAGGAACAGCGCCTTGGGCTCCCGCAAGATCCTTGCTGGCATGGAGGCTGTTGTGAAAGGTGAGGAGGAGGTGGCACAATGCCTCTCTGTGGATGGCTGTGGGCTCCAGCACAGCTCCAGAGAGCCGTGGCCTTTCTTCAGGGATGAGGAGGGCAAAGCCCAACCACAGGAGTGAACAGCTGGAGACTCAGAGAGTTCAAACACACGAGGTGTCCTGCACCCAACTAGGACAAAAGCCCCATGGGGAGAACACGGCTGGCTTGTGCCAACCTTGACCCCTGGTGGAGCTGTTTAATCTGTCCCCTTGGCTGCCGGGGCAACAGTTCAGCATTCACCCTTCTCTCTCCGAGCCCTGTGCTATGGGGCAGATAGGGAACAGATGTGTCCAGAATGGGACAGTATTTGGGAGGCTGTAGGAGGCTGTGAAAAGAGGCTTCCTGATAATTAGGAGGCACCTGTGAAGTACTCAAGAAGGGCCATGAAAGAAGGGAGAGATGAGCTCGCTGTCAGCACAAAGTGTGTACTCGCTGCCCAGTCACAGAACACTCCAGCATTTCAACCTGTCATGCAGCTGATGCTTTGGCAGCATTGGCTGAACTGGCCCAGCGTTGACCCGAGAGCCTAGCTGCCCTGACTGCTCTGTGTGTTTGCGACATGTTGTTCCTGTGTGTTATGGCTCTGTGTGAGATTTCCAGCACTCCCTGCTCTGCCAAGAAAGTCAGGAGTTCTGTTTCCAGCCAGAGCAGTGAGTGCTCCCCTCCAACCTTTCAGGGCTCACTTGGAGTCTGACTGAAGGCTTGAGTCAGGATTTATTGTCTGCAGAGCAGTCTGCCTGCCCTATTGGGACACTAGCTGTGGTGAAAGAGGAAGCAGTGTCAGAAATCGGCCCGAGCCCAAGACTTGGGGAATGTGCTTGGAGGACACCACAGACCGATTGCAAAAGTGATCAAAGGAAATACTTTTTCCATACAAAATACAATTAGACTGTGGAACTCGCTGCCACAGGATATCATCAAGGCCAATAAATTAGGAAATTGGACATTTACATGGATAACTGGACTATCCAGAATTACCGGAGTTAAAGCTAAAACATTTAGGTAGGAATATTACATGTCCTTTGTCACAGTTTAAGTCAATCTCTGACTATTGGGGGTTAGGATTTGAACTTCATGGGAAGCAGATTATTCCACATCAACTTCTGGGTTCTTACACTTTAAGAGCATAAGAACAGCCATACTGGGTCAGACCAAAGGTCCATCTATTCCAGTATCCTGTCTTCTGAGAGTGGCCAATGCCAGGTGCTTCAGAGGGAATGAACAGAACAGGTAATCATCAAGTGATCCATCCCCTGTCGTCCATTCCCAGCTTCTGGCAAACAGAGGCTAGGGACACCATCCCTGCCCATCCTGGCTAATAGCCACTGATGGACCTAACCATGAATTTATCTAGTTCTTTTTTTAACCCTGTTATAATCTTGGCCTTCGCAACATCCTCTGGCAAAGAGTTCCACAGACTGACTGTGCGTTGTTTGAAAAAATACTTCCTTTTCTTTGTTTTAAACCCTCTGCCTATTAATTTCAATTGGTGACTCCTAGTTCTTGTGTTATGAGAAGGAGTTAATAACACTTCCTTATTTACTTTCTCCACACATCATGATTTTATAGATCTCTATCATATCCCCCCTTAGTCATCTCTTTTCCAAGCTGAAAAGTCCCAGTCTTATTAATCTCTCCTCATACGAAAGCTGTTTTATAGCCCCAATAATTTTTTTGCCCTTTTCTGAACCTTTTCCAATTCCAGTGTATCTTTTTTGAGATGGGGCGATTTGCATGCAGTATTCAAGATGTGGGCGTACCATGGATTTATACAGAGGCAATATGATATTTTCTGTCTTATTATCTATCCCTTTCTTAATGATTCCCAGCATTCTGTTCGTTTTTTTGACCGCCGCTGCACATGGAGTGGATGTTTTCAGAGAACTATCCACAGTGACTCCAAGATCTTTTTGTTGATTGGCAACAGCTAATTTAGACCCCTTCCTTTTGTATGTATAGTTAGGATTATGTTTTCCAATGTGCATTATTTTGCATTTATCAATATTGAATTTCATCTGCCTTTTTGTTGCCCAGCCACCCAGTTCTGTGAGATTCCTTTGTAACTCGTCGCAGTCTGCTTTGGACTTAACTATCTTGAGTACTTTTATATCATCTGCAAATTTTGCCAGCTCACTGTTTACCTCTTTTTCCAGATCATTTATGAATAAAGCTACGTTTTAGTCATGGGTATTTTTAGTGAAAGTCACGGATAGGTCCCGGGCAGTAAATAAAAATTCATGGCACATGACCTGTCCATGACTTTCATTAAAAATACCAGTGAACAAAACTTGAGGGAGGGGCTGCTTGGGGGCCCTGTGGGTGCTGGGGGAGGACAGCCCAGCTACTTTGGCGGGGGGCTGGGGTGGCGTGCAGCCCAGGACCCCTGCTGGTGCTGGCGGAAGGGGGGGGGGGAAGGTGTCAAAAAATGTTATCTCTGCATCCTGTCCAGAGGTGACATGTACCCAGTCAATATGGGAATAGCTGAAATCCGCCATTATTATTGAGTTTTTAATTTTTATAGCCTCTCTAATCTCTCTGAGCATTTTACAGTCACTACCACCATCCTATTCAGGTGGTCAAAAGTATATCCCTACTGCTATATTCTTATTATTCCAGCATGGAATTACTATCCATAGAGATTCTGTGGTACAGTTTGGTTCATTTAAGATTTTTACTTCATTTGACTCTACGCTTTCTTTCACATATAGGCCACTCCCCCACCAGCACGACCTATTCCGATATATTTCGTACTCTGGTATTACTGTGTCCCATTGATTATCCCCATTCCACCAAGTTTCTGTGATGCCTATTACATCAATATCCTCATTTAATATGAGGCACTTTAATTCACCCATCTTATTATTTAGGCTTCTAACATTTGTATATAAGCACTTAAAAATTGTCACTTTTTAACTGGTTTCAGAGTAGCAGCCGTGTTAGTCTGTAGCCGCAAAAAGAAAAGGAGTACTTGTGGCACCTTAGAGACTAACAAATTTATTTGAGCATAAGTTTTTGTGAGCTACAGCTCACTTCAACTCACGAAAGCTTATGCTCAAATAAATTTGTTGGTCTCTAAGATGCCACAAGTACTCCTGTTCTTTTAACTTTTTAACGTCTGCCATCACGTGATCTAATTGAATGGGACTCTTTTTCATTTGACTGTATCTCATCAGATCCTCTCATCAGATCATTTGACTGTTTCTCATCAGATCAGTATTTCCATTAGTAGATCCTCCGCTAAGGGATGTCTCTGTCTGAACGATGTGCTCCTCTGCACCTGTCGGCTTCCCCCAGCCCTTAGTTTAAAAACTGCTCTATGACCTTTTTAATGTTAAGTGCCAGCAATCTGGTTCCATTTTGGTTTAGGTGGAGCCCATCCTTCCTGTATAGGTTCCCCCTTTCCCAAAAGTTTCCCCAGTTCCTAATAAATCTAAATCTTTCCTCCCTACACCATCGTTTCTCATCCACGCATTGAGACCCAGCAGTTCTGACTGTCTAACTGGTCCTGTGCGTGGAACTGGAAGCATTTCAGAGAATGCTACCATGGAGGCCCTGGATTTCAATCTCTTACCTCGCAGCCTAATTTGGCCTCCAGGACCTCTCTCCTATCCCTCCCTATGTCACTGGTGCCTACATGTACCATGACCACCGGCTCCTCCCCAGCACTATACATAAGTCTATCTGGATGTCTTGAGAGATCCGCAACCTTCACACCCGGTAGGCAAGTCACCGTGCGGTTCTCCCAGTTATCACAAAATGAGCTAACTTTGTTTCTAATGATTGAATCCTTCCAGTGGACCTGGTGCCAGCTACTGTCAAACACAGGATGCTGAGCTAGATGGACCTCAGGATTTGATCCAGTCTGTCAATGCCTATTTAAGGATGATGAGGGCTGCATTGGGCACAACATGAAATACCTTGTGCTACAAGCCCCTTACATACTCTGATTGCCATCAAGATCTGGGGCAAAGTAACCCTAAAAGTGCATCTTGCAGAGAAATAGGAAAGCAACAGAAGATTTGGGGCCACAAGAGAGATGAAGGTTTGGAGAAATCTAAAAATATGTGAGGAACAGCTCACCCAGCCTTACCTTGTAAAATGTGCATATTGACCAGGTCTGATTGCTCAGGCCTGCTTCTGATCTTGTGCTTTAGGTAATCCTCAGTCTGCAGGACAGAAATACAGAGAATGTTAGATCACCAGCTCCAGCTAGTAAATTACATAGTGCTGGCTCTTTCTGCTCAGCTATTGGAATTGTTCGTGTTTTCGTAGGAAGAGGGAATAACGGCTTTTCTCCACTGAGTGAGCTGTTAAGTGGTACCTTATTCACCCAAGTACTAGCCAACACTTGGACAGGAGATGCCCAATGAGACAAAGTGATGCTCTTGGAATCAATGTTGACAATTCAGCAGATGGCCCTTGTAAGGTCTGTCCTTTTAAGCCTCCAGAGAGCTGCACCTCAAGACCCCCAGCACTGCTGGTGCCCAGGCTGTTCTGACAGTATGTGAAGTCTGCTGGAGCCCTGTTCACCGCGTGTGACGACTATTCACCAGTGCGTGCCTGGATCTACCCCCACAAGACAGCACAGCATGTTTCATTTGGGGTTGGTGCTGAATCAACACCCCAGCATGGTGCGAGAGGACGCTACGCTGCTGGAAATAGATTCATAGATTCATAGATACTAAAGTCAGAAGGGACCATTATGATCATCTAGTCTGACCTCCTGCACAACGCAGGCCACAGAATTTCACCCAGCCAGCTTTTGGATGAGATGTAAAACTAGGAGCCTGACCCTCTGTACCAATTCTCTGACACCGTTTGCAAGAGAGAGGTATATTGGCTATTCCAGTGCTGATAATGACACTCTGCCTTTCTAAGTCCCCCACAGTTTCCAGGGTACTCTGCACTTCCGGATGTAAGCTGCTAGGTCCTGTTGCTCTGCACTTAACTGCTGAATTCCACTTTGTGAAATGGCTGAGAAAGTCATGCCCTCATCTTAGATACAAGGGTGATAAATGCCTTAGAAATAGATAGACAAGGTAGGTGAGGCAACATCTGTTACTGGACCAAGTCCTGCTTCACCTGCCTTGTCTCTCTCTCATATCTTGGGACCAACATGGCTACAACAACACTTAGAAATAGACATGTAGATAGATACTGATATACAGTGAGACCTTCACTGAGGACAGCACTTAGTAAACAAACATCTTGTTTGCTCAAGTGACAAATTAGTATTATTATTGGAATGCCCAGAAAATGCCAGATCCTTTCTAAATAGAGAAGAAATGATGCCTGCCCAATGAGCTATCAATATAAAGGCAAATGAAAAGGGTACAGCAAACACACCGGTATATTAGCAAACACACATCTACTCACACACATGCTTAATTGTATTATTACAGTAGGAAATATAAATTATACTCAAGTTAGCTCTTCAGCTTGTCATTGTCATTCAATTGACTTTCAGATGTAGCCAATAGAGTTCTATCTGACAATTAGTTAAAGGCCATTGCACTACTCAACAGAGTTTGCCAACTACACATGTCTGGATATCAGTGAAAGAAACTTACAAGCAAAAGCAGGCGAGCTAAAAATGTCCAGCATTGCAAGAGGACTGTGATGTAAGTGGCAGTTTCTGTTTAACAGGGGGGAAAGACAATAATCAATGGGATACTATAATACCTGATTATAAACTATACAGGAAGGAATGATTAGGTCAGAGAGATGGGGGAATCCCACTATCTTAAAGATTCCATGGAACATAGTGAGATACCAGTTCTGAGTAGAGAGGACCACACAGTTGAATCGATAGAGATCCAAGTCCCAAATGATAGAATTACAAATATATGAGTGAAATGATACTCCCAGTCTCCAGTTAAAGAAAATGCTATCGAATGCACAGTGCTGAGGGTGACCAAAGTAAAATCTACATCTACAAAAGGAGTTATAATGGGTATCTCTTAGTACCTGCATAAAAACTGATCAAATGTCACTTCAGACCAGATTTTCAAAGGTATTTAGGTGCCTAAAGATGCAGATAGGTGCCAGGTGGGATTGTCAAAAGCAGCTAAGCAGGTTAGATGCCTAGCTCCCTTTAAAGTCAAGGACAGTTAGATACCTACTCTCTTTTGAAATTCCTACTAGGTGCTTATCGGCATCTTTGGACACCTAAATAACTTTGAAAATCTGGCCTTTCAGATCCACATGTAGAGAAGCAACTTCTTGTCACCCTACTGAGAGAACACAAGAGGAGGGACTATGCTAAATTGAGTCCTAAGTAACATAGAGGTAGGTTCCAGAAGCAGCTATAGTTGAGTTGCCAAGTGATAGTGACTATAATATAATTAAATTCAACGCCATTGAGGGAGGATTAGAAACAGTCTAAAAGGCAGAAATCAGTCCATAGGAAGAAAGAGTCAATTTGCAATATAGCAAAAGGTAAACAGTGAGATGCCACAAAGTTCTGTGCTAGGATGGTGTTATTTCAGGTACTTATTAGTACACTGAAAAAGCTGGGGAGCAGTGAGGTGGAAAAATCTTCAAATGGCACAGTGTTATTTAGGTCAGTTAAGATTAGAGCAGGCTGTGAGAAACTTCAGAGGGACTTAACCATGCTGGGTGACTGGGTAGCAAGAATGCAGATGAAATTCAGTGTTGACAAAGACAGCGTAATGCACATTGGAAAGAAGAATTTATGCGGATTCTACACCCTATTAAGTTCTAAATTAATTGTAACCACTCAGGGAAAACATCTTGGTGTCACTGTGGGCAGCTTAATGATATCTTCTCAGTGTGCAGAGATGGTCAAAAAATGCAATCATAACATTAAGAAGCATAAGAAATGGGATGGAGAAAACATTGAACAGAATTATGCAAATCTATAAATACATGATAGGTCCTCTCCTGTAATCATGTATTAAGTTCTGGTCACTCCATCTAAGAACATATCTAGCAAAAAGAGAGATGTTCAGAGACAGGCAATGAGAATGATGAGAGGTATGGAAAGACTTTCTTATCAGGTGAGAGTGAAAAGAACAGGACTGTTTAGTTTAGAGGGGAGATAAAAAGAGGTCATATGAGCTAGTGAGTGGTATAGAGAATGAATGGTGTCTCATAACACAAGAACAAGGGGAGGCCAGTAAATTCAAAACTAACAAAAGGAAATGTTTTTCTACATAATGCATCGTTAACCTGTGGAACTCCTTGAAACAAGATATTGTGACAGATATGGCAATTTCTTGCAATATCCTTGAAAAATCTTATTGAATTAAGTTTAAGTATCTTGGAGTCCATTGTATTAAAATTCCCAGTTTATGTATTATTGTGGAATTTTATGTAACGCCTTTAGAGGGGAGACATGGCCAATGTAAACCCTGGGAAGTGTTATAAGCTTCAAAGGACTATCTGAAACAATGTGCCAGACAAGAATGAACTTTCAGGACAAGTATAAATTAAGTGCATTTCCCAGGAAATCTCTTGGGGGAGATGAATGCAAATGTACCACACCCCAGTTATGCAAAAATCCAGCCTTTTGAAGCTATGCCCTGTGGAAAGAATCATTATCTGCTAATTACCTGTTCCTGGAATTTAAGGCTTAAAGGCCAAAACTGTGTAATGGAGAGATGCATAGGTGTGCTTGTTCTGGGCTAACAGCTGTTTTGAACTATTAACCACAGAAAACTCTTGTTGGTGTTTGAACTACTGACTCCTACCAGAGCCCTTGTTGGAGTGGGCGTGACCTCTGATAAACTTACCAGCATGTGTGTAGGGTTTTTTTTTGTTTTCTCTATAATGCTTTCATCTTAGGAAGAAATGTGCTTGCTTAGAAAGGGCTGTACAGTGACTTTTAACTGGGGCAATTATGCTGTTTATAGCCTCTGAGAAAGGAAAGCAAAGCTGGCCTGCCTAGGCCACCTGACTTGCTGGGGAACTCATGATGAAGGCAGGGAACTGTGCAGTTGGAAAACCCCCAGTTAGGAGGGAGAGAGATGTGGGTCTCTGCCCAGGAGAAGTAATGGCTGAGGAGCTGGGAGCCTAAAAGTGGGTGTCTGTGGTGGGCCAGAGAGGGGCAATACAGGTGCAGATATTGCTGACTGCAAAAGCTTCCAAAAGAGGACTCCAAAACGGACGAGGCATTATATGAGTAATGAGAACACCCAGTTACATTACATTGGAGAAATGTAACTGTGGTACCCACGTAATGACATAATACTTCAAAGATGTGACTAATCATATTACCTCCCCATGATTTCTCCCATGCTACCTGTGATGCATGGAGGAATCCCTTAGTCAAATTGTATAAATCCATCACCAAGTCCCTCCTCAAAACTTACCTCTTCCATAATGGATGCAGTAAACTGCAAGCTGATCACAGCTAGACAGGTGCCAATTTGAGTTTACTGCTCCTGACTGGCTAAGAATTTGGAAAATCCTATTAGTTTTGCCATTCTGTCTCCCCCATTCCCCACTCTGTGATTTGTGTTAACCTCCTGTTATGCCTTCATGCTTCAGAGCACAAACTGTCTGATGTTAGGAAGAAACTTCCCCTGTGTAATTTATTCCATAATTGTCCTTCCTCTGAAGCATCCAATACTGGCCACTGCGAGAGAAAACATATCAGACTAGATGGGTGGCAGATCCAATCCTGTATAGCATTCCTATGTGTCCATGTTTCCCTGGTGCCTTGATTTGTTTAAGTGGTGTCACTATACACACAGTGTGTAGTGACACAGTGACACCACTTAAACTGTGTGTATAGTTCTGTGAGATCCTGTGCTCTGAAAGACCTTTGGAATAACATATCTGGAGGTGCTGGATTAATTTAATTAAATTAATTTCACATTATAGGCTACCAAACAGCCATCAGATAGTTTCCTGACTCAAGCGAGACTCGAATCACTAACATAGAGGTCTGTCAACAACCCCTTGGACCATCTAGTCCACTGTGCATTAACTTTAACATTTATTGTAGTTCTGGCTCTTCTCAGCCCTTCCTGGTTCTAAGTAGGAGGAGAAGTGGCCCAGGGGCACAAAGGCAGGAGATGCTGTTATCATGATATGTTTAGCATCAGGGGAAGCTGAAAATATTGGGACACACAAAACAACCCGTTATTATCAGATTTCAGACCAAGTTTGTAGAGCATGGAATTTGGAGAAGATTCAGATAAGCAACCAAAATGTCATTGGCTGCTTATCTGAAAGGACCCAGCAATCCTTCTGAAATTCACTGGTTACTGCCCTAAACAAAGGGCACCCCTATAAACAGGAGTATATTTTTGTCATGCATTGTGCTCTTTAGCATGCTCTGAGAACAAAGACATTTTTGGGCATCTCACTCATAATCCTTTGCTCTTCCCCCAGGCAAGCAGCCAATGGAAGCCTTTGAACGGCGAGACAGAGAGACATTAATGTATACTTGAACAATAAAATATACGATACTTCAAGGATACTTTAAATTGCTTGAAATTTCCTAAACATACTAATTTTTCATAGGGGTGTTTTGTTTCTTACATTAGTCATTTATGATTGCAGGAGACAAAGGGCAAGTACCTAGAATATGTTAGTTCACAAGAATACTCCCAAATGTTTCAAGTTAACTTCTTCACATAAAGTGCCTGTACAACTAGCTGCAAACAAATCTCTCATAGAGTAACTGAATGAATTACTATATTCCATTAGAAATCACGGAGAGCCAATCATGTAAAACAAGGTATTTCCCTCTTAAGATAGCCATGCTACTATTATTGCTCTGTATGCATCATGAACCAACTATTAATAAATATGATATGGGGAAAGAAATGAGGATGAAGAAAAACATACTCAAAGACCAAATGAGAACATTGGGATAGTTTTGGATTAGCTAATCTTGGATTGATGCAATGGAATCAATGCAATGTGCTTGATATATCAGCAGATCAGAGGTTTGTTGTCTATTGTCAGCACTGAAGGGTATCTTATTCCTTGCTGCATGTATTTTTCTAACCTGTTGTCTTGGACTGTGTGCTTTCTGAACTGGCAAACAGGATAGCTATGTGAACCCTGGAGACCCTCCTAGGTATGTTTACACTTTGAGCTGTGGGTGTGATTGCCAGCTGGTGGAGACACTCACACTAGCTCTGACTGAGCTAGCATGCTAAAAATAGTGTAGTCATGGCAGCATCCATGGTGGGAGGGGCTACCCACCTGGAGTTCATGCCTATGGTCTCGGGTGGCATGACTAGCCCCTCCTGTGGCTCACGCCACCGCTGCTGCTCTCTATTTTTAGTACACTACCTTGTTCTGAGCTAGTGCAAGTATGTCTTCTTGAGCTGTGACTCACCCCCCTGCTCGAGATGTGGCCATACCCTAGGTTTAGCTGGGGCTGGCCAGTGTGTAATGTAGGGGGTTTGGAAAGCTGACATAGTTCCCCCAAAAGTGATCTAGCCACAGGCATTTTCAGACTTTTCTGGAAATGGCCACTTATCTTATCTCTGCCATAAGCAGTATTGAGAGGTGCCTGAGTTGGGCTAGATAGCTGGTGCCAGCGTGAGCAGAGCACATTCCCGGGAGGTACTTAACTGCCTGAGAGGCTTTGCAATATCCCAGCGGACCCTGGGGCATGCTGCAAAGCCAAAGGTCAGGCTTTTGCTATGTGATGACAAGTATGACTTGCTTGGGGACTACTCACTGCAGATGACAAAGGGCATTTCAATTCCGCCCTGGACACTTGTTTAGGGCTCCATTCTGCGAGTTCAGTGGCTGAATCAGAAGCCAGGAGGGCTGTTCATCTACTGGAAGGCATGAACCTGTCCCATAGATCACTGTCAGCCCTTGTACGAATGCAGGATTCTGATCCCCTTCCTCAGGTGTAAGAGTCTTCCTGATCTGGCCGATGCATCTTTCCTCTACCCCTCAGAGCTCTCTGAGTCACCCTGTGGACCTCTGTTCTTTACTCCACAGATCTCTGTGATCCACCCCACAGAACTCTCCTCCACCCCGAGGATCTCTGTGATCCACCCCACAGAACACTCCTCCACCCCGGGGATCTCTGTGATCCACCCCACAGAGCTCTCCTCCCCACTGGGGATCTCTGTGATCCACCCCACTGAGCTCTCCTGTGTCTTGGGGAGCTCTACGATTCACCCACTGAGCTCTCCTCCACCCTGGGATCTCTATGAGCCATCCCACAGAGCGCTCCTCCACCCTGGAATCTCTGTGATCCACCGCACTGAGCTCTTCTCCAACCTAGGGATCTCTGTGATTCACCCCAGAGAGCTCTTCTTCCCACTGGGATCTCTGTGATCTACCCCACTGAGCTCTCCTCTACCCTGGGGATCACTATGATTCAGGGCTGTCAACTCTTTGGGTTTACCCTGCAGGCGTTTTGGGGGGCTCCTGAGGTCCTTTCCTGTTGCCCCATTCCTGGGGTGAACTTCCCCATGGGAGGTGCTGCCGCTGCTGATGGGCATCTTCCTCCCACAGCTCATGGAGCAGACAGAGCTCTTTAGGATGGGGTGGGGATCCTCCCCAGCTGGCTCTGCAGGGCCTCTTCTACAGCTGCCAGCATTGCCTGCAAAGGGGGAGGGTCCTTGAGTAAAGAAACTCCCTCCTGGCCCCAGCACACCTGCGAGAAGGGACTCCTATCTGTCCCACTCTCCTCAATGCCCCTCCCCCTGTACAGGGTGACATGGAGCCCAGCACTAAGGAAGTGCAGAGCAGGGACAGCCTATTACTTTATTTATAGGGTGCTCTGTGTGTAGATTAATGCACTGGGGGTTTCCAATATAACTACCTGAGCATTCAAAAATCATGAGATTTAAATTCTGTCACCAAGAAATCACCTTTTTTTTTCACCATTGGGCGAAGTTGGCTGCTCCTAATTTGTGTGGGATCATTGCAAGGCCAAAATTCATGCTTCAACCAGCTATAAGGGGGGGTGGTCCACTACTAGGGCTACCAACTTTCTAATCGCAAAAACTGAACACCCTTGCCACGCCCCTTCCCCGAGGCCCTGCCCCCGTTCACTCCATCCCCCCTCACTCCCTTGCTCGCTCTCCCGCACCCTCACTCACTTTCACTGGGCTTGGGCAGGGGGATGGGGTGCAGGAGGGGGTAAGGGCTCTTGCTGGCGGTGTGGGCTCTGGGGTGGGGCTGGGCATAAGGTGTTTGGGGTGCAGGAGGGAGCTCCGGGCAGAGGACGAGCGGTTTGGAGTGCAGGAGTGGGTACGGGGTGAGGGCTCCGGGAGCGAGTTTGTGTGGGAGGGGGCTCAGAGCTGGGGCAGGAGGTTGGGGTGCGGGGTCTGGGTGGGAGTTAGGGTGCAGGAGGAGGTTCCGACCTGGGGCAGGGGGTTCGAGGTTCAGGGTGCAGGCTCCGGCCGGGTGGTGCTTATTTCAGGCGGTTCTCAGAAGTGGTCGGATTGTCTGGCTCCTAGACGAAGGGACCAGGGGGCTCTGTGCGCTGCCCATACCCACAGGCGACCCCCGCACCCTGCAACTCTCATTGACTGTGGTTGCTGGCTAATGGGAGCTGTGGAGCCGGCGCTCAGGGCAGGGCACTGGGGCCCTGGCCACCCGTGGAGATGCCCTGACCACCCGTGCGCCTAGGCGCTGAACATGCCGGCCACTGCCGGGAGCTGCGTGGAGCCAGGGAGCCCTCCTTAGCCCCGCTGCGCTGCCAACCGCACTTTTAGTGGCCAGGGTCCCTTTTCGACTGGGCTTTCTGGTAAAAAACCGGTTGCCTGACAACCCTATCCACTACCCCTTCCCAAGCTGCCACTCCATCCCCCTCTGTCCCCTCCCTAGCTGGACATGATAGCTGGCTGCCTCACTTGAATTCTCCCTCCATAGTTTCACCATAGTTTGCTGGCCCCCACATTTATTTGCCAGCCATATTTCCCTGCTTGTCTCCTAAATCTTCTACCCATCACATACTCTCTCTCTGCCCCCCACATCCCTTGCACCCCCCTGTCTGCCCCCCACTTTCCTCCCAACCCTATCAGTATGCCTCATGCCCCTCCTATCCCCCACAATCCCCTCATTCTCTTGTTTCCCACATTCCCCTCACACCCACTTGGTGTATCTTACGCTTTCCCCATTTCCCTACACAACCCTCAGCCTGCCTCCTGCCCCCCACATTCCCCTGCCCCCAATCATGCCCCCACAGCCTGCCTCCTGCCCCCCACATTCCCCTGCCCCCTTACCCTGCCCCACATCCCCCTGCCCCCTCAGCCTGCCTCCTGCCCCCACATTCCCCTGCCCCCTCAGCCTGCCTCCTGCCCCCACATTTACCTGCCCCCTCAGCCTGCCTCCTGCCCCCACATTCCGCTGCCCCCTCATCCTGCCTCCTGCCCCCACATTTACCTGCCCCCTCAGCCTGCCTCCTGCTCCCATATTCACCTGCCCTCTCAGCTGGCCTCCCACCCCACATTCCCCTGCCCCCTAATCCTGCCCCTACATTCCCCTGCCCCCTCAGTCTGCCTCCTGCCCCCACATTCCCCTGCCCCAATCATGCCCCCACATTCTCCTGCCCCCCTCAGCCTGCCTCCCGCCCCCACATTCCCCTGCTCCCTAATCCTGCCTCCACAGCCTGCCTCCTGCCCCCACATTCTCCTGCCCCCTAATCCTGCCCCCACATTCCCCTGCCCCCTCAGCCTGCCTCCTGCCCCCACATTGCCCTGCCCCCCACAGTCCCCTGCCTAACACTGCCCCCACATCCCCCTGCCCCCTCAGCCTGCCTCCTGCCCCCCACATTCCCCTGCCTCCTAAACCTGCCCCCACATTCCCCTGCCCCCTCAGCCTGCCTCCCGCCCCCACATTCCCCTGCTCATGCGAACCATGCTCTCAGCAGGCAACGTCACTGTTTGCACTGGTGGAGTTTGTTACAGGGTTTAAGCGAAGTAAATGCCAGAGGTGCAAATAGCAGTGTTGCCTGTCCACACTATTTGTTGCACTGGTGTAAGTACATTGATGGCAGTAGCGGTCCAGGCAAGGCCTGATTCAATTCATGCAAATGTCTGCAAATGAAAGGTAGACTGTTGGGAGTTTTGTCTGAAGTTCCACACTGGGGGTGCCTGTGATCTTCCTCAGGGATCTCTCTCTTCCACTCTGGAAGATCTCTACGATCCACATCTTGTTTCTCTCTACCCCCGGATCTCTCCTGCATTTGATATAGTCTGCACTCATTTCACATGGGCAATATGCAGCTGAGGTCCACATCGCAGACAGGAAAGAAGACACTTGCTGTAAATGAAGCTGCGTTAATGTCAGTGGAAGCAGGATATTAGGCTCAACGATTATAATGTTGCTTTTATGCAAACTCCCTGCCTGTCTCCAGCAGCCTGCCCAGACTTGGAGGATAATACACAAATTCATTCATTCAAATGTGTGCAAGAAGTTACCTTGGCTCTCTCCAGGTTTTTCCTTTGTTCATGGAATGCAGATGGGCTTTTCAGTGCTGCAATACGAAACACAGAGGCACAATCAGCACAAGGGAGGGAGCAAACAGCCACCAGAATACTCAGCAATAGAATTTTAACAAGTGTGATAAAAATAGCAACACAAATGAGCCGATCTCTTTATTGAGGTAACTCAAAACTCAGAAAAGCTATGGGAAATCCCAGTGGCTCAACCAGGCCGTGGCAGGAGAGCAGAGGGGATGGAGAGCAAAGGGAGAGCAGAAGCCACACGGGCAGAGAGGTGGTGCAGGCTGTGCAACTCAGCGCTCAACAGGACACTTCCTCTTCCAGGGGAGGCTCTTCCCTGGAGAGCTCTAGGTGGGTTACAGCACCAGGAGGCCTCAGAACAGAGTGGGGAGGAGAAAGCAAAGTGTCAGTGCCCAGAAGAGAGGAGACCTCCTTAAAGGACTCGGTCAGCAGGTGGGCCTGCAAGTGACTCAAACTGTGAGGCCAAGTCCAAAGAACGTGAAAAAACAAAGGGATCTCATCATTCTTCACTTTGGTTGCAAGTGTATATTAAACACAGGACTCAGAAGTTTTAGTTCTCTGCTCTCCTCCCCAGTTTCTCTACTTACTGCACACCAACCTCTTCTCTATTCATTTACATAATCCCCTTCTCTGCAGCTCCTGCCCTCAAGCAGCCTTCCTGGCTCTCCAACACTTTTCTCCGTTCCCCTGTGAAAGGTGCTGGGCAATTGAACTGTGGGTTTGGGGAGTGCTAAGTGGGCACATGACCCAGCCTGGGAGCAAAAGTCAGCAGGCTGCCCTGGCCACCACTTTCAAACACTTTTCCTGAAGGTGTTTGGTTTTCCCCAGAGAGGGTTTCCAAGAGAAGGGCGTCTGTGCAATTCTCTTCACCCTCTTCAGAATATTATATCATGCAGGGGAGGCCAGCCTGGTTGGTGAGGGTCTCTGTGGCACATGCTAAGGCCCACAGCTCTCTAGGGATTACATACAGTTTGTGGGTTGAAAATCTGGGTAATTTCTGAATTCCACTCTTTGTTATTCCTGGGTACTTCAAAATACCAATCGACTATAAGTTCTTTAGTATCATCTCAGTAACAACTTCCAAGAGCTGAGTGTAAAGAGTCTGTTTCCAGTGCTGTTCAAAGCTTCTAATGTCAATACCTGGAACTTTATGTTAAAGCTCAGCTATAACTTATTTATATTTCTGGCTGAAAACCATGGTTTCCAAAGTGTAGAAATAAAGGCTGTGAACAAAAGCAAGGCCCCAGTTTGCTCCCTGTCACAGTATTCCCCATTTACAGGGTGTAAATGAGAGCAGAATTTGGTTCTGCATTTGAAATCTGTAGGAAAGACTCAGTCTTTTTTCGGTCTCCAGGGAATTTCTTCTCTGGCAAGAAAAGAAAAAGACTCAAACCTCTCCTTGGGTTCCTGCATTGAATGGAGGGGACATTCTAAAGTGAGGAGTTCAGGGGTCTGTTTTGTTTGGCACCATTTATTTAGCTAACTTACTGCTTGATCCTTGAGAGGAATGAAAAAAGGGGTTAGAAATTCATTTTGCACAGGGCTCAGAAACTAGCGGCCAGTCTACACTCCAGAAATGTGGGAGTAAATGGGGAGCTCAGGCAGCACAAATAAACATGTAGGGGAAGGGAAAGGAGGCCAAGGGGAATTTTGGGTGGATTGGCTGGTGGAAGGGGATGATCCAGTGAATAAGTAGGATGGATCACACCAAAGTACAAAGGGGCAGGGAACCTTTTCTTGCTTCCAACATTTCAAGAGCAGACAGACAGACATGCTTGTATGATTGTGCCATGCTTTGGTGAGCAGCCATGAGGTGACAGCTGTTTTAGTTAAAAGCAAAATAAAAGGAGCGCACGAAAAAAAAAATGAAGTAAGTAAGGGACGTTACTTTTTATAGCCCAGTTCACTACGAAGTCCTAGTGTTATGAGGTTTCTGTGGGCAGGAATTGACCAGCTCAAACTTCATTTCATGCTATTCATAATGAAAGTGTTGCAGAATTTAGTCATTTACCAAGATTTTGGAGGAATTATGTGGATGCTGCAGCTTGTATTAGTCTGCAAAACAAATAAAGGTATTGCTAGCACCAGTTCTTCAGACAACACATCAGGATAGATCTGTGACGGGATTCACCAGTTTGGAAGTGCAGGTGGCTTTGCAGAAAATGGACGAAGCTGCTGCACTTGACACGCCAATTTTAGGACTAGATTTTGCCTTTAAGGCACAGTCCTGTGTTTGGGAGGATGAGGAGGAGCCTCTGTGTAGCAGGAGCCCAGCATGAATTAGGCCAAAATTCTACTGGGGATCCTGGGAATCAATCTCTGCAGCAGCAGCTGGTCCACCACCAGGTGCAGTGAATGGCTAGTCCCAGCCCATTTTGGGTCAGCTAGCAGAGTCTGACTTGCAGATTGTGGCTGGCCCCTGCGCAGGATTGCTAGGGAAGGACTCCTTGCACACTCTTCCCTGTCTGGGCACATACCCACACAATCTGCCCCTTTGTGGATCATGAAATATAGACAGTTAGCGATACTCCTGACTTTATGGCAAATGCTTCCCAGCAGTTCCACAGAGTGAATTTGCCCAGTAAATCAGGCCTAAAACATTTTCATCAAGCCAATAAAATTGCATCTGGATGAGACGTTCAATAACATATCCTGTTGTTTTGGTCCTCCCATTCACTAACAGGGCACGTTTGGCTCAGTTACTTTAGTGCAAATCCAGAGTTCCTCCATTGACTTCACTGAGCCTGATTCTCTGCTTACTTTCACAAGTTCTGCCCTGTGTGACTCCATTAGCTGAGCGAGGTTGAGATTGGAGCTTGTGCCATTCTCACTTAAGGCAGTCACCCATCTCTCCCGGGGGAGAAGAGACGGGCATGTCTGCAAAGCCTTCCTCTCTCTTCAGTCACAGTCTACCCCATAGGCTGTGCAAGGCTGGTCCTTGCCTTTGCCTCTCTGACTGCTTTAGCCATTCCATTTGGAACTGATCACAGACTGACCTTTCCCAGCATCAGGCTGTTCCCACTGTTGGGGCGAACTCAGCTGCCACATGGGACACTCCTGCTGCACGCTATCTAAGATGCTTTAGCTTGGTGCATTCTGTATTATTTGTCTGAGGCTTTCACTTTCAGTAAATGGTTACAGAACATTGTAGTGTTCAGCACCTCCAAGTGCTGTTGAGAACATTCGTAACTCACTGGTATCCAGAAGGGATTGCTCAACACTTTGACCCACTGATTTTCTATTATTGTGAATATTAATCTGTCTCTCTGGCCTCTGTGGGTGGAAATCTAGAAATGGATCAGTTATAAAGAGGAGGCTAAATTCTCTGCAATAGAATTATGCCAGCAGAAAATCTGGCGGAGGGATTTTAAATTACCCTTGTCCAAAATCCAATGGACAGTGTCCGCTCTTGGACCAGTTTCATGATTAAGATCTGATATCTCGTGACTCCTTAAGGCTGCTGTACCTCATAGAGTAGCTTTCTAATATACTGTATAAAACAATCATATCCAGCCCTGGTGACTTTTGGGATCTCAAGCTTTAAAATCATGACACCCAGGTTTACAGAACAGCTCTTTTTGATATATTGTACTTTGTACTATGTACTTTGTGCATTACAGCAACTCCACCTCATTCCATACTCACCTCAGTGTATGGAATGAGGTTCCAGTCCATGTGCACCTTCAAGAACTCAGCTTATATATGTATGCTCAGTGCCAGCAGAACATGGGGACACCATTAGGAACAGACCCTTGTTGTTAGGACACATTGACTGTGCATGCACAAAGCATGCTTTTATACCCCCTGCGAGCTGGACTATTGAAAGGCACCTGTGAGATGTAGCAACAATCCCTGTGTTAAATGTCTAGTTTCTATCCTTCCTTGTGACATGATAGTGCTGTTAAGAAATGTGCACATTTGTATAATGGCAAAAGAGTATTTTTTTGTCTTCATTCTCAAAAACGAGTGAACCATTTGTGCTTAGTCTCTCTCCACATGGCCCCCTTGGACAGAGGCCTGCAAAATGCCAGCCCAAAAGGTGAGAGTGTGGCAAAGCTGTAAGCAATAGGAAAAGGGCTTTGAGGTTTCTGCACTAGTGCCAGTGCCTCTGCTGTGCATTTCTGAGCCGTGCGCAATGCAGGGATTCTTTAGAAAGCGTTAGGTCCCCATTTCTAAAAGCGCACGCGCCCCATGTCGTCACGCCATCGGGGGATTTCCAACTGCTCAGACCTTTACATTCAAGAACTCCAGTTTATGCGCATGCAATGGGACTTTTTGCACACTCATCTTGAGTGTGCCCCTTTTAAAATGTGGGCCTGTCATCTAACAGGAGATGTTAGAGGTGGCACAGAAATCTGACACTGTCACCAGCTCTTGCAGTTCTATCATAAGTCTGCCAATATTTGGTGTTTTTCTTAAAGCCCCAGGCTCTTGGATTTATATAAGAATCTCAATTTACATTAAAAATTAAAAAAAATAAATGTCTAGACTTCCTGTTTGCAGAGAAAAGCTTGAAAGTATGAACCCAATAGGCTCAAAACCCAGAATGCAAATCAAAAGAACTCAAAATTTATTATGTTGTAAAATCTCACGGTTTTTATGACAATCTCATAATTTGGGGCCTGACTCATGATTTTTGCATGCTTGAGGGTGGTAGTACTACACTGATTAGCCTTCTATTGCTAACACTGATAACAGACTCATGAAAGCAAGAGAATTAGAAAGATGGTGGGAGAGATAGTCCAGGTGTTGAATGGAATGCTACAGACATACTGTTACTGAAATGTCTTGTTACTGGAGAGCAGAGACCATACTGCTATCCTCTGGGTTTAAGAGCTGTTTGAACAGCACAGTCCTTAAGGGAGTCCATATTATAAAGTACAATAGCCAATAACAGAGAAAGAAAGGAGCAAGTAAGAAGTGGATTAGGCCTTGCAAATTTGTAGTCCTTAGCAATTATTCTAAAGGGGCAGTGAGGAGACAAATTGTATAGGGACAAATGCTTGACCTGGGTTACTGCTAACATTATAGCTCCTGTAAATGGAGGGCTGTTCTAGACTAGGATGAAATGTGTCAGTTAACAAGACAGAAGGGAAGTCTGAGATCTAGCTGACTGGCCCCCTTGTTGCCACTTGCTGGCTTCATGCAGCTAGGCAGTGCAGGTGCAGCAGGCAGGCCGGTTTCATTCTTGCCCTTCCTGGCTCTCATATGCTAGCACAGTGCTGCTGGGTTTGGCTTTGGCTTTCTGAAACATTAGGCTATAGCCAGTGCTGGGCTGGGCTGGATCCCACCAACTGAACGAGCGGCTGCAGAGCCCTGGAGAGGGAAATCTGCTTAGGAGGTAGGGGGATCTGAACAGGGCACAGCCACATGTGTGCTCCACTCATCCAGGGGCCAGGGGATGCGGAGCAGGTGTGGCCCCCAGGAGATGCACTGACTCAGCATGGCTGCCAGCTGGCCTCTGGCTACGCACCTGCTGGGGAGTTCTGGCTGTGCCTGGGAAAAGGGCTGGGTATGAATCCCACGAGGTAGCACAGTCCCTGCTGACTCATGGTCGGGGGAACTAGCACACTCGTTTAAACGCCTCTTTGACATAAAACAGCAAGCTGTGCAGCCTTAACTGCATGGCACTGCCCTGTGACAGGGAGACTCTGGCCACCACCAGGCCATAAACCGCTTGAGATGTGGAGAAAAATCATGATCACTTTCACCCCCTCTCCCCTCTCCAGGGAAATTCATTCCAGCAGAAAATCCCAGACAGCTCCCAGCAGCTTGCTGTTGGTTTGCCAGCCTGTTTCCTGCCTCTGGGCCCGAACCTGCCAGGTGATGAGCACCCCCAGGAGAGACCCAGCACTTTGCAGGTTCAGATGTGTTATCAGACTCCTGCTCTGACCATGCAGCAAACTGCTTGGCCCAGACAGGCCTGTGCTAACCTACAATAGAGATTTTGAACAGAACAGGAGAGTGACCTGCAATACACAAGAGAGTGGGACTAAAACTCTGCTAAGGATGATGGCTAGCAGGCCAGATCCTCAGCCAGTGTAAATCGGGGCAGCACCACTGACATCCATAGGAGGCCTCTGCATTATAACCCACATAACAGATATCCAAACATAGTGCTCAAATGCCAGCTAGAGCAGCGTGGAGGTAGCAGCGTCCTCCCCAGAGCCCAACCTGCTAACCAGGGGTGAGAGTGAAACCCAGCCATGCGGGGGGTGCTGGAGAGCAGCTACGTATAAGCATCAGGAGGCAAATGCAGCATCTGCAGGAACTACTGGTGGCTGTGCTCTAGCTCTGTGATGCATGTGGCACAGAGAGTGGTAGGTGAGGTACTCACGTGGCATGATGCCCTGGTCTGCCAGCTGCTCACGGGTTCTTCTCTGCTGAAGCCGTAACTGTAAAACTGTTAGAGAAAGAGCGTCAGAAAGAGATGCAAACTTTTTCCTGAAGCAAGTAACTTTCTGCGAACAGCCCCAGGAGAGAGCTTTCAGCAACAAGCCCAACGCCTTTCTGTCACTGAGAGAGGAATCCCCTGAGGGGAGGGGTGTTCCTGAAAATTAGCAAGGGAGTTCCTGCAAAGCAGGTGCTGAGACATCACTGTGATCCTGTTTTATTCAATACCTGTGTCTGTAGGGCAGCGTTCCCGGACTGAAGGGCAGAAGGACCAGCAGGTGAGAGAGGACACAGACAGGGCCTCTTCACTGTTCTCCAGTCTCAAATTTCATTTAAAAAGAGCACTCACAGCTTGAAAGAAAACCTTCCAAATGGGCAACAATTTAAAATTCAGAGAACCTGAAACAGAGCTCTGAGCTACCTCATTCAGTAAAATGGGGTTGGCTCATTACACTTTGTAATGTCACCATTGCTGGCTATTTCACTACCCATCCCAGCATTTCCGAAAGGAATGGAAGGGTCTGTCCTAGTGCTTCCCATAGCGCAGGGCATGCTGGAGGCATGTCAGGGACTGGCCAGGGGGACACAAAGGGAGCATCCATTAAGAAGGGGAGACTTTTAACCACACATGGAGGCCTTGCATGGGGTGTGATTGTTTTCATTTTCCTGAAGGTGGGTCAGCGTTCAGTAGTTTGGGACGTGCTGCTTCAGGGCAACCAAAAAACCCAGAATGAAACCAAAGTGCACGGCAATTCCTGGAGCGGTGTGAGAGCTTTCAGCCACACCGAACCTCTCCCGGAAACACTGAACCTAAATAACATGGGTTCTTTGTGTCTGCTGTGCTGAGGTGGGATATGTGAGAGCCCCATACTGGGGGCAGGGGCAGATGGAGAGGAGGATTATGAGGGGGCTAGGCTTTCTGCTTCGGGCGGAAGTTGTTGTGATGTGGGGGGTTCTGTTGGCATGGAGGGTGCAGACAGTCCTCTGGCCTCCCCTGGAAGTCATTATTTTGGCACCTGTGTCAGTGTCCTCATGATGGGCACCATATGGTGGCCACGAAGCAGCACAGGATTGCTATATGTTGGGCATGTAGAGACTGAGAGCTGTGGAGGTCTGGGTCCTTGACCCCATTTGAGTGAGCAGGGGTGTGAGTCAGCAGGGTGGAGGACTTTGGTCTCACCTGCTGCACACACGGGAGATGGAGCCTGTCCTTCAGTTCATGGTGTCTAACACAAGGTCAGTAGCATTAAAACATCTATTATGTGTTACTGAAACCTGGCTGGAAGCTGCTGCTGAGCTAGTCTTGGCCCAGTTGATGCCAGCCGAGTGCTCAGCACAAGGTGGGCCAAAGGGAACAACCAAGCTGTAGCTGTGATATCTGAGCCAACCTAAAATGCAGGTCTCCAACCCCAAGCCTAGATCTAACACAGTGTGTACATCTGGCAGGATAGAGCTGGGGCTGGTGCTAGTGCATTGCCTGCCCTGCTGCCCGGCACAGGCCCTTCTGGGGCGGCTGGAATTTCATGTTACAGTGGCATTGGAGCGGTGTAAGCTGGTGGCACTTGGCTATTTCAGTGTTCACAGAGATGACCTTTTGCCTGAATCATCTCAAGATTTCATGGCACTGGAATGGCCCCAGGACTATCCCAGGGGATTGCAAGCTCAACTCACACAGTTGAGGTCATACGTGGGATCTGGGGTTTGGCCTTAGATTGAAGGTGGAAGCACCTCAGAAACCCTGAAGCTCCATGTGGCACTGTGCTGCTGCTAACCCGTCCCTTAGATGTGAATACAACCCTCGCCACACTCACCCCCATGGGGCTTTAGCTGCATGATTTCTTTTTCCATGACGTTTTGCCCTGGGTGCCGACATGTGGCTCTGTTTGCTGGGGGGCTCTAGATAACGTAGTTAGGAGAGGTTAGGTCCGTACATTTAAGAAATGACTACTTAGATAAAATGTCAATCACTAGTAGCACTTCTTCTTGGAACGAAAGCTCTGGCGGATAGGAACCAGTCACTGAACAGCGCAGACATTGGCTTCTCTGTGACAATGAAAGCAGATGTGCCAACTCCCTGTTCATAGTTACAATTTGCTGAGAGAGGCTCCTCCACACTCCTTGTAATAGAGCCTATGTGTTATAGTATATTGTGTCTGTGAGGCACTGCATGGTAGAGTGTGTATTCTCTTACTACTGCAGTCGCACTGCCTAGACAGGCTATAGTAATACATTTGACACCCTCTCTCTTTTGGTTATTTATCACGCAGTTTTTCGAAGAAATGTAATTAAAAGAAAAAGGAAACTGTGTGCCCAGGATTGCTCTCCTTTCCATTTCATTGAGGCCAGAATACTGATTTTTGAACAGTTTTCTCCATTAGGAGAAATTCAGTAGATAGAGCAGTGCTTAATTTGTAATGAAAGAGGCCAGGGCTCAAAGTGCCGGGGCATGAGCAATTTTTTTACATTCATCACTGATGCAGCAAGCCCAGAGGTGCTGGGCTATGAACTGCCGAGTCTAGAGGTGTGGGGGCTCAGCCCTGGCAAGCCCTGGCACAAATTAAGCACCGAGTTAGAGATTTTAACAGGGATACGTGTATTTCCACGGACATAATATAATGGCATACTCATCTCCTGACTAGAGATGAGCCCATAGACAAGGCCTTGTGAAAATCACAATTTCATGAACTGCATGGAAATTGTGAAATTAGCCCAATACCACAAATTTTCCAATACTTTTACAAAATCAAGATGAAATGAAGAGACCAGGGTCATGTGATCTGGTTGCGTTCCTTCTGTCTGCCATTTTAGGTTGTGTTGGTGGGGAAGAAAAAGGCACAGTAGCAAGCTCTGCTGCCGCCACTTGGATCATGAGCAGCTGTGGCCTCAGCGGGGAGGTGGAAGCAGGCATCCATGTGTGTAGGTCTCATGCTCAGTGCAGTTTGTAGCATGTGGCAGCATCATGTTAGAGGATTAGTTTGGGGGGACTCAGAGGCTAGTTTTATGCGAAAGATTGTAGCAGTGACCTTTCCCCAACTGCACTCTGTGCATATTCTGTGAAATTTGATACTTTACCCATGATACTGCTGTGAATTTTCTAAAAAAAATTCCTCCATTTTCACAGGGCCCTAGCCAGAGCAGAACCCCCAGCCTTAGCACCCCAAGACTTTAGCAAACTCAGAGAACTGACAGATAAGGTCCCCTGGGCAGAACATCCAAGGAAAACAGGAGTTCCAGAGAGCTGGCAGTCGTTCAAGGAGACAATATTAAAGACACAACTGCAAACTATCCCGATGAGCAGGAAAGAAGAGGCCAATATGGCTCCTTCAGGAGGCCTTCAATGGCCAGAATGTCAAAAAGGAATCCTACAAAAAGTGGAAACATGGATGAATTGCTAAGAAGGAGTACAAAAGAATAGCACAAGTGTGTAGGGACAAAGCAGAAAGGCTAAGATACACAATGATTTACATCTAGCCAGGGACTTAAAGGCAATAAGAAGAGGTTCTTTAAATATAATAGGAGCAAGAGGAAGACAAAGGAAAATGTAGGCTATCTGCTTAGCAGGAAGGAGAGCTAACAACTGATATCAAAAAGGCCGAGGTGTTTAATGCCCATTTTGCTTCAGTTTTCACTAAAACGGTTAATGGGCACCAGATACCAACAAACCTAATATTAACAACCGGGGGAAGGAACACAAGCAAAAACAGGGAAATAACAGGGTAAAGAATATTTAGATAAGTTGAAGGTATTCAAGTTGGCTGGGCCTGATGAAATTCACTCTAGGGTACTTAAGGAAGTATCTGAAGCAATCTCACTAGCATTTTCAGAGTATCAGCCATGTTAGTCTGTATCCGTAAAAAGAAAAGGAGTACTTGTGGCACCTTAGAGACTAACAAATTTATTAGATCATAAGCTTTCCTGAGCTACAGCTACGCATCCGATGAAGTGAGCTGTAGCTCACAAAAGCTTATGCTCTAATAAATTTGTTAGTCTCTAAGGTGCCACAAGTACGCCTTTTCTTTTCACTAGCAGTTATCTTTGAGAACTCATGGAGGATGGGTGAAGTCCCAGAGGACTGGAGAAGGGCAAACATAGGAGCTGTCTTTAAAAAGGGGAAGAAAGAGGACCTGGAGAATTATAGACCAGTCAGCCTAACTTCAATATCTGGAAAGATCCTGGAACAAATGCTTCAACGATCAATCTGTAAGCACCTAGAGGATAATAGGGTGATAAGTAAAAGCCAGCATATTTTTTTCAAGAACAAATCATGCCAAAAGTAGGATTCTAGGTCACCACAGAACTGTATCATGTTCGTGGGCCTGGAGGGACAAAAGGAGAGGCCCCGAGATAGGACAGACTCTTCTGCTGGGCTAAGAGTATAGCTGGAAAGATTAACAATATTGTTGGGTGGGTTAAGAGAACTACTGTTGTGGCTCCTTGTGGCATGTAGCAGTTTAGATGGTTTAGTGTCCTTTTTCCTTTGTAGAGAAGAAAAGTTTGTGTTGTAAATGGCTTGTCTAACTAGACAAGGAGCCACAACAGTAGTTCCCTTAACCCACCCAACAATATTGTTAATCTTTCCAGCTAAACTCTTAGCCCGGCAGAAGTGTCTGTCCTATCTTGGTGCCACTTCTTTTGTCCCTCCAGGCCCACAAACATGATATAGTTCTGTGGTGACCTAGAATCCTACTTTCGACATCTAAAGTCTCACACAAACTTCCACAAAAATCATGCCAGACCAACCTAATTTCCTTGTTTGACAGGTTAATGGCCTAGTGGATGGTGTGGGGAGAGGGGAGAAACAGTAGATGTGATATCTTGATTTTAGTAAGGCTTTTGGAACAGTTCCACATGACATTCTCATAAGAAAACTAGGGAAATGCGGTCTAGCTGAAATTACTATAAGGTGGGTGCACAACTAATTGAAAAACTGTACACAAAAAGTAGTTATTAATGGTTTGCTGTCAAACTGGGAGGGCATATCTAGCAGGGTCCCGCAGGGGTCAGTTCTGGGTCTGGTACTATTCAGTATACAAACATAACATAAGAACATATGAATGGCTATACTGAGTCAGACCAATGGTCCACCTAGACCAGTATCCTGTCTTCCGACAGTGACCAGGATCAGGTGCTTCAGAGGGAATGAAGAGAACAAAGCAATTATTGAATAATCCATTCTCTGTCACCCAGGCCAAGCATCTGGCAGTTGGAGGCAAAGGGAACACCAGAGCATGGGGCTGCATCCCTGATCATCTTGGCTAATAGCCATTGATGGACCTGTCCTCCATGAACTTCTCTAATTTTTTTTGAACCCAGTTATATTTTTGGCCTTCACAACATCCCCTGGCAACAAGTTCTACAGGTTGACTGTGCATTTTGTGAAGAAATACTGCCTTTTCTTTGTTTTAAACCTGCTGCCTGTTAATTTCATTGGATGGCCCTGGTTCTCATGTTATGTGAAGGGGTAAATAACATTTATTCACTTTCTCCACGCTATTCATGATTTTATAGACTGCAATTATATCCCCCCTTAGTCGTCTCTTTTCTAAGCTGAATGGTCCCAGTCTTTTTAATCTCTTCTCAAATGGAAGCTTTTCCATACCCCTAATGATTTTTTTTTTTGCCCTTCTCTGCACCCTTTCTAATTCTAATATACCTTTTTGAGATGGGGTGACCAGAACTGCACCCAGTATTCAAGATGTGGGCGTACCATGGATTTATACAGTGGGTTTATGATATTTACTGTCTTATTATCTACCTCTTTCCTAATGGTTCCTAACGTTCTGTTCACTTTTTTGACTGCTGCTGCATATTGGTCGGATATTTTCAGAAAACTGTCCACAGTGACTCCAAGATCTCTTTCTTGATTGGTAAAAGCTAATTTAGACCCCTTCCTTTTGTATGTATAGTTAGGATTACATTTTCCAATGTGCGTTGCTCTGCCTTTTCAACATTGAATTTCATCTGCCATTTTGTTGCCCAGTCGCCCAGTTCTGTGAGATCCCTTTGTAGCTCTTCAAAATCTGCTTTGGACTTAAGTATCTTGAGTACTTTAGTATTTTCTACAAACGTTGCCACCTCACTGTTTACCCCTTTTTCCAGATCAAGTATGAATATGATGAACGGCACAGGTCCCCCAGTACAGATCCTTAGTGGACCCCACTACTTCTCTCCATTCTGAAAACTGGCCATTTATTCCTACCCTTTGTTTCTTAACTTTCAACCAGTTACTACTGATCCATGAGACAACCTTCCTCTTATTCCATGACTTCTTACTTTGCTTAAGAACCTTTGGTGAGGGACCTTGTAAAAGGCTTTCTGAAAGTCCAAGTATACTGTATCCACTGAGTCACCCTTGTCCACACGCTTGCTGACCTCCTCAGAGAATTATAATAGATTGGTGAGGCATGATTTCCCTTTACAAAAGCCATGTTGACTCTTCCCAACAAATCGTGTTCATCTATGTGTTTGATAATTCTGTTCTTTACTATCGTTTCAACCAATTTTGCCTGTTACTGAAGTTAGGCTTACAGGCCTGTAATTGCCAGGATCGCCTCCAGAGCCCTTTTAAAAAAATGGCATTACATTAGCTATCCCCACTCATCAGGTAGAAAAGCTGATTTAAGTGACAGGTTACACACCACAGTTAGTAGTTGTGTAATTTCATATCTGAGTTCCTTCAGAACTCTTGGGTGAATCCCATCTAGTCCTGGTTTAATGTATTGATTTGTTCCAAAACGTCCTCTATCAATACTTCAATCTGGGACAGTTCCTCAGATTTGTCACCTAAAAGCAATGGCTCAGTTGTGGGAATCCCCCTCACGAGCTCTGCAGTGAAAACCAATGCCTCAGCATCTGTGCATCCAGGCATGCAGCCTATATTTCAGCTTCAGAAGGGAGGCTAGATTACCGTGTTTTCCAAGCAAATCAGCCATCCCAGGATCCTTTGAGTATGTGCTGTAGTTGCCCAGTGGGCTCATGCACATCTGATTTCAAGTGGAAGCAGAAATTTGTAGTTGAAAGTCAAGAGCACTTTAGTTCTGACATGTTAGTGAAAATTGACTGTGTCTCTTTAAGACCAGTCTTTGACTTGGTAGTGGCTAAGAATTTGAAAACTAATAAACAGCGTGGTGTCCATGTCTATGCAAATTGAGCTGCTAGGAAAGGACACACTTAATCAGCAAGTAGATTAGTTTAAACAAAAAAGCTCTGAGCTCAACCCTCCAGAAAAGGGAGGTGGCATAAGAATTGTTCTTGAAGGCGAGAAAGACAAATTAACCCTAAGAAGGCAAAATTCCCTTACATTATTACCTCACCAAACCCTGAAATACAACCCCCCCAAAGATAGAACTGAGCTAAAAGCCTATGCTAAGGAAAACACTGAAGTGAAGGAGGATCTCTTGACTAACTAGATACAAAAGTTCAAAAAGGGTTTTGAACAAACTGTCCTCAGAGACAAACTGTCTAAGAAAAAGGTGTGGTATGACAAAGATACTTGTAAATGCCCACTTGTAATAGATTTGGTTTTAATATCAATGCTAAACATTGGGATACATTTGATGTTGATGTCAAACTGTGTAAATATGTACAATGTGTATAACCTTTGGGAAAAGCCGTTGGTGGCAAGCCCACATTTTGAATACTGCGTGCAGATGTGGTTGCCCCCCTCTCAAAAAAGATATACTGGAATTAGAAAAGGTTCAGAAAAGGGCAACAAAAATGATTAGGGGTATGGAACAGCCTCTGTATGAGGAAAGATTAATAAGACTGGGACTTTTCAGCTTGGAAAAGAGATGACTAAGAGGGGATATGATAGAGGTCTATAAAATCATGACTGGTGAGGAGAAAGTAAATAAGGAAGTGTTATTTACTCCTCATAACACAATAACTAGGGGTCACCAAATGAAACTAACAGGCAGGAAGTTTAAAACAAACAAAAGGAAGTATTTCTTCACAGAAATCACAGTCAACCTGTGGAACATTTTGCCAGAGGATGTTGTGAAGACCAAGATTATACCAGGCTTCGAAAAATAACTAGATAAAGTCATGGAGGATATATCCATCAATGGCTATTAGCCAGGATGCACAGGGTGGTGTCCCTAGACTCTGTTTGCCAGAAGCTTGGAATGGGAGACAGGGAATGGATCACTCAATGATTTCCTGCTCTGTTCATTCCCTCTGGGGCACCTGGCATTGGCCACTGTCGGAAGACAGGATACTGGGCTAGATGGACCTTTGGTCTGACCCCATATGGCCATTCTTATGTTCTTATGAATGGTACATGAGAACACACTCTGTGTTAAAAACCCTTATGATTATGCTGTTTCATTGAATAAGAACACCCTACTTGTTAAAAAGCCTTATGGTAATGATAATTTATAGCTGATACCTGTAAACAATCTTAGAACTTATCACAGAAGAAAAGCCATTACAAACTTGAACTGCTGTATGAAAAGGGAAACTGAGGCACACCATCTCATTGCTTTCATGGCTAAATGCCAAGACACCTACACTATGGAGAACATTAATATCTACATTGAGTTGATGTTAAATGGGTTACAAAAACTTGCCAGAGCTTATATGGATAACTTTCATGAACTCCTGCCAAGGTCACATGAAATATGTAGAGACTGTTACAACAGCTGAAGAAATCCTTTAATGGAATAGCCAAATATTGCAATACGTTTGTAAAGGGGTGCAGTAACATTGTTCCTCCCATGATGAACCTTACAAAGAAAGAGCCTGTTTTAGTCAGACATGATTATGATAAACCATTTCTGTTTCACACTGATACTTCTAATACTGGATTGGAAGCTGTAATGATGCATAGTCAAGAATGGAAATTTTCTAGGATGTATTCAGCAATGTCTTGGACACCGCTTCCTGCATCAATTTTGTGTTGGGGGTGTGATGCTGTGTATAAGAAAGGTGACCATTGATAACACTATTATTACCATAGTACACAATTTCCATAAATCTTGTACAAAGTATGTCATGTAAGTATCAATAGAAAAGTTATGAAGTGCTAGGTATGATTATCCTGTTTCTATGCTTGTATCATCTTTGTATCTGAAGTTATGAATATTGGCTATGTATCTATATCTCAAACATATGTTGTATCCCTCAGTGACACCCCCCAGATAGATTTACATCAGGGCTAGCCAGCTATGTGTTGATGGCCTATTAAGGACACTCCAATCTCACAGTGGGTCATTGAAGAATCTCATCCTGTCAAAGGTAGGCTTTTGCTGGGGATGCCGCAGACAGTGAGGAGCCAGTGTCCACCACCTGTGATTCAGCAAACCATGTACGGCACGTGATGTGGACATGTTACCTTGGACTCCATCTTTGTCAGTAACTTTCCATACACGGGGCTATGGGCTTTGTTTGGGACAGTAACTTTCCATGCACATGGCAGAGGATATAAAAGACAGCTGAGTCAAGTGACCATACGTCCCATTTTGGCTCGGACATTCCCTTTTTTAAGCCCTGTCCTGGCTGTCCCAACTTTTTTGGCAAAAGTGGGCATTTGTCCCATTTGCTTTTGCTGCACAGTGTCCCATTTTCCCTTTGGAAAATATGGTCACCCTACACCTGAGACATCTCCATTTTGCCTCATTCCTGCTCCAATTCTCTGGACTGTGGATTTATAACTAAAAGGAGCATTTTGAACTATGGACTGAGGTCCTGTGTTCCCTCTAAGCTGCGTGGTCAGGCTGCCGCGCAGGAGGGATTCAAGTGCTATGCACTTGACTAGCAGAGCCGCGCACATCCGGCAGCATGTGTTCAGGTGCCCCTCTCCCCGCTGCTTTGCAGCCACATTGCTCCTGCAGCTGCTCCCAGGACCCTCCTGCTGCCTGTGCAGAGCTGGCGGGAGATGGTGCTGATGTCAGGGTGTCCCCCTCCCCCCGCCCCTGTCCCCACCTTCACAGAGCAAGTGTGGGGGGAAAGGGATCAGGACTCGGAGCCACTGTAGTCTGAGGTCTGAAGGAGCCTTCCAGGCGGTGAGTGAGTGCCTTAAAGAGACAGCGCATGGTCTCTCAGAGACTTCCCCAGCAGCCAGCACACACATTCTCTGTCTCTGTCTCTCTTTCTCTCTCTCACACACACACACTCTGTCTCTCCCCCTCCCCCATGCCCATGTACCCCATCTCTGCAGAGCGGGGGAGGGGGGACATGGCTCAGGAGCAGGAGAGCTTTCAGTGAGTGCCTTAAAGAGACAGTGCACAGTGTCTCTCAGAAACTTCCCCAGAAGCCAGCACACACACTGTCTCTGTGTCACACACACACACACACACACACACACACACACACACACACACACACACAGTCTCTGTGTCTCTCTCACATGCATACAGTCATTCACACTCACCTCCCAATACATCATTGTATTATTGTTGTTACTTCTTGGTACTTCCTGTAATTTTATTCTTTCAAAGTGTATTATTTTAGTTTTTGGACTGATCTATGCATTTCATAATTTTTATTTCTCTCTTACACTTAAATTTAATTCTTTGAATAGTGAGTTCTAAAATGCCTAACCTGTCCTGGCTGGAGTAATTATCCCTATGGTAACTTTTAAAAAATATAAATTATATCTAGGTTTTTTGTTTCTACTGGAGGCATACATCCGCACATTACTTCCGTGCACATAACAAAATTTATTCTGCACATGGATGGAAAAAATTAGAGGGAACATTGCTGAGGACCATCCAAGCTTTTGGAAGTTACCAGAGAGACTTATGCAAACAAGCAGTCTATTCCATCACTGCTATGATCCTGATCTAAGAACACTGAAAATCACTTGTATGTATATGATTCTTTAACCATTCAATAACTCTTTTCTTTTCTTTTCTTAATAAATCTGTAGTTAGTTTACTAAGGATTGGCTGACAGCATGGTATTTGGGTAAGATCTGAGATACATATTGACCTGGGGGTAAGTGTCTGATCCTTTGGGATTAGTGGAACCTCACATATGGGTGAACTGGGTTTTCCATAACCTCTCACTATATTAAATCTGTTTGTCTGTATGGGAACCAAGGGCTGGTATGAATAAAGGGGGAATGTGTTTGGCTTCTGGTTAATCAGTGTAGTCCTGCAGAAGCCCTTTTGATACTGGTTTGGTGAATCTAATTATAGAATAAACCACCAGTTTTGGGGGATTGTCTGCCCTGATTCTTGCAATCTGCCCTAAGTGTGGCATTCTCAATGTGGTCCATCCTCAGCACCTGGTCACACCCCCATCTCCCACAGGATATTAAATTTAATTACATTATGGTCACTATTACTGATTTATTCACTTCTTGGACCAGATGCTGTGCTCCACTTAGGAGTAAATCAAGAATTGCCTCTTCTCTTGTGATTTGCAGGACTAGCTGCTCCGAGGAGCAGTCATTAATGGTGACTAGCAACTTTATTTCTGCATCTCATCCTAAGGTGACAAATACCAAGTCACTATGGGGATAGTTGAAATTCCCAATTATTATTGAGCTTTCTATTTTTGTAACCTCTTTAATATCCCCGAGCATTTCACAGTCACTGTCACCAACCTAGTCAGGTGATCGATAATATATTCCTGCTGCTATCCTCTTACTATTCAAGCATGGAATTTCTATCCATAGAGATTCTATGGTACCGTTTGAGTCATTTAAGATTTTTCTATATTTGACTGTATGCTTTTTTCCAGACTCCTTCACCAGCATGACCTAGTCTGTCATTCTTATATATTGCATACCGCGGTATTACCATGTCCTGTTGATTATCATTGTTCTATCACGTTTCTGTGATGCCTATTATATCAATATCATAATTTAATACCAGGCACTCATGTTCATACTTCTTAGCATTTAGCCTTCTAGTACTTGTAAACAAGCACTTATAAAATTTATCAACATTTCATTGTCTGCATTTATGTGATGTAATTAAATGGGACTCCTTTTCATTTGACTGTTTCTCTTCAGTACTGTTTCTCTACCAGTACTTTATCAATATTTTCATTAATGAGTTGGATAAGGCATGGAAAGTTTACTTATAAAATTTGCAGATGACATCAAATGGGGGGGCAGGGTTTGCAAGCACTTTAGAAGACAGGATTAAAATTCATAATGATCTTGACAAATTGGAGAATTGGTCCGAATTGAACAAGATGAAATTCAATAAAGAGAAGTGCAAAGTACTTCACTTAGGAAGGACAAATCAAATGCACAACTACAAAACAGGGAATAATTGGCAAGGCGGTAGTACTGCTGAAAAGGGCCTGTGGGTTACTGTGGATCACAAATTGAACATGACCCAACAATGTGATGCAGTTGCCAAAAAAGCTAAGATCATTCCGGGGTGTATTAACAGGCATGTTGTGTGTAAGACATGAGAGGCAATTGTCCTGCTCTACTTGGCACTGGTGAGGCCTCCATTGAAGTACTGTGTCCAGTTCTGGGTGCCACACTTTAGGAAAGATGTGGACAAATTAGAGAGAGCCCAGAGGAGAGCAACAAACATGATAAAAGGTTTACAAAACCTCGACCATGAAAGGTTAAAAAAACTGGGATTGCTTAATTTTGAGAAAAGATGACTGAGGGGGGACCAGATATCAGTCTTTAAATATGTTAAGGGCTGTTACAAAGAGGAAGGTGGCCAACTGTTCTCCATGTCCACTGAAGTCAGGAGAAGAAGTGATGGATTTAGTCTGCAGCAAGGGAGATTTAGGTTAGAGATCAGGAAAAACTTTCTAACTATAAGGGTAGTTAAGCACTGGAATACGCTTCCAGGGGAAGTTGTAGAATCCCCATGTGATGAAGTGAGAATTTTCTGTAATATGTTTCTGAAGTGTGTGTGCGCTTCGGTTTCCCCTACACTGTGCATTGTTACTCAGTGTGGAGAAAAAGGACAGGATCAGAGACATAGGTTGGAATGTCACCTGGCTGTCTGACCCTGAATGGGTCATTAGAAATGACTGGCCAACGCCAACCCCATATTCATGGAGAATCCAAGAAGACAATGACAAAACCAGTCTAGGGATATTGACACCTAGCAACCAGCAACCCAGAGGGAGGTGGATTCCCCACCTCTCTGCAGAGAGGTGGGGCAACCCCTCCCCCACAGCTCAAGAACAAAGGACTGGAGAGGTGTGAGGTGGGAAGGATTCGAGTTGGCGGCTGGCAGGAGTCGGGGCTCTCACTTTCTAATTTTCCCAGGGGTGCTCGATCCCTGCTTTGCCACAGGCCCTCACCCCATTCCATCCCTTTCCCAAAGGCTCCACCCCCACCCCGCCTCTTCCCACCCTGCCTTTTTCTGCCCCTGCTCCTCCGCTTCTCCCCCCAGTGCCTCCTGCATGCCACTGAACAGCTGATCACCAGTAGGTAGGAGGCGCTGGAAGGGAGGGGGAGGAGCTGATCAGCAGGGCCACCAGTGGGTGCTGAGGATCCACTATTTTTTTCCCATGGGTGCTCCAGCCCCGTGCCTATGCTCTCACCTGGGAACTGACCAAGGAGGTCAGATTGAGAGAGTGACAGAGCCTGAACATGGGGTTCAATACAGCTGGGCTGGGCTGGGCTCTGGGCTAACTATAATGGACGTGGGCTTCACTTTAACCTTCATTTCTCTATGCTAACCTAAGGACTTCCAGTGCTGTGTTCCAGCTGACTAATAGACCCGACTGTTTTGAGTGTCCCTGCAAATGCTTGGTGAGGTGCATTAATCCCTGAAGCATGTACAAGTCTCAACCAGGGATCTATCTCAGTTGGACTCACTGACCAGAGCTGACGGTGTGAAGCATGAGAACTGGAGCTGCTGCGGTTTGCTCTAGGAGGTGGTGAGGCCATGGCCTACCCTGATGGAAGAGTGAGACCCATTGAGAGTCTGGCACACTCAAGAGGTTCCTCCAAGAGACTGAACCAAAGCTGGGGGCACAGCACCAATCCTGTGGATGTGACACCCCATCAGTGGAGGTTTTTAAGAACAGGTTGGACAAACACCTGTCAGGGATGGTCTAGATTTATTTGGTCCTGCCCCGGCACAAGGGGCTGGACTTTATGACTTCTCAAGGTCCCATCCAGCCCTATATTTCTATGATTCATTGACCGGGGGAGGCGGTGTCCAGATCAGCTCTCCTCTTCATTAACCTTCAGCTTCTGCCAGCAATTTGTAGTATCCAGAATGAAACGTCCCTGAAGTCTGAAATGGAGCCGAATAATAACGGCACTTCCAAAGGAGCCTCCTTAGCATGATGCTACTTGAAATGTCATTGCTTTGTACTTTTCCATGTTCTGAATACAAACAGTGTCTTACATTCAAAAGTAAATATTTAGTGAAAACCCCACATGGAAGGATGGTTTCCTGCCAAATTCCAGCACTTCTTAGCAAACCAAAGTTAGATTTTTTTTCTGTGAGTAATAATGCAGCCTCAGCACATGGGCCAGTCTACGTGCACACTGTTTTCCTTACACACTCAAATGTGAAATTAATTACTATGCAAAAAGTAGCAAAGTATTCCCCACACAATTTTGCACCGTTTCTTACCCAGAAAACACCATTGTTCCAGGCAATGTCACAGAGACAGTCTATCTAGGTACTTATTTGGCCCCATCACCATAGCATGTGAGCTCTTGTAATCATACATAGGTTTTAACCTCCCATCCCCTTGGGAAGTGGAGAAGTACTACCCCTGTTTGACAGATGAGGAACTAGGTAGAGTAAGTCACTTGCCCAAGAACACAGAGCAACTCTGCAGCTGACCCAGATCTCTGAAGTTCCAGTCTAGTGCCCTCCCCATTAGACCATCCTTGCTAACTAGCACTATGTTTAATCCACTTTTGCACACACACAATATCAGCCAGGAGCAGGAATGTGTGAGCAGCAGTCACCCAACTGCCTGCTCCTCCATGATAAATATGCTCATGCTCAAATAAACTGGTTAGTCTCTAAGGTGCCACAAGTACTCCTTTTCTTTTTACGAATACAGACTAACACGGCTGTTACTCTGAAAAATGGTCAACTCAATTTTTCCATGGCAGTTTCTTGGAGACTGTGAGCAGAACTGTCTGCCCAAAGGTATCCAGAGATGAGCCCTGGCCTGGCCAGTGAACAGGGGCAGCACACAGGGGCAGCAAATGGGAGTTTTGCAAAGGACTTCTCCAAGTGAAGCAGGAACAACTACATGACCCCTGGGGTGACTTTGTTGTCTGTTAGTTTGTTGTTGGGTGCTAGTTGCTGGCCATGTGCTGCTTGACTCAAGTTTATAGTGTGGTCTGTCTGAGGAGCCGTGTGCTGAGCCTAGCAGCCTTCTAGGCAAGACTAATGAGGCTCTAGGCAGCCATCCTTTGATCCCTAATCCCTTGAGGATCCCTTGATGAGGCCGCCAGGCTACTCAGGGAGAACAGGGTGTGACACTGCACACCATATTCGTCACAGTGATATTATTATGATACGATTATGGCAGAATTATGATGCATTTTGTACAAGACGAGTCATGTGAGGTGTTTTGGAAAAGTTATGATTTTCTCAATATGTTTATCTTATATGTATGCAGGTATCGTTTTTGTATCTGAAGTTATAAATACTGACTATGTATCTGTATTGCAAAAATAATTACACCTGGGCAACACCCACTAGGCAAAATGTTTCCAGTCTAGATAGCTGGCTGTGAAGGGCCTATTCAAGATAATGGACCATTAGGAAAAACAACAGGCCTTAGGAGAAGCTTATGCCCAACTGGTGAGCCTTCCTGAGAATGCTCCAGACAGTTTGTAAGTAATGGCTGCTATGACTCACTCAGCTTAACTCCTGTACCTGGAAAGTTAATGGAGCACATAATTAAGCAATCAATTTGCAAACACCTAGAAGATAATAAGGTGATAAGTAACAGCCAGCATGGATTTGTCAAGAACAAATCATGTCAAACCAACCTGAGAGCTTTCTTTGACAGGGTAACAAGCCTTGTGGATAGGGCGGAAGTGGTACATGTGGTATATCTCGACTTTAGTAAAGCTTTTGATACTGTCTCGCATGATCTTCTCATAAACAAACTAGGGAAATACAACCTAGATGAAGCTACTATAAAGTGGGTGCATAACTGGTTGGAAAACCATTCCCAGAAGATAGTTATCAGCGATTTACGTCATGTTGGAAGGGTATAACGAGTGGGGTCCCATAGGGATCAGTTCTGGATCCGGTTCTGTTCAATATCTTCATTAATGATTTAGATAATTACACAGAGAGTACACTTATAAAGTTTGCAGATGATACCAAGCTGGGAGGGGTTGCAAGTGCTTTGGGGGATAGGATTAAAAATCAAAATGATCTGGACAAACTGGAAAAATGGTCTGAAGTAAATAGGATGAAATTCAATAAGGACAAATGCAAAGTACTCCATTTAGGAAGGAAGAATCAGTTGCACACATACAAAATGGGAAATGACTGCCTAGGAAGGAATACTGCAGAAATGGATCTGGGGGTCATAGTGGACCACAAGCTAAATATGAGTCAACAGTGTAACACTGTTGCAAAAAAAGTGAACATCATTCTGGATGTATTAGCAGGAGTGTTGTAAGCAAGACATGAGAAATAATTCTTCCACTCTACTCCGCACTGATTAGGCCTCAACTGGAGTATTGTGTCCAGTTCTGGGCACCACATTTCAGGAAAGATGTGGACAAATTGGAGAAAGTCCAGAGAAGAGCAACAAAAATGATTAAAGGTCTAGAAAACATGACCTGTGAAGGAAGATTGAAAAAATTGGGTTTGTTTAGTTTGGAAAAGAGAAGACTGAGACAGGACATGAGAAGAGTTTTCAAGTACATAAAAGGTTGTTACAAGGAGGAGGGAGAAAAATTGTTGTTCTTAACCTCTGAGGATAGGACAAGAAGCAATGGGCTTAAATTGCAGCAAGGGAGGTTGCGGTTGGACATTAGTAAAAACTTCCTAACTGTCAGGGTGGTTAAGCACTGGAATAAATTGCCTAGGGAGTTGTGAAATCTGCATCATTGGAGATTTTTAAGAGCAGATTAGACAAACAGCTGTCAGGAATGGTCTAGATAATACTTAGTCCTGCCGGTAGTGCAGGGGACTGGACCAGATGACCTCCTGAGGTATGCAAGGGCATGTGACCAGGCCACATGACTCTGAACTCCATCTTGGGATGTCAGTATTTTTCCATGAACCAAGTTTAAAACAAAGGGTTCCCACCATATGCTAATGCTATATAAGGTAGGGAGTGACATCATCTGTTGTTCTTCACTCCCCACACAAGAGGCCTGCTGGAAACACCTGAGGTGCAAAGACTGAACTGAGGGAAGTGCTGGACCCAGACTAAAGTGATTTCTAGCTTGTGTATGAAAACCTGGGGATCCCAAGCTGCGAAGAAAGTGAAGTTTGTATCTTGAGAATCTGCAGCCTGCTTGCATCATCAGTCAGGGTGAGAGATTGTTAATTCAAATCCTATCCTTCTAATACATTAAGGTTAGTTTGCATTTTTGTTTACTTGCTATGTAATCTGCTTTGATCTGTTTGCTATCACTTATAATCACTTAAAATCGATCTTTTTGTAGTTAATAAAGTTTGGAGTAAAGTGCTGGGGAATCTCAGCTCAAGGGGCAGGGGCTGTTGCATTTTCTCTCCACATTGAGGGTGAGGTGAACTGGATAATAAATTCATAGTGGTTAGGGTTTTGACAGCTCTGGGGTCCTAGGCTGGGAAGCTGGTGGTTATTTTGGCTGTAGCCTCTCTATTGTTGGTTCATTCAATGGCTGGTCAGAGAGCCTGCATGTAACTTAGCTGGGTGTGTCCCTACCTGTGTGAATGCTGGTGGAAGAGTAGGACTGGGAGCAGGTCTGCAATTTGTCACAGCAGTACAGTGTGAGAGGGAGCCTAGGCTGGTGAGTTAGAGGGCTCAGTGGTACCCCAGTTCCAGATGGCACTCCAGGGGGAACCGTCACACAGGGGATTTAAAAAGCCAGAGGAGCTAGCGAACAGGGGAGTTTTGCAATAGAATTTAGAGAGGGAGAGTGAAAACCAGATACACCCAACATTCTATACACTTAGGCCATTAATGTCCTCTCCCCCCCCCGCCCCCAAATAAAACCTGTAAGAATAAAATTAATGCAGGCAGAAGTCCAGCTGTGCAGTTGGGCTATCCAGTTTACTGCACTGAATGCAGCATGTACAACTACCTGCCTTGTTGGCAGGTAGTGTATGTGTGCATTGGGTGCAAGCAGCTCATGGCCCTCATAGACTGCGTACAGACTCTGGAGACCAGAGTGGCTGAACTGGAGGAGCTAAGGAAAACTGAGAGGTACAAAGATGAAACTTTCCAAGACACAGTAAAGTGGTCCCACCCCCAGTGTGATAGCCTCTGTGCTGTTGAGGAGATCATCAAACTAGATTATATGTTCTTTACTACACATAGATTAACTTGATTTGTTGGGAAGAGTCAACATGGCTTTTGTAAAGGGAAATCATGCCTCACCAAGGTACTAGAATTCTTTGAGGGTGTCAGCAAACATGTGGGCAAAGGTGATCCAGTGGATATAGTGTACTTGGACTTTCAGAAAGCCTTTGACAAGATCCCTCAGAAAAGGCTCTAAAGCAAAGTAAGCTGTCATGCGATATGAGGGAAGGTCCTCTCATGGATCAGTAACTGGTTGAAAGACAGGAAACAAAGGATAGCAATAAATGGCCAGTTTTCAGAATGAAGAGAAGTAAATAGTGGGGTCCCCCAAGGATCTGTACTGGGACCAGTGCTCTTCAACATATTCATAAATGATCAGGAAAAAGGGGTAAACAGTGAGGTGACAAAGTTTAAAGATGATACTAAATTACTCAGGTAGTTAAGTCCAAAGCAGATTGCGAAGAGTTACAAGGAGATCTCACATAACTGGGCAACAAAATGGCAGGTGAAATTCAATGTTGATAAAGGCAAAGTAATGCACAATGCACACTCTTCCAACATAACCCCAACTATACATACAAAAGGAAGGGGTCTAAATTAGCTGTTACCAATCAAGAAAGAGATCGAGGAGTCTGAAAACATCTGCTTAATGTGCAGTGGTGGTCAAAAAAGGTAACCGAATGTTAGGGACCATTAGGAAAGGGATAGATAATAAGACAGTAAATATCATTTTGCCACTATATAAATCCATAGTATGCCCACATCTTGAATATTGGATACAATTCTGGTCACCCCATCTCAAAAAAGATACATTAGAATTGTAAAAAGTACAGAGAAGGGCAACCAAAATTATTAGGGATACGGAAAATCTTCTGTACAAGGAGAAATTAAAAAGACTGGGACTGGTCAACCTGGAAAAGAGGTGACTAAGGGGGGATATGATAGACATCTATGAAATTATGAATGGTGTGGAGAAATGAATAAATGTTATTTACCCCTTCACATAACACAAGAAGCAGGGGTCACCGAATGAAATGTATAGGCAGCAGGTTTAAAACAAACAAAAGGCAGTACTTCTTCGCACAACACACAGTCAACCTGTGGAACTCTTTTCTGGGGATATTGTGAAGGCCAAAAGTATAACTGTGTTCAAAAAAGGTTTCAGAGTAGCAGCCGTGTTAGTCTGTATTCGCAAAAAGAAAAGAAGTACTAGTACTCCTTTTCTTTTTGTGTTCAAAAAAGAATTAGATAAGTTCATGGAGGATAGGTCCATCCATGTCTCTTAGCCAAGATGGTCAGGGATTCAACCCCATGCTCTGGATGTTCCTTTAGCCTCTGACTGACAGATGCTGATACTGGATGACAGGGATGGATCAATCAATTATTGCCCTGTTCTGTTCACTCTCTCTGAAGCACCTGGTGGCCACTGTCTGAAGACAGAATACTGGGCTAGATGGACCACTGGTGTGACCCAATATGGCCGTTCTTATTTTCTTATGGCCATGGGTAATTGTTGCCTTTTTTGGAAACCTCTTTCTGTTTCTTACATGTGTATTGAATACTGCCAATGCTGCTGCTACAGGGCTCCCAACTGTGGGTGCACTTGTGTTAGTTGTGGCAGAGAATGCCCCTTTGATACTTTGGTGAGGAAGAAGTACAAGGGTAATCACTTGCTCTTTATCCACTGGCAGGGAGTACAGTGCTGTAGCTACCTATTGTCTGCTTGGATGGTCCACAGCTGCACTAAGCAATAAGTGTGGTGACAAAAACTCAGGTTACCTATTGAGTCTACAATATCCTGTATATATCGCTGGACTGCCACCCATGTTCCTGAACTCACATCCCATTGCAGGTACTTAGCCCAGCATGAGGTACCTGGACTATACCCAGTACAGTGCCTACTCAGAGAAATAGTAGGCAAGGTCCCCTGGAAAGACCAATTAGGAAGAAAAGGAATAGAAGGGGGCTAGTAGTTCTTAAAAGATATTATTCTAGAGGCTCAACATCAAGTTATTCTGACACAGAGGAAAGATAAGAAGAGCCACAGGAGGCCAATGTGGCTGCACAAGTAGCTTTTTAGCTATCTACAAACCACAAGGGATACATACAAGAAATAGAAGGAGGGGCATGTAATCAAGGAACTATACATAGGAACAGCATGAGCGTGTAGGGACAAAATCAGGAAACCCAAGGCAAAGAATGAGTTACAGCTGGCAAGGAATTTTAGAAGAAATAAGAAGGGGTTCTTCAAATATGTCAGGCAAAAAATGAAGATTAAGGTTAGTGTGGGTCTGCTGCTCAATGGAGAAGGTGAGCTGGTACTGGAAGATAATAGGAAGGCAGAGCTGCTTAATGCCTACTTTGCTTCAGTCTTCTCACAAAAGATAATGTGATCGGATGACCAGCAAAGTTACCACAGACAATAAAGGGGAAGGGATGCAGATTGGGACAAATAAAAAGCACGCCAGAGATCTTCTAACCAATTTGAATGAATTCAAATCAACAGGGCCGGATGCTATTCACCCAAGGGTAATGAAGGAATTAGCTGAAGAAATCTCGGAAACAATGGCAATAATATTTGGAAACTCATGGATGACAGGAGAGGTCCCGGAAGACTGGAGCGGGGCTAACATGCCCATCTTTAACAAGGGGAAAAAGGAGGAGCTGGGGAACTATAGACCAGTCAGCCTGACCTCAAAACCTGGGAAGCTACTAGTGCAACGTATAAAACATTCAATTTGCGAATACTGGGAGCATGAAGGGGTGATCACTAGCAGCCAGCATGGATTTACCAAGAACAAATCATGCCAAACCAGCTTGATTTCCTCCTTTGACAGGGTAACTGGTTTGATGGATAGGAGGAATGCAATGAACATAATATATCCGGACTTCAGCAAGGCTTTTGACACAGTCCCACATGACATTCAGATAGGTAAGCTGGAGAAATGTGGGCTTGTGGAACTACCATTAAGTGGATACATAATTGGTTAAACATCCGCAAACAAAGAGTAACCATTAATGGAATTAATTAACTATTAAAGGGAGGTCTCAAGTTGGATTCCACAGGGATCTGTTCTGGGTCCAGTGTTGTTAAACATCTTTATTAATAACCTGGATGTAGGAATAGAGAGCTTACTGATCAAATTTGCAGATGACGCCAAACAAGGGGGGCAGGGGTTGCAACACTTTGGAGCATAGGGCTAAAATTCAAAGGGATCTTGATAAATTGGAGAACTGGTGTATAGACAACAAAATGAAATTCAACAAAGACAAATGTTAGGTGCTACACTTAGAGAAGGAAAACCAAATGCACAAATACAGAATGGGGGATAACTGGCTTGGCAGCAGCACTGCTGAGAAGGATCTGGGAGTAGTGGTGGATCACAACTATAACATGAGTCAGCAATGCAATGCTGTTGCAAAATAAACAAATGCAATTTTAGGTTGCATTAACAGAGGCATAGCATGCAAGTCATGGAAGGTGACAGTACAGCTTTACTTGACACTGGTTAGGCCTCAGCTGGAGTACTGTGTCCAATTTTGGTCACCAATGCAAAGAAAGGATGTGGAGAAACTGGAAAAGAACAACAGGTGAGTGACAAAGATGATCAAAGTGATGGAGTGGAAGGTATATGAGCAAAGGCAGAAAGAACAGGGTATGTTTGGTTTGGAAAAGTGGAGCTTAAGGCGGGGACACGATAGCAGTCTTCAGATAGTTGAAAGTCTGCCATAAAAAAGATGGGGGAAAAGTTGTTCTCTCTTGCTACAGAGGGCAGGACAAGAGGCAATGGGTTCAAACTACAGCATGGCAGATTTAGATTGAATCTCAGGAAAAATGTATTACTTGTATGAGCAGTAGGACAATGGAACAGACGCCTAAGGAGGTCATGGAAGCTCCTTCCCTGGAGGTTTTCAAAAGCGGGCTGGTTTGTCATCTGTCTTGGATGGTTTAGACACAACAAATCCTGCATCATGGCAGGGGGTTAGACTAGATGACCCTTGCAATCCCTTCTAACCCCATGGGTCTATGATTCTATGATCTTAGCTCCCCAGCACCCAAATGTCACACAGGGGTTTAGACACCAATGGGGAAGGGGGTTAACTTGTGATCTGAGAGTCCCAGTTATTGGTAAATAATTGTGGTTTGGCCTGTGGGTAAAACCTGTCTCATGAGATCACAAATTACAAAAAGAGAAGTTAGAGGTGGAAAAGGCTCATAAGGTTACCTAGAACACCCTCAGAGGACACTGCAAGACCAGTCCCTTCTGCACTCTGTCCAGTTCAGTTATAAATATCCCAGATGAAGAGGTTTCATCACTTCCTATCACCATTCCCACACATGCTGAAGTCTGGGGATTGCTCCAGTATATCAACCTCCCTATTGTGCCAGAGCAGGCAATGTGCCTCAAACAAGTGAGCAGGGGGCCGAGAGCAGTCAGCTACCAGTGAGTTTAAATGTCACCTCTTCTTCTCACTGCTGACTATATTTCTGTGTATTTCACAGCCTTCACAATTAAGCAAAGCCTCATATGCCAGCTCTAGAGATAGTCAAGTATCAGCGACACCATTTTTCAAATAAATTAAGTGAGAGACTGCCCAAAGCCACTTGGGACAAAGCTAGGAAGACAACTCAGGTGTCCAATCCAGCACAATTAAGAGTCAGCCACACTGAGTATGCTAAATCTATATGGTTGGCTACCGTGTGTATAATAACTAACCACTAGACCACGCTCCCTGTCCAGACTCAGGAAGAGAATCCAGGATGCCCAGCATTCTGCTGCTGTCTAACAAACAGCATGCAACCTGCTGGCAATGTGTGGGCCACAGTCCCTGCTAGCTGCTAGTCCAAGCCCAGGCTAACATTTACTCCTGTAGGTCTAGCGTAGAGACCTGGACTGAAGATATAAACTCTGCTGATGGGACGCACCCTGCTGATGAGCTGCAGAGAGGGGAGAGTGAGGTGCCTAAGCATGGGATGCACAGAAGCCAGCATGCTGAGCTGACTAAGCTAGCCGGTTGGAAATGCTGAGGAGAGGGGTGTGGCCTAAACCCTTCTCCTTTCTAGGGCAGTTAGGTATCTTAACTCGATTGGGATTTACAGTTGTGCCTCTCTTGGAGCTAAGCGCCTAAGCCTGGAGAGGTCAGTCCTTTCCTACAGGGAAAGAGAGAGAAAGAGAGACTCACCCCTCAGAGCCAGCTGGTCAGGCTACTCCCCCAGGATGTGGGAGGCCTGTTTTCCAATCCCTGCCTGCTGATTTAGAGCAGGAGACTTGAATCCAGCTCCCCCATATCCCAGGAGAGTGCCCTGGCCACGAGGCTAAGGTGGATACCTCTCAAGCTCTCCTGTTAAAACTGGACCATTGTGTATAAATGCTTAAATATTAATTGGAACAGGGACTGGAACACAGGTTTCCCTTCCCACCTCCGGCATAGTGCCCTCACCACCAGTCTTGAGTGTGCCCCTTTGTATGGGTTAGGCATGTCCTGAGAACACCTACCAGATTGGACCCCTTTGACACAATGGGAATTTCCTGTAATATTTTCACAAGTCCTAAATATGCCTCAGTTTCCCCTAAATTTTGCATGGTTTCCCAGTGCGGGGAAAAGGACTAAGTTTGCTCTCAGGGCAAGCTAGGAGAGATAGCTGTGAGTACTTCCCTTACCTGTCTGAGCCTGAACAGGTCATTGAAAAGGATTGGCCAAGACTGACCCCATATCAGTTGAAAATCTGAGAAGCCCCTGGTAAACCGAAGCCCCAGGACACTGACATCCAGCAACCAACAACCCAGAGGGAGATGGATTTCCCCACCTCTCAGCAGAGAAGCTGAGCAAAGACCCCAGCTCAAGAAAAAAGGACATAAGAACATCAGACTGGCCAAACTGGGTCAGACCATTGGTCCATCCAGCCCAGAACCCTGTCATCTGACAGAGACCGGTGCCAGGTGCTTCAGAGGGAATGAACAGAACAGGCAATCATCGAGTGATGAAGGACTGGAAGGTGTGAGGTGGGTGATAAAGGGTTGGCTTTTGGAAGGAGTCTGGGCTCCCTCACCTGGGAAGTAAGGAGGTCCACCTGAGAGAGAGACAGCGCTTGAACATGGGGTTCACAATAGCGTGGCTGGGCTCTGGGCTAACCAGAATGAACTATAGTGTAACTTAGTTCTGCCTCTCTGTGCTAACCTAAGGATTTGCAGATTCTGCAGCCAGGTGACTAATAAAGGTTAGCAAAGGACTAACAAAGGCTGCCTGTGTCGCTGTAATAGTCACTGAGAGCCCTGCACCCTGAAGGGGACAGTACAAGCCTCCCGCTGGAATCTGGCTGGGGTGAGTCGCTGCAGGGAGCCACGGAGAGAGACAGGAATTACTGGTGCCGACAGCCCAGTTCCAGAGTCTTGGAGGCCACGGGCCTGCCCCTGTGGACAGTGTGGGTCCTTGGGGCCCAGCCCACTACAGGGGTTACTCCCAGGAGACTGGTTACAGGCTGGGCATAGGCCAGATCCTGTGACTCTGTGACAGCCCCACAGCCAAGACAGGAAGCGGAGAGCCTAGTCTGACAACGCACTGGGACTTAGGCGTGAGCGGGGGCTCCAAGCAGCTCGGCGGCGTCAGGACTTAGGAGGCTTTGCACATGTGCTCCAGCCGGAATGTAGGCACCTCAGGGACTTTGCTGGCAGAAATGGAGGTGCCTCAGGAATTTGAGTGCCTACTTGGCGGCTGAAAGGTGGGTTTTGAGGTTCTCAGTGGTGCATAAATGTTGGGCTTTGCCACTAACATGGCAGTTAGGTCCATCAGTTGATTTGTGGATCCACTGGTTGTGGGCTGGGTCAAATCTCAGCTCGTTCAGTTGCCCAGTGGTGTCAGCGGCCTCATGCGATGGTAAGGGCTGTTAAAAGGGCAGAATTATTTTCATGGGTCAATAGCAAAGTGAGACTGGATTGCCTGGTTTAATGACATGATCACACAGTATTTTTTCACAGGGAGTCAGATCTCCCATGGTTCCACTCTCTCCCCCCAGAGGAGGGCAGCTCAGTCCAACACCCGGTCACAGAGACACCATAGCCAGTCACCACAGAGTCAAGCCCTCAGGACTTTCATCTCCCAGAGACCCTGTTTAGGAAGAGCAGACTGCTCAGACTCAAGGGGACAGCGCCACCTGTCCATATTCTGTTATCATACATGGGAGCATTCACCACAACAGGTGTCACCAGGTGAACGTGTCAGACCCCTCTACAACTAGGTGCTGGAACTAGGGGTGCTGGGGGTGCTGCCACACTCTCTGGCATGAAGAGGTTTCCATCATATGCAGGGTTTACAATTTGGTTCAATGGCTCTCAGCACCCCCCCTCTATACAAATTGTTCCAGCCTCCCTGCCTCTGCAGAGGCTGAACGTGTGCAGAGGACATTCTACCCGCTAACCTGGGTCAGCCAGAACAGCCTCCAGAGCGACTGAGAGAAAAGCCTCCTTCCAAACAGCTGTGACACACGGGTGAGAATCCTGGCACTGGTTTTCAGGGCAGGATAACTCTCTTACACAGGCTACGGGGACAGGAAGGTTTCATGTTCCAAGCTGTGATGCTGAGTAATGGTTAATCAGTGTGGCATCTTCCGGTAACTCCCTCACACAGGCCACTAGAGGGCCTTTGGTGAACCAGCCCAGCTCTTTCCTCGCCACCTGGCTTACAGGCTGCTTGGAAACAGGGTGAACCTAGAGACTGTTTATTTTGCTGCTGGCTCCGGGGTAACCGCTGAGATGCTCTTGGGGCCAGGCCTGTCTTATGTGACATCAGACCGACAATGGGGCAGAATAAACCTGTTTGAAACCTGAGGCCTGCAGTTGTATTTCCCTTCCCCGCAAACCCTGGTGATTTTGGTCTGGTCTGATCATCTGCCAAGTTTGTTTCAAGCCCTAAGTCCAGATCTGAGTGCCAGGCACAGACAGCAGCCTCAAGGGGGAGATAGTCTCTGTGTTAGAGCTCTGATACACTCCTCACCTCCAGCCAGCCACAGGGCATGAGCTGCTCACTGTAAGCTCAGAGGGGTGGAAAAGCCCCTGATAAAAGGGAACAGCAGATAGACCCGTCAGTGCAGAACTGGGCATAGCCTCACTGCGATTAGGAAAGAGAGAGCAAGTCTTCCCATGGTACTGCTCGCTCCTGGATTTCCCCGGGCACCAGAGGCCAGAAGGGGCGAGATTTGTGACATGAGAAATCCCGGCCAGTTTGGGGCTGAGCTGACACCACCGATGTATTTTATTAGCTGGACGCAGAGTGGATTTGGGCAGTGCACGGGTTGCTGCAGAGTTTAACTCGCCAGCCCGAAGCATGGGGGGCTGAGGAATAACTCTGCTTGAGACGCTCTTTCTTTTCCATCAGAAACAGATCCCCAAGGAAGCAAACAGAACTCCCATTGCCATCCATAGCTAGTAGCAATGAGCTCTGCAGATAGTGTGCTTCCTCAGGCCCCCATCGCCCTCAGAGAAGCTCTTGACTTGAGGCTGGTGTCCAACTGCAGAGGGTTAAAGAGTTAACATGGGAGCCTGTAAGTTGCATTCAGCATTCAACCAGACCTGTACATCCTACATGCAGCACTGGAAAGGAATCTGCATTCTAACCTACACACTTCAAGATGACAGGTTTCAGAGTAGCAACCGTGTTAGTCTGTATCCGCAAAAAGAAAAGGAGTACTTGTGGCACCTTAGAGACTAACAAATTTATTTGAGCATAAGCTTTTGTGAGCTACAGCTCACTTCATCGGATGCATTCAGTGGAAAAGAAATCTCCCCACTGTATTTTCCACTGAATGCATCCGATGAAGTGAGCTGTAGCTCACGAAAGCTTATGCTCAAATAAATTTGTTAGTCTCTAAGGTGCCACAAGTACACTTCAAGATGTCACTTCACTGGGGGGAGGAATTAGGGGGGGAGGCAGCTTCCAAAGGAGGCCCTAGACTGCTCAGAAAATGCTGCCTGTTTTCTGTGGTATCTGGGATTAGACCCAGAGTCTGAAGTCACCTAAAGCTACTGCAGCACCTCTGAATCCTTTCCAGGTGCAGGGAAGCCAGGGCCTCTGTCCCATATTGGGCAGAGCATCAGCATGTGCCTGTTTAGAGGCATTCAGCTAACTTGCACTTGTTTTGAAACTGAATCAGAACATCCCCATTTCTGAGAGAGCCCCTGTAAATAGCAGGGCCCCATGTCTGCTTTTAAAAGCTCCACTCCTGGGTGTTTATAAGGGTCTTTCCTCTCTGTCTACGCTCCTAAAGGGTATTTCAGCAAGTGAGAAGCTGCAGAGTTAAGTGACACGTACTGGGGCACAGTGAGACTGGCTCCATGTAGAGTGCAGGTAAATGTGGAAAGGGACCAAACTGGGCAGCAGGCAAGGTTGTCTTTGCTCTTTATCCTTCCAGTTCCAAGTATCTGAGGTGCTACTGATAGCTGCAACAAGTACAGCATTTCAGACCAATATGTGACTTTCCAGGTGATGGTGCCCCTATAAATAGGCAGAGACCTCTCCCCTGGCATAGAGAGAGGCTGGCTCCGAACATCTGAACTGTGGGATTTTGCAGATGCCCCCAAGCTGCATAATGGGCTGAACCAAATGCCTGGATCTGAACATGTCCAGAACGGGGCTGGGCCCAAAGGTGTCTGCAGTTGGACTGGTTCTACCTGAGAGCATTGGCTGGTTGGAGAGCCAGGGCTCAGTGCCTTGTTCCCTGCTAATGTACAGCCATCGACGCCCTTGATAGGGCCAGGCCTGGGGAGATTTTGTCAGTAGTGCCAGTCTCAGTGACTATTTTGGGTAGGTTGTAGCTCAGCAGTAGAGACTGTTCCCAGCTTGAGGCCTATCAGGAAAAGCACAGCCTGGCATAGAGCAGGGGCTGGGTACAATCACTCATCACCATCATCAACTATTATGAGAAGAGGTTCCAAACAAGCTATGGCCAGTGGGCAGAACTTGCTTCTCTAGGGACAGTGACGGAGCCAGGGGTCTGAGTCAGCCCTGTGCCAACTTCCCCTCACTAGGGCGCATGCAGGAATGTGACTCCATGCTCACACCAGTGCCACATGGCTCCTGCGACCTCAGCCTGGCTTATCTGCTCCTGCTCCCATGACTTGGGAAGAGGGGTCAGGCCCTCAGCCAGAATTCCAGCCTTGATCCAGACCAGCAGAACCCAGACCAGCTGAGATGGGAAGGCTCCCAGCTCAGCTCAGCTCCTAGCGACTGTGCCAGGAGAAGGTGTCCATCTGGGAGAAGCCTTCTGTATCCAAGATGTCTGCCCTGTGGCTCATCTGGGACAGTTGTTTCCAGTAGGTCATGAACCTCCTGGTTTGTGTGTGGCCTGGGGCAGTTCAGACTAGTAGGCAAGGCCATTTACACACCATGCATTGTAGTGGATCTAGTACACTGGGAATATGGAGCCTAACATAATGGTACTGAGCACTTGTGCAGAGTAGAAGGGCCAGCATCATGGCCCTCACGTTAGCCAGTTACATTCTGTTGAGATAGGTAAGTGTCATTGTCCCTGCTCTCAGATGGGGAAACCAAGGCACGGGGACCAAGGGCCAGGCTTGCGCATGCACAAGTTTGGGCACCCATGTTTGAAAATTTTGACCCAAGCAACATTCCCCGATTGAGAGCAGCAGTCAGCGTCCCAGTGGTGGTGGCTTGCAGAGCATGAATCACAGATTAGTGTCCTTGCAATCCCCTCCCACGGGACCCACACATGCTAATGGATCTGCAGAGTGAAATGCTCATCTCTGTCACGCACTGGGCCAGGTCTTATCAGGCTGAATAAGGCCTTAAGAGGAGCATTTAGGCAATTGCTTTGTTATGGGAGAAATCTGTCCCAGCTCCATGAGCCAGCCAAGATCATCCTTATGACTTCACAAAGGCCTGTAGGGGGCATGTGTCAGCGCCCAGGAAGAGTGTTTCCGTCAACCTCACAGCTGCCTCCTGTCAGAGTGCAGAGGAACCATCCCTCCAGCCCAGGTCCCAGTGAGCTTCCCCAGCCCGCTGCCATGGCCGCCTGCCTGCCTGCGCGGATTATCCCTTTGGGCTCAGCTGCCACTCTCGGATCCTCTGGAAGGATCACTGTTAATCAGGTATAACCCCAAGGGCAGGCACAGGGAGAGGGCAACCAGCCAGTGCACAAGGGTTATTTTTCACTCTTTTCTTGCTGTGATTTGACTTTCTAAGCAGCTCTCCCAGACTCCGCAGGGAGAGTGCCAGAAATTCCCTTTCTTTGGGGCATACGCTCCCTGCAGAGGTGATCCCAGAGATGACAGCCAGTGCTGGCCCCCCTCACTTGCTGCAAGCTGCTGGGATGGAAGGAATGGGGCAGGCCTGGAGCTGTGCTGTCCGGGCCTTCAGGAGCCTTGTTGGGACACGCGTGTCCCTCAGATCCCCTGGACTCAGTGAAAGCCAGGGTGCCTTGCTATGGAGTGTCCAGCCCACAACTTCTCTCCCAGGGCTCAGCAGAGCTGAGAGTGTAACTTGTTGGCACTGCAATTGTTAACCCTTTAAGTTCCTGAGAGCATTCACCCCTCCCCGCCCCCAGGTGTAACCCTTTCAGTACTGGAGTGTAGTCAATATCTCCTCCTCCTACATTTGCTCCCCATTCACAACTCAATACATTTAACCTTGTCAGTGCCATGATGCACACCCCCTCTCCCTTGCCTGCAATTCACCCACTGCTGGAGAGGTTTAATTAGATCCATCAGCTAAACCAGTCAGGGTCAGGATGCATGTTAAGATAAAACAAGACACAAACCAACATACATTGAGTTTTCACAAGTCTGTTTTTAAATACTCCATAAAAACAGAGGGAACTCTCAGGCAACAATGTCGTGAATTAAGATAGGGTTTGATTGTAAACACTTACATGGATTTAAACAACATTATTTGAAAATTTAACAGAAACACACATTGTTTGAAAAACCTGGCAATTCCGAGTCAAGATTCTACTAGCAGCCTTAAGCTGGACCTTGTCCCCCTGCCCATCTTCAAAGTATCACCAGAAATTCCCTTGCTCTGAGTTACCATACCTCATCTACTTTTTCTCTCCACCTAATACCAGCCATTAACCTTTGATACATTCACTCAGATATTCAGGGGGAATCACATCTTATCCATGTACAGTGCAGAGAAAACACCTTTCTCATCTGCTATTCCATTGTAAGCCAGAGGTCTCAACCTACTTCTTCAGCCTTTACACGCAGACTGGAACCTCTGCTGCATCTACTTCATCCAGCCAAATGAGGCTCATTGGCACCTTAGCCTGTCCACACCCCACAAGCTACCCAGTGTTAGCCTAGGGCACTATCAGTGCCAAATCACGCTGAGATGTGTCTAGAATGTTATACATTCATTCCTCATACTGTGATACTGTCAGTGAAGGACCTTTTATATCTGTTTCCTCATTGGTTGACCAGGGAAGATGGAAACAATTAGAGCCATGCAAATCTGCAGATATCCGCTTTATATCCACAGATAACCACATCCATGGACCATGTTTGTTGATCATGGATTGCATGCGGATGCAAATTTTGTATCTGTGCAGGGATCTAGAAACAAGATCAGAGTTAAGGTGGTTTCACTCTGTATTTTCTGGCTATCAGATTTTGTGTGCAGTGTGTGCTGTGGTGTTCCAGTAATGACTGAGTGCACCTGATTTGGTTTGGAGCAGTGGCTCTATCCATATGAATGGTTTGTTCTGGGAAGAGTTAAATACATTCAGGGAGAAAGGTTCCTGGAACAGCCCCTTGTGCGTCCCAGTTGATTTAATGTGATCCCATTGATACTTGGAGCCTGCAGGAGAACATGGCAGCCAGGCAAGCAAGAAAAATCATTGTTCCTGCAAAATTTGTCAGGATGACCTCAGGTTTGTGTATTTATCTTTGGCAAAATAGACAAAATAAACACACACACAAATTCTTGTCTCTTACTCCTAGGAAATGGGAGGAGAGAAAACCTTAGTGCCTGCAACACATTGGAATTGCTGATGTGTAGATTATTCTGCATTTCAAACCAAAGTTAGGTTTCCCAAATTTCACTTGGAGTAGCTATTCATTGCATTATATGGTGACTGCTGCAGTCTCTGCACATGATACAGCTGTGCTGAGCCCTTCCCCTCCACTGCAGGCAGCTGGGAGAGGAGAAACTTGCCATGTATGTTCTGGGCACAGGACTCAAGGGAGGATTACTAGTGACTGTCTAGAGAACCTGGCCTGACAGAGACTATTTCCAACCATTTCTTCCTGCCTGCAGAAACTAATTTTTTTCCTGATTCCCACTGAAGCTACCAAAATGGAACCAAGAGACTAGTAGAGATGGGCTATCAATAGGTCAAAATGATTCAAACAACTCTAAAGGCGACAGTTATGTCTGTATCATCAGATGGCTGCCCCCGCTATGTGCTGCAGAGATGAAAGAGGATTCTGGCATTAGGACACCAGTCAGATAAATAACATGTTTCCATCGCCCATTAACTCTGTGATAGCCCTTTCTGCAGTTCAGTAACTCAGACCATATAGCGACGGGAAGAATCCATTCAAACTCCTGCCTTTGCGACATCAACATGGAACTGTTATAAAGACATACGTAATCACGAGTCACAAAGAATACTTCATCCCTTCTAGAACCCAAGGGAATGATCACAGCCTAACACCTGCTACCTGCCTGCTTAGCATCCCAAGGCAATAGAGAGTCCTATTAGGGCCTGATTCTCCATTGCCTTACCCCTGTGCTATTTACACCTGTGCAGAGTGGGTGTGAGGCCCAATCCAGTCCGAGTACTCTACTCCCTGACACCAGCACTAGTGTTTTACAGCTACCATACGCCAGCTTTGTGCAAATGTAAATGGCGATCAGGCCTATAAACGACTTGTACCAAAATGAGATTGATCATTTCAGTCATTTATTCAGTTTGTCTCTTTTATTGCATATTATGTGGCAATTTAACTCAAGACAACAGCCCTGTCTGTAGGATTCCTTGATTTCTGCCGACATTCAGCTTTTCCTTCCCCCCTAGTTTTAGTGATGTGTCAATAGCTGGGATTGGGATGTTGTTAATGCTGGCCCTGAGCTGCTCATGCACTCACCTGCACCATGGCTAGAAACGAACATCCACAAAGCTGGGATTTGGGGAAGATTTGCACTAAAATAATAAATAGGCAAAATGTGGTCAAATCGGCATCGTATCTTTCAGCAGCCAAATAGCAGTTCTGGGAACAAAGGCCACAAAGTGAAGAATGACCCATAAATCAATTGCATTAAAATTGCTGAAAGACATGAGAATTTATGGAAGTGAAGACCCATAAAATTTAAACTTGGTAAAGAATCATTTGAAAAATATGTTTTGAAATTCTGCTGTCAGCTCCATAATAAAGCCCTCTTACAAATAACCCAGAAATGAGTCTTAAAAACAATAATGGTTCATTTGAAAAGAATGTGATGACACAGAACACATCCCCATCCCCCTCTCTTCAGAAAGGTGGCAGTATTGCTTTGGAGTTGCTGCACGAATTGTTAGGAACTGAGACTTCCTTCAAATGAACAGCAATGTACCATAATATACCAACAAAATCTAAGGAATGACTTAATCTAATGCAGTGTAAGATCCTAGCGATATGGAAACCACACCAAAGCCCTGGACCGAAGTTGTGTGTAACTCAGCCAGACTAGGACCCTTGTGTTTCCCCACACACATTTGGATTTTTAACCAACTGCCAACTTCATATTTGCTTAGAAAACAAAGTTTAAATTGACCACCCAGCTATCTAAGAGATCCTGATAACACCACACATGTCTAGTATTGGTATCAGAAGCCTCTGATCTTCTTATTACCCGCAGCATACACAAAGGCAAAACAAGAGTGGGTGATGGTCTGGAATGGGCTTTATATATGGTGAGTCCAGACATAATTTGTCTATATGTCCACATGTACAGTAGATCTATAGAGAACTGTATGCTATTGAAGCTAAGAGCAGATTGTCAAATACATTTTTCTAGCATTATGATCAGTTAATTTACATTAATTAATGTCAGTTAAAAGAATGAGCAACACAAACGCATACACCCCCCTTATTTATTATAAGTATAGAACATGAATAAAATCACAAGTGTCCAGCAGAGGGGCTGAGTCAGAAGTGACTGTCCCATAGTTCACCTTCACTCACCTTCACTCATGCAGACCGTCCTCTGGGAAGCCCCTCACTGGGACTTCCACTAACTCACAAAAGTGGGACATGTTTTTAGTTGCAAACCCTCCGAAAGTGGCACTCAGCTGTGTGGCTCTGGTTTTATTCTCTGATGATGTCACTTTAAATATTTTGCATGTTCCATTTGTTATTTTTACTTCTAAAAATGACGCATTTCTGCAAATTCATTTTTATGCAATTAGTCACAACTTAATGGAACAAAGTCAACTGCCTGGATGTCAGAGTAAATGTCAGGCCTGTCTAGTCTGTGACTAGCATGTATATACAGGATAGCACCTGGAATATATGGAGGAGATTAGGCATGTCGTTTTTCACAGCTGCTCTTTTGGATTTCTGACCCAGTCCTTCACCATAGGGCCCAGGCCAAGAGAACCGCGAACTGTAGCTTTACCAACATACACCACAAACATAAATTGAAAGCAATGAAAAAGCAGTTAAAAAGTAATAGAGAAGAAGGAAAATGAATTTCTTCATTTGCAGAATAGCCTCTGTGAGAGCAAAGCCATGACAGCTTTATGACTCCCTGATTATTTTACTTGCATGCGGCTTCCAAACATTTAATGAAAACCAGCGTATGGCTGAGGCTTGAAGGAGAAGAAAACTTTAGACAAAATTCTTGATGCTTAGCCCTACCTGATCTGAACTTGCTCCGAATCAGCAAAGAATGCTCAGAACCCAGCAGTGTCATGGTGACTCTCTGTGAACAGGTCCAGAAGCCCCCGCACTTAAAGCATGAACTGGCTCCAAGGAGACAAGCTGGCCACTGCTAGGGCCCCAGGATTCATCCAACCCTCCTGGGAGCCTCTGGGTGCTTTCAGAGCTGGGATTGTAGAAAGCAGCAAGTGACTTGAAAAGATTTGGTCCCATCCAGCACTGTCCCTCCACAGAAACCAACTGCTCTCCCCTGTGCTGGGTTGAACTAATTAACTTTGAGCTAGCAGGACCCTCCTCCTGCTCAGAGTTTACTATCAGCAGCATCACTGGGTGTCCTGGCTGATGTCATAGTCTAGCAGGGAGCAGCAACTATCACTAAAGGGTCTTAGGAAAGACAGAAGTTTGATATCTGATCCTTATTACTACCAACAGGAACTTGGCCAATCAGGAGGCTCCTTGTTTCAGCCAGCCGGCTTCAGAGCAGCTCTGAAATATCAACAGACCCAGAGCTTAACTCTTTCCAGCATGGGGAGATGTAGCCACCGGGAATTCCGTGTGATGGGACTTAACTGCACAGCACCTAGAGGGGGGCTTAATAGCTGCAACTTGAAAATAATCTGGGCACCTTATTCTCTGATACTTAACAAGGACTTCAGGGACATTACATGGAGCTCCCTCTGCTTCTGCAGGAAGGGGGACAGGATGAGATATTTATTCATTGTGCTTCTATATGCTCTCTGATGTATAAAAGTTGCGACTTCTTCCATCTAAGGAGTCAAAATGTCCCTGTGGGGCACGCACCATTGACAGCATACTGGCATGCTATCCCAATCTGGTTCTGCTGGGGCTCCTTGTGATGTGCTGATGGACTGTACTGTACAGTTGGTTTATGCAGGACGCACTGGGAGTGATCTCATTCTGATACCGATAAACCACAGATAAGTGGCGTTTTTTGAGGAAACACAGTCTCCTGGTAACTTCATGGCCATCTTACCATCCAGGCCCAAAACGTTTGCTAAAATCAATCGTTCCATAGTTGACGTATTTGTTGGTGCTGAATATGCAATATGCTGAGGTTATTGCAGCTTAAAATCACTCTTTTGTTCAGGACAGACTAATGCCGTCATCACAGAGATGCAAGACACAGAACACAGAGACTGCCATTGGCCACATGGAGCCATACTGATGCTTCCCCAGTTCCCATCTATCCCATCTCAGAGCTGGCAGTGCCTTTGCAAACACACAGTGAGGTGGATACAAATCCCTGCACAGCTTGTTCCATGGAAAAGATGACAGGCAGAAGTCGCTCCCAGGGTCGAGAAAGAGGGATTTCCTTTTAGTCTCTGGCCAGAATGAGACTTTTGAAGTGAAAAATCTGCCAAGAATGTCCCAGAATCAGAAGCTAGAGATGGGAGGCCTAGGCTCAAAGGAGCTTGTTCCTTATGGTACATTCTCTGGTGCTTTGTCCCCTGGTGTTTTGAATGTCCAAGGCAACAGACCCCTGCCATCCCTTCCCCAGCCTAACAATACAGCTCACTTCCTGATACGCTCCCAAAACTTCCCCCTCACTCCTCCTCACCCTGAAGAATTCCTCTCCGCCTGTGGGACTTGTTTACGTGCTTCACAGAGCAGTACGCTGTTATCACGTCCTCTGCTAGTGTCTAGTCTGCTAGCTAAACTCATGTTTGGCCAAACACAAGCTGTTGGGCTCAATACAGGGGGACCTGAGTGAAATTCCATGGCCAGTGATATGCAGGTGGTCAGACTAGATGATCTAATGGTCCCTTCCGGCCTTAAACGCTACGTTTTGCTCTTTTAATGTTTCCTCCTCACCAGCCTCTTAGGCCTTAACCTCTTTGTTGCTCTTCTCTCAAGCTGCTTTGCTCAATTGCGCTGTAATATTGCTGTGCCCAGAAGTGAATGGCATTGTTCAGATGGGACCACACCAGAGCCATGCAGGGTGGAACTAGAATCCAGCTACTCCCAGATGGGATTTCTCAACATCTGCAGCCCAGAATTGCACGGCCCGTCTCCCCTGCGTCAGTACGTTGTAAACGCATATTTATTGCCCCTGTTGCCCCCAGCCTTCCTCGTCTATGGCTTATGCGGAGCTTTCCCTGCTCCAGATTATTTCTCCCCAAATGCATTACCTGCATTTTCCCATATCATTCTGTGTGGCCGAACCCTTGGAGGACTCCTCTCTCTTCTTTTCAGTATTATCCGCAAGTTTCATTGATGTGCTGGTTACCTGCCCTTCCAGATCAGCTATGTGAGTCTCTGTGACAGCATATTACGTTACGGGCTGTGGGGCTGAGGGGAGGGGTCCCTGAGGCAATGTGTTATGGCCTGCGGGGCCGAGGGGAGGGGTCTCTGTGACTGCATAATGGCTTGCGGGGCCTAGGGGAGGGGATTCTGTGACTGTGTTATGGCCTGTGGGGCTGAGGGGAGGGGTCTCTGTGACTGCGTTATGGCCTGCGGGGCTGAGGGGAGGGGTCCGTGTGACTGCGTTGTGGCCTGCGGGGCCGAGGGGAGGGGTCCGTGTGACTGTGTTATGGCCTGCGGGGCCAAGGGGAGGGGTCTCGGTGACCGCGTTATGGCCTGTGGGGCCGAGGGGGGGGGGTCTCTGTGACCGCATTATGGCCTGTGGGGCTGGGGGGGGTCCGTTTGACTGCGTTATGGCCTGCGGGGCCGAGGGGAGGGATCTCTGTGACCGCGTTATGGCCTGTGGGGCTGAGGGGGGGTCCGTGTGACTGCGTTATGGCCTGTGGGGCTGAGGGGAGGAGTCTCTGTGACCGCGTTATGGCCTGTGGGGCTGAGGGGGGGTCTCTGTGAGTGTGTTATGGCCTGTGGGGCCGAGGGGAGGGGTCTCTGTGACTGCGTTATGGCCTGCGGGGCCGAGGGGAGGGGACTCTGTGACTGCGTTATGGCCTGTGGGGCTGAGGGGAGGGGTCTCTGTGACTGCGTTATGGCCTGTGGGGCTGAGGGGAGGGGTCCGTGTGACTGCGTTATGGCCTGCGGGGCTGAGGGGAGGGGTCCGTGTGACTGCTTTATGGCCTGCGGGGCTGAGGGGAGGGGTCCGTGTGACTGCGTTGTGGCGTGCGGGGCCGAGGGGAGGGGTCTCTGTGACCGCGTTGTGGCCTGCGGGGCCGAGGGGAGGGGTCTCTGTGACCGCGTTATGGCCTGTGGGGCTGAGGGGAGGGGTCTCTGTGACCGCGTTATGGCCTGCGGGGCTGAGGGGAGGGGTCTCTGTGACCGCGTTATGGCCTGTGGGGCTGAGGGGAGGGGTCTCTGTGACCGCATTATGGCCTGTGGGGCCTATGGGAGGAGTCTCTGTGACCGCGTTATGGCCTGTGGGGCTGAGGGGAGGAGTCTCTGTGACTGCGTTGTGGCGTGCGGGGCCGAGGGGAGGGGTCTCTGTGACCGCGTTAGGGCCTGTGGGGCTGAGGGGAGGAGTCTCTGTGACTGCGTTATGGCCTGCGGGGCCGAGGGGAGGGGTCTCTGTGACTGTGTTATGGCCTCCGGGGCTGAGGGGAGGGGTCCGTGTGACTGCGTTGTGGCGTGCGGGGCCGAGGGGAGGGGTCTCTGTGACCGCGTTATGGCCTGTGGGGCTGAGGGGAGGAGTCTCTGTGACTGCGTTATGGCCTGCGGGGCTGAGGGGAGGGGTCTCTGTGACCGCATTATGGCCTGTGGGGCCTATGGGAGGAGTCTCTGTGACCGCGTTATGGCCTGTGGGGCTGAGGGGAGGAGTCTCTGTGACTGCTTTATGGCCTGCGGGGCCGAGGGGAGGGGTCTCTGTGACTGTGTTATGGCCTCCGGGGCTGAGGGGAGGGGTCCGTGTGACTGCGTTGTGGCCTGCGGGGCCAAGGGGAGGGGTCTCTGTGACCGCGTTATGGCCTGTGGGGCTGAGGGGAGGAGTCTCTGTGACCGTGTTATGGCCTGTGGGGCCGAGGGGAGGGGTCTCTGTGACCGCGTTATGGCCTGTGGGGCTGAGGGGGGGGGTCCGTGTGACTGCGTTAATGCCTGCGGGGCCGAGGCGAGGGGTCTCTGTGACTGTGTTATGGCTTGTGGGGCCGAGGGGAGGGGTCTCTGTGACTGTGTTATGGCCTGCGGGGCCTAGGGGAGGAGTCTCTGTGACCGCGTTATGGCCTGTGGGGCTGAGGGGAGGAGTCTCTGTGACTGCGTTATGGCCTGCGGGGCCGAGGGGAGGGGTCTCTGTGACTGTTATGGCCTGCGGGCCAAGGGGAGGGGATTCTGTGACTGTGTTATGGCCTGTGGGGCCGAGGGGAGGGGATTCTGTGACTGTATTATGGCCTGCGGGGCCGAGGGGAGGGGATTCTGTGACTGCGTTATGGCCTGCGGTGCTGATTGGAGGGGTCTCTGTGACTGCATTATGGCCTGTGGGGCTGAGGGGAGGGGTCCGTGTGACTGCTTTATGGTCTGCGGGGCCAAGGGGAACGGTCCGTGTGACTGCGTTATGGCCTGAGGGGCTGAGGGGAGGGGTCTCTGTAACTGTGTTATGGCCTGTGGGGCTGAAGTAGGGTTGCCAACTTTCTAATTGCAGAATACCGAACACCCTTGCCCCACCCCTTCCCCGCCCCTTCCCAAGGCCCTGCCCTCTGCCCCATCCCTTCTCCAAGGCTCTGCCCCCACTCACTCCATCCTCCCTTCCTCTGTTGCTTGCTCTCCCCTACCCTCACTCACTCACCCATTTTCACCAGGCTGGGGCACAGAGTTAGGGTGTGGGCTCTGGGGTGAGGCCAGGGCCGAGGGTTTTGGGGTGCAGGAGGAGGCTCCAGGCTTGGAGGGGTGGGGCCGAGGGGTTCAGAGTATGGGAGGGGGCTCCGAGCTGAGGCAGGGGGTTGGGGTTTGTGGGGAGGTACTGGCTCTGGGCTGGGGGGTGCAGGCTCTGGGGTGGGGCAAGAAATGAGGGGTTCAGGGTGCAGGAGGGGATTCTGAGCTGGGTCAGGGGGTTGGGGCGCAGGAGGGAGTTTGGGTGAGGGGGGGGCTCAGGGCTGGAGCAGGGGGTTGGGGTGTGGGAGAGGGTGCGGGCTCTTGCTGGGGGTGTGGACTTTGGGGAAGGGCTGGGAATGAGAGGTTTGGGGTGCAGAAGGGGGCTCAGGGCTGGGATTGGGATTTGGGGTGCGGGAGGGGGCTCAGGGATGGGGCAGAGAGTTGGGGGGCAGGAGGAAGTTCGGGGTGTGGGCTCCGGGCAGTGGTCATCTTGGATGGCTCCTCGCAAGTTGCAACATGTCCCTCCAGCCCCTAGGCAGAGGTACGGCCGGGCAGCTCTGCAGTGCACGCTGCCTCCACCTGCAGGCACTGCCCTCACATCTCCTATTGGCTGAGGTTCCTGGCCAATGGGAGCTGTGGAGCCGTGCTTGGAGCACGGTGTGGGCAGCACATGGAACCCCCATGGCCATTCCTCCGCCTACGAGCCGAGGGACAGGTCACTGCTTCCGGGGAGCCTCACAGAGCCAGGTATGGAGCCTGCCAGCCCCACGCCAACTGGATTTTTAATGGCCCGGTCAGCAGTGCTGACCGGAGCTGCCAGGGTCCCTTTTTGACCTGGCATTCCGGTCAAAAACCAGACACCTGGCAACCCTAGGCCCTGCACCGCTCCCTTCACATTACTGCTGGAAGGAGCCTCATTTGTTTCCTTTTCCCCATGTAATACCCATCATTGTTAGTGCTGGGGGACCTGAGGGGATGCTAGAGTAGACAAGTCCCCACCAGTCACTTGTCTCATGGAACCTGGTTGAGGGCAAGTCTCAGCAGAACAGTGGGAAAATGCCAGCAGCCCCCAGAGCCTCGTCTGCAGTAGCATGCCACTGCCGCTCTCACCACTGGGCTGCTCTAGGGGAGCAATGGTAGGGACTAGGCTAGCGTAGGTGAAGCCCAGTCGGAGAATTCACATTTGCCTGGCAAAGCAAGAGCACAGAGGGAAGCCAGGGCCCGCTGGTGTGAGCTGCAGTGAAGACCCTTGGCAGGGACTCTGCGAGCGTATGAAGCTGTGTGAGGCAGGGAGAGAAGCAACGGGCCTGAAGGCAGGAGAGCTGAGCTGAGCCCAGGGCTAGTCATTAAGCAGCATTACATTTTGGGAAATGCCCCAAAACAAAGGTCAGGAGTAGGATGGGGAAGGAAGGGGAGCAGAGGAGGGCCAAGGTCCAACACCCCAGATCTGCAGGGGTATCACTGTCAGCATGGGCAAGAGTTCTCCGGGGTCTGCAGTGGGCAATCTCTATGATTGCAGTTGATAGAGCTGTGAAATAGAAGGGGTCCCTGCTCCCACCAGGTGTCCCAGCCCTCTGCTGCCCATTCCCAGGGGCAGCGCGGTGCCTGTATGGTGAGTACCTGAGTAATGAGCACATTGGTATGTGCTGTCCTGCAGCCATGTTGGCTCAGTGTTTTAATGGCCCCAATAAACCTGCTCCCGCTCCCACTCCTCCTCCCTGGCCTGCCAGGCTCAAGGGGAGATGCTGCTGTGCTGGGTCACACTGTGACCGACACGCCCTGGGCTTGGCTCAGTCTTGCTCATAAATCTCTGGAGACGGGGAAGGTTTCCTCAGGTCAGTTACAAGAGGTTCCGTTCAGAACTAAAATCCCATCGACAGTGGGAGTCAGTGAGAAATAGAGAGACGGTGGGATCCCATTGCCCTGGGCAAGCACTGCACAAGGAGAAGTCAGCACCACAACCCTGGAGAAATAGTCCCTTCACTGCTGGGCTTCTATGCCTAGGGCTTCTCTTCTGTGTTCAAAGGCTCCAGAGGGTCTCCCAGGAGCAGGGGATGTCTGAGAGGCCTCCTGGCCGGTAGGCAGGATCCCTGCTGCACCATAGAGCACCTCCTCGAAGCCTGCCAGCTCCCAGAAGCTCATGTAAACAAGCCCCTCCCAGTGCTCATCAGCTCCTGCTCTCCCCAGTGCTGGGGCATAATGGTTTCCATTAGTAAATCCAGAATGTGGCACAGCTCAGCCCATGACAGGGGGGCCTGGGGAGTGTGTGGGGGGTGCTGATCCATGAGGCAATGGCCAAAAGCTGCAGAGGTTGGCCACTGCCTTGCCCTGGACAACCCAACGGATCTCTGGCCTTCTGCCTCAGTGAGCCTCCCTCACACCTCCCTGCCCCTCTGTGAACCACTGACTCCTCTTGCCCTTCCTCGCCCCCCAATATGGGCAGAGAGCACCTGCCACTGCTAGTATTTCTTCTTCAGTGATGTACTTTCCCTGTCCCTGCCCCGCTCCGGGCCAGCAGCACCAGCTCAACACTGCAGCTGGGATGGTGCAGGGGAATTAGGCTGTGTCTCTGCAGCGAGCTGGGCATTTCCACTGTGTCACCAATAGAAAACCCCACAGCAAGTACCCCGCCCTGCCAAGGCCCAGCCATGGGGAGGGATGGGTGTCAGAGGCCCAACAGGAGAGCCACGAAGTGCAGGAGCTTCTGGGGTTCTGAGATCCCGAGTCAAGTACCCCTCCGTTCCCCCAAGGTTCAGGCACCCCCTCTGCCAAGAGGACCAGGCACTGTCCCTTCAAACAAGTCAGGTCCCCTCACCCCAGTATCAGCATCAGGACCAGGACATGGGCAGTGTGTCCTAGTGGTTGGAGCAGATATTGGGAGCCAGGCCAGGTCAGATACCAGGAGGTCAGAGTCTGAGAGGGTCCAGAGGGTGAACCAGGATTCAGGGGGTCAGGCGGCAGGCAGAGCAGGTTACCAGGAGCTCAGAGTCAGGCAGTAGGAGCAGGTGGCACAAGGGAAGCCATCCCAAGCAGGGAAGACCCAGTTGCATAGACAACTTCCTATGCTGGGTTTAAATAGAAGCCGGGAACCAAGCAGGACCCCTCTGAGTTCTGCCAGTCAGATCCCACAACTGGCATCTGCTGTCGGAGTTCAGCTCTTAGCAGGTTGGAAGTTACTGGTACCTAAGCTCCCTGTTCACCAGGCTTTGAGACCCGTGGCCTCAGTCAGGTGCTGCCTCCCTTGCTGCAGGGGAGGCTGACGTGGGAACTCACCTGAGTGATGTACTCCAGACAGATAGAAATCTCATGGGGCAGAAGGATTTACTGTGATCCCATGCAACTGCTGGGAATTTCATCCCACAAATGGGAATGGAGGCAGGGTCCCCATATCCATTCTGCCACACTGCATTGATGGATATGCTGGCAGGGTGGGGGCTGGCGCAGGGGTTGCTGGCTGGGCAGGAGCTGGCACAGGGATTGCTGGCTGGGCAGGGCAGGGGCTGGTGCAGGGGTTGGTGGCATGGCAGAGGCTGGTGCAGGGGTTGGTGGCAGGGCAGGACAGAGGCTGGTTCAGGGGTTGCTGGCTGGGCAGGGGCTCGTGGGAGGGTTTGCTGACTGGGGAGGGCAGGGGCTGTTGCAGGGGTTGGTGGCAGGACAGGGTCTGGCGCAGGGGTTGCTGGCAGGACAGGGTCTGGTGCAGGGGTTGCTGGCTGGGCAGGGCAGGGGCTGGTGCAGGGTTTGCAGGGCAGGGCAGGGGCTGGTGAAGGGGTTGCTGGCTGGGCAGGACAGGGGCTGGCGCAGGGGTTGCTGGCTGGGCAGGGCTGGGGCTGGTGAAGGGATTTGCTGGCTGGGCAGGAGCTGGCGCAGGGGTTGCTGGCTGGGCAGGGCAGGGGCTGGCGCAGGGGTTGCTGGCTGGGCAGGGGCTGGCGCAGGGTTTGCAGGGCAGGACAGAGGCTGGCGCAGGGGTTGCTGGCTGGACAGGACAGGGGCTGGCGCAGGGTTTGCAGGACAGGAGCTGGCGCAGGGTTTGGGGGGCAGGACTGGGGCTGGCGCAGGGTTTGCAGGGCAGGGGCTGGCACAGGGGTTGCTGGCTGGAAAGGACAGGGGCTGGCGCAGGGGTTGCTGGCTGGGCAGGGCAGGGGCTGGCGCAGGGGTTGCTGGTGTGACGCTGGCAGACCAGGTGACAGCTCATGTCAGCTCCCCATGCCTCATTGGAACTTTGACCCGCACACCTGGAGCCAGTCTGGCTCTCCACTGTGGTAGGGTTGTTAAAAAAGGTACCTGAATGACAGGAATGGGTTTAGTGTTCAGGATTTAAGAATGCTGGTGAGTTGCTGCCTGCACTGGTCTCACATATAGCATCTGTATCCTGTATTAGAAGGTGTCATGTGAGCATTTGCAGTGTAAGCCTTTGTAACTGTGGAAGTCACCAGGCAGGCGTGAGCCATTAACGAGTGTGACATGCTGGTCTCCAGGGAAGGCGTTCTGACCTGTGCAACAGGGACAGCCCATCGACACCAGATGGACTAGAGTAGAGCATAAAGGCTATGTCTACACCATGATTAGACACCCGCGGCTGGCCCGTGCCAACTGACTCATTATTTGTGTGCATTTCATATGTTATTTGTATCACAGCAGGGTTTTAGAGTCCCAGTCAAGATCCTCAGGGTGCTTGGTGCTGTACACACAAAGTGTAAGATGACCCCTGCCTTGCAGAGTTTACAATCAAAAAGGGCAAAGGGCAGGAGGGGAAGGGACTCACCCTGCGAGGTGGGAGGGTCCCAGAGCTCAGGCTCCTGCCTGAGCCCGGAAGTCTACACAGCAATGAAACAGCCCTACATCCTGAGCCCGAGTCAGCTGGCACGGGCCAGCCACAGGTGTCTAATTCCAGCGTAGACATTCCCAACGTGGACAAAAGACTTTGTTGTTTACTCTCCCCCATGAGGATGAGTCTTGCAAGTGGATTCCTCCCATCAGCTAAGTTTGCAGCCCAAAACCGAAGCGGTGAAGGGAATAAAAACCCCTAACAAGGACCAACAGTATCTTTGAATGGGGGCTGCTTGGACTTTGGATGGGGGCCTGTTTTCTAGGCATAAGCAAGGGATCCCCAGCTGCTTAGCCTGGGTTAGCCCTAAAGGACATAGGGCTCTTGCTTAATATGGTAGCTTCTATTACCTTTTGAACTTTAAGATTGTAACTCATTTGTGTGTATGTTTACCTGCTTTAACCTTGTAAATAACTCTCTTGGTTCCTTTTCCTGTTAATTAATCTGTATATAGTTTATTATAGGATTGGTTACAAGTGTTGTCTCTGGTGTGAGATCTAAGGTGCAATTGACCTGGGGAAAGTGACTGGTTCTTTGGGACTGGCACTAACCTGAATGTTGCTGTGATCCTTGCTGTAAGGGACCATCTATCACAGAGGCAGCTTACCTGGGTGGCAAGACAGGTCAGAGTACCCAAGGGGACAGTCTGTGATGCCATGTTAAGGCTGTTATAGTGCCTGAGGGGTTTACACTTGATAACTGGTTGGTGAACTCTAAGTGTAGAACTCACAACCAATTTGGGGTTTGTGCCCTGCCTCTTGCCAGTATGGCCTGACATGGGTACTTATGCTCTGGAGCCACTGCAGGACAGCTTGACAGCTGGCAGAACAGGGCAGGGCTGGAGCAGGGGTTGTCGGCATGGCAGGGTCTGGCACTTATCTTGCGTTCCAAAGGTGAGTCCTTAGGTAGTTCATCTTATTTGTATTGCAGCAGGGCCTAGAGGCCCCAGTCAAGATCCTCATTGTGCTTGGTGCTGTGCACACAGAGTGTAAGCTGACCCCTGCCAAGCAGCAGCCTGCCTGTTCCCCAGCAAGCCAGGGGAGCTTGCCCTGCTACAGAGCCTCTTGCTCTCTGCGTGGCCTCCATGCTTCACGGGGGCCTCCTGCGTGAGATCTGAGTGCTGCTGTTAGATCAGGGCCATTCCCAGTCCATGTATCCCTGGCCCAACCCATGGCCCAATTTCTCTTATAGTCAAAATAGACAAAGGGCAGGAGGGGAAGGGACTCACCCAGGAGGGCAGAAGCAGAACCAGGCATGGAACCCAGGGGTCCTGATGTCTAGGCCTGTGCCCTATCCACACAATTACTGCCTCTGTGTAGTAGCACAACCTAATGACTGACCATTAACCTCCTGTGGTGAGTGATCAGCGATGCCCTGAACTTTTCTGCAGAATTGGGCCTGTCAGTAAACATGCACACATACATGTACGGCACACCAACACGTCTGTACACACATCCATGTGCATGGACACCCCTGCCCATGTATAATAGGCACCCCTCCCACACGCACAGTGAACAGTGGGTGCTGTTCGGTGTGAACTACACACCCCTGGAATTGGCCCTGGCCTGTGCTCAGAGACGCTGTGTTGCAAGCTGCAGCAGTGCTTGCTCAGGCTGGGCCCCTGCCCTGAGAGCTGTGGTGAACTGGCTTGCTTGAGCTAGGTGCCTGTGAGTGATCTCAGGCCCTGGTGCCCAGGGCAGTCTGCGTTCCGAACTGGTACAGATAGGTCGCATGGGGCAAGCTACATAATCTCAATTGTTCTGCTTTCCTTTGTCCCTGGCTGGCTGAGCTGACCCATTGTGCAGGAGGGCCGCTCCCTGTGCTGTCATGAGCTGAACTCTGCTCCTCCTAGGAAGTACAGAACAGCCATGGCTTGTAGTTGCTGTATCCTGGCTGTGGCAAGCAGCAGCCTGCATGTCCGCCAGCAAGCAAGGGGAGCTTGCCCTGCTACAGAGCTTTTTGCTTGCTGCATGGCCTCCACGCTTCAGGAGGACCCCCTGCCCGAGAGCTGAGTGCTGCTGTTAGATCAGGGCCATTCCCAGTCCATGTATCCCTGCCACATCCAAATCCAGTGTCCCTCCTAGCACCTGCCCCTTCCCTCACTTTCCATGTGTAAGGGGACTGTTGCCCCCTTACTAACATTCAGTGGGGATGTTTTAGTTGCTAGCTCCCAGTACTAAAAAGGGGGAAGGGTCGATGGGGAATCAGGACCCTGAGACTGACAGTCCCCTGAGACTGTCAGTCCCCAGGAACAATGGGGAAAGGCCAATGCTCCAGGTCAGCCTGAATGACAGGGCCAGCACGCTAATCAGGGAGTCAGGAGGCCAGGGAGGTCCCGTCCTCTGTGTGAGCTGGATTTGCCTGGGTCAGACAGAGTGGGGCCGAGCTAAAGAGAAAGCAGGGACCCACACGAGCTGGGGAGCAGAGCTGTGCCAGATCCAGACGGACCAGAAAAGCAGCCCAGAGAGAGCAGACCCTGTCCTGGGAGCAGAGCTGCAGCCCCAAAGCCAGAGGCACAGCCCAGAGAGAGCAGACTTGCCCTGGGAGCAGAGCTGCAGCAACCAGAGCCAGAAGGGCCAGAAAAGCAGCCCACAAAGCAGGTCCGTGCTGGGAGCAGAGTCACAGAAGAGCTGGAGGCAGAGCAGCAGCAGCAGTGCTGAGACAGAGTGGTGGAACTGGGGCTGGAGCAGTCCGGAGCTGGGTGAGGTGAGCAGCTGGGGAGAGCGAGGGGGACCCTGGGCAGCGGGCCCAGCACAGGGAGACGCCTCAGCCAAGGGGCTCTGCAGGCCAGGCTTGGATCGTAACCCCGACAGGGCGGGGGCAACACTGGGAAGAAGGGTCCTACCACTTAAAGCCTGAGAGTGTGGGGCCACCATCAGAGCGAGTGTCCAACCCACAGCATCCCTGCAGCACAGCCAGGGCCTGAGAAGGCGGCCTGGGACTTACAAGGAATAGGCTGTGAACTGCCCTGACGTTCCAGAGACACTGTTTGTGATGTTCCCTACCACAGAGCGTGATGATGTGTTTCCTTTAACCTTTCCCATTTTTTCTTATTCTTTTTAAAATTAATTGTTGATCAAATAACTTGCATTTGCTTTAAATTGTATGTAATGGTCAGTGGGTCAGAGAAGTGCCCAGTGCAGAGAGAGTACCCCGGAGTGGGGACACCCTAGCCCCTGTCCTAGGTGACCACAGCAGGGTTGGGGGTCGAGCCCCCCAGGAATCCTGGGCCCAGCCTTGTTGGGGTTACGAGGACTCTGCCAGACAGGAGAGGGGAAGGGGAGTCCTCAAGGGCAGGGAGGCCACTGGGTAAAGGAAGTGGGAGCGAGGACTCAGATCCTTTCGCTAGCCCACTTCACAGGGGTAGTATAGAAGCTAGGAAAGTTCCCCACATTAGCGGGACTATTCCCCCACTTACACATGCCCTGGCAGCTGAACCAATGCCATTGCTGAGTAGGCTGTGGCCACAAGAGGGAGCTCAATAGTGTGAAAGGCTGCACAGTCTAATGGAATAAGCATGGCACTCAGGTAAGGGACTGATCCCAGCTCTAACATCGACACCCGCGGTGGTCACAATCAGGTCACTTAATCTCTGTGCTTCAGTTTCCCCATCCATAAAATGGGGATAAAGCATACCTATTTTCCAGGGGGTGTCTGGGACAAGTGAGTAGGGAACATTTGCAAGGTGCTAAACTCACCGAATGCTCACAAGCCCCTGTAGGGTCATCACATGTAGCAGCCCCTAAATCCCTGCTCATTTGGACAATTATCCCTTGCAAAGTTTCTGACTGCTGTCAACTCTGCCCAGACCCCAGGACCAGCAGCTGGGCTCCACTCCTCCTGCAGCAGGTAGGGCGCCCCCCAACACAGACATATGCCATAAAATGATTTAGTTCAGTTTGGGGTGTTCGCCAGGAAACATCTCACCAACCCTCCCCTCATCCTAAGGCTGACCCTCTGCCCTGCACAGGGGAACAGGAGTCACTTAGAGTCCAGAAGGGCAGCTCAACATTGTATTGCAGGCCCACTCAAAAACACTAAGGCTGGGGGTTTGGGGAGAAAACAAATCATCAGTGTGGCTCTGAGGAGCAGGAGCTGACAAGGACATTACGCAGTCTTGCTGAAATGGTACAGGCTGCACCTTCAGCCCCACTGGAAAACGGCAGTAGGCTGTACTCAGCATTTTCTTGTCAGTGCCATTTCTGCAGAATAGAGCTTATTGAAAGTTTAAATTGATCAAGAACTCCGTGAAGTGCTCAGGGGACAAGGTTTCAGGGTCTCACCAACAGATTAGAAGTGGTTGAACGTGTCAATAAAGGAACAAAGCAGAATGGGGTGACACGATTTGATCAGACTTTCAATAGGCCTTTGGCAAGGTCCTGAACAAAAGGCTAGTAAAGAAACTAAGTAGTCCTGGGTGAGCGGCAAAACATTTGAGCGGATCAAAAACTGGCAAAAAGCCCAGACAGAAGAGTAGGAATGAACAGTCAATCTTCAGCATGGCCCAAGGTTAACAGCAGGGGCCTCAAGGCTCCCTCTTAGGACCAGTATTGTTTAAAAAAGTTATTAATCAGCTGAAAAGGGGAGTGAGTAGTGAGCCTGCAAAATTTGCAGATGAGTCATAGTGATTAGGTTAGTTATTAGGTTATTAGTTCAACCTTTTTTCATTTGCAGACCCCTAAAACATTTCGAATGGAGGTGCAGATCCCTTTGGAAATCTTAGACACAGTCTGCAGACCCCCAGGGGTCTGCGAACCACAGGTTGAAAACCACTGTGTTAGTCAAATCTCAATAGGCCAACACAATAGCAGATGAGATTCAGTCACTGATGATAAATTCCTGGATTCCTGGAGCTGTAGAAGATGAACTGGCAAAAGTACGAGACGCTGGTGGAGTCATGTGCAAAATTCAAAAATGTCCCTCAGAAATGCTCAGCTGCCTGAGTTTGAGTCACTGCAGATGTTTACACAAGTTTAATAGCGTGATGCAGGCAGTTATGCATTTAATATGCTTAAACTAAAGATCCTCTAGTTTTCAGAGTGGAGATAGTGTTATCGACTCACATTAATACAGAGTAAGGGGTGACCAGAAGGGACAAGTTAATGTGGAATGTTTGGCGGGGATGTGCACAATGCTTTGCAGGCCAGCCAAGAATTGATCAGGCCTTAGGGGCCCTCAGTCTGATAAGGGAGTCATTTAACAAGAGATTTTTGGGCATCAAGACCTGCTGCCAGGTGCTCTCAGAAATAGTTGCCAACCCTGCTCAGGTGCCATTTGGCTGGGTTAGCACAACTCTGTACAAAGTAGACCTGACAGATAATTGATAGCCAGTGTGCTATTCCATGTAGTTAGTGTCTTTTTCTGTTCAGAAATTGGCTCCAAGCAGCTCAAGATTTTTCCTGGTGTATTTGTTGTTCAAAATAATTTATTCAGAAGTTGTTTCTACCAGTAAGTCTCATCTGTAGATTATTCATGAGCAGATCCCTGGGAGTGTGCCAGATGTGAGCTTGTAATTGGACACATACAGCAGGTTGCATAGAAAAACACTCATCAGAAATGGTCTGGTTATTACGTAGTCAGTTTCCTTGTGCAAGCTGGAGTCATTTGAGGGTTGCTCTAATTTACACTTGCATCCAGTAGGGCATTCTACTGTGGGGTTCTCCCAGTTTCTCCTATTTCACTTTGTATAAATAATTGTATTATTTCTGGAGCAGGGATTTGAGTCTCCCACATCCGTAGAGTGTGCCCCAGCCACCAGACTATAGAGTCATTGTTGCTCTCTCTTTCTCTGGCCCAATGACTATTCAAATTTTTTATGTACAGTAGAATACCTTCACCAGGAGAGAGTGACAGAGGCCTGCCCCACAACACCCCATAGCTAGTGCTCTCCTGGGAGAAGGGCAACCGTCCCTTCTCCACATCAAACAGAGGGATAGAACCTGGGTCTGCCCACCTCCTGGTTTAGTGCCCCAACCACTGGACTAAAGCCTATGCAGGGTAGGAAGTCTCCTCTGGCCATTTGATGGATAGAGCCCTTTACAAATGCCAGGAACCAGATGTTTCAGGCACAACCAGATGTTTTGTTCGACACAAAACTCCCTTTGTCGATTTGCTGACTTTTTCAGCGTGTTTCAGTTTTACTGGAACCGATTTTTTTTCAATTGCTCAGGACTGCCAGCAAAATGAAAACTCCGTTATTCACCCAGATCTACTGACCACTTGACTTTTCCCCCAGTATTAACTAGGAACTTAAGTGTTGGAGATATATTTAAGGTCCTGTGTACAAGCAGTGCTGGGACGGGTTAATACTGGGCACAGCAAAGGGCAGTTAATTAATGAGGGAGAAAGCCAGTTCAATAGAAAGGAAATAACAGGGCATACTGCTTCCTGTTAATAGCATCTGAGCCAGAAGAATGCTTGTGCATCCACTGGTGGGGCAGGGCAGTGCTGGCAGATCAGAGTCTGGCCAGGGTAGGCGCAACCTCTCCAGCCCCCTCACGAGGCCTGCACCCTTCAATACACACACCTGCACCCCGCCTCCAGCAATATCCACCCTTGGAGAAGGTTGCCAAGTTTTGTGCCTCAGGCTTGCTGGCTGCTGCTTCTCTCTGTCTGTTGGGGCAGGGGGTGTAACAGTTGTTAGACACACAACGGAGCACGTAAGAGGCTGCGTGGTATGTCCTGGCCCTGTTTCCAGACACGGGTGACGATTCCAGAAGTCTAGTACCCTGCCCTATGGCACTGATTCCAGCATGTGCTGTTACAGCCCTCTGCCCCTGATCCTAAGGGAGACAGGAAACCCAACCACTGCAAGCCAGCAGCAGGTGAGAGAGCTATCCTGCCTCTGGAGCAGTGGTCTCCGAACCTCACCGACTCTGCGCACACGGCCATGGCTTGGTCTCAGCTCGACCCCTTCTGCTGTGACTCGTGAGCTGCCAAGCTGCATCCAGCAGGTAGAGCCTGTGTTAGTGAGTGACTCCTGGTGACCGGATGTGATTGTTACTCTTGCCTGCTGCATTCTGGATGTCCCCATGAAACAGAGAATGGTGTTCTCCAGGAACCTGTAACAGACCCTGAGCCAGGGGGCTGGGGCTGGGATCAGAAACCCAGTACAGACACTGAGCTGGGAGACATGGGGCTCAGGTGGCATTTGGAGATTCTTGGGGCAGAAGGGCCCATTGTGATTACCTAACCTGCCCCCTGCCTGACACGGCCAGAGCTCTGATGTGATTTCTGTTTAAACGACGGGTACCTTGTTGGATAACATCCGGTCCTGACTTTAAAATCACCCGTGATGTAGAGTGCATCGAGCCTCTGGCAAGTGGTTCCAATGGCTACCTGCTTGTTAATAAAACATGTTAACAGGAACTAGAAGCAGCCAACATGGAAAGGCTCTAGGCTATTTCATAGATGGGGATAAGGCATCGACAGAATTTATGGACCATTCTTCTGAATTAAAGAATGAGATCACGGCTATAGAATTCTATAGGATGGTTCCAGAATCTATGGAAAAGGTCTTATGCGCCGTTAAATGCTCTAGGTTTATAGAGTCACTTTTATAGAACCTGTTAGTTTCCTCCCTCTTAAGTCCCATAAAAGCATTAATTGAGCGTAACTTAGAGAGAGAATACAGAGCTGCCCCTCCCCCATGCTGAGAAATAACAAGTGCCCACACAGCCATCCTATGCTGGGAGCAGGCATCCCATCATAGAGCACGATGACCAGACGTCCGCTAAGTAATTTATGCTCTCGGCTCCACGCCTGTGGACAAGTAAGTGCTCTGGTGTTTCACAATTCTCGCCTGACAAGGTCATCCTGCACTTCCAGCATGCGCAGGCCTGAGTTCTTCCTGGACATGCATGGCACAGGGGCTGCTCCTCCACAGGCACGCTCAGCACACGCCGAGAGGGGCAGGTTTTCACATTAGTTATTACTATTCTGAGGAAGGCAAAACAGGCCAGTGGAGGTGACGCAGGCTGCATGGATCAGCAATTCAGCATGCTTCCCATGCCTTCACTTCCACTACTGCTGAAGGCTCTGCGCCGTAAATCAGAGAGCAGGAGCAAGCCTTAAATTCCAGCATAAACTTAATGATTGTAAAGGACAATTGTGAACCAACAACTCACACCCCAGAGCCACAATGAGAGCAATCCTGGTGCGACCCGCAGCTGTGGGAAACAGGCTCTAGAGGTGCAGCTCCGCTCTGTGGGAGCCTTCCTGGGCCTCTGAAAGGGTCCGGAGGTGCCACCATGTTTTTGCCACCAAAGGTAGAAATGCAGGGCTGTGGAGGATACACTCTGATGGCATAGGATCATAGAATCATAGAATATCAGGGTTGGAAGGGACCTCAGGAGGTCATCTAGTCCAACACCCTGCTCAAAGCAGGACCGATCCCCGACTAAATCATCCCAGCCAGGGCTTTGTCAAGCCTGACCTTAAAAACTTCTAGGGAAGGAGATTCCACCACCTCCCTAGGTAACGCATTCCAGTGTTTCACCACCCTCACAGTGAAAAAGTTTTTCCTAATATCCAACCTAAACCTCCCCCACTGCAACTTGAGACCATTACTCCTTGTTCTGTCATCTGCTACCACTGAGAACAGTCTAGAGCCATCCTCTTTGGAACCCCCTTTCAGGTAGTTGAAAGCAGCTATCAAATCCCCCCTCATTCTTCTCTTCTGAAGACTAAACATCCCCCGTTCCCTCAGCCTCTCCTCATAAGTCATGTGTTCCAGTCCCTAATCATTTTTGTTGCCCTCCGCTGGACTCTTTCCAATTTTTCCACATCCTTCTTGTAGTGTGGGGCCCAAAACTGGACACAGTACTCCAGATGAGGCCTCACCAATGTCGAATAGAGGGGAACGATCACATCCCTCGATCTGCTGGCAATGCCCCTACTTATATATCCCAAAATGCCATTGGCCTTCTTGGCAACAAGGGCACACTGTTGACTCATATCCAGCTTCTCGTCCACTGTAACCCCTAGGTCCTTTTCTGCAGAACTGCTGCCGAGCCATTCGGTCCCTAGTCTGTAGCGGTGCATTGGATTCTTCCGTCCTAAGTGCAGGACTCTGCACTTGTCCTTGTTGAACCTCATCAGATTTCTTTTGGCCCAATCCTCCTATTTGTCTAGGTCCCTCTGTATCCTATCCCTACCCTCCAGCGTATCTACCACTCCTCCCAGTTTAGTGTCATCTGCAAACTTGCTGAGGGTGCAATCCACACCATCCTCCAGATCATTTATGAAGATATTGAACAAAACCGGCCCCAGAACTGACCCTTGGGGCACTCCACTTGATACCAGCTGCCAACTAGACATGGAGCCATTGATCACTACCCGTTGAGCCTGACAATCTAGCCAGCTTTCTATCCACCTTATAGTCCATTCATCCAGCCCATACTTCTTTAACTTGCTGGCAAGAATACTGTGGGAGACCGTGTCAAAAGCTTTGCTAAAGTCAAGGAACAACACGTCCACTGCTTTCCCTTCATCCACAGAGCCAGTTATCTCGTCATAGAAGGCAATTAGATTAGTCAGGCATGACTTGCCCTTGGTGAATCCATGCTGACTGTTCCTGATCACTTTCCTCTCCTCTATGTGCTTCAGAATTGATTCCTTGAGGACCTGCTCCCTGATTTTTCCAGGGACTGAGGTGAGGCTGACTGGCCTGTAGTGCCCAGGATCCTCCTTCTTCCCTTTTTTAAAGATGGGCACTACATTAGCCTTTTTCCAGTCATCTGGGTCCTCCCTCGATCACCATGAGTTTTCAAAGATAATGGCCAATGGCTCTGCAATCACATCCGCCAACTCCTTTAGCACTCTCGGATGCAATATGGCTCATGCCCTGCTCCGGGCTCTGAGATCCTGGCCCTTCTGCTTCCCTGTCTGGGCTTCCATTTCGGGCCCTTGGCTTTAGAGTTCACTTTCTTCTTTGCTCTCTAAAGCTGCAGTTTGGCCTCGTCTACACTAGAACAAATTTGCCTGTACAGCTCTGCTGGCAGACTTGGTGGCGACGCACCCTATCCCAGATAAAGGAGTGCATTAGTTGGTATAGCTCATACTGGTTCCCTAAATGACTCCAGTGTGATGCTCTGGGGTTCATCCAGACCAGTTGTGGGTTGTGTCACCACCTGCCCTGTAAGCCTGGATGCTTCTGTGCTGTGCAGCTTTGGCTCAGCACCCTGATACCAGCAGCCTGCTCACAGCACCATGGCCTCACCCTGGCTTCCACTGTCCTGGTTCCTCCTCGCAGGGTGACACCTACACCCTCCCAGCCCTGTTCATTTAACGGAGGACTTACACTTCTCTTTAACATACAGCACTGAGTTGGTTTGTAGCAAAACTATAAACAAGTGTATTAACAAAGACCAAATGATTAAGTGATGTCTAGTAAGAGTGACAGAGAGATGAAAAGTTACAAACACACTTTCTAGTGACTAAATTTAACTTCAGCAAATTCCAGTCTTGGTCTAAGCAGCTTTCTCACCTATACTGAGTTTTCATACTTTCAGCCCCCTGGGCTGAAAGGTTCCACATTTCTCAGATGTAGAAGTGCTCTGCATCTTGTGTGTGTCCAGTAGTGGATGCCGAAATGGCATTCTGTCCTTGCTTAGACCTTCCAAAGTGGAATGATCTTGCTCAGGAGGCAGGAAGGCTTCCTGGAGCTGCAGCTTCCATCCCCCATCAAGAGTGTTAAGTGGCCATTTTCCATATTGGGTTTGCCAGATGGCTTTGTCTATCCTTCATTGTCTCTCCTTGCTCCATTTACACTGGAGACACGTTCAAGCAGGAGGAACCACATTCCTTTGTCTGGGATAGGGTGACTTAAACCTTGCCTGAGAAACACCTTTTAAAAACATATTTTCAGCACATATTTATAATTCTTCATGTATCATCTGTACATACACCACACAATAATATTAATGACCAGCATGTTGCCAGCTTATATACGATACCCTATGTGACACCTGTTAGATACAGAATATGGCAATAGTGAGTTGGGGCAATGAGTGTGTTAGACTGATATGAGTTATGTTATGAGGTGTGCCCTCCGCCAGTTAGCATGGAGGGGCTCCCGGGATCATAACGAGCAAAAGCACTGTTTTGCCAGTAAAACTGTGCCTACACTAAGACTTGTGCCAGTATAGGACTATCATTAAAACATTCCCCTCCAACCAATGTAGTTACACCAGCAAACGCTTCTAGTGTAGACCTGGAGTTTACCTCCTGGACAGTCTCCCCAGTGTGTCTGTTAACTTCAGTTTTTCTGGAAAGGGCTAGTCAGGCTTTGGTTTCTTTCTCTAGCCCCAGTAGCTCCTTTTGGAGCATGTCTGTGACGTTCCCATCAGCTGAATCTCCACATTGTGCTCTGGGCAGACAGACAGACCCGAACAGGTGGACATTATGACTCTGCATCTCCCCACTCATGAGTAGCTTGGGTAAAACCTGTGCCAGATGCTTGTGAGTAGCAAGAACTTGCGGAGGTCTCAGGGTACCCATCTGACTCCTTGCATTGGGACATGCCGAGGCTGCCCCCTCATCCCTCTGGCTCACAGCTCAGGTTCTGCTGTTGGTTATAAAACTACAGTAAATTGGAAGATCATGAACCTCCCACCGCCCTCCCCTGGCACTGCTCTGCTGAGCAGGGGCTCCCTGAAAAGGGCCCTTCTGGGCCAGCCACAGGGAACAACCCGCCTTGTCCCCCTTGTAGTCTGGGGATGGGCTCTGGGCTGCAAGGGTCTTCTGGCCAGCTTCAGGGAAGCAGCCTGGTCTCTTTCTCCCTGGGCGGTGGAGATGGGCTCTGGAGATGAGTTCACAGAGCCTAGCACAGTGCCTAGTTGGGCAGCAGAGCTGGGAACACATCTGGTCCCGCAGGGCTCAGCAAAGCACTCACTTAGCCTTTCCATCCTAACCAGGTGGGTGATCTGAAGCAGTGGGGACCGTGAGGCTGGCACTCGCCCCATCCCTGTGCTTGCCAGGCTGCCACTGCAGCACACATGGCACCAGCTGATCAGAGAGGCCTGGGCAGGGCCTCACTCATTTCCAGGAGCCTGCAGAGCACAGAGGAGTAGGAGTTTACAGTGGGAATGCCGGCAGCCCTGTCTGTCTAGCACTAACAGCAGACAGGCCTCACTCGACTTCGAGCTGTGAACTATTTATCACAATGCTGCAAGCATCTGTGCCGGTTCCCTTAATTTATGACAGTCCATGGGATGTGATGCAACTGACAACACTAACAGAAAATACTTCTGCACTTTACTAAAGCTACTATTAAGCTGCCTGCTGTTTTCATCATAATATTTACTTCTTTGTAAATAGGCTAAATTCTCCAATCCTGATTCAAAGCAGAAAGATCAGAGAATGAAAATAAAGAGATGGCATGGCTGTTTAAAGATTATGTAAAATGTTTTCTATTAGCATAAATATTTGATTGTAAAATGTTCAATCTGTTGTGTTTATTGAGGAGGGCTGCGCCGGGTGTGCCGAGTGCAGGGTGGGGCCTTTGTCCAGGCTGCTCACGCATCAGAGCCTCGCCATGCGCCGCAGCTTGGGGCGCAGGGGGATCGGATAGGGCCGAGGCAGTCGCAGTGCTCCCGGCTACTTCGCTTGTCTGGGCTATTCTGAGCCACCATCAGCGGCAAGGCCTGAGCCCCTTTGGAACAGCAAGAGTGTCTCATCGCTCTGGGTGTGGTGCATTCTAAAGAAAGAATGGGAACCCCAAAGTCTGGGCCTGGAGGCGCACCCCAGGGGGCAGGGACTTGCCACAAGTGGCTCTGGCTTGAGCACATCTTTCAGGACCGACTGGCTATGCTGGAAGAAGTTCAATGAGCTGCCATGGAGGCACCCATGCCCTGGGCTCCTCCCTCAGTTCTTCCTTCTCTGGGTTAGTGGGGCATGGATGCTGCAGAGGCAGAGAATTGAGCCCTGGGGGAAGAAGAGCCCTTGCAATTGGGGGCTCTGGAAAAATGGGTGCCCCTGCACCCCATTCCTGCTCCCCATCAGGAGCGTGGGGGAGGGGGGTGGGTGGGACTGGAGGCAGAAGGGGTGAGGAGGGGGTCCCCACTTGCTCTGGCCCAAAGCCCCACAAAAGCTTAATCTGCCTCTGCCTTACAGGGCCTGGGCATGGGCTGATCTGCTGGTGCCCTCTTCCAGATGGTGAGTGTCTGGGATGGAGGCTCCAGTGGGTGATGCGTCAGGCAGTGTCCGCTGGCGTGCCTGTGAGAGAGGGGCCAGACCACCTCCCCTCATTGCATTCCAGGGGGGAGCACAACAGCCTGAGCTGGCTGCACTCAAAGCAGTTGCCTGCTGCCCATGCCCTTGAAGATCCTGGGGTGGCAGAAGACCTATGGGCTCCCACGCTCAGAAGGCTGAAATAGTGAAGAGGGGTCTGGCCCTGAGTGGAGGGGCCTGGGATGCTGGGGTAAAGCCCTTGTGTGTGAATATGGAGGCACATGGACCTAGCCAATGTCTGCTGTGCCAGCCCTGGGTGTGTCTGTGCGTCTCATGCCTCTGTCTGTGTATGCTGGGCAGGCAGATTTCCAGGGGTTTAATTCCTTAGAACTGACATTTTGGGGAGTGTTTTCCCAGTGGCAGCTGGGCGGGACAGCGGAGTCGACGCGCTGCTCCCGCCCTGCTCTGAGTGCGCTGGCTGCATCCATCCCTGCACGGGCCAGCTGGAGCTATCAACACAACAGCGCCTTGGGAATGAGCCACGGCCCGGACTAGTGCTGTACCTCCCACCGTGCTGTCCATCAAACACCACAGCCGCTGGCTATTCTAACAGGGCATACGGCTCGTAACTACATGCTCTCCCTGTGTGTGAGCACAGCACGCTGCAGACTCTGCAGTCACAGCCATGGGGGAAAGCGCATTTAACACCCTCCTTTGACTGCCTCACCTGCACTTTGCTACCTAACCCGTCTACCTGGAGTTCAAGCCAGGAGCGAGTCATGCAAGTTAGCCCAAGCAAATGCCAAAGCCACCCTCTGTGCCACCCCATAGTGTCAGACATGCTGTATACGGTACACAAACCCTTCTATACCAAAGCACACTGTCACAACTGCTGAACACGCCAGCCAGTACCACAAACCTCTCTGGACCATGCCACATCATCAGCCATGCGTAGGCCTGGCAGAATTCCATTCCATTTTTCAATAATATTGATGGATAATATCAGTTTATTTTTAAGCCCCTTTTTTATTGATTTGAATTTTCACAGTTGTAGGAAATTACGGGGTGGGGATCAGACAACAAGGAAATCAGACAATAATTATGTAATGATGGTAGATGTTGCGATTCTAACAGTTTAACTGTCAGCATCGCATGGCGAAATACAGACAGTAAATAGCCTTAAATAAAATGTTACACTCTCAAGAAGCATTTTTCTTACTTTTTTGCCTAGCTGTAAATTTCAGCTATTGTCAATGGAAATATTTTTTCATTGCTCTGTGTGTGTACGATGAAATTGATGTTTGTTGACATTTACTGATAAAAATCTAATCCTTCCAAGCCTATATATGCTGTATATGTAACATGGGTTACACAACCCGGTCTTTACCACACCCCACCATCACGTATGTCAGCTGCGCCTCACAAGTTACATAACATTTATTTTAAAAATTGGTTTAAAAAAAGTCCTGGTTGCGTCTCATATCCTCCCCCCTCCCCCCAAACAGACATGCCAAACCCGCAAAAAAAAAAAAAAAAAAACCGCAGAAATTGGGCTTGTTTTTGGCTTAATTGGCTTGTGAGTTGCTAGTTTTTGGCTTGTTGCTTGTTTGGCTTGTAGCTTGTTGCTTGTTGCTTCTCTCTTTTGATTGGCTCCTGGCAAGCAGGGGCAAGGGGCAAGCAGGGGCAAGGGGAGGAGAGAGTCAGGGGTGCACAGTGGGCCCACCACAGTCCCAGACTGCAGGTCGGGGGGATCTAGTCACATAGACTGTTGGGGTTCTTAGGGATTGGCTTATTTTGGCCTTGTTTTGAAATGGGATTAGCTTGATTTTTGGCTTATTGTGAATGTCAGGGTGCTTATTTACTGCGTAACAGTTGGCAACTGTGCCCCTAACGTCAAGTGCTTAGTGCTATATATGGGATGCTGAGAAACAGGAAACGTAAGACATCTCTCAAGATGACCCAGAGTGCTGGCACTAATGTTAGTGTTGTAATGGGTTCCAGTCTTTTGTGAGCTGCCATAGAAGCAAGCACTATGTAATTCAGCAGGCTGCTGGGGCTCTCCTCTTTCCTGTTCTTTATAGTTCTGTGGGATGCTTAAACCTCTCCCTGGTCCAGGGATGAATATTGCCCATCCTGAGCTTCAGGCCAATATAATTTTTGGGTGGAAAATCACAGATTTGGGGGGAAAGAGAGAGGAATTTCTGTGGTTAGGTGTGTGGGTATCTTTAAATAGAGACTGTTCTGCAGCTGCTCGGCATGTTAGACCTCATCCTGCTGGAGATGGATTAGTGGGCAGAGTGCAGGTGAGAAGGTGTAAGGGGCAGCAAACAGGCCATGTCCATTGGCTACACAAGGGACTCTCCCTGGCACAGGCCTTCATTGTTGCAGAGTGGTGACTAGGCACTGACCTCAGGACACTCCCTGCCCAGTGCCTGCAGGGGCAGGAGGTGAATTCTGCAGAAATGCAGTGCAGTAGAATAGCCCAGCGTGCGAATGGAGGGTCTCAGTGATGGGAAGGCAGAGCGGAGGGTCTCAGTGACGGGAAGGCAGGTGGAGGGTCTCAGTGAGGGGGGAGGGTGGGGGGAGGGTGTCAATGAGGGGGGAGGGTGGGTAGAGGGTCTCACCTTCAGGTGTGTGTTTTCTTGCCATGGATTTTCTGGCACACAGATATAGAGTGTTGTATCTGTGACCCTCTCCCCTCTCTTCCCCCAACTCCCTGCTCACGTCTGTGGCTGCCAAGCCCCTCGAGGCCAGAATTGTCTCTGTGTCTGTGCAGCGCTTGGCACCAGGGGGCCCCGTTCCCCACTGGGACCTTCGGCCTCTTCAGCAACAGTAATAATGACAAGTTTCAGAGTAGCAGCCGTGTTAGTCTGTATCCGCAAAAAGAAAAGGAGTACTTGTGGCACCTTAGAGACTAACAAATTTATTGGAGCATAAGCTTTCGTGAGCTACAGCTCACTTCATCGGATGCATTCAGCAGAAAATACAGCGGGGAGATTTTATATACACAGAGAACATGAAACAATGGGTGTTATATAAAATCTCCCCACTGTATTTTCTACTGCATGCATCCGATGAAGTGAGCTGTAGCTCACGAAAGCTTATGCTCCAATAAATTTGTTAGTCTCTAAGGTGCCACAAATACTCCTTTTCTTTTCTTTTTTTTTTTAGTAATATTGATGGTGCTGAAGCTGCTGGGGCCGGTCTTTACCACGGGTTCTGTTAGCCATGTTAGGGATGTGAGGCGAGAGCTCTGAGTGGCTGTCCCTATGCATGGGGTCACCTGGGAGTTCCCAGAGCAATAAGGAGGAACTGGGACTGCGGTCGGGGTCAGCGTGTGGTAGTGTCATGGAGAGGCCTTTCCTTGCTGGCTGGGCCGGGCCACTGCCTGGGCCACAGAGCAGTTCTGGTTATGCTGCTGTGTGGCCAGTGCAGGGAGGAAAGGTGCCTGCCATATTTGGCAGAACTGTGCTGCCAGTGGGTGTGTTGATGAGCAGATGTGGGCGGGCCCACTGTTGGCCCCGTCTTTGGGTGCCTGACTGACCCGCACTGTGTGAGACAGCATCAGGGTCACACATGGCCCAGTGCCACTCCCCACTCTGCCTCCCACCCAGCACTGCCTGCTCTCGCACCCTCATGCCACTGCTGGCGCCAAGGCCACCCCATCTGCTGCTGCTGCTGGCATCAGGAAGTGCCTCCCCATGTCTGCACTGTGCTGACTCTGCCTCATTGCTAACCTCCAGTCAGGCCTGGCTTTTCTTCCTCACTGGCACCTCAGTTTCCTTCCCCTTCTGCTCTCTCTGGTTATTTAATGGTGAAGCTGTTTGACGCCATACAGGGCATGTGCAAGTTGCTGTCAAACCCAAATGATAGTGCATCAGCCCTTTCTGAATGGCTCAGTGGCAGGGGAGAGAACAAGCCATTCCTCTAATAAATACAGCAGCTATCACAGTCACTATCCCAGTCCCTCCCCCTTAAACACTACAGTGCTGGAGATCCAATCCCCCAGCCAAAGAGGCACGACACAGGGCACAACAGTTCCCATCCCTAGCCCCCTGAGAGAAGCACCTGGGGAACGGATTGAACGCTTCCCTCAGTGTTTGTTCCTCACACGCTGAACCGTCCTGTCAAGGTCACTCGCTCTGTGCTCAGCCCTCAATAAGGAACTCCTGTTTGGGGAGGGACGTGACTGGCATTAGTGAGTGATGCAAAGCGAAGCCAGGCCTGGGTTTCTGGTGAACGGCGCTAAAGCCCCCTGCTACAGATTGGGTGGGTTGGGAGCATTATGTATTTCTGGAATGCCTCTGGTCTTTATTAAAATGAGACCATGGCCAATCCAAGAGAGCTCATCACCCAGGCACTGGGCCAAGTCTAAGTTACTTCTACAAATATTTATTTAACCATATCAATGACAAACTCTTTTGTATAAATGTTTTTATTTTATCATAATTTACCAATTATTTTAAATCAATTGTTTGCCTGGTTTCTAAACACTAATCAAGAGGCTTGCATTAGAGTTACTCAGAGGATTAGATGCATTATCTCACTGCAGCTCGTGCCATTGCCTGGCTGCACTGGCCTGGGTGCCGGTATGGATCCCGTGGATACCTGGGGCTCAGGCCCAGTGCTGAGCCAGCCACAACCTTTCCCACCGCTCAGACCAGTCACCCAGCCACAAAGGGCTCAGAGAGACTGATCCCACCTTCCCAGCCCTGGTTGGCACTGCCCCTCTCCCCAGCCCTTGGCTCCCTCCAGCACACACCAGCAGTTGCCTAGCCTGTCACAGCCGCTTGACCTCCACCAGCTCTGCTGTTAAATATCCATAGCACTCCTGAGGCCTTTAGCTCCATGACTCGGGCTCCCTAGAGCTCAGAATAGCTGCCCATAATTGACATTCCATAGAGAGCCCGATTCAGGGAACGATGGAGTCTCAGAATGATCCCTTTCACCTCCAGCCTCTGGATCCCCCCTCCAAATATCCTAACACCTCCCAGACCCCGGCCTCCCTAAATCACCATGAGGCCTCCTGACCTACTCTGCTTGCCCCCAGCACCCCCAGAGCTGTGGCTTCCCTTCCAATAGGGATCTCTGCCAGCCTCCCACTCCTGCTCCTGGCTCCCACGGCAGAGCGGTCTCTAGTTCCCAGTGGGTTTGCATCCTTGGAAGCTGCATGGAGCATACTACTATCGAGTGCTCCATTCTTCTGGCCATGTGCAATGCTGGCTGCACTCCTGCTCATTCAGAGCATGTTTCTATTCCACGCACTCCATCTCCTTGGGTATCACCAATGCTGCCTGGAGCCTTGCTCACACATAGCCGACTACCTGGCGAGCTGCAACCCTTTGCGTACACCTGCTGCATAACAGACTAAAGTCAAGGCCCGAAATCTGCTCATTACAGCCTGCCTGCATTGTTTATTTATAAGATCTCTGCCTGCTACTGTTCCTGCACCTTGGCTCCCTGCTCCCGCAGAGTCTGTTATAATACAGTTATACTTGCATGTTTGTATCTGGTTATTAGTTGCTGCATAGATTGGGGTGTTTATAGTTTGTGAGTGATAAGTCCTGAGAATGCTGATTGCCCACCACTGAAGCACATGGCATGGCAGCTGTCCTCTCTCTTGCTCTCTTTCGGATTCTGCATGGTACAACCGAGAGGTCTTGGTTGATCCTTTACCATTTCATCAGTGACAGGGACAGAGTTGCTGGTGTTTTGTGAAGCTGATAAAGCTGGCAGGGCTGATGCTTAGTCCCAGATGCAACAACCCCCCAAACACTCCAGTTATCAATTGTCCTGGGCATTTCTTCTGATAGGGTCCAGTCTGGGCTACTCAACTAGTAGATAAAAACACAGTCATTGAAAGGGCTCCCAGTGGGGGAGGAGTAAAAACATGCTTATCGGGGCATGGAGACCTTGAATGGGTTAAGAATTCTCTCCTGAGCCCATTCAATGGGTGGCAAGGAAGAAAGTGCCTTGGGAGAGCCTTGCAGCCCATGCCACTCTGACTCTTGACAGGGCAAATGAACAAGGCTGGTGATTTCTCCTCCTTGTGCAGGTGGAATGGGACAGTCCTGGGCAAGGGGAAGAGCAAACGGAAAGGAGACAAAAAGAAGTGAACTGAGCTGCTCACCAGGGCGTGTGGATGCAAAATAGAACAAAAAACACGGCAGCGCAGAAGTATTTGGCAAAGGCCCGGGTTTGAGTTTGCTGTGCAGTGGGGTTAGGAAGCCACTTGGCCAGCCCTGCGTCTCTCTCCTCCTGCCTCTTGTCTTGTCTCAGAATTCTCCCTTCTGGTTCCACCCAATTGTCTTTTCTGTGATTGTGTCTACACACAGAACTGGGACACGGACAAACGGCTCCTTCTGCTGCTGTAGCCGTCTCTTTTCCTGAGACCAACCCCACTGGCCTGAGAGGCTGCTCAGGCAGTGGGGGCTCGTCAGGATGTAAGAGAGCCCTGTCCGTACCCCTTCCCCTCGGCCATGCCTGAGCCAGCACTGGGGAGCGGGTGTGGGGGGGGGGGCAGCACAGTGGTCACAACACCAACTCCTCTCCATAGGAGAATGAACCAGCTTCAGGGTCACTTTATGCTCCTGGAGTGGGGCAACAGGGCTGGAGCACTGGGCAGAATCTGGCCCAGCGTCACCAACACATCTTATGTGTATCCAAGGCTCCAGACTCATGTATTTGCTTCTTCTGTGCTGAGAAATAGTAGGTGCACTGTGATACATACACACGGGGAAGAGCTGTGATCGAGTGCAGCTGCACAGGCCCTATCACAAACAGTGTCCTGCACGGCCGTGGGGGGAAGCAAATGAGGAGGAAGGGAAGGCAGGACAAGGTAGCAGTGATCCGAGCCTGATACGGCATAGACTGTCCATGGGCCCAGTTTGCAGGTTCCATGAGGTGAGCATAGCAGGAGTGTCAGCTGAGCTAGCCAAAGGCTGGACTGGTGCTGGAAGTGGCTGTTTGCTCCCTTTTGATTCTTTTGGGCTGTCTGGGGTGAATACTACCAAACCTTTCTCGTGAACAGGTTTGCCAGGGCTGTGTTCCTGAGCCTCCTGCACTTGCTGTCTCTGGATAATAGGCTGGAATGGTGAATAGGAATAACTCGCAAGAACGTTTATAGAAACAGCTTATTTGAAGGACCTGATCCGGTGGCTGTTCAGCTCACTAGGGTGCAGGCTCAGGCCTCAAGCATTGAGTGAAGTGTATCCCTGGAATAAATATTTTATATTTGCTTCATGAACATTCAGGCTAGAAACTTGTTTCTATGAGTTATATTCATCCAATCAGGGAACATAAACTTACCATGTGACTCAGTGAGCTTTCACCTAGCTCTGATTTTAAATTTCAAATGCTGAAGACTTGGAACAAACTAGCTGCCAATGAGCTACAGACCAACAACTGCAACTCCAAATAACAAATCAGTTGGAGAAGATTGCAGTGTCTGTACGCACAGATCTCAGGGAACAGACAGAGCAGTGCAAAGTGTTGACTAGATGGTTTCTGATTAACTCTTTAATGCTTATATGTTGCGGCAATTGTGAGGGGGCATTTTAAAACCCCAAATTAAAAATAGGATAAATGAAATAAACCACTTTTTGATCAAGTGAGTAAACTGTTTTTTTTAAAAGAGGGAGGATTCTGAAAGCAATTTAGCAACTTTCCTCCAACGTTAGTACTGGTAATTTCATTAGCCTGCACAGCAGAGTGATTTAAATAGCTCTCTTTGAGTCCCTTTTAATAAAACTGCCCCTGAACACATACTTCAGACAAAAGCTACTGAGGGAGAGTCTCAGAAGTCTTGGATTAGGGTAAGAATGAGACTTGCTTTACTCCTGGGATGTGGCAGTTGGGGTGAGGTTGCACTGCTGGGAGAGACTGGGGACATGGACTTCAGAAAAGCATACTTTGACTTCCTCAGGGAACTGATGGTCAGGATCCCCTGGGAGGCTAATATATGGGTGGGAAAGGAGTCCAGGAGTGCTGGCTGTATTTTAAAGAAGTCTTATTGAGGGCGCAGGAACAAACCATCCCGATGTGCTGAAAGAATAGCAAATATGGCAGGCGACCAGCTTGGCTTTAGAGAGAAATCTTCGGTGAGCTTAAACACAAAAAGGAAGCTTACAAGAAGTGGAAACTTGGACAGATGACTAGGCAGGAGTATAAAGATATTGCTCGAGCATGCAAGGGTGTAATCAGGAAGGCCAAAGCACAATTGGAGTTGCAGGTAGCAAGGGATGTGAATGGTAACAAGAAGGGTTTCCTCTGGGTATGTTAGCAACAAGAAGAAGGTCAGGGAAAGTGTGGGACCCTTACTGAATGGGGGAGGCAACCTAGTGACAGATGATGTGGAAAAAGCTGAAGTACTCAATGCTTTTTTTGCCTCGGTCTTCACAGACACAGTCAGCTCCCAGACTGCTGCACTGGGCAGCACAGTATGGGGAGGAGGTGAGCAGCCATCACTGGTGAAAGAACAGGTTAGACTATTTAGAAAAGCTGGATATGCACAAGTCCATGGGGCCGGATGATTGAAGAGCCATTGGCAATTATCTTTGAAAACTTGTGGTGATCGGGGGAGGTCCTGGATGATTGGAAAAAGGCAAATATAGTGCCATCTTTATGTAAGGAGAGTCAGGATGAGCTCCACCCTGACATCTGGTGGTGAGTTGTGGCAAGTTGTGGAAAAGAACTTCAGGGGCTGATCTCATTTGCATAGGCACACCCACCCCGCCTACCATGAGCCCATAGCTGCCCAAATGGTCACTTTGGCTGCTGTGGAATCCCCAGTTTCTCTGTTATTGGGGCAGGAAGAATAAATTATTATCCTGATTATGTGAATCAAGGACAGTGGAACTGTACTTGGCCTTTTGTTATGATGGAGGGACTCACCATCAACTAAGTAGCACTCGCTAGGCAAGGGACATGGGTTCCAAAACTCAGTGAATTTAGAGGGATGTGGATGTGGTGGTATGGGCCCCCTGGTGAGGGCACTATATGCTAGTTGCACTTCCTTCTCCCTCCACTGTAAAATGTCAAAGCTAATTTTGATTCTAGTAGGAATCTAGTTACAGACTGCTGAACTGCATTCACTTTGGGCTGATAGCGTACCAGCACTGAGGCGCCACTATTACAAGCTGAAATCACAAAAGAACTAAAATTACGAAGAGCTGAAATCACTGACTGTTGTGTTAAGTAGTGGGGGAGCCTGAAAATACATTGTGGAGCAGCTCGTGGGACAGCTGGAGCAGCTCATGGGCCAGCTGGCAGAGCGGAGTGGCTGGTGGAGCAGAGCAGTTTGCGGGACGGCTGGAGCAGCTCATGGGGGGCTGGCAGAGCAGAGCGATTTGTGGGATGGCTGGTGGAGTGGAGCGGAGCCCCATGGAGAGGTGGGGCAATTAGCTTCGGACCACATACGGTGCCCCTTAACCCTCCCACCTCCACCCAGGTTGGGAGGTAAAACTCTGCAGATAAATTTTCGAACTCTGGGGCTGCACTGACCAGGGGCAGAGACTTTTGGGTTATTGGACTTTTGGGACTTTGGGTGACTTTTGGGTTGCTGGACTCAAGAACCAAAGGGAAAGGACATGGCCCAATTTGCTTGAGATGGGGTTTTGCTCATGGGTTGTGTTATGAATCCTGTTGGTGGTGTTCCCCCAACATAATGCTACATTGTTTCTCTTTGTTATTAAAAGGCTTTTGATACACTCAGACTCAGTGCTTGTGAGAGGGGAAGTATTGCCTCTTAGAGGCACTCAGCGGGGTGTGGTATATATTTGTCCCAGATCACTGGGTCGGGGCTCGAGCCGGTTTTGCATTGTGTTATTGGAATGGAACCCCTAGATATTGAACCCGGCCCTTGTTGCTGCCAACTCTGAGGGGCAGAAGGGTTACATTTAAAAAAAGGGAAGAAGGAGAATCCGGGGAACTACAGACCGGTCAGCCTCACCTCAGTCCTTGAAAAAATCGTGACGCACTTGGAGGAGAGGAAGGTGATCAGGAACAGTCAACATGGATTCACCAAGGGCAAGTCATGCCTTACCAACCTGATTGTCTTCTATGATGATGAGATAACTGGCTCTGTGGATATGGAATATTGCGTCCAGTTTTGGGCCCCCCACTACAGAAAGGATGTGGACACACTGGAGAGAGTCCAGCGGAGGGCAACGAAAATGATCAGGGGGCTGGGGCACATGACTTACGAGGAGAGGCTGAGTGAAATGGGCTTGTTTTGTCTGCAGAAGAGAAGAGTGAGGGGGGATTTGATAGCAGCCTTCAACTACCTGAAGGGGGGGTTCCAAAGAGGATGGAGCTTGGCTGTTCTCAGTGGTGGCAGATGACAGAACAAGGAGCAATGGTCTCAAATTGCAGAGTGGGAGGTCTAGTTTGGATATTAGGAAACACTATTTCACTAGGAGGGTGGTGAAGCACTGGAATGGGTTACCTAGGGAGGTGGTGAAATCTCCATCCTTAGAGGTTTTAAGGCCCAGCTTGACAAAACCCTGGCTAGGATGATTTAGTTGGTGCTGGTCCTGCTTTGAGCAGAGGGTTGGACTAGATGACCTTCTGAGGTCCCTTCCAACGCTAATCTTCTATGATTCTATGACATGTCCAAGGGATGTGTATCAAACTGGTTTCTGAAGGATGCTCATGCACAGCTCAGCTGAGCAGGGTGTTTGCCAATGGTGGAAAATCAGCGGTGTGACAGGCATTGCTTCTGGCCCTGATCTCCCAGCATGATGGGATCTAAAAGATGGGCTCTGAGCTCAAACTCTTGAGCTACTGTACCTGACCTTACTGGTAATGAAAATGGAAAAACTCTATTCCTTTAATATGCCCTAAATATGCTGAAAATGAAAGGGTGCAGGTTAGTTTAATTTCATTTACTCTGAAATTTTATTTTTAATGTGGGTTTGACAGCTAAATGAAAAACAAATGTGGGTATTAAACGGTGCTGGCCTAGCCCCATGCAGGGAATGGGACCAGTGCAGGAACATTTTTCAAATGATCCCTTTTGGAATGTTATTTTGAACTCTTCAAACAGCAAAGGGTTTTAGACAGTGTATGTTTTTTTAAATATCCCCTGGGAAAGTCAAGTTTAAACTTAGTAAAACTGCTTCACTTTTTTAAACTCTTCCTTAAAATAGTGGATGTAAAATTTGGTGGGAATTCTGATGAGAGCCTAAATTGCCTGAAATAGACAATGTAATGGAAATGACATTTGGAGGGAAAAAATGTAAAAACCTTAGTTTTCTTTCTGGCTTAGAATGACATAACCAGGTTATAGCAGGGCTGGCTGCCACAGAGTGCCACCCTGACCCTGCAGCACTGGAAGTTTCCTAGAAGAAGAAAAAGATGGAGGCATTGGGGAGAAATAACAGAAGAAGAGCATTGCCTGGGCGATGCGGTGCCATTCACACCTACCTGGCATTGGTGCCTTTTCAGTTCCTAGTCATTTCTGGAGAATGTACCCTGCCAAAGGTCGGGAAGTTGGCAGGGGGGCACCCTCCCCCCAGCTGAGGGAGTAACTCTGTGCTGTGGTGTGAGGCAGAGTTGCTGCTCTCTGAGGATGGGGTTGTTAGGTTTTTAGTGGGTAAAAGGTGAGATGGAGGAGTACTCACTGCCTGTTAACTACAGCAGAATGGAGGAGGATCGCTACATCAAAGGCCAGTGTGAGGATGCTGGGTATTGGATCCTGAGGAACTCTGTCCACACTGGACATTGCTGATGGGGAAGCCTTAAGGCTCTGGTATTTGGAGGTTCTGGCTGGAAGTGGAGATGAATGGGGAGATGCTTCTCCAGATCTCATTGAACACCTGACACAGGTGATCCCATAGGACTGTGTTCTTGATGAGAACACTACCTCATGGGCATGGCTTTCCCACTGCCTCACGAACCATGGGCATAGCTTCCCCACCACCTCACGATCCATTGGAGTAGATGAGAATGCCACCTCATGGTCCCATGGTACAGGCTGAGAACATTGCCTCACAGGGCATGGCACCAGCTTCCTGATGAGAACACCACCTCACGATCCATGGGCCTGGCTTTCCAGTGAGAACGTCACCTCATGATCCATGGCACCAGCTTCCTGGTGAGAACATTGCCTCATGATCCATGGCACCAGCTTCCTGGTGAGAACATCACCTCACGATCCATGGGCCTCACTTCCTGGCTTCCAACAGAGTCCCAAATGGTACATTAGCAGGTTTCCATGTGGTACTCCAGGCCTCAGGGGGAAGTGACTGAGTGCAAGAGTCAGGAGGAAACAGAGTCACGGCCCCACCTCTTCCCCAGCCCCTTTTGGGTGATTTGGTCCCTATGCTCCCTCAAACACACGTCCTGTGACAGTCCCTGGTCCCTTTGCAGGAGGAACAGGGGAGCAGTCTCTTGTGCTCTATTCCTGTATCACCTGCACAATGGCCAGGAACAGTCTAGACTAGTATCTCTAGTACACTATGACTGGGTAGGCCTGGGTCAGTTGAGTGGACAGGAGGCTGGGCCTTCTGTGTGCGAGTGGTGGTCATTGTTACTCCTTACACCCTTCCCTGTTCAGCAGTGAACTGTGTTGTTTCCAGTGCCTGGCCTTCCATCCCCAGAAATGTGTCTGGGACCCTCCTCACCCCAGTAGCTTATTTACTCAGGGCTTTTTGTCACTTCCTGAGATAAATCTGCCTTCGCACACCTCAGGTTCCTCTGGGGCAGCTGGGAGATAAGGGATAAGGGACGCTGGCTTCTATTTGCCACAAACCTCTGAGGTTTTCAAGGAGACGCCTGTTTGGGAACCTACTTCTACTATCTTTCTGACAGGTGTCAGCTGCGCTTTTAGCTGCCAGCGACGTTAACATGGAGATTAGCCAAACACGGCTCCTGCCCCGGGCACATGGGCTTTGCAGGGAAAGGCTTTTGGACTCAGATACATGGCTTTATTCAGAAATGCTCTGACCTCCAGACCTCTCTATCACCAGCTCCAGCAGCCATCAAAGCTGCAGCCCTTCACAGAGAGGGGCCTCTGTGATAAGGGGAGGGAATGGCCATGATTCACTCTGCCCCCCCCCCCCCCCAGCCCCCAAGCCCAGCTGGAGACTGGTGCTCTGCTCTTTGGTGCCCAAGGTGTGCTGGAGACACGGGTCCCATGAAGGAGTCAGTTAGAGAAAACCCCAACCCTCTGCTCAGGAATTCATAGGCCCAGAGAGTCTAACCTTGGCCCCATGGACCATATAACCCTTAGATGTTAGGGGGCACATTTAATAAAGGAACAAGAAAAGCTACATTCTGCTTAGCCCATAGGTAGGGGCACAATGGTGGGGAGAGGGGAAATGCACCTGAATAAAGGCTAGGCTATACTGAAGGGGCAGTGAGGGGAAGGGAGGCTGAGTCATGGCTCTGAACCCCTCAGTGCTTACATGAGGGAGGAATATGCTGCACTCCCCAAACAGGTGCAGCAGCATGCGTGGGGAGCTCCAGGCAGCACAGTGTCCCTGGGGATAGGGCAGCTCCATGTCTTTCCCAATGCAGGGCTGGGCCTAAAGGGCAGAATCTAGCCTTCCTCTAAAACAGACACAGTGTGGGTATCATGACAGATCAGATGAATGTTTGCAGTAAGAGAAAACTAGTGGAGTTAGCAGGCTGAGCAGAAAGGTTTCCATTGTCTGACTTTGGCATATTTGCTTTCACGATCTGAGTGTTCTATTATGGTACCCGTGGGATTCTCTACCTGGGGAAACAAAGGAAAGAAGGAAGGAAAAAAGGTTCTTGGGCTTATACAACTTACTCCTTCCTTGAAGCTGAGCTATTGGTCTTGTAGAAATTCCAATGGGAAGCCCCATCATTTGCTCAGGGAAAATTTTCTGCCCCAAAGGAGACTATTTCAGGAAGTTCTGGGCACTGAAAACCAGGTTCTGCTGAAGGACCTGCCCTGCCCTGCCCTGCACTTCTCTACAGCAGATGAGAGCAAACATCCACTGGAATAGTGAGCTCCTGCACTTCTGGGATAGCAGGTCTTGTAGCAGAAGGTTTCCAAGGTCTTCACAGCAGCAGGCCAGTGAGAGTCTCTTTGTTTTCTGCTGGGCAATCAGGGAGGCTCCCTGATGTGCCCAGGGCCCCGCAATAAGCCAGTGGAATAATCAGGAATGGAGCCCGTCTCTGAACTGAATCCACTGCTTGAACCACTAGCTGGCTGCTGCCTCTCGTTCGGAAGAGGGACAGCATGAGGAAGCAGATCTCTGTCTTCCGGGCCCTTTGCTCTGAATATCCTGACTTCTGTGTCACCTGCCGCAATGCTGCAGCCCCCACACACTGTGTGAGTTTGCTCAGGGAGGTGTGCCGTGGGCCACGGCCCACTGAAGACACTGCCCTGCTGTTGGTTCCACTGTGGCATTGCCTGTACTGCGGCTGCTGCTTGTATTATGTCCAGACTGGCCATTCCCCTGTGCTGGGCCTTGTCCTTAGGTCTGTTTGCTCTCTAGGTACTCTCAGAACAAGCACCTACGCCTGGGTGTGGAACTGGCTGTTGGGCTCCAGAGCTTTAGACTATTGTGATTATTGCTGCCCAGGAATTTTTGGAAATATTTTTATGAACCCTATGTGTGCCTCAGTTTCCTCTATATTTTGCATGGCTGTCCAGTGGGTGGAAAAAGTTTGTTCTCAGCACAGGAGGTGTGTATGTCTCCTGGCTGCCTGAGCCTGAATGGGCCATTAACAGCCCCATATCAGTGGAAAATCTGAGAATTCAGTGGCAAACCCAATCCCCAGCACATTGACACCTAGCAACCAAGGACCCAGACGGAGATGGATTTCCCTGAGCAAAGTCCCCAAAGGACTGGAACGTGTGAGATGGGGGGATAAAGAGCTTGAACATGGGTTCACCACAGCTTGGCTGGGCTCTGCGCTAACCAGCATGGACTATGCTTTAATCTTCATGTCTCTGTGCTGACCTAAGGACTTGCAGATTCTGCAGCCAGGTGACTAATAAAGGTTATGTTGTTTTGCAAAGGCTGCCTGTGTCACTGTAATACTTACTGAAAGCCCTGCGACCCAAAGGGGACAGTACAAGCCTCCTGCATGAGTCTCCTGTGTGTGTGCACAGCAGGGGATAGTATGTGCCTGGGAAGGAGAAGGGGCATCCTGTGTGTGAAATGAGAAATCTGGGCCAGCACTGGGACCACACCAGCGGAAGCCAAATGCAGCAGAGACTCAGACTGGGTGCTGTGAGCTTGCACAGGAGAGACTGAGGCTGGGATGGTTTGGACTCAAAATCTAAACTTGTCGCTGATCAGGGGCACTGTCACTGATAAAGCTGAGTGTTTGTACTGATAACAGCACTGGAGTGATGCCTGGGAGGGATTCCTGCCTCCTCAGAGGCAGGAGGGGTCTGCACCCCCAGCAGGGGTGGGAGTCTGGAACCCAGTTTTAGCCAGGAGAGCCCCCACTTGACAGAGAGTATTAAAAAGCCCTGTTTTGCAGCCTCCTCACCAGCTGTATCATTGCATCAAATGCATAAAATTCTGGGTTGTAATCAAATAGATGAGCAGAGTCCAGATGTATTGGTGCAGTTTGTGCCAAAGAGACTACTTCTACTGGAACAGTAGATACCCGCTAGATAGCTGCTCACTTCCAGTGCTACACATTTGAATGATAATGTCTGAGATGCACAGTAAAAACTTTCTTTTCAATTTGAGGTGGCAGTGGGATGGGGATGGGGCTTTTTAACACCACATTAGGGGGCTTGAGTCCCACACCTGGGAATGAGACTGTACCAGGGTGGGGTGAGATACTGCCAAAAGCCCATCTGAAATCACAAGCCAAAAGCAAAATGAACCTGTCAGACATATGATGAACATCTTGAGGAGAAAGCACTGCACAAATGGCTCTATGCTTCCCTGTTTCAGACAGCAGGGAGCCGGAAGGCCTGATTCTCTTCTCACTTATAGAAGACAGGACGGACCCCAGAGGAGTTCCACATGTTCCTGTTTTACACAATTATGAGATCAGAATCAGGCCCAGAGATTCCCTGGTTAGTCCCACCTAACAGAGTAACTCCACCCTGACCAGTTCCAGACCAACGGAGCTTGATTGAATTCATAAACTTCATTTCCATTAGTCTGCACCTCACAGTTAGCTAGCTGTGTGGACTTGGGGTCAATTCAGCAACAACAAATAAGGCACAAGGCATTGACCTTGTAGCTTTTACATCGTGTTTTACAGTCACATGCTCATTAACTTCTGCGATTCCCCCTTTTACAGCTGGGATTCTAAAGTTATGTGGCTTGGCTAAGGCTTCTCTGCAAGTTAATGGCAGATATGGTTTCCTGATGCTCACTCCCTTGGGCTTAGCTCTAGAATACACTGCCATTTCATAGCCACCTGCAGGGAGGATTGGACATAGGAGTGTGAACTGGAGACCAAACTGGCGAATGTTTAGAGCCGCTACTTAGGTGGCCACTAGGAGACACAGTGCAAGGGGGTACGTGTATGAAACCGAGACCTAAAGAAAGTGTGTCTGGCATTCACAGGGTCATGTGCTTGCAGAGAGGGGACTGGACAGGACTGAGGCCACCTGCCGATGGCCCAAGAAGCGCCAGGTCTTGAGTGAATTTGAGCCTTCTGATTGGCTGCCCCACTTGCCCACCTCCTTGCGCAGAACAACCAATCAGATCTATTGCAGGCAGAGCTCCCCCTCCTCTCAGCAGCTAGAGCCATTCTCACTGCGGGGAGGGCGGGAGGAGTGGGAGGGAGGAAGGGGATAGGAGAGCAAAAGAGCCCAGCAGCTCTGGGCAGCTCCCCCTTGACTCCCCCCTCCCCTGTGAACAACGGGGACAGGACGGCTCCTCTGTCCCCCCTTGCAGCTCCTGCCTGGACCAGGGCAGAGGGGGGTGAGGACCCCTGGAGCCCCCCAGCCTGAACTGGGGAGAGGGGACCCCCCCTGCAGCCCCTGGGCTTGGATGGGGGAAGAACCCCAGGAGGAGCAGAGAAGGGCTGGGGGGCTGAACTCTGAGGTGGGACTGCAGGAGGGCAGCATTCATTGCTGGGCAGAGATGGGCAGTGTAGGGTGAGAACTCTTGCAGCAGGGACCAAACCCCCCTCCCCAGTGCAGCTGGGGGCACTGGCAGCACTGATTGTCACCGCCCGCCTGGGGAGAGCCTGGCACACAGCAGACCAAATGCATAGCATCAGGGCTGTGAACAGCTCAGGATTGCTGATCCCTGGAGGCTGCCAATGCCAGTGCAGCAGTGGGGTAGGGGGCTGGAGGCTGGGCACTAGTCAGTGCGGTCAGACAGCTGGGCTCTAGTTCCAGCTCTGCCACCGATTTGCTGGGTGACGTGTGCAAGTCATGTCGCTGGGCTGCTGTTCCCCTCTCGCCTTGGGTGCCCAGACATAAGGTGCTCTGGGCAGGGGCTGTCCCTTGCCGTATATCTGTACAGTGCCTAGCACAATGGGGCTCTTCTTGGCTGGGGCAGGGGGGTGTCAAGGGGCTATAGTGACGATTAAAAGGGCAGCTTTAGCTAGGAGGCGGCCAACAGCCTGGGGCCTAGCCCTGGATTTGTCATTAACTTGCTATGTGACTGACCTTATGCAAGTCACTTCTCTAGCCCTCCTTTTTCTCCATCTGCAGAATGGGATCAGAGCACTCACCCTCCCCGGCAATGGTCTCAGCCTGAAAAGCTCCTGGTGATACAGAAAAGGTGCTAACTAGGATTGTTAGCTCATCTATACTTGGCATTTCTCGTGAACTTATGTCCTGTGCCTCAGCCAGTCAGATTGCTTGAATCATCCCTCCACATGCATGACTGTGCAGAGGACAAGGTGCATTGTCTAGCACAAGGTAGGTTTATTCTCTGAACAGGATGTTATGCATCCATAGCAGGGCTCGTTCTGGTAACATTTAACACTGGCATTCCTCATGGCACCCACATTTCCATGCCAAGCTAAACTTTCCTGTCCTTTTCTGAGATATTTATACATGGGAATCTTGACAAGAATGAGTTTCTGGTTTGGAACGAATAGTTTTGCTTATTACTAGTTCTGTTTTTAGCTTCTCTGACTGTGCTCAAAGGTGCAAATAATTGACAAAACTGTAATAAGCTAGCTAAAGAATGTGCAAATGAGTCCCTGAGGAGAAAGCTGGTGAAATGAGTGAATCCTTGAGATGGATGCTGAAAACTTGCCCACAAGCAAACACATTCTTCCCCATTTCAGCCAGAGCCAACCCAAAGGAATGGGTACGGCCAGCGACACTGGCAGCAAGTCACATGCTTGCTTTGCATTGTTTTGTAGTCTAAGCAAAAAAGGCGATTTTCACAAGTGAAAAACTGTTTTCACTGTTCAAACTGCTCCTAGCTCACAGGGGGAGCATGCTGTATTGCAGTGTTTTCCAGAGAAGAAATTCACCTTTTTTTGCTGTGGAAGACTGTTGACTGAAGTGAGTTAAATAAATATTCCCTCAACCAAACTTGCCAATGCCTCTGAAAGGCATGAATATCTCAGCTCCAGTGGGAGGTTATGGAGGAAGTGATAGCTTTGGGATACAGGCGATCCTGACTTGCAAGAGCACAGTTACTCAACAAACTCCCAACAGGGCTATCCCCATTACCGGTGCCCCCCACTACACAGGCATAGCCAGCTGACAGCCACGGAAATCCTCATGCACACCTGCTCCTGATAGTGTCAGACAGTGGCAGCAAAGAGTGCACCTCTGCCACCATTGTCTCCTCCCACCACTGTCCCTCCCTATGCCACTCTGCCCCGGTCATATCTCTGTTCTCATCTCCTCCAGTGTCCTTCCCATGGCCTATCCTCTGGCTATCCCCCTTCCCAAACACAGCTCTGTATCCTTCTCACATTGTCTCCCATCCTACTCCTGGAATGCCTTCCCATTCCTCCTCAGCCAAACAGCACCCTTCAAAACCACTGCCACCGCGTCACTGCCATGGGTGCCTGCACTAGCTATAGCTGGTGTGGCCATGCCAACCTGTGCTGCAATTACACCTTCCTTTGCTGTGTAGACGTATCCTAAGTGACAGCAAGATCCAGAAGAAACTCACCTCCACTGGCAAGTCCACTGCTTGGGAGAGTATAAAGGGACTTTTTTCTGTATCTGTCAATGAAAGGGGTTTAATATCTGCGGTTCCTCCGAGGGGGTTGCTGCTTCAGTACATATCCTGCTAGCAGCCAGTCCCGCACAGCTGGGACTGCTCATGCTCAGAAGCAATAGCTTTACCAGTGATGAAGTTTCTCCTTTGAGATTATATCAAATGTAGCCTCAGGGAAACACAAGCTCCCACTGCAAGCCTGGCTCCCATTGTCCCACAGGCTTGCCCTCCTGAAGCAAGGGGAAGGAAGGTTTCAGAGTAGCAGCCATGTTAGTCTGTATTCGCAAAAAGAAAAGGAAGGAAGACACTTTTCAGGAAATGCAGATTGCCTGCGAAGTGGCTGTTACTCTGCTCAGCTTTGGATCAGAGATAACCTGACAAATCTGAATTGAGACTCAAGTGTCCCTTACAGACCCTGACTTGCTTGGAAAACTTCTGCAGAAAGCTGTGTATGAGCTGCTTAGCCATGGTCTGGGCTTCTCTAAAAGCACACAATGGTAAAATACAAAGTAAAGAGCTACGTGAGATACGTGTGTGGTTTATACAAAGCCAATATACGAAATATCATTTACATTTACTTCTGTGGGCTCTGATTGAGCTTTGGAACTGATTTAGGGTGACCATATTTCCCAAAGGGAAAACGGGACACTGCGTTGGGGCTAGCCAGAGCCTCCCTCCTTCCCCGCACGGGGCTGGCCTAAGCTGCTTGTCCAAGCACGGCCGCCCCTCCCTACATGGGGCTGGTGGCGCTGCTCACCCGAGCCCTGCCTACTGTCCCGCCACAAGGCTGGGGCTGGCGTCGCTGCTCCCCCGAGTCCTGCCTCCCCCCCTGCCCAGGGCTGGCATCACCGCTCACCCCCCCGCCCGCACACATTCCTCCGCACTCCACTTTTTTTGACAAAAGTGGACATTTGTCCTATTTGCTCTTGCCAACTGATCAAGCTGGCAAGAGCAAACAGGAAAAATGCCCACTTTTGCCAAAAATGTTGGGGCGGCCGGGACAGGGCCTAAAAAGGGGACTTCTCCCGGCCAGAACGGGACATGTGCTCACCCTATAACTGACTGCATTTTAGAAGGGCTGAAACTCACAGCAAACTGCATGCGACTGGCCCTGCAACCTAATACAGACAACAACCCCATAAACAAAGAAATACAGTGTCTAGATCTGACCCACTTGGGCCCAGGGAAGCTGCTGTGTGCTGCTCTAAGCAAACAAAAGGCCAAATACTCTGTTCTGACTTCTGGCCAGGTACGTGTGATAGTGTCTCTAAGGTCCCTAGTCCCCTTGTCATTAGGGGTCACTGTTGCAGTTGTGAATGCTGCCAAGGAAATGCCAATGAAGTGAGTTCAGAGAGAGTGAGCGTAGCAGCACCTACTTATTTATACAAGACAAATTCTTACCAAACACACTGTAACAACCCTCTGGGCTGAGCAGCTGGTTGGGCAGTTAAATGTGCTCGGTTACCTTGAGCATACAGCTCCCCTGGCAGGTAAATGGGAACCCTAGGGCTGTGCCTTAGGAGTGATGGGCTGGATGGGACTACTGAATAGTTGGTGGATAGCTCGTTGCCTCTGAGCTCTCCTGGTTTCAGGAGCAGTATAAATGCATACGTTCAGATGGACTGAACAGCGGGGATGTCTCAGCATTGAGATATTAGGACCCAGGCAGCAAACACAGGGGAATGATCAATGGCACTGTCTCAGGCACGGCCCTCAGCCTGGTCCCAACCCTATGACCAATGTCAACCGCTGCTCCAACCAGTAGGCCTGACTACTGGGAGCCAGTGCCTAACAGCTTGCACAGACTCCACTGTACCAGACCTCAGGGCCTAGATGGAGCACCTGGATGCCGCGGCTCTGGAGACAGCATCCCTGGACCCTATTCCAGAGCCTTCCAAACTAACTTGCCCAGCTGCAGTTAGAGAACTCCTCCCTCCGAGTGCAGGTCTGGGTGCCCGCCCGATGACCCTTGGGCCCTCCCATGCCACCAGCCCTGGAGTGTGTTCTGAAAATCCCCCTGCCAGAGTGTTTGATGGCGACCCCCACAAGTTCCAAAGAGGTATCGACCAGGTCTGCGTGCTGTTCCTGATGTGGCCATCCTTGTACCCACAGGCCCAGACCATAGTTGGGCGGATTACCAGTCTACTGTCTGGAGAAGCCACAGATTGGGCCTCACCCATCCTGGAATGAGCTGACCCAATGCTTGGCCGCTTTGAGGAATTCATTCTTTCCTTCTCATTGATATTTGACGACCCCAACTGAGCCCCGGTACTGCCAAAGCGGCCCTATAGTTCCTCCCCCAGCACTTGTGACCCATCTCCCCATTTCTGGCACCTGGTGGTGGCTATGGCTTGGAATGAAATGGCATAAATCCCCCATTTCCATCGGAGATTGAACAATGCTGTAAAGGATGAGCTGGATGGGATTGGCGCCTCTCCCCCCGCGGAGCTGCTACCCACACTGAGCTCTGCATTAAAATTGAGAACTGGCTGCTCGAGTGTCACCTGGAAAGGAAACAGGCTTCCACCCATTCCCAGCCTAGTCTCATGGGCCCCCAAGTGCACCTTTGCCTAGTTCCGGACCTGAGCCCATGCAGATTGACAGCATCAGGAGGTGTCTTGCGGTCCACGAGAAGGAATACGGCACCATAATACAAAATGCCTTTGCCTGTATTGTGGAGAAGCTGGCCACTTCACCTCAGGATGCCCCCACAAACCCAGACCCTCTATGGTGCCAGGAAACCGCTCTGTCCAGCCCCAATAGAGGGGTAGCAGCTGGACATGACTGGAGAACAAGCTTTCCAAATGGATCCCCTTGGCAGCCTACAGGTGCCCCAGCAGCACAGAGCTTTCACATCCACATCTACAGATCCTCCTCCAGCTAAGGGCCCCCGCCTGATACCAAGAAAGCTGTTCGGCACTTATATTGTTTGACTTTGGGGTGTCCAGCAACTTTAGAGACTTTACCTTTGCCTGAGCCAACCACTTGCCCATCCAGAGGAAGCTAGTCCCAGAGCAGAAGTATGCTGACCTCTGGCTCAGTTTCCTGCAAGATAGCCTCTTTTCAGGTCAGGATTGGGGCCCACCAGGAAACTATGCAATTTGATCTGAACCTTTCGCTGTTCTTTCGGGTCATACTGGGCCTCCCCTGGCTCTCTCTCCAAAACTTGAACATTTTGTGGGCGGTGTGGGAGATATAGTTCAACTCTGGGTTTTGCCAGCTGCAATGCCTAGGAAGGCCCAGCAGGGAGAAGATGGAACCTACCCCCAGGAGGACATCCTCCCTGCTTGGTACTACCTCAGCTTCAGAAGACACTGGTTCATCAATTCCCACCGAGCATAGGGATCTAGCAGATGTGTCTGGCAAACAGAAGGCCAACATCCTAACCCCACACAGTGTTCATGTCGCACTCCCCGTCAGTACCCAGCCTGGGCTGGAGAAGCTAATGATCCAATCAGCTGACCAAATTTGGTGATGAATCCTGGTCATGTGCCACCTGAGGCACGTTGCACATAGGCTAAGAAGAAGACGACCAACCCTATGACTGCCTTATATACCTCCAGCCAGAGGTAAGGTCCCCTTTGGGAGAATTTACCCTTTTATTGGAACCCAAGCTCAAGACCCTATGGGATTACCTGGATGACAATCTGCCTAAGAACTTTATTCAACCCTCCAAATCCCCTGCTGGAGCCCTATCCTGTTGGTTAAAAAGAAGGATGAGACTGTCACAGGGTACACTCACAGTTAGCAGTGCCTCCTGCTGGCTGTCCTGGAAATTAGCTCTGCCAGTCTTGCACTCTCCCTCCGGTGGTGTCTTTCACTGTCCTGTCTCACTGTGCGGCCCCTCTCACTCCAGGGACTGCAATCTCCTCTTCGTGGCTTGGCCCTCCAGCCAGGTCTAAGGTCCTCCTCTTCTGGGGAATTCAAAGTCCTTCCAGACCCACTGACTGGCAGGTGTCTCCAATGCCCTGTGCCTCTTCCCAGTAGCTAGTAGGGGAACCCAGGCCTGCCTTCTACAATGGGTTCCTGCCCAGGGACCCTATAACAAGCAGCCAAGATCTCTGCATGTTCTGACCCCTTGTTGCTGTTTCCCTGGGCTTCTTCCTACTCATCTGGCATCCCCCCTCTCTGGGTTTGCCAGCCTCCCAACTCCCTCCACACAGAGTAACTGCAGCCTCCTTCCCTGCCTTCCTGCAGCCCCCTTGCTGCTCACCACTCCTGGGCTTAATACTGGCCCCACCTGTTCCTGCCCTGCTGAGCCTACTTCTAATTAGTGACATGTTTCCTGGCTCCTCTTCCAGGAGTACCCCGTGGAGTTAATTGGCCTGCCTTGCCACCTTAACCCACCTCAACTCTGTGTGCGCTGGATGCCCCATCACACGGACACTGCACCTCTGTGTCGATTATGGTGACCTGAATAGTATTACCATCAAGGACAAATACCGTCTCCCACTGATCAACGAGCGACTAGAACAGGTTGGCATGGCAAAGGTCTTCATCAAGCTCAACCTGCGCAGTCTGTACAACTTGGTCTGCACAGGAGGACGGTGAGTGAAAGACATTTTTCTGCACCAGGTATGGCCACTATGAGTACCTGGTTATGTCCTTCAGCCTTTCCAATGTCCCAGCCACATTCCAGTGTTTCATGAATGATATCTTCAAGGATATCCTAGACCAGTTCATTGTGATTTACTTAGATGGCATCCTCATCTTCTCAGAGAACCAGACTCTGCACAACCAGCATATCTGACAAATGCTGGAATGCCTCAGGAAAAATTACCTATATGCCAAGCCAGAAAAATGTGAACTTGACCGGACCAGTGTCAGTTTCCTGGGTTTTGTCATCTTGCCAGATGGGATCAGCATAGAGCCATGGAAGGTTTCAACCATTGTGGACTGGGCCCTGCGAAGCTCCACCTGTGACATCCAGTCCTTCCTGGGTTTTGCAATACTGGAAGCTCATCAAGGAATTCTCCTGAGTAGTGGCCCTTTTACCCAACTCCTCCATAAGAATTCTGCCTTCATCTGGACATCAGAGGCCCAACAGGCTTTCAAGCAACTGAAGAAGGCCTTCACCTCAGCACCTATATTGAGGCACCCAGACCCATCCACTGTAGAGGCAGATACTTCCAGTTATGCCATTGGGGCAGCACTGTCACTAGGAGTCACCAACTGTTCTTCATCCATGCACATTCTACTCTAGAAAGCTAAGTCCCATGGAATGAAACTACGAAATCTGTGAGAAAGAGCTGCTAGCCATCAAGGCCACCTTTGAGGAGTGGTGTCACTACCTAGAGGGTGCGCATTTTCCCATGCAGATATTATCTCATGCTTTGCGTTCACGCTACGTTATTGACCTGGAAGCCACACTGGCAAAACCAAGGGGGAGTACCTTGATATCAAGGAAGGACCCTCCACCATCCTGAAGCCCTTGCATTTAGCCAGTGTGCTAGTGAACATGGAGCTGTTAGCCCTCATGAAATCCTCTCTACCGAGCAACCAATTTGCCACTAAACAGATGTCACCCAATGCTGAGCCTGACCCAGGTTTCTTTGTTAGAAATGGGGTACTTCCGTTCAGAGGCTGTGTTTTTGCCCCAAAGGCGTGCCCTGTCTTGCAATTCTCCAACTATGTCATGACTTACCTTTGTCTGGCCACTTTGGACATTGGAAGACCATAAAAGTGATCACATGATATTTCTTGGTCCAGACTGCATGCCTCTGTGAGATCATACATTGACTTCTGCAAAGTATGTTGTCACACAAAGGTCCCCCATATTAAGCCCTTGGGTGTCTTAATGCCCCTACCTACTCCTTGACCCTGGGAATCTATATTAATGGATTTTATTGTGGAGCTCCCTAACTCCAGAACCACACTGCCATATTGATCACACTGCCAAGATGTCTCATATCATGCCCTGCCACAAAATCTCCACCACAGAAGTAACAGCCCACCTCATTTTCGACCATGTTTTCAAGCTTCATGGGTTACCTTCCAGTATCACATCATACCACAGACCACAGTTCATCTCCACTTTTGGCAGGAGCTCTTTCGCCTCTTAGACATTGACCTACATTTCTCCTGTACCTATCATCCCCAAACAGATGGGCAGTCAGAATGGGTAAATCAAGTTTTACAATAGTACCTGCTGTGTTGTATCAACTTCCACCAAGATGACTAGGTCCAACTTCTACCCTTCACAGAGTTTTCCAATAACAACTCTGAGCATAAGTCCACCCAGCAGAGCCCCCTTTTCTCCAACTACAGTGTTCATCCCCAGTTTCACCAGTCCCTTCCTTCGACTTCCCATGTCCCTGCCACCTCTAACCTGGTCAAACACCTCCATCATATCCAGAAAGAACTAAGAGCCTAGCTGGACATTACCAAGGCAGACGCCAAGTGATTTGCTGACCACCACTACCAAGCCAACCCTCCCATCACTGTCAGGGACAAGTATGGCTCTCCACTACACACTTGGACACCTCCTGTTTCTCCTGCCAAATTGACTCCCAGTACCTTCGTCCCTTCCTCGTCATTCAGCAAATTAACCTAGTCACTTTCCAACTCCAGATACTCTCCATGATGTGAGTACACCCTGTGTTTCATGTCTCTCTACTGAAAAAACATCTCCCCCAACTCTGTGCTGGGATGAATGCAGGTCTCTCCTCCTCCAATCATGGTGCAAGGTCAGGAAGAATACCTGGTGAATCAAATTCTTGATTCCCAGCTCCCATACTTCGTAGACTGGGAAGGTTACAGCCCCGAGGAGCGCTAATGGGAGCCAGCAAGCAACATACGTGCCCACGACTTGCTCTGTGAATTCCACCAGTACCATCCTGACAAGCATGGCCTTGGGACACCTGGGAGGTGCCTCGGGCTGGTGGGGTCAGGGTGGAAGGTGATGTGAGGCAAACCTGTAGCCAAACGAGGGCTGCTCACCCAGCTGCACTGACTTACCCTGCAAACAGAGCCTGCAGTGAATCAGCCCTCAGGCACGTGGCAGCAACCATCCCTGAGCAGAGCCCGCGTCAGATGAACCCCAGGCTTAGGTATTTCCCTGAACCCTCCAGAGCTGGAAGCCAGTTTGTGCAACAGCACTACCCGGCCAGGAAGCCTCCTTCTGCCTCGTGGTAGTAACAACTCTTTAGACTCCCAGTCTGGTCCTGATCCAATTCCTGTTCCTGCCCCCAGCCTTGTCCTTTGCACTACTCTGAACCTGCTCCAGCCCTGCTCCTGACCCTACTCTGACCCTGCCTCCACCTTCTGACCCTCACCCATGGACCCTGACCTCCCAGCTTTGACCTTTGGCCTGTGTCTGCACTCTGGCTAGAGTCCTGATTTTCCTTGTCCATGGACTCTGATCTTGGTTCTGACCCCGGCCTGTCCCTGGTCCCTGGTTCCAGCACAGCCCTCGGCCCAGTCCTGACCCTTCGTCCGGCTTCGACCTCTGCTCCAACCACTAGGCCTGACTTCGGGAGATAGCATCTGACACTCTGCCTACCTCCTGTAGCAGGTCTGATTGGCTATTCTTCCCCAGGAGGCAGGGCAGTGGGGTAGACAGCTAATCAAAGGGGTTTTCCCCCAGGCATTGCTGAAATGTGCCCCCTCTGCCCCCTGGCTCCCATCTTAGACATTTTGTTTTGGGGTCTGTGACCTGTTGCAACCTGGCACACTCCAAGCCCTGGGCTCCCCCATCCCCTACAGCTCTGCTGGTGCCCCTCAATCCTGACCCAAACCCTCTTCTTATTCTAGCTCTATGCTCTCCCTCAACAAACAGCACTCTGCTCCTCAGTCCTAACCCACAGCCCTGTATTCCATCTCTGAGCTCGCTTCCCACCTCCCAGCTCTGCTAATTCCCCTTGGTCTGCAGCCCCCTGCTTTTCTGAGCTCCCCTCTCCACACACAGCTCTGCTGATGCTCCTCAGTCCTGACCAACTGCCCCCTGCTGGTCTGAAGCTCAAGTGACAATCTTGCCCTAAGTGAGTAAGATCCGCCAGCCCTCCCTAAATATACTCAGAGGTACTCATTCCCACTGAGAGCAAGTGCTTGAATGCACCAATTTCTGTGCTGTGCATTAACAATAGACTCCCAATTCTCCCTGCAAATGCTCCCCACTCCCGAGGGCAGGACCGAGCCCTCCAGCAAAGAGAAAGTGTCTTCAGACTGCAGAACAGGCAAGAGAAATCTTAAGGGGAGGCAGCTTCACAGAGGTGATGGTGACGTCGGGAGGGGTGGGGGACTCCATTCTGAGTTCATAGCAGAAGCTCTTCATATGCATAACCATGAAGCCTCATGGGGGAGAAGATGTGTTCATGGAGAGAGCTGGAGGGAGAGTTCCCTCACACGTCTGTGCTTTGGATTTTGCAGTCTCTCTTCACAGCTGGGTTTGGAAGTGAGGAATAGGTGGTCAGGCTTCGTGGAAGGAAACCATCGCTATTTGTCCAGGTCTATGGAGTCAATAAAGCAGTTTGAGACTTCAGGGGAAAAGCACTGTGTACATGTGAGATATTGTGTGTTATTAGCCCCAGACACCAGCCCTACCCTGTCCAGAGAAAAAGATACACAGCAGCAGAATGAGCCTTCCAGGTGGGAGGTGGGCTGGCAGCTGGAACCTGCCTTCCACAGCTCAGAGACTCACATGGCGACCTCCAGTGCCTCGGCCAGAAAGGATCCTGGCACACCTTCTAACAGCAATGCTCGCCCCCCTGGCTTTACCTGGGGAAAGGCACTCAGGGGAATGAGGCTGCCTAGACCAGGGGTTCTCAAACTTTTTCTTTCTGAGCCCCCCCAGCATGCTATAAAAACTCCATGGCCCACCTGTGCCACAGTAACTGGTTTTCTGCATATAAAAGCCAGGGCTGGTGTTAGGGCAGGGCAATTGCCTGACGTCCCATGCCACAGGGACCGCAATGAAGCTACATTGGTTAGGCTTTGGCTTCAGCCCCGGGCAGCAGGGCTTAGGGCCCTGGACTTTAGCCCCATGCGGTGGGGCTTTGGCTTTCTGTCCTGGGTCCCAGGTAGTCTAACACTGGCCATGCTTGGAGGACCCCCTGAAACCTGCTCGCAGCGCCCCAGAGGGCCCCAGACCGCTGGTTGAGAACCACTGGCCTAGACCCTGCTTTCACTTCTGGGAAAGAACTGGGGGATGCTTTCAGTCAGGACAACAGGTTCACGTGCAGGCTCAGGGAGCAGAGGACCGCTCTGCTGTGGTGTGGTGCCCGTTTACATCAGAGCTGGCTTTGCCTCATTCTGTCTTTGCTTAAGTTATTTTTTTTCTCCTCCTCAGAGACAATAAATGCTCAGATGTCAGTGTGCTTAGGGTGAGAATGCAGGATCTGACATGGCAGGTTCTGGTCTTAATGCTGCCCTCTCTGAGGTGAATGAGCATTTTATCTGGGACTTCGGTGAGAGCAAGTTCAGGCTCAAAACTGTCTCCTCTAACTGCTAGAAATGTCTTGACGCCTCCCACAGTCCTGCCACTCTCCATTCACTATAATGCTGCAGGCTACAAATGCAGACGTTACACACACCCCCATCTCTGCTGTACAAATTGTCCAGTCCCTATTGCACAGCACTGAGAAGCAGGGGCAGGATTTCTCCTTCATTCCAGTGGAATATGTTTCATCCAAGGATGTGCTGTGCATGGGGCTTCCCACTGGGCCTATTTGGGAAGTGCAGTATGCAGCTGTCCATGCACCGAGTGGCGTATCACATAATGCAGGGTCCCAGGATCTGCACTGGCGGCCAGATGGTTTCCAGGGGCAGTTTAAGGTGCTGCTTTTCACCTAAGAAGCACTCGATGGTTTGGGACCTCGCTGGCTGAGAACTTGCTCTCACCCCAGCTGTACCACTGTGGTGTGGTCAGCAGAGATGCTGGAGCCCACTCAGTCAGATGAGAGGGGCTTTGGGGCCCTCTCCCCACTGGGCCTGCCAGAGTCTGGCTTTGTTATGCTCTGGCACAGACTGTAAGGCTCTGGTGTGTGGGGAGTTGGTGGGATACAGGCTGGTTTGGGGGGCTGTAATGTGGTCCCACTCACCCATAGGGCACCTCCTCCTGGCTGCTCTGGGGATTAGCTCCTTCCAGGTCTGACACCCCCTTCTGCCAGTCATTCACACACCCTGCCAGGTCTCTTTCTCTCTCTGGAACCCAGTGTGCCCTCTCTTCATGGCTTAGTCCTCCAGCCAGATCACTATAGTCCTCCCCTTCTGGGATAGCAAAGTCCCATCAGATGACTGGCCTAGGCAGTCATCTGCTTCACTGCCTAGTCTGTGCCACTTCCCAGTGGCTGTTAGGGGAACCTGGGCCTGCCCTCTACTCCGGGTTCCAGCCAAGAATCCTGTGTCTAGCAACCGTCATTCACTTGCTCCCAGACCCTGTTGCTATTTCCCTGAACTCCTTCCTATGTCTTCTGGCTCCCCCATCTCTGGGTTCACCAGCCCAAACTCCCTCCTCCCAGGGAGTAACTGCAGCCTATTTCCCCTGCAGCTATTTTCTGCTGCCAACTTCCTGGCTTTATACCAGTCCTTCCTGTTCCTTCTCAGATGGGCTCCATCCTCAGTCAGTCTGGCTAGCCCTGGCTGCCCACAGGTGCAGCCTATCAGGTTAATTAACCTAATTTAACCTGCTCTGCCTTATATGGGGTGAACACCCCATCACAGGGGCATTGCTGGAGGTATTATTAATCAGGATGACTGTCTGGCTATGGCCATTGTGGGTCCACCATTGTGCTGTGGAGTGTTTAGCTTTTACACTAAGGGTTTGGGGTGGGGGCTGAAAACTAGACAGACAGAAACTAAGTAACCCTCTGAGCAACTCAGATAAAGTTTTTTTCACTCCATGTGTCTGGTGAAGTGGGTTATAGACCACGAAAGCTTATGCCCAAATAAATTTGTTAGTCTCTAAGGTGCCACAAGGACTGCTCATTGTTTTTGCTGATACAGACTAACACAGTTACCCCTCTGAAACCTGTCAGATAAACCTGACTGTTGAATATGCTCCTTCCTCTTGCAACCTGTTCCCATAGGCTGCCCAATGACTGGAGAGCAGTGCCGGGCTAGTGCTTCCATGCCCTCAGCAGCGATCCGCCCAGGAACTGAATCTGCTCAGAGAGCAGCTGGCCTTGTTTGCTTGGATTATTGGTGTGTTTCTCTATAGACTATAAGTAAGTTCTTTCTGCAAGTGCTAAGGAGATTTCCAAAGGAGAACAAACCACCACACTGAATTCAGAAGCCTCATATTGTCTGCATTAGGAGTAGTATAAATCTCTCAGCAGACTCTGACATTGCCAATGCACTGTAGGTACGTGGATCATTCCACCTCCCAGCTCTAAGTCTGAGAGTTCCCTGGCAATAACCTAAGCTGTGTCTAAAAACATACACCCTGCAGCTTGGGCTATGGTGTAGCCAATAGAGGAAGAGCTGCCAAATTCAATGTACTGGTGGCACTGAGTAGACTTTGATATAGGTCCCCACCCCTGCCCTCTCTTGTCTGCAGAACTGAAAGGCAGGAGTGCTAGGATTTCATAGCAAAGGCTTGGCCAGCGAGAATGGTGCCGGATGTCTGTCAGGGAACATGGCTTCTTTGGCTCAGACGAAAACTGAAACTGCCAACAGTTGCGGCTGCAAGTTCCCAAGTGCTCCACGTTCCTCCTGGCCCCATTGCCAGTGCTCACAGGGTGCTCAGTCCCTCTGAGTTGCACTTCCAGAGCAAGCGCTGGAGATGTTTACTGCACTGATGACAGGAGGGTGGCTCAGGAATAGCAAATTGCCCCCAGCCTTCCAGGAGTGAGGTCCCTCCTCGGGGATTTCCCTGATAGCTACTTAGGTGTGCAGGTCACCACAGGGACACCAAACCACAGTGGCTGTACTGCCAGAGCGCGAAGTGAGAGTGTAGCGGTGAGCTCACTGAGAGGGTGACGTTCAACTCTCTGACCTGCGCCCACACGGACGTTACTCTGGCCTCCTTTGCTGTTGTGTTTAATGTTAATGTGGTCAGCAATCCATAGCCATTCAGAACGACACATGTCCAGGCCCTCTTGCTCCAGAGCCACGGGTCCTGCTGCTTGACCTAATGGAGACTCCCTCGGCGGCTCTTCAGTGCAAAGCCTAGGGAAGTGCAGAAGAGCAGGTCTGATTCCTCCCAGCAGGGGGCAGTGGTTTGCACACACCAGCCTGTGGATTGCATCTTGCCCTTGTGACGAGAGGTGCCTGAACAGGGAGTTGGCTTGTCAGGAATGCCTGAGGGAGTCAGCTTGGTTTGTAAAGCCTCATCATTGACAAGGCTGTGAGCTGAGGCGGGTACTGCAGGCAGGCCTGAAGGGAGAAGCCAGGGCAAGCCATACACCTTCTTTGGGAGTGCCTGTCTCCTTAGCACCAGAGCCAGCTGCTATGTTGGTCATGAGAGACACGTGGTGGGTGAGGTAATATCTTGTGGTGGCACTCTGTACCTTAAAGCAGCACCCTGGAACCCACATATTCACCTCTGTCATATAATTAGGGTATGTTTTGTACAAAGTATGCCTTGTGAGGTATCATTTTGAAAGTCTTGATCTGTTGAACATTAATATCCTTTTGGATTGTATGTGCTACCATTGTACGTGAAGTTAGGAAGTTTTGCTCTGTGTATGTTACTGAAATACGTTGGTTGGGAATACCCACAACCAGCCTTTCAGGTACAACAATGGCATATCCAGATGCCCTGATGGCCCAGAGAAGGGAATCCACACTCCCAAGGTCTATCCCAGAGACTTCTCAGAGAGGGTAGACAATGGAAACTGCTTGGCCAACTTCATAGCAAAAGATCTTTCCAGCAAGCTGGAAGAAACTATAAAGAGGGGAAGTGACATCATGACTTGGCCTCACTCCCTCCAAAACTCAACACCTGGAAACACATCTGGAGGACAAAGACTTTGAACTGGGGAGGGTGGTCCCGAGCTGGAAGGCAGTTCCAGCCTGTGTATAGAAGATCTGTGACCTGTATGTACCATCTATCAGGATGAGACACTACTTGATTCAAATCCTGTTTAGTTTATAGAACTCAGACTGCAAATTTACTTTTATTTCTTAGGTAACCAACTTTGATCAGTACACTTACTACTTATAATCACTTAAAATCTATCTTTCTGTAGTTAATAAATTTGTCTTATCATAGAATATCAGAATTGGAAGGGACCTCAGGAGATCATCTAGTCCAACCCCCTGCTCAAAGCAGGACCAGTCCCCAATGTTTGCCCCAGATCCCTAAATGGCCCCCTCAAGGATTGAACTCACAACCCTGTGTTTAGCAGGCCAATGTTCAAACCATTGAGCTATTCCTCCCCCCCCCCAAGCTTATATTTTACCTAAAACAGTGTGTTTTGATTGAAGTGCTTGGGAAATCTCAGCTCAGTTTACAAAGGCTAGTGTGTGTCCTCTCCACATCGAGGGAGGGGCGAACTGGGTAATAAACTAACACTGATCAGGCTTCTGACCAGTGCAAAACAGTACAGTTCTGGGGTACAAGACTGGGGAATTGGCTGGAGCCTTCCTATTGTTGGTTCATGATTGGATGGGGAAAGCATTCATGTAACTAAAGTTGGGTGTGCCCCTGCCTGTAGATGACTGTGCAAGTGCAGTATTTGCTAGAGGTACTGGCTTGGCACAGCATCACAGTGTGAGAGGGATACCTCAGATTGGTGGGAGACAGGGCTCAGCAGTCCCACAGTCCAGGTTGCACCCCGGGAACCCCGTCACACTTGTATTGGACCCACTTCTGTGGGTGAGAGAGACAAGCCTTTGAGCCAACACGGAGATCTTCTTCAGGTCTGGGAAAGGTACTCAGAGTGTCACAGCTAAATACAAGGTGGAACCCATTGTCAAGCATAAGGAGTTAATGTGTTGGGAGAAACCATTCAAAATGAAGTGGGAAATTAACACTCTGCAGTTGTAGGACAAAAGAGAGATAATGGGTTACAGATTGTTGTAACAAAACCCTAAAACCAGGGACTCTACTCAATCTATGATTTTTGGTGTCTAGTTGGCTCTGTGGAGATAAGTGTGGTGATCCGTGGGTTTTCTGTACATAGTTGTCTGTAGGGTTCCATTGTTAAAGCTGATTGTGGTGTCCAAGAAGTTGATGCTGGTGCAGAAGTGTTCTATGGAGAGTTGGATAAATGGTGGTTGTTGTGGAAATCTATGAGGGAGTTTAGATCTTCTGTCCTGAAGATGGAAATGTCATTGATGCATCTCAGATACATAGCTGGTTTCGTGTTGCATTTTCCCAGAAATTCTTCCTCAACGTGGGCCATGAAGATGTTGGCATACTGGGGAGCAATCCTAGTAACCATGGCTGTTCCCATGGTTTGGACAAAGTGTTTATTGTTGAACCTTAAGTTGAGGGTGAAGAGGAAATGGATGAGTTTGGCAATGTGCTAGAGGTGGATCTCTGAGGGTTGTCCATTGCTCTGCAGATATTTGAGGCACGCAGTGGTGCCACCATGGTGAGAGATGTTGGTGTATAGAGAGGTGACATCCAGGGTGGCCAGCACTGTGCTCTGAGGGAGGTTGTTGATTTTGCAGAGTTTCTGAAGGAAGTTCGTTGCGTCCTGGAGGAAGCTGGCCTTTCGTGTGGTGAATAATTTAAGGATGATTTCTGAGTCCTGATATTCCTTCAGTAAGAGAGCTGTGGCCAGATATCATGGGTCTGCCTGGGTCCCCTTATCTGTGTATCTTGGGAAGTATGTAGAAGGTCCCTGGGACCAACTCAGCTACAACAACCACTGCAAAAAATGTTGGTGATGGAAACTTAATTGCTACACAGTGCCATTTAAATCAGAATTATTTATCCAGGTCCATCATGATATAGTCTGGCTTTACACTGGCCCACAGAGTGGATGAGAAGAGCTTTGAGCTTCACAGTGGCCTGGGAACGACTCTCTTGGAGCTGCCAAGTGGCATGGCCCTCGCTATCTAACAATCAGCACTCAGTTACTGCAGGTATAGAGATCAGTGCTCCACGTAGCTCACAGGTTAACCAAAACAATGGGGAGACAGCACGTGGGGCTGCACTTGGCAGAGCTCCTGAGGGCACCAGGCCAATATCCCTTATCTAATCTGGTCCTGAATGCTGGCTCTTGGTACTGTGGTGCATGGGCTAGGTTCTCACCCAGGCAGCTGTTGTTCTGCACAGAGCAGCAACCTGGAGCAGCCGGCATGAGAAGTGGCTGGTCCCGCCTTTTCCACTCCCCACCCAGGCGTGGCTGCCAGGGACAGGGGCTGAATGTGCCAGGAGCAGGCACAGCGGGAGAAGGACAGAGCCCCTCTCTCTCCCCCCAGCAGGCCAAATAGAAATCGGTGGGGGGGGAGGGGGAGCGTCACTTGACCCTGCATGCCCCCTCTACAAATCGCCTATGGCCAGAAATCTCATGGGACGGAGCCAGCCTTTGGGGGGTTATCTGAACTAAACCCACTGACCCAGCCCCCAGCTCTAGGAGTGATCCGTCATCATCTCTTAGTGCTGGTCAAATAGCAAAGAAACAATGATTTGCCAAGATTCACAATTAAAAGTTTGGAGCCCAGCTCAGTGGGGTTTCTGGGGTCATGCTGTGTGTTATTGATGAGCTCTTCCACCTCAGCTGTGTTCAGGAGAATGTGTGAGCAAAGCCGGCCTTCCTGTGAATTTAATCAGAAACGGATATTTGTCTGATACATCTTATCAGAACATTGTGATTTATGGGCCTATCAAGCTCTCCTGCAGTGGCTCCAGAGCATGAGTACCCATGTCAAGCCATACTGGCAAGAGGCAGGCACAAACCCCAAATTGGTTGTGAGTTCTACACTTAGAGTTCACCAACCAGTTATCAAGTGTAAACCCCTCAGGCACTATAACAGCCTTAACATGGAGTCACAGACCGTCCCCTTGAGTACTTCGATATGTCTCGCCATGCAGGCAAGCCTCTGTGACATACCTGGGTGCAATCCAGACCAGTGGAGCGGGGGGAAAGGAGGGGGGCTATGTCACCCCTGCCCTTCAACCTTGGGTGCCTTACAATGCCTTGCTGTAGTAGCTCCCACCTGGGCCACTCACAAACAGCCTTCTAGTATGCAAACCGCTCCCTGAGTGTCAGAGTGTAGCTACAGCCTTCCAGCTACACCCTGACTCTCATCAGCCTGGGTTATACTGCAGGGTGACCCCAACACAGCCCCAGTCCTGGATTGTTCCCCAGAAATATATGTCCTGTCCTGCCCAGTCCTCTCCAGGACAGTACAAATAAATTAAGTCTGTTATTCCTTTAAGGGACTAATAAGCCAGCTTATTATTTTAGGTAGATACCCATATCAATGATGAACACAGATTTTTTTCTCTGCATCCTTATCTAAAGGAATCTCCTAAATGAGATGAGATATTTTGCTTTGCTCAAAATGTCCAGCATATCATCAATTCTAGGCATGGGACACACACCTGGTACTGGGATAGCATTGAGGTGTCTGTAATCAACACAAAACATTACAGTGTTGTCTTTCTTAGGGACCAAGACCACAGGTGATGCACAAGAGCTGTTAGACCTTTCAATTACTCCTATGTCCAACATGCTTTGTATTTCTGTATGAATTTATTCCTGCACCTTGCCAGTGACCCGCTAGGGTCTGCTGGGAGGTGGCTCAGGTCCTTCTGTAATGATTGTATGAGTCAGCAAATGTGTCTTCCCTGATCTACTAGAAAACACTTCTTTGTGTTCTTTCAGCACTGACAACACCTCTGCCCTTTCAGCTGGTATTAACACACTGCAGATTTCAATACTTTCCAGAGATGAGTCATTCAGCCATCAAAACAATGAGGTGGTGTGCTTCAGTTTCCCCATCTGCACAGCCGATCATGTTTACCATGGTTTCCCTGCTTTGATAAGCTGTAAGTCTGTTCACATGTACTAGCTCTGGGACGGCATTACCATGCCGGCTTTTTAACATGATATGTATCTTCATTTACAACTTCTATCAAAAGTTCCTTCCCAAATATTTTGCATTTATTTTTTCACAGGGCTAAATACCAACACCAAGTCTCCTATTTCAAAAGAGCGTTTACAAGTCCATTTATCATAGCATGACTTTTGTTTGGACTGACTGTCTTTGAAGTTAGTTTGAACAGTACATATCAAGTCTTTTAATTCTCCTCTGAACCTTTGTACCTGTTCAGTTACTGGCTTTTCCTCTGCCTCAGTGTCCCATTTCCAGGAGTGTCTGATGAGATCTAGGGGTCACCTCACTTTCCTTCTGTATAGGAGATCAAATGGGGAGAACCTGTTTGATTCTTGGGGTAGGTAAGTGAACAGCAAATATAGTAGCAACTCATCCGAATCTCAAACCCTCTTATTTTCATATTTCATATTTCATTCCCATCATATATTTTAGTGTCCCATTGAATCTGTCCACAAAACCATTTGTCTTTGGGTGATAGGGGATGGCATTTATTTGTTTCACCCCACACAACTTCCGTAGCTCACTGCATAACTGAGACATGAAATTTGACCCACAGTCAGATAAAATCTTGTTAGGGAAACCCACTCTGCTAATGATGAGACTGCCTACAATGGCATGTAGCTAATCTGTGACTGCTAGTAGCAAACATCCCTAATGGCTGGAGAAAGGACACTAGATGTGGAGGCCTCTGAAGTTACTACAGAGAATTCTTTCCCAGGTGTCTGGCTGGTGGGTCTTGTCCACATGCTCAGGGTCTAACTGATCATCATATTTGGGGTTGAGAAGGAATTTTTCCCCAAGTCA